>NC_056731.1:548046525-548679025 GCF_019279795.1 Protopterus annectens
ACACCTCCAGGACTGCATGGATCAGGCAATCCCAAATAAAACCAAGACTCTTTCCACAAAGGGCAAACGTCCAGTCTGGTGGACCCCAGCCATTAACAAACTTTACAATAAGAGGAGAAAGCTATTACATGATAGAACAAAATCCATAAAAGGGAAGTCACCCCTGATCATTAGTAGTAAAAAAAATACGAGCACTCATAAAATCAGCTAAGGCCAATTTTGAGAGAAAAATTGCCATGGATTCAAAGGACAATCATAAGGCCTTTTTCAGCTATGTTAGGAACCTGGGTGGAAACTCACAGATATGCTCAGAATTAGTCCAAAATGATACAAAAATCACTGAACCCACAGACATTGCCAACATACTGGCAGACAGGTTCAGTGCAAACTTCACCCCCCTCTCCCCCCCTAAAGGAGAGAGAACTATCCCAGCGGAGTGTAGCCTCCCAGACATCTCAAATGCGCTGGTGAAAGCTGCTCTCTCTAAAGCTAAAAACACAGCATCAATGGGACCGAATGGTGTCCCCGGCTGTGTGCTACACGAGCTAAATGAGGAATTAAACCTGCACATAAGGCAGCTGTTTAATCTCAGCCTTGCCACAGGATACGTGCCCAAGGAGTGGCGTACGGCAACTGTGGTCCCACTCCACAAAGGCGGTGCCTCTACGGACCCTGGTAATTACCGCCCCATGAGCTTAACAAGTCTAGTCTGCAAAGCTATGGAGACGATCATAATGGAGCTCATAAACAAAGATATAGGGGACTTGCAGACATTGGACCCGACCCAGTTTGGCTTCGTCAAGGGCAGATCATGCCTTTTGAACTTGGTCGACTTCTTCAAACAGTCACCAAGGCCATTGATGAGGAAAGGCAGTCCATACAGCCTACCTTGACCTTGCAAAGGCTTCGACACAATACCCCACTCGGTATTGTAGAAAAACTTACCAGCTTAAATGTAAACCCATATGTCACAAGATGGGTTGCAAACTGGCTTAAGGACAGAACCCACAGGGTTAGAGTTGCTGGCGCTATGTCAGACTCCAAGCCGGTCACAAGTGGTGTCCCACAGGGCTCTGTCCTTGGCCCCTATTGTTCGGCATCTACTTCTCAGAAGTACAGGCCAACATGGGAGGACTTTGGCTGACAAAGTTTGCAGACGACTGCAAACTGGGCCATAGTGGAAAGTGCATCGGACACGGATATCCTTCAGAAGGGACTCACGGAAACAGATAGCTGGTGCCAGAGCCATGGCCTGAAGTTAAACGCCAAAAAATGTATAGTCATACCCTTCGGGAAAAACAAGGTAACCCCAAGCTACCATATAGGTGACAATCCACTAAGCACAGAAGAGGTTATCAGGGACCTGGGGACCCAGGTTGACAGTGGCCTTTCTTTTGACACTCACGTTGCTAAAGTGGTTAGAAAGACCTTCTACATTGCCCACCTGATCATGAAGGGATTTACATCCAGGTCTAGTGAGGTCATTGTTCCCCTGTACTCTTCACTTATCAGACCAATGATCGAGTACAATGCCCCATTCGGGATGTATCTCACCCGACATCTGCAGCAATTGGAGAGACCCCAAAAGTTCCTCACCAAAAGGATAAAGGGACTCCAAAATCTGTCATATGCTGCCAGATTGAAGAAACTCCAGCTCTATTCAGTCGCATACCGTCTGCTCAGAGGTGACATGTGCCTGACATACAAGGCCATGTCCAACCCGGAATTAATGGACATGCTCCACCTCAAAAAATCCAAATCCACCAAAACCACTAGAGCAAGTGACTTAAACCTTAGCACGGATATAAATAGGACGTGCTGGAGGGATAGATTTATCACCCAGGGACTCCCTACACTATGGAACAGAATCCCAGTCTGTTCAAGAGAAATCTTGACGAGTGGATGGGAGATCGTAGGTTTACCCCGGGAATCATCTCTGTGTCACTGCTGAGTCTGACATGGCACCAGCAACTCTAACCCCGTGGGTTCTGTCCTTGAGCCAGTTTGCAACCCATCTTGTGACCTATGGGTTTACATCTAAGCTGGTGAGCTTTTCTATGATGCCCGAGTGGGTTATTGTGTCGAACGCTTTTGCTAGGTCAAGGTAGGCTGTGTGAACTGCCTTACCCTCATCAATGGCCTTAGTGACTGTTTCAAAAAAGTCGACCAAGTTCAAGAGGCAGGATCTGCTCTTGACAAAGCCAAATTGGGTAGGATCCAGTGTCTGTAGGTCCCCAATGTCTTTATTTATGAGTTCCATTATGATCCTCTCCATAGCTTTGCAGACAAGGCTCGTCAAGCTTATGGGGCGGTAATTTCCAGGGTCCGTAGAAGCACCACCTTTGTGGAGTGGGACCACAGTTGCCGTACGCCATTCTTTGGGTATGTATCCTGTAGTAAGGCTAAGATTAAACAGCAGCCTTATGTGTGGGTTTAGTTCCTCATTGAGTTTGTGTAGCACACAGCCGGGGGCACCGTCCGGTCCCATTGATGCTGTGTTTTTTGCTTTAGAGAGAGCAGCTGAAACCTGGGCATCTGAGATGTTTGGGAGGCTAGACTCTGGTGGGATAGATATTTCTCCTTTTGGGGGGGAGGGAGGGAGAAATTTGCACTGAACCTGTCTGCCAGTATGTTGGCAATGTCTGTGGGTTCAGTGATTTTTGTATCATTTTGGACTAATTCTGAGCATATCTGGGAGTTTCCACCCAGGTTTCTAACATAGCTAAAGAAGGCCTTATGATTGTCTTTTGTGTCTTTAGCGATTTTTCTCTCAAAGTTGGCCTTGGATGATTTTATGAGTGATCGTAGTTTTTTGCTAGTATTGATCAGAGATGCCTTCCCTTTTAGGGATTTTGCTCTGTCATGTAGTAGCTTTCTCCTCTTGTTGTAGAGTTTGTTTATGGCTGGGGTCCACCAGACTGGGCGCCTGCCTTTGGTGGAAAGGGTCTTGATTTTAATAGGGATTGCTTGATCCATACATTCCTGGAGGTGCTTGTAGAAGGCATTTGTAAGGGTTTCAGCAGCGTGGGTTGTGGTTTCCACTGGCTCGGGGGCTTGAAGGATACCACTCCAGTCTTAAGAAGTGTGAAGTTTGCTTTTGAGAAGTTCTTCACTGTGGTCTTTTTTGCTGGGGTTGGGGTGGGATGTGGATCTCCAGTGAGATTAATTTATGGTCTGATCTCACCAATGAGGGATATACTTCCGGTGTGGAGCATTTTGTCCCCATGTTTGTGATGATCAGGTCTAGTATATTTTCTCCTCTTGTGGGAATGGTGACTAGTTGTTCCATAGCATTTGAGTTTATGAACTCCAGGAACCTTTGGGCTAGAGTGTTGGGGCTTGAGTAATGTTCCCAGTCTATGTTTGGGTAGTTGAAGTCACCCAATATGATGGTGTTTGGAGAGACATTCATACTCTCCAGTGTCTTCAGGAAGGCTGTGTGGGTTTCCTGAGTTTGAGAGGGTGGTCTGTAGCATGCTACAAACTGTAGGACAGTTTTGCCTATGGTTAATTGTACCTGGATGGTCTCTGATGCTTCGTGCGTTGCCACTAACCTGGAGGTGTGGGTATCCTTTATGAATATGGATACTCCCCCTCCTTTTGTGGTTCGGTCCGGATTTTGGGGCCGGAACGCATGATATGAGGTATAACCTGATAGTGCTGGGGTGCTCTCAGGAGCCTTGAACCAAGTTTCAGTCACAGCACAGACATCGATGTTCTCCATACTGAGGAGGGCTTCGAGGGCGTACATCTTGAGGTTTAGATTTCTGGCATTGAGCAGTATTACCCTTAGTTTTTTTCCATTTTTGTTTTCTAGGGCGGTAGGTTTATCATTTGAGCCTTGCCTAAAAAGGCACTATGGGGTGGCAAGAGCCTTGCCAATATCCGAAGCCCAGGGTGACAGGTGCAAGCCGCCTTGGCAACGTGGCTTGTCAAGCATGTCATCCCAGGCAGACAGACATTGGATCCACTTAGAATGACACCAGTAATTAAGCCAATTATTAAAGCTGATCATTTTGTCTCTGTATTGTGGCATCATTCTTGGTGAGGGTAGGATACTGCTCAGGGTCAGGGTCATACTGGCCTGGGCTACATAATCTGAGAGCTCCTCTATGTCTCTTTTCATGTAGTCCAGGGAGGTACGTCTCAGGTCATTCACACCGGCATGGGCAATGACTGAGTCATACTTGTACTTGCTGTGGAGTGACCTGAGTGCTTGTGTTATGTGGCGGATTCTAGTGCCCGACAGGCAGCTTACTGTGATCTTTTCCTTGTTCAGTCTGGTGAGTGGGACGTCAGTGTGTCTGACTATGGAGTCACCTATAACAAGTGTGTCTGGCATTGTGTTTGGCCTGAAGGGATGTGACTGTTTAGCACACTAACTTTGAGAACTATGTGTTGCATGTCTTATGTCTTGAGGTGGCAGTTGCTTGGGTGTCTGCTTTGGAGGCCTCTGTAGTTTTGGTAGATTTTTGATCAGTGCCTCCGAGTATGTCTTTGTGTGTTTATGTGTTTGTTTTGCAGTTGTGATAGCTATGTGAAACTGGGTTTGTGGTGTGCGTGGTTTCCTTCTCCTCCTGTCTGGTCTTGCCAGTCCTGAGTTGAGAGAGCTCAGCCTCCAGTTTGGCTATATAGTTGCATCTCTCACATGTATTTGTGTTTTGTGGGAGAAGGAGTGGGTTGTCTGTGTACATGAGGCAATTGTAACATTGCCTCAAGATGCTCAGATTCACCAGCTGAACAGGAGAGGACGCTAGCAACTGACCCTTTGACATGCTAGAAAAAGTGAAAAAGTTTGCTGTGTAACTGAGTCAGAAGGGACCTATAGGGAAATGGGTACTCAAGGGGATTCTAGGCTAATGTAGTACTTTGTTTAGTATATAAGTACTTTACCTATATAAAAATGCCTTAGGAGCAAGTGCTGAGCTTTTGAGATAGAGAATAGACTGTTTAGATTGCAAGTAGAGAAGTTCTAAGGGAAAAATTGAAGAGCAGACTTTACGGAGTCAGAAATAGTTTAACCTTGTTTAACTGGCGCTGCCCGATGGTGCTCTATGGGCAACTCCACGCTATAGCGGGCTTTATAGCAGGTGGTTGAAAAGAGCTAGGAATTGACCCAAAATGGCCAGTAGACTACAAGTTTCTGGCTGCAACCACTGCTATAGGGACAAATAGGCTGCTCAGTGCTCCCCACTTCCACTGGTGAACAAAGAAGCTTCCCTTTATCCAAATAAGGATACGGAATAGCACAGGAACCAAGCCAAAGCCCAGAGATCAGCAAATTCTGAAGGCTGGACTATTCTAGTTCAGTAAGGTGGGAAAACATGATATTTTTTGCAGAAAACAAAGGAAAAAACAGACAGTAAATGCTATAAATGCTTTTAAACGTCTAGCGCACTTGAGTGTGTTAGCCTACAGGTAAAATTAAGCAACAAATAACTTTTTTTAAAAGTGCAAAACATTTAATCAACACAAAAACAGTTTAAATAGAATGCAGAGCTGTATAAACAGGCGAAAATGCAGTCGCTAAGCAGTAAATAATCAAAAAGCCAGAAAAAATACTTAAATCAGGAAAAAGTCACTCTTTTGCTCTCTGCTGCTTGTAGAACTCTGCAGGACACCACGAGGAGCTGTCCTGAGTTGAATACAAGCGAAAAAGCATGCTAAAGTGGGCTTTATAGCAGGGGTTGAAAAGAGCTAGGAATTGACCCAAAATGGCCAATAGACTACAAGTTTCTGGCTGGTACCACTCCTCTAGGGACAAATAGGCTGCTCAGTGCTCCCCACTCCCACTGGTGAACTAAGAAGCTTCCCTTTATCCAAATAAGGATATGGAATAGCACAGGAACCAAGACAAAGCCTAGAGATCAGCAAACTCTGAAGACTGGACTATTCTAGTTCAGTAAGGCGGGAAAACAAGATTTTTTTGTTTTTGTCTTTTTTGCAGAAAACAGAGGAAAAACAGACAGTAAATGCTATAAATGCTTTTAAACAGCTAGCACACGAGTTTGTTAGCCTACAGGTAAAATTAAGCAACAAGTAACTTTTTAAAAGTGCAAAACAGTTAATCAACACAAAAACAGTTTAAATAGAATGCAGAGCTGTATAAACAGGCGAAAATGCAGTCGCTAAGCAGTAAATAATCAAAAAGCCAGAAAAAAATACTTAAATCAGTTATAGCAAATACAGTTATAACAAATGCTCTGAAATATACTGTATATTTCCAAAATGTTTGAGAAGGACAGTCAGAACACAAGAAGGTTCAGGCGAAAGAGAAAAAAAAAGTTTTGTTTTACTTTTTGAAAGGGGAAAAAGGAGGAACAGAATGCCTTATCAAATGTTCTCTCTGTATTAGGCAGAATGAGCTAATGACACTAGACTGGGAGGTGTGTCACAGTAGGGGCGGGCAACTGCAAAGCCACCAAGTATAAGAGCAAGACACCAACAGGGAGGGTGGGAAATAGCCTACAGACAGCAAGCACTAGAGAGACAAATGAAAGTTTTTAAACAGATAAGGATTTGTGAAGATACTGAATAGACAAAGTGCTTTATATATATTAAATTTTAAAAACAGTAATCTGTAAAAATAATCAAAAAAAAAATAAAGATACTTATATTTTGAGCTCAGTTGCGGTCAACAACTTCTCCAGTCTGCACTGTGTGCAAAGACAGAAACCCTATCAAAGTTAGGGCTTAAAAACCAGAACAGCCTTTTTTTTTTTTTTTTTTTTTTTACAAGAACACAAAAGAACCAGCCCCACTAGCCAAAAGATAATTACACAGAGGAAATGTTTCAGTTTACACAATAGCCTACAGATATATAAATTACAAGCTTGTTTTCTGCCTTTCCTGTAACTAGTCTAGTCCAGATACAGATTTGCTGTATCCAGGACTGTTTGTAAGCTTCTGAGCCCCCAAAGCTTTTCTGTGTTTGAGAGTGGCCTTCTAGCTTATCAGTGGGAGTGGTAAACACTAGGCAGCCTATCTACAACAAGAGTGGTTTCTGGCCCAGAAATTGTAGTTTATTGGCCATTTGGACAGTTTTTCCATCTCTTTCAACTTTCTGTTTTAGAAGCCTGCATTTGCGCTTGTTTCACACCTTCCCTGTAACTAGTTTAGTCCAGATACAGATTTGCTGTATCCAGGACTGTTTGTAAGCTGCTATGCCCACAAGCTTTTCTGTATTGGATGGCAGACTTCTATCTTATCAGTGGGAGTGGTAAGCACTAGGTAGCCTATCTACAACAAGATCCAGATCCAGATCCAGATTCTTAGTTTTAGCACTTGAATTTGCTTATTAGTGCTCAGCACTTGTTCAGAACTACTTGTAAGGACTAAATAAGCTACAAATTACTACAGCACGCAATCTTCCTCATTACCTAGAGAAAAATATTTTTTATACTTACTTTTCTCACTTGTTTAGAGAAAAACAGCTCTGTACTCACTTTCCTCACTTGTCTAGAGGAAAATAGTTTTTTATTCAGGCATGTCTAAGGGTCAGCTCTCAGTGTTCTCTCCTGTCTATCTGTTGAGTCTGGGCATCTTGGGGCAACGTAGCAATTGCCTCATGTACACAGACAACCCTCTCCTCCTACCACCCAACACTACAACCTGTGAGAGATGCACTTATCTAGCCATACTGGAGGTAAAGCTCTCTCCAGCCAAGACTGAACTTGACAGTCAAGAGGAGAAGGTAAACACTTGCACCATACCACACTCATCACATAGTCCCACTAAACCTACACCACGAAAATCCACAAATAGAAACACAAAAACATTCACGGAGGTTCTTAGTAATAATCTGCTCAAGCAACAAAGACCTGCAAAGCAGAAATGCAAGCAACCTCCCCCCACCAACACAGCCCAAATAACAAATAGCCCACAGACTCAGTGTGCCACTTAACCACAGCCCATAAGGCAAAGCAACATACCCAATACACTAGTCATAGGTGACTCTATAGTCAAGCACACTGATGTCCCACTCACCAGGCTAAACAAGAAGGTTACTGTCAGCTGACTGTCTGGTGCCAGGATCTGCCACATAACACACGCACTCCGGTCACTCCACAGCAAGTACAAATATGACTATGTCATTGTCCATGTTGGTGTGAACGACCTGAGACGTACCTCCTTGGATCGTGTAGCCCAGGCAGGTGTGACCCTAGCCCTGAGTAGCATCCTGCCATCACCCAGAATGATACAGCAGTGCAAGGACAAAATTATTGACTTCAACAATTGGCTAAGCTTCTGGTGTCATTCTAAGGGGATCCAGTATCTGTCTACCTGGGACGAAATGGTCAACGGACCACGATGCTTTGCCAGAGATGGCCTGCACCTGTCACCCCTGGGATTCCAGATACTGGCAAAGGCTCTTGCTGCCTCTGTAGTGCCTTTTTTAGGCAAGGTTCAAATGACAAATTCACCACTGTAACAGGAACAGGCAAGCAAAAACTTAGGGTAATTCTACTCACTGCTAGAAGTCTAAATCTCAAAATGGACTCACTTGAGGCACTCTTTAAAATGGAGAACATCGATATCTGTGCAGTGACTGAGACCTGGTTCAAGGCTCCAGAGAGCACACCTGCATTACCAGGCTGTAATTCATACCACACTTTTCAGCCATCTAACCTGGACCTAAACAAACACCAAAGGCGGAGGTGTGTCCGTATTCGTTAAGGATATCCACACCTCCAGGCTAGTTGCTCAGCATAATGCATCCAAGGTTATCCAAGTGCAACTAACTCTGGGCAAAACTGCAATCCAAATTGTAGCTTGCTACAGATCCCCCACCATGCCCCAGGACTCCCACTCCTCTTTTCTTGATATACTGGAAAATATTAGGGTTCAACCAAACACCCTAAAACACCCTAATATTGGGAGATTTCAACTACTTCACCATTAACTGGGAAAACTACTCTTGTACCCTTCTCCTTCACTCAGCGTTTTCTGGAATTCATAAATTCCAGTGCCCTGGATCAACTTATCCACACCCCCACCAGGGGCAACAGTATCCTAGACCTAGTAATTACCAACATGAGTGACCGGTGTTCCACACCTGAAGTCAGCTCCTCGGTCAGGTCCAACCATAAGCTAAACACCCTAGATGTCCACATCCCACCCCCACCCCCCATTAAAGAAACCATGGTAAAAAATTTCTCAAAAACTAACTTCATGCTTCTTAAGACAGAAGTGGCGAACTTCATGACACCCATGCAGATGGACAATACAGTTACGACTGCTGAATCCTACACAGATGCACTCTATAAGCACTTACACGAGTGCATGGATCGTGCTATCCCAAACAGAACCAAGATGCTATCCAACAAAAAAAGGAAGCCAATCTGGTGGTCCTCTGCCATAAACAAACTCTACAACAGAAGGAAGAAACTGTTGCAAAAGAGAGTAAAATCCCATGAGTGGAGGCGATCCCTGGTCAGCCTCAGTAAGAAGCTGAGATCCCTTATAAGATTCTCCAAAGCTAGCTATGAAAACAAGATTGCCACTGATTTTAAGGACAACCACAAAGCATTCAATAGCTATGTCAAGAATCTCAATGCAACACCCAGATCTGCTCTGAGGTGAAGCCCAATGGCACAAAAATTCCAGAACCAATTGATATTGCCAACATCCTGGCAGGTAGGTTTAGTGCTAACTTTACTCCCCTCTCACCCCCTAAAGGGCCCATATCTATAAAGGAAGAATGCAAGAGTCCCTGTAATCACAACTACACAGGTAAAAGCAGCACTCTGTAAAGCCAAAAACACAGCATCCATGGGACCGGACAATATCCCAGGCTGCATTTTACACGAACTTCAGAAACAACTGTCTCCCCACCTAAGCACAGTGTTCAGTCATAGCCTCACGTCAGGCCTTGTGCCCACTTAATGGCACACAGCAGCAGTTATCCCACTCCAAAAAGGGGGAGCCACCACTGATTCTAGGAACTATCACCCTATTAGCCTGACGAGCCTGGTCTGCAAGGCCATGGAACGTATCATTATGGAATTCATAAAAAAGACATTGGTAACCTCCAAACTCTGGACCCCACCCAGTTCGGGTTTGTGAAAGGCAGATCATGTCTCCTGAACCTGGGGTCGACTTCTTTGAGGCAGTCACCAAAGCCATAGACGAGGGTAAGGTGGTTCACACAGCCTATCTTGACCTCATCAAGGCTTTCGACACCATCCCCCATTTTGGAATTATAGCTAAACTAGTTATAAATCCCTATTTCACAAGATGAGTTGCCAACTGACTCACTGACAGAACTCGCACTGTAAAAGTTGCAGACTCCAAATCTGACATCAAACCAGTGACAAGTGGAGTACCACAGGGTTCAGCCCAGAGACCTCTCCTGTTTGTTGTCTACTTCTCTGAAGTACAGGTTAACACAGAAGGCCCCTGGCTAGCAAAGTTCACAGATGACTGCAAACTACGAGCTATAGTCGAGTCCCCAAATGATGTGGATATTATACAGAAGGGCTTCACTGAGACAGATGCCTGGTGTCAGAGCCATGGCCTCAAGCTCAATGCCAAAAAGTGCATTGTTATCCTTTTTGGTAAAAATTCTGTACCCATGAGCTACCACATAGGCGGCAGTCTTTTTAACGCCGAATGTGTGATGAGACCTTGGGACCCAGGTGGACAGTAGTCTCTCCTTTGATAATCACATTGTCACAGTAGTCAGGAAATCCTTCTGCGTGGCACACCTCATCACAAAAGGGTTCTCATCCAGGAAAAAAGAGGTCATTCAAACATGAAATAGACTTGTAAAAGGTCACAACCAAATCAAAATTCCACTTGAGAAACAGTAACCAAACTGACTTTATTACAAGTAATCCGTAATTGTGTACAGTGTTAACCTAGGTTTCGACTTCCTATAAGGACTTCTTTCAGAACAATTGAACACATTCAGTGCAGCAGTTTAAATACCCACCCATCATACCTTTAATCCAATAAAATCACATTCCCATTCCATGAGCATTTAAAGAGACAATGCTTAAATACAAATTACCACATAAAAATACTGTCAGGAAAATTAGTATTCTAATATTCAACAATTACATTACCAAACTAAATAATACAAACCTAAATAAATATTAAAATATGAAAATATTGTAAATGTTAAAAATATAAAAAAATATTATGAATGTTATAGGTATTGTAAAGTGTTACAATTGGCCATTTCACATAATAAAAATGCCATACACATCAAGGTATATATATTTCATCTACCTAAAATATTTAATCTACCTAAAATATGTTTAAGTTTCAAAACTGGGGCAATGCTAATGGCATCATTAATGCCCGGGAAATAGTGCGCATCTAACCTTAACTGCAGTTTTAGTTCACTTATATCAAGATGCACATCCAATATTTTACCTTGGGGGTCTACTCTAATATGCTGAATGACACAGAATTTAAATCTGTGCTCCGGATATTCACAAATATGTCTAGCTAAGGCTTTAGCCACCCTCAAATGTTGAATATCCAATTGGTGTTCATTAACTCGCTCTCTAAAATGCCTAGAAGTTTTTCCTACATAAAATGCAGGACAACAGTCACATTTAGTTATGTATACCACATTTTGTGTTTGACAATTAAAATGCCCACTTATAAAAATAGTGTTGGCATTAATCCTAATTTTGGGTCCTGTTTCTAATATAAACTTACAAGTTTTACATCTGCTACATTTGAAATTCACAAAAGGTCTACCAGTAACTACAGGTTTACCCCTCAGACCATTTTCCGTAATTTGTTTAAATTATCTGTCCTTTCTAAAAACAATTTTTGGACAGTCCACCATCTTTTTGTCTTTGTCCAATTTCAAGATGTCCCAATTCTTTTGGACCATCTTGACTAACCACTCTGCCTCTATATTGTAGGTCGCCACAAAGTACATCACTTTCCCCTTCTTGTCTCTAAAAGCCAGGTCATCCTGATATCTTAACAATACTTCTTGTTGCCCACACCTTCCAGTATGTAAAATGGGCATATAAACACCTTGTTTTCTCTTACGCATAATTTCGTCTTTCACTTCTAAGCATAAACCTTCTGGGTATCCCCTTCTAATGAATATCTCAATCATGTATTCCAACTCCTGACAGAAATCCTGTTCAGTATTTACCATCCTGGCAGCCCTCACCATCTATCCCTTAACTATAGACCTTTTTTTGATGGTGAGGGCGCCAACTACTGTAATCTAAATAAGAGTTGGAAAATGTACTTTTGCTGTAAATAGTAGATTTAAAACATTTTGCTTCTTGATCTATTTTCAAACTAGCATCCAAATACATTTTTGTGTCAAAACTTTATTCATAGGTGAATTTCAAAAAGGCCACAGTGCTATTAATATATTGCAAAAATGCCATCATTTCATCAACACCGCCTGTCCACACAATAAATGTATCATCCAAAAATCTAGTATATTGTTGGGTGTAGGCCTGATAAGGGCTTGAAAAAACAGATTCTTGTTCCCAATATGCCATGATGTAATTGGCATATATTGGGGCACAGGTGGCACCCATGGCCAACCCTGTTGTTTGTTTGTAATAATGCTCCTCAAAATACAAAAAATTGTTAGTCAGCACTGCTTCCATAAGGGCAGTGAAAACATTGACCTCATCCTGCTCGTATAAGCCAGTTTTCAGTAATTGACATTCAAGCCATGTAAGCCCTTCCTCGTGTGGTATAACGGTAAATAAATTGTACACATCTACTGTGAGCAAAATAATATTTTCCGTAATATTAATATCATTCCATTTGTCTAATCTCAAGTGGATTCTCATTCTCGAGTGGAATTTTGATTTAAAAAATAGGTAATTGTTCCCCTCTACTCGACACTCATTAGACCCATTATAGAGTACAGCTCCCCTTTTGGAATGTACCTCACATGACATCTGCAGCAGCTGAAAAGGTCACAGAAGTACCTCACAAAGAGGATTAATGGCCTCAAACAGATGCCCTACACTGACCATCTCAAAAAAACTCCAGCTTTACTCTGTAGCATATTGCCTACTCCGAGGTGATCTCTGCCTAACATATAAAGCTATGATAAACCCAGAGCTGTTGGACATACTACACCTATATCCCAATCCCTCTGAGCTACACGCACTAGAGACCTAAACCTTGTCACCACAATAAACAGGACATGCTGGAGGGATAGATTCCTGTCCCAGAGACTTCCCATACTCTGGAACAAGCTACCCATCTATGTCAAGTAAAGTTCCTCATTAACACTCTTCAAGAAAAATCTTGATGAGTGGATGGGAAATAGGAAATGCACCCCGGGGATCACTTCTTTGGCTCTGCTCAACAGGGGCACAGGAAATTAACTTTCTTGGGTTGCCGTAAGCCAGGGAACTTTGTTGGCTAGGCTTACTTAGGCCAATAGCCTAGTACCTACCTATGAACCTGGTGTACTGTATTGTTTGAGCATCTACGTATGTCTCAGATTTTATGTGCCCAGGACCTTGTCCTTAAGGAAGGACTGTCAGTTGTTTGACTTTTCTAATAATAAATTGAGTTTGGGCTGTAAAGTTTCTAAAATCATGCAGATAGTTTACTAATTGTAATAAATATTGTTACAAGAAGCACAGTAAACCTCTACCTTTACTTTCTGTTCCTCTCAACCAGCCAGGACAGTAGCTATCCTTTTTTTTTTTTTTTTTTTTTTTTAATTTAACACCTCATTAGACTTCAGTTGAGTACTTCTCTAAGCTGGATTGTGCTCTCTAGTTGTGGGTGTTCCTTCAGTGACACAGTTATAAGAGGTATGCTTTTAGTAGGTAACTGCCTAGGAGGATAAACTTGGGATTCTGACCATTTTTTGACCTGAAATGTGAGTGGACCTCCTCTTACCTTGTATGACAGTTAAATAGCCCTACTGTCAAAGCATTAGCAAGGGAGTAGTGAAGGGGGCAGCTCACTGAGGTGTTAGCGCCACTTTTTTTAAACAACTTAGTGACATCTTTAAACAGCGAAAGTCAAGCCAAGTGTAAAGAAAAGCAAAAAAAAAACAGAAGAGTAATTCATTCTCATCTGAGATACAAACAGATAAAATGAAATACTGGTAATATCTGCCAATAAATAAACTTTGTTAGTTACAGGCACTTTAATTAAAAATGTAAAATCTCTGTGTGTGATTAAACCGATTCCAAGGGGTTCATTTTTGAAATGCTTTCTGCATTTCCCTCGTGTTAGTTGTAGAACTTTCAAACTTCTGATTCTCCCACATAACTGCTCTCACCATTTCCAAATCAAGTCTCTAATTGTTAGCTGGTTAAAAAAAACTTGTGCAGTAATCACAGATCTGAAGTAGTTAACTTCATTTATCTGCAACCTGTGGATATTTGGATCCATATCGGATCCGAGCCGGCAACATTTTATCAAGCATCTGCTCCAAGCTCCTCCCCTTACCCATAATCCCTCACATCTCCTACCTTCCCCCAAACCTCGTTTGCTGCTTTGTGCATACGCATCGCGGTCTCTATAGCTCCAAGCTGGGTGTAGTAAGTGGAACTTTTGGTATATATATTTAGTGTGTGAGAGTAGTTGTTTGTGAGCAACCCTTCCTCCCCTTCATCGTTTCATCGGTTTGTTGTCTAAAACAAACAGAAAAAAAAAAAAATAGTAGTTTAGAACGTTTGTGTTTCAGAGGTAGAGTAGGCCTAACCAACCCTTGTGTGTGTGCATTGTTGGTTTAGTGTTTGGCTGAGTGGAGTGTGATTATGGCTGACCAGCCAAAACCAACATTTAAAAAATGCACAGTGTGTGGCCACTAGCTTTCACTGCTGATGGCCACACTCTGTGTGTTATTTGCCTGGGCGTTCCCCACCTTAGTCTGACGTGTAGTGTGTGTGCAGGGTTAAACCCCAGGGCCTTAAAAGAGAGGAAGGCGAAACTGGTAGCTAAGGGCCTGCTACCAGTTTCTGCTTTAGACACGAGGGCCTCGACATCGGCTCCTGTAGCCGACCAACCCCCCCCCCCAGGCTGGGACTCAGCCTCCCTCCAAGCCTGCTGAGACTGGGACCAAGACAAAGGATAGGGAGACGAGCGAGAAAGAGAAAAGGGTGGAAAGGCACCACACACAATCTCCGGAGCGAGAGCCATTTCCCAGTCTACCCTCAAAAATTCCTAGGACCACTTCTCCTTGGCTCCATTCCCCGAGGTTTTCCCCAGAGCTGACAGAGCCTTCAGACCAGAGGCCTTCTTCGAGGTCATCTCACAGGGCCAGATCCGAGTCGGTCGCCTCCTCGAGGTCAGCTCGGAGTCTGTCGGAGTTTGACATGGACAGGACGATGCGGAGATTCATTCGGACCCAACTCCAAATGGGAGGCTTGCCAGGCCCCTCTCCGACTGGAGAGGTGACCTCTGTGCTCTTCTTCCATCCAATCTCTCCTTCCCCGATCCAACCTGCTGTTTCGGGGTTTATGGATCCGAGGATCCTCGAAGCTGGGGGTTCGACGGTGGCCATTACCTTGAGTTCCTTGAATCAGACTTGTTCGGATCCGAGCAACTCTCGCGGCCAAGAACAGGGAGCTGGATCTGAGGGAACAGATGTTTTCGGCTCCGACTTTGCGAATCAGACTTGTTCGGATCTGAGCAACTCTCAGGGCCAAGAACAGGGAGTTGGATTCGAGGGAACTGATGTTTTCGGCTCCGACTTTGTCGGATCCGAGCTGTTCCTTCAGAACCCTGGCTACCTTGGCCTCGGCTCTGATCCTCACGACAGAGCCAGGGAGAACTTCTTCCTTGTTGGTTGCAAAGGAGGTGAGCTCTCCTTCAGCCTTCGACATGGTGGAGAGGGTTCTCTCCTAGGGATTGAGACACCAGCCCATTGACTCCACCCAGGCTGCCGTGGATTTGGTCATGACTCCCATCAGCTTGACTTAGGGACAGCCCTTGCTAGTGGACCCCCAGGTGGGTCCCGTAGTGGAACCCCCACGTGACTTAAGAGCCCTCTTCAGAGAGCCCCACTGAGGAGGCTTCCTGTAAGCATTTGTGTAAGAGGAGGCACATGGACTCCCCCGAGTCCCTCACAGAAGATACTGACTTGGATGAAGGTGAGAGTTCCCCCAGGTCACCTCCCAAGGATGTCTCCTTTGGAGACATCATGGAAATCCTCTGCCAGAGAGGAGGTTGGTCAGACCCAAAACCCTCTACGGACGACTCAGTATTCCTGGAGGCTTTTGGCACGGGCCCATTTACATCCTGGGTGTCCTCTCCTGCAGGTCCATTAATGGATCTTATCACGTGGGCATGGAAGGAGCTGGACACCATAGAGCCATAACCCAAACGCCCAGACAGGATCCTTTCTCCTCCCACAGACAGGCCTGGTACAAGGGATCCCCCTGTGATTGCTATAGTGGTGGCAGCTGCCACCAAGAGAGAACTGGCTCAGGAAAGTTATTCAGTCCACCCTCTGGACAAAGAGTCTAGGGCTGTGGATCGCTTTGGGAAGCAAGTCTTTTCTTCAGCAACGTTTTCCATATGAGCGCTGAATTACTTGGCACACGTCATTTGACTAGAGCGAGACTTATTCACGGAAATTGCTGTGTCACCCCCAGAGTCTTTGTCGCCAGAGGACAAGTGACTTTTATCGGTGAAAATGTCGACTCTGGAATCCATTTCAAACACGTCCATGCGTCTTCTTTCCCATGCCACAGAAGGAGCAGCTAGGGCGGCTGGGACCGGCGTAGCTATGAAGCGGCACGCTTGGCTCAGACTCTGTCAATTTGTGGACCCCTTCAAGGCGTCATTCACAAATGCTCCCTTTGACGGTTCCTCCCTGTTTGGGAAGACAGTTCGTGACACCCTGGTCCAGATCAAGAAGGACGGGAAGACTCTACCATCGGACTCCGCTTCTCTAGCCCTCAAAGATCCTTTTCTAAGAATCAGGGAGGGCAGAAGAAGATGTGGTTCCGAAAATGTCAGTTTTTCCAGGACACTCTGGACAACTCACCCCCTAGAGGCAGAGGGAGACAAGACAGACACCGCCACAGAGGCAGAGGGGGCCTGAGGAACTTTGGGTCTAGGGAGACCTTCTCGGACAGACCCGTGCAGCAACCCTGAGGGGTTGCCCGACTGTCCTACTCTGGCGACAGTCGGGGGAAGATTGTCATTGCACCTAACAGCTTGGGAGTCCATTACGACGGACCATTGGGTGCTCCAAATAATATCCAGAGGATACTCCATCCCGTTCGTTGCCCCACCCATCCAATCAGAGCACCTCCCAGATGATCCACCCATTCAAAGGGAAGCCGCAGCGCACAAAATTTCAAAGCTGCTTTACAATCAGGCCATCAAACTGGTTCCCCCAGATCACTCCAGATCAGGTATTTACTCCAGGTTCTTTTTAGTGCCAAAAAAGACGGGGGACCTCAGACCCATATTGGACCTGTCAATTCTGAACCTGTCTGTAGCCAAGCAGAAATTCCGGATGGTCACCTAGCAGTCCATTCTACCTTACCTCCAAGAATGCGACTGGATGTGCTGTATAGACCTCCAGGACACTTACTACAACATCAAAATTTGCAGAAGCTCCAGGAGATTCCTTCGCTTCCGGCTGGGAGCCAGTCATTTCCAGTTCAGAGCCCTACCCTTCGGTCTCACCACAGCCCCCAGGGTGTTTACCAAGGTTATGGCAGTCGTAGCGGCTCACCTGAGGCTTCAGGGAATTCAGGTGTTTCCTTACCTAGACGATTGGCTCCTTGCTGCTGCCACCAAGTGTCTACTTTGCATGGCCAGATACTCCTTCCTGCATCTTGCATTCAATCTAGGGACTACTGTCAACATCTCCAAGTTCTGCTTGAACCCGACACAGACCTTGGAATTCATAGGGGCATGGTTGGACACTCTTCTTTGCAAGTTTTTCTCACTCGGGACAGGATCCAGAACCTATGGGCCCATGTGTCAGTGATCCTCTGCCCCAGGACGCCAGTGGCGAGTGACGTTCTCCGAGTCCAAGGCTCCATGGCCGCAGCAATTTCAATTCTTCCATGTGCATGCCTTCACATGAGGGTGCGTCAGTGGACCCTGGCAGTTCAGTGGTCTTGGTTAGACCTCCCCATGGACTACCCTATACGAATCAGCAGAACCTGCAAGATTTCTCTTCTTTGGTGGCTCCAATTGCTGGAAATCTTAGCAGGTTGTCCCTTCCTAACAACCCCAGCCGAAGCCACAGTGACCATGGACACCTCCCAGCTCAGGTGGGAGGGGACACTGTTTGGGAAGGATGGTCCAAGGCACGTGGTCCCAGACCGAGACCAGATTGCATATTAGTGCCCTGGAGATGAGGGCAGTGCTTTTAGCATTACAAGCCTTTCACGCTGTTCTTCCCCCGGGGACGATTGCAGTTCAGTCAGACAACATGTCTGGTACATCAACAATCAAGGAGGGACCAGATCTTATTATCTCTGCCGCGAGGCTATGAGATTGTGGGAGTGGGCGATCTCCACCAGTCGGTTTCTGATTCCAATGCACATTCTGGGACGCTCCAGAATTTTAGGGGACATACTGAGTCGGGCTGTTTTAATGCCATATGAGAGTGGTCTCTGAAATAGTCAGTAGCGGAGGAGATCTTCCTCGCATGGGGTCACCTTTGCTGTGATCTCTTCGCATCTCCTCCAACATGAAGTGCAGTGAGTTTTTTGCTCTGATCCCCTCACCAGGGGACTCCCCTAGCGATGCTGTCATCCATGCTTGACCTCTTGGGTTACTGTATGCCTATTCTCCACTACCTCTCATTCTGAAGTTTCTTTAGAAAGCTTACCAACTGGGGTGCAAAGTGATCCTCATTGCCTCGTTCTGGCCTCGTCAAATGTGGTTCCCCTTCCTCTGGTCTCATGCTCTAACTCCTCCATGAATTCTGGATCCCTGCCCGGATCTCATTTCTCATCCCTCGGGCATCAGTCTGCCCGATCTGGACAGCCTCAAGCTGATGGCTTGGTTGCTCCAGTTCCCTTGATAGCTAGGACCTCCTGGTCTATCATCTTCAGTTAAGAGTATTTTGGTGTAATCCCACAAAGTTTCCACTAAGAAAGTTTATCACAGCAAATGGAAAAGCTTCTCTATTTAGGCTTCTCAGAAAAACCTAGATCCATTTACAGCCCCAGTTCCTGCAGTGTTGAAGTTTTTGTCCTATATTTTCCAACAAGGGGCTAGTTCCTCTACAGTGAAAGTACAACTGGCAGCCATATCTAATTTTCATGTTGGTGAAAATATGAATGCCCTGGCCTCTTTGAGATTGTGCAAGGCCTTTCTAAAAGGTCCTTTTCTTTTGCGTCCCCTGGTTAAGAATTCTGTCCCTCCTTGGGACCTTACGTAAATTGTTTTTATCCTGCCTGTGGTTCTGGACACTTCTTCTATTGGATTTTCTTGTTGTTGTGGTTGTCCTGGATTTATTGAGCTTGGGGTGCTTTATTTTTCTTTTTCGTGTACCTTGTTGGGCTTCTGCTCGAACATGAGGCCGGGATACATTTTACCTTCAACCAGTAATGTAGCTGGACAACGTATGCAACATGTACAAGAAATTTTGGATGTTGCAGACAATCCTTTGCTTAAAGATTGATCTGACAATATTGATATGGATTCAACACATGCTGATTTAGAGGTTTCAGTTCAGCAATGTAAGATAAAGCTTTTGTCATTTGAGAAAAAGATGTTTGCCTTTAAAAAGCTGCCATGGCAGCAACTAACTTTTAAAGCTTATTTGGAGTTTTAAATTGTGCCCAGGGGCTTACGTATATTAAAAATGCCCACTTACAGAGACAGTTTTCCAGAATTATTAAAGAAATGGCAGTGTCTTAATTTACAGCTCTCGTTCTGGGACATGAACCATTACAACATCAGCTGAAAGCAGAGATTGTCACATTATATGATGGTTTCTTTGGTTGAAAATAATACTCGTGCACGTCTGTTAGAAACATCATTGGATAAAATTGGGCAACATGAGGCACAGCTAATAGAAATAAAATGGAGAAAGTTAAAACAGGACTTCAATGACTTTAAAAAAGGTGATGTATTCAGCAGGCTGAAAAGGGACAACTTTAGCCAGAATAAACAACAGAGTAGTCAATGTGAAGCTGATTTAAATATACAGTAGCCTTTAACAAATAAAACACTGCAGGATGTACCAATTAAGGGTAATGACGTCACTTCTGAGCAAGGAATTAAAAGTTTACATGTTTCATTAGCAGATGCGTAAGGTAATATTATTCACACTAAAAACTGTGAAAAATCCTCACCAGTTTTAGTTAATGTGAACATTATTTCAGCCCTTGATCCAAAGGACTCTTCAGATTTTTTTCACTCAGAAACACCATTTCCATTACCTACGAAGGGGAAACGCAAATACAGACTAGGAGGGTGAAAGAAAAGCAGTACAGACATGCTACCAATAAACTAAGTGGAATTAAAGGTACTGTTGACACAAATATTGTTTTTAACCTTTTGGACTAGTAACTAAATGAACTCGAAGAGTCTGTGTTAAATAAAGGCTTAACATACATACCAGCAACAAGTTTAGATATATCGCGTGCACTTACAGAGTTTGAGTTATTTATACGCAAATTAAATTTAAAAGCATACTTTATGAATGGGCGTAATGTCTCTAGAAGAAGTACCTTTATTCCACCATCAAATATGAAAATGTCTGTATTTGAAAAATTGGAAGAGAATGATTTATATTCATATTTTAGAAATAAACCAAAGAAAAGTTTTCATAATTTAAATTATAATGAATATAGGGCTATACAAACTTTATTTGAAAATGATCAAATAGTTGTGTAGCCAGCTGATAAAGGGGCTGGAGAGTTACATCAAGAAGGTTGCATTTCTAAAGAATTATTTGATTTTTAGTCGATTCAGTAATTGTTCCTGTAATTTACGGCATCCCCAAAATACACAAAAGCCAGGTTAACCCACCCCTTAGACCCATAGTCTCAGCAAGGGGATGGGTTACGTTACCTATATCCGCCTATATCCGTCTATTTGAAAAATGAGCTTAAGAAGGTGTTAGCCTTTTCATCTACAATTGTTAAATATATTTCTCATTTTTTAACCACCTTGTATGACTGTACTACAAATCATGATGTATTTACTTGTTACATGGTCGCGTTAGATGTTGATTCCCTGTTTACAAGTATTCCAAATGACATAGGTATCCAACTGTTATGCAAGTATATAACTGAATATTCTAGTTGTGCAGATATTAATATAAGCCTTATATGTGTTTTATTAAAGGTGGTGTTAGAAAACAATGTATTTTTATTTCAGAACAATTATTATAGGCAAATAAAAGGAATAGCTGTGGGGACACCTGTAGCGAATTCATATGCCAGTTTGGTTATGAATTGCTGGGAAATGAAAGCTATCATGTATACATCTCATAAGTTTCATAAGAATGTTTTTTATAAAAGATTTGCTGATGATCTTCTCCTTTTATGGGAAGGTTCATTATGTGAGCTTAATGATTTTATATCGCATCAGAATATAAAATTTAATTTAAAAATTTTCGTAAGATTTAAAAAGAATATCCCGTATAGAAGAATATATTTTCTTGATATTACATTAGTTAAGGATTTTAAGGGTAATATACAAACTATCCTATACAAAAAAGATGTTAAGAAGTGCACCTATTGTCACTTGACAGTATGCACCCCAACTTCATTTATGACAACATTGTCAGGAATCAAATGGCTAGAGTATGTAAACTAAATATTTTTGATAATGATTTACAACAATTACATGATATGTCTAATTCAGAACAGTGAGATACAGAACTCATATCATATTTATACCCTTCATCTGATTAATTAATTTCAAAAGCCCGCCATATAAATTAAAAGGGCAATACATCATTTTCTACCTTGATGACTACTGTAGCAGCACATACATGGTTAAAATCAGGAATATATGAAAATATGTAAACATAAACTCTTTATGAAACTATATGTAAATGATATATAAAACTGTGTATGATTAGAAAAGCTAAAAATGAATATATACATGTAAATATTAATAAATAATAATAAAAACTTATTTTATACATATAAATATGAACATATAAATATGACATTCCTACGACTAAAAATATTATGAAATGCATGCCTAAACACTCAAACTGATGAATACTATATAAGACTGTATATAAGATAACAGTAATACCACATACCCAAAAAGTACTGGTCAACTATATACTAATCTATCAGATAGCTAGTGAAACAATTTTATGAGGCTAATGCTAAAAAGGGTTTGATACTAATGAAATCATTTAAACCGGGTGGTCTCGTGGAATCAGTTAAAATTTGCCATTTACTTTCCAATTGTGCCAGTCTCATTTTCCAATTTCCTCCAAAGGGTGTATCAATAACCTGATCGATTATAGAAAAGACAAATTTATGATCTTCCCCCTTGTCTGAAATATGCCTATATAACGCATTTTTAGTATCACACTTAGATATTTTGTATAGGTGTTCATAAACGTTTCTTCAATTGTCTCTCCGTCTTACCTATATAGTGTGCATTACATTTTGTGCATAAAGCAATATAAACCACCTGCTTGGTGTAGCAATTGCCTGTCCTGCATTTGATGATGGTGTGACAATTATCATCCAACTTTATGACCTTCTCCATGTTAATGTGAGTGCATTGACGGCACCTTCCACATTTCGATGTACCTTTATATATTTCCTGTGCCCGATTATTATAACTTGCTCTTACTAATAATGTCTTCATATTTGGTGCCGTCTTGAAAACTATTCGGGGTTTACTACCCAATAAATTTTCAAAATCCATAATAGTTAGTGTCTTCCAGTATCTCTCTAAAATGTCCCTAATAATATGAGTGGTGGGAGTGTAGGTGAGGATACAAACCCTTCCAGAACTGTCCCTATCAAGAGATACCTGTTGCTCCATTTTATAACAACCTAACAGGGGTTTGTACTTACTTCCCCATTCGTTATGCACATATTTCACTACATCCATGACCATTTTTTCTGGATAAGCCCTACTGATAAACAAATCCTTGATGACATTTAATTCCAATTCCAAGATCTGTTTATTAGATGACATTCTCGCTGCACGTATGCATTGCCCTTTAACGACATTTTAGAAGATGTATGGGGGATGGTTGCTACTAAAGTGAACATAGTCATTCGAGAATGTGGGCTTCCTATAAATTCTCGATGTGAATCCACATGCATCTTGACTCAATAATACATCTAAATAGGAAATTTCTTTATAACTGTAATTGTAAGTAAATTTTAAAAAATCTACTGTATTATTGAGGTACAACATAAATTTATGTAGTCTTTCCACTGATGCATTCCACAAAATAAATATATCGTCCAAGTATCTGACATATAGGACGATATCATTAAAGAATTCACTCTTGAACACCTTTTCGGATTCCCAATCTGCCATTACCAAGTTGGCAAATATGGGGGCACACGCTGCTCCCATGGCTACTCCCTTGGTCTGTCTAAAGAACTCTCCCTGAAAGGAAATATAATTATAGTCTAAAACTAGTGACTTCATATCACAAATTAAGGAAACTTTTTCCCATGAAAAATCAGTGTATTTTTTCAAACTTCTTTCGAAACACTCCAAACCCTCATCCTTGAGTATACTGGAGAATAAATCGATGACATCTACTGTCAAGAACATTAGATTTGTACTCCATTTGTCATCAGTTATTTCCCCCAAAAATCTCCAGGAGTCCTTCATAATATGGGGAATGTTATCATACACTTTCTTAAGCCATCTGTCAATTAATTTTCCAATGTTAAAGGTTTTCGACCTGGATCCTGAAACAATAGGACGAAAAGGTGGGTGCTCAATAGATTTATGTACCTTTGGTATACCAACTAATTTCGCCAACACAGGATAGTCCGTTTTCAAATAAGAGTACGTATCATTGGAAATTCTACTATCAATAAGATATTCTTCTAATATCAGATCAATACGTTTATGTCCTATATTGATTTGATTAATTGAAATATTTTCATAATTTCCTGAATTATGTAAAACATCATATATTTCCTGAAGATATTCATTGGCATAAAATATCACGGCTCCACCTCCTTTATCGGGTTTCATTACCCTGATTTCTCTATTATTCAAGATATCCTGTAAGCTTTTTCTCTCCATTAGAGTCAAATTATCTGTTGTACCTTTACCTTGAGTTTTTATTTTGTTATGTGTCCAATAGATATCATTACATACCAATTGCTCAAAATTGTGGACATGTGAATTGGTAATGGGTATGTACGTACTGTTTCTTGTGAGATCAGTTCCAGCGATCCTTTTAGAAAGAAGTTTGAAAAAAATACACTGATTTTTCATGGGAAAAAGTTTCCTTAATTTGTGATATGATGTCACTAGTTTTAGACTATAATTATATTTCCTTTCAGGGAGAGTTCTTTAGACAGACCAAGGGAGTAGCCATGGGAGCAGCGTGTGCCCCCATATTTGCCAACTTGGTAATGGCAGATTGGGAATCCGAAAAGGTGTTCAAGAGTGAATTCTTTAATGATATCGTCCTATATGTCAGATACTTGGACGATATATTTATTTTGTGGAATGCATCAGTGGAAAGACTACATAAATTTATGTTGTACCTCAATAATACAGTAGATTTTTTAAAATTTACTTACAATTACAGTTATAAAGAAATTTCCTATTTAGATGTATTATTGAGTCAAGATGCATGTGGATTCACATCGAGAATTTATAGGAAGCCCACATTCTCGAATGACTATGTTCACTTTAGTAGCAACCATCCCCCATACATTTTCAAAAATGTTATTAAAGGGCAATGCATACGTGCAGCGAGAATGTCATCTAATAAACAGATCTTGGAATTGGAATTAAATGTCATCAAGGATTTGTTTATCAGTAGGGCTTATCCAGAAAAAATGGTCATGGATGTAGTGAAATATGTGCATAACGAATGGGGAAGTAAGTATAAACCCCTGTTAGGTTGTTATAAAATGGAGCAACAGGTATCTCTTGATAGGGACAGTTCTGGAAGGGTTTGTATCCTCACCTACACTCCCACCACTCATATTATTAGGGACGTTTTAGAGAGATACTGGAAGACACTAACTATTATGGATTTTGAATATTTATTGGGTAGTAAACCCCGAATAGTTTTCAAGACAGCACCAAATATGAAGACATTATTAGTAAGAGCAAGTTATAATAATCAGGCACAGGAAATATATAAAGGTACATCGAAATGTGGAAGGTGCCGTCAATGCACTCACATTAACATGGAGAAGGTCATAAAGTTGGATGATATTTGTCACACCATCATCAAATGCAGGACAGGCAATTGCTACACCAAGCAGGTGGTTTATATTGCTTTATGCACAAAATGTAATGCACACTATATAGGTAAGACGGAGAGACAATTGAAGAAACGCATTTATGAACACCTATACAAAATATCTAAGTGTGATACTAAAAATGCTATATAGGCATATTTCAGACAAGGGGGAAGATCATAAATTTGTCTTTTCTATAATCGATCAGGTTATTGATACACCCTTTGGAGGAAATTGGAAAATGAGACTGGCACAATTGGAAAGTAAATGGCAAATTTTAACTGATTCCACGAGACCACCCGGTTTAAATGATTTCATTAGTATCAAACCCTTTTTAGCATTAGCCTCATAAAATTCGTTTTCACTAGCTATCTGATAGATTAGTATATAGTTGACCAGTACTTTTTGGGTATGTGGTATTACTGTTATCTTATATACAGTCTTATATAGTATTCATCAGTTTGAGTGTTTAGGCATGCATTTCATAATATTTTTAGTCGTAGGAATGTCATATTTATATGTTCATATTTATATGTATAAAATAAGTTTTTATTATTATTATTTATTAATATTTACATGTATATATTCATTTTTAGCTTTTCTAATCATACACAGTTTTATATATCATTTACATATAGTTTCATAAAGAGTTTATGTTTACATATTTTCATATATTCCTGATTTTAACCATGTATGTGCTGCTACAGTAGTCATCAAGGTAGAAAATGATGTATTGCCCTTTTAATTTATATGGCGGGCTTTTGAAATTAATTAATCAGATGAAGGGTATAAATATGATATGAGTTCTGTATCTCACTGTTCTGAAGAAGACTGGTATTCAGTTGAAAGCGCTTAACCTGTGATTTTGTTTGTCCAATAAATCGTGGTTATACTCTAGTTGGATCCTTGGCGTACGAGCAGTTCATTTTTCTCAGTACATCTATTTGTGTTCCTGTGTTGCATATCGCTAGCTCTGTTGGTGGTGTTTCTTAGATGGCCGAGAAGATGACATCTCCTACTGCTTCATTGTCGCAGAAGGATATCTCCGATCTTAGAGCAGATTTGACAGCACTTCAGGGCGAAGTGCATAGTTTACTTGTTTTAGTTTCAGAATTGGTTACTAAACATAAAGATGATTCTTCACGTAATTCCTCGGAGATTGTCACAGCACGTCTCGTTCCGGTTCGATCCAAGGAAGAAGCTGACGTCATTAGCGTAAGCAAGTTACCCAGTGCGCATGCGCGCAGTCTGAGATTCAAACCGCAAGGATGCGGTGAGGTCTGTACACCAGATGTAGGCTTTCCTAGAGCCTTACGAGACACAGACGGTGTCTTTGCTCTGAATCCTGCTTCAAATTCGTATGTAGACATGTGGCAGGACAGATAATATTACCGTTTTGGATTTATTACATACAGAAGATGACCAGTTACTACGTGAGCATCATGATATTAATACCGAACAGGACTGCACATTTGACTTTAGTTTTTGTAGGTTGCTGGCCGATAAACAATATAATGGTGCTCGCCCTAAGGAGAATATTCCCGTGAAAAAGTATCCTAATAACAGAATAAAGCATATGATGGACAAAAAAGGTACTGTTACACATGATTTTGAACCAACTATTTCTAGCCCTTTAAAAAATCATCATAATGTTAAACCTATAGAACATGTTCAGTATGCAATTAGAAGGAATTGTAGTGACAAAGTTTAATGGAGATAATGTTTTTGAACAATTTCTGAGTGACAGTCAAGATTTTTTTAATTTAGATATGGAAAAGACGAAAGGTAAATGCATTAATTCAGAAGTTTTATATAAATCATTGAAGGATTTGATTTTCGATTTTGGTAAAAAATTAGTGGCTTTCAAAAATACCAAAATTGATTGTAATTATTTATCGAAATGTTTTAAGCTTAACATTGTACCGAAAGGTTTAAGGTTTTTTAAACTTCCTTTGGGTATTAATTTTTCTACTGATGTTGTGAAGGATTTTAATGAATTGTTTGATGGATTTGGACATGCCTATATGAAATTATTAGTTAAATACCAGGATGATAAATTAAGTAAATTAGCTGATGTATTGGAACATATGAATTATACCATCACTCATCATCAGGATTATGAGTGTTGGAAAGATTTGTATTTTAAGCAATACACGTATGCGGATAATAATGTACATAATATAGTGTAGAGAAAAAATAGGAAAAATGACTCGGGACATAGAGGCATACAAAAATGACAGAGTATATATTTGGCCTAGCTATAAAGGTACAGTAGCATATAACATTAATCCATCCAAGAGAGAACAGTCTAAGAATTCTTTTAGGGAGGAAAATTTTCAGGGCGGGAGATTTCACCCAGCACGGAATGCTCAAAAACAATGGCACAGGATGTAAATCAGTTGTTGATACCACCAGCCACCCCTCCCATTGACACATGCAATTGTAACATAGTGGAGAATAATGAAGACATAGAAACCAATAGCCCTAGTATGGGTATAGAGAGTAGCAAGGTACACAGACCAGAAATCATTATCTATGAAGGTTTTAAGGTTTTTAATTATACAGATAACGAGATAGACATTTCATGGGCCAAACTTCTAAGCAAAGGGATGAAGTTCATACCCATGACTGGGTGGGATTTGGTAGACAACATTAAGGAGGTAAAAATGTATTGTAGGAAGCTTAATCTAGCTATACAATTTGATAAAGTCAATGAAAACAAAAATAAGGAAAGTAATATAGGGGGTAAAAGGATCGCTGGAACTGATCTCACAAGAAACAGTACGTACATACCCATTACCAATTCACATGTCCACAATTTTGAGCAATTGGTATGTAATGATATCTATTGGACACATAACAAAATAAAAACTCAAGGTAAAGGTACAACAGATAATTTGACTCCAATGGCGAGAAAAAGCTTACAGGATATCTTGAATAATAGAGAAATCAGGGTAATGAAACCCGATAAAGGAGGTGGAGCCGTGATATTTTATGCCAATGAATATCTTCAGGAAATATATGATATTTTACATAATTCAGGAAATTATGAAAATATTTCAATTAATCAAATCAATATAGGACATAAACGTATTGATCTGATATTAGAAGAATATCTTATTGATAGTAGAATTTCCAATGATACGTACTCTTATTTGAAAACGGACTATCCTGTGTTGGCGAAATTAGTTGGTATACCAAAGGTACATAAATCTATTGAGCACCCACCTTTTCGTCCTATTGTTTCGGGATCCAGGTCGAAAACCTTTAACATTGGAAAATTAATTGACAGATGGCTTAAGAAAGTGTATGATAACATTCCCCATATTATGAAGGACTCCTGGAGATTTTTGGGGGAAATAACTGATGACAAATGGAGTACAAATCTAATGTTCTTGACAGTAGATGTCATCGATTTATTCTCCAGTATACCCAAGGATGAGGGTTTGGAGTGTTTCGAAAGAAGTTTGAAAAAATACACTGATTTTTCATGTAAAAAGTTTCCTTAATTTGTGATATGATGTCACTAGTTTTAGACTATAATTATATTTCCTTTCAGGGAGAGTTCTTTAGACAGACCAAGGGAGTAGCCATGGGAGCAGCGTGTGCCCCCATATTTGCCAACTTGGTAATGGCAGATTGGGAATCCGAAAAGGTGTTCAAGAGTGAATTCTTTAATGATATCGTCCTATATGTCAGATACTTGGACGATATATTTATTTTGTGGAATGCATCAGTGGAAAGACTACATAAATTTATGTTGTACCTCAATAATACAGTAAATTTTTTAAAATTTACTTACAATTACAGTTATAAAGAAATTTCCTATTTAGATGTATTATTGAGTCAAGATGCATGTGGATTCACATTGAGAATTTATAGGAAGCCCACATTCTCGAATGACTATGTTCACTTTAGTAGCAACCATCCCCCATACATTTTCAAAAATGTTATTAAAGGGCAATGCATACGTGCAGCGAGAATGTCATCTAATAAACAGATCTTGGAATTGGAATTAAATGTCATCAAGGATTTGTTTATCAGTAGGGCTTATCCAGAAAAAATGGTCATGGATGTAGTGAAATATGTGCATAACGAATGGGGAAGTAAGTACAAACCCCTGTTAGGTTGTTATAAAATGGAGCAACAGGTATCTCTTGATAGGGACAGTTCTGGAAGGGTTTGTTTCCTCACCTACACTCCCACCACTCATATTATTAGGGACATTTTAGAGAGATACTGGAAGACACTAACTATTATGGATTTTGAAAATTTATTGGGTAGTAAACCCCGAATAGTTTTCAAGACAGCACCAAATATGAAGACATTATTAGTAAGAGCAAGTTATAATAATCGGGCACAGGAAATATATAAAGGTACATCGAAATGTGGAAGGTGCCGTCAATGCACTCACATTAACATGGAGAAGGTCATAAAGTTGGATGATATTTGTCACACCATCATCAAATGCAGGACAGGCAATTGCTACACCAAGCAGGTGGTTTATATTGCTTTATGCACAAAATGTAATGCACACTATATAGGTAAGACGGAGAGACAATTGAAGAAACGCATTTATGAACACCTATACAAAATATCTAAGTGTGATACTAAAAATGCGTTATATAGGCATATTTCAGACAAGGGGGAAGATCATAAATTTGTCTTTTCTATAATCGATCAGGTTATTGATACACCCTTTGGAGGAAATTGGAAAATGAGACTGGCACAATTGGAAAGTAAATGGCAAATTTTAACTGATTCCACGAGACCACCCGGTTTAAATGATTTCATTAGTATCAAACCCTTTTTAGCATTAGCCTCATAAAATTCGTTTTCACTAGCTATCTGATAGATTAGTATATAGTTGACCAGTACTTTTTGGGTATGTGGTATTACTGTTATCTTATATACAGTCTTATATAGTATTCATCAGTTTGAGTGTTTAGGCATGCATTTCATAATATTTTTAGTCTTAGGAATGTCATATTTATATGTTCATATTTATATGTATAAAATAAGTTTTTATTATTATTTATTAATATTTACATGTATATATTCATTTTTAGCTTTTCTAATCATACACAGTTTTATATATCATTTACATATAGTTTCATAAAGAGTTTATGTTTACATATTTTCATATATTCCTGATTTTAACCATGTATGTGCTGCTACAGTAGTCATCAAGGTAGAAAATGATGTATTGCCCTTTTAATTTATATGGCGGGCTTTTGAAATTAATTAATCAGATGAAGGGTATAAATATGATATGAGTTCTGTATCTCACTGTTCTGAGGAAGACTGGTATTCAGTTGAAAGCGCTTAACCTGTGATTTTGTTTGTCCAATAAATCGTGGTTATACTCTAGTTGGATCCTTGGCGTACGAGCAGTTCATTTTTCTCAGTGCATCTATTTGTGTTCCTGTGTTGCATATCGCTAGCTCTGTTGATGATATGTCTAATGATTTTATATGAAGGTGTACCAATCTAATAAAATACATTGTATTAAGGAAGAGATTTTAAGAGAAAGGAAATCTCTATATCCACCTATATTTTCAGGTTTATTATAAAATCATAATAGTAATAGATTTAAGAAACAGGAAAGATGCAATTTTGTATTAACTTATGATCAACATACACATAATGTTAAAGCATATCATTGTTAAGCATTGGCCGATATTGCAACATGTGGTAGAATTGAAAGATGTCATACTGCAGTATCCAACTTTTTCTCATAAAAAATGTGCCACATTTAAGAATAGATTATGTTATAAAGAACAAATCAAGAGCAATGAAAAGAAGATTTTGCGTAAGGGTACGTTTAAATGTGGACACTGCAAGTTTTGCGAACATATATGCACTGTTAAAGTATTTGTTCATCCTGTCAGTAATATGTTGTTCCATTTATCTGCATATGAAAATTGCAGCACAAAGAACATTAAATGTATGGCTAAGTGTAATAAGTGTACGTCTTATTATATAGGTAAAACCAGTCAGAGACTGAAGGATCATATAATCATATTTCGGATATAAGGAGAGGTAAAGAAGTGAACTACTTATATAAACACATATAAAGTACAGATAATACCCATCAAGTTTTTGATTTTAGAAAATATTTTTAATAACGTTAGGGGAGGTGACGTTTTGAGTATAACAGAGACGCATGAAAATAATTACATATTACTTTTTAGTTTTTTTGTATCCCTGCTTGAACTATAAAACCAGAGTTGAAATATTTACGTAGTTGCATAAGGTGAAAGTTATTTTATATTATTTAATATTACAGAGCATACCTTTAATAGGAAAATGTTTGTTAATTTTGCAATTGATTGATTAATTAGTTATGTATTTTTAGTATTAGAGTTGTTTGTGATGCCTGAGGAAGCAGTTTTCTGTTAAATTGTTTTACTTAAGAGTATTCACTTGCCAATAAATTGTTTTTATCCTGACTGTATTCCGGACAATTATTTTATTGGATTTTCTTTTGAGATCCAGTCTTTTTTATGAGTTAACTTCCTAATCAGCAGGTGGAAAGCATTCTGTTTTAGTTGGGAAGGTCAGCATTGTTGTCTACATCTTCTCAGGACAGTTGATCTCCCTGCCAAAGGTGTTCCCAAAACATGGAAGGGATATTGTCTAATTGACAAAGCAACTTAAACTGTGTAGAGCCTCTATAACCATCAGGGGAAGATGAGCATAAATCATCATCCCAACCCACAACATTGGTTTCAGTAAACACCCAGTTTGCAAACTTCATTAACTCCTTCATAGTATCCCCCCAACACGGACCTCCACATAAATATACCTCCTTGCTGTAAACCTCATTCATACCTCCAAGGTTGGCATGAAGCATCCTAACCCAGATAATGGGGCCATAGATGTCTAATAGCACATATAATAACTTTAACTTAGCTGCATTGCTGTAAAGTGCAATCTGGGGAAGAACCAGTCCTCCCAGGGCAGTAGGCAATGCTATATTGTCCCACCCAACTCTAGATTTCCTTCACTCCCAAAGAAAGTTGTAAATGAGTCAGTTATCCCAACAAAAAGTTCTTGCTTTGGGGAAAGGATATACCTTGTGAGATATATAAAACTAAAGGGAGGATAAAACATATGATACCCTGTACTTTCTGCGTAAGATCTAAACAAACCTACTTCCACTCTTGAAAAAAAAACAATTCTTGGATTTGTCAAGTATGCATTGTAAGTAGCATGTGTGGTTTCTTGAGTAGATAGATACAAACTTGCCTCCAAGTATGTTGTTCATAGGTTCATAGGTAGATACTAGGCTATTGGCCCTAGGGCCTATATAAGCCTAGCCAAAAATGTACTCTGGCTTTCACCACCCAAGAAAATTATTTTCCTGTGCCCCTGTCGAGCAGAACCACAGAAGTGATCCCTGGGGTGAATTTCCTATTTCCCATCCAATCATCAAGATTTTTCTTGAAGAGTGCTAATGAGGAGCTCTGTTTGACATAGATAGGTAGTCTGTTCCAGAGTATGGGAAGTCTCTGGGACAGGAATCTATCCCTCCAGCATGTTCTGTTTATTGTGGTGGCAAAGTTTAGTTCCCTAGAGCGTGTAGCTCAGAGGGATTGGGATTGGAGCATGTCCAACAGCTCTGGGTTTGACATAGCATTGTATGTTAGGCAGAGATTGCCTCTGAGTAGGCAATATGCGACTGAGTAAAGCTAGGGTTTTTTGAGACTGTCTTCATAAGGTATCTGTTTGAGGCCTTGTACTGTATAATGGGTCTAATGAGTGATGAGTAGAGGGGAACAATTACCTCTTTTTTTATGGATGAGAAACCTTTTGTGATGAGGTAAGCCACGTAGAAGAATTTCCTGACTACTGTGGTGATGTGATTATCAAAGGAGAGACAACTGTCCACCTGTGACCCAAGGTCTCTTATCACATTTTCGGCGTTAAGTAGACTACCAGCTATGTGGTAGTTCATGGGTACAGAGTTTTTACCAAAGGAGATGACAATACACTTTTTGGCATTGAGCTTCAGGCCATGGCTTTGACACCAGGCATCTGTCTCAGTGAGGCCCTTTTGTAGTATGTCCACATCATTAGGAGTTTCAATTATGGCTCCTAGTTTACAGTCATCTGCAAACTTTGTTAGCCAAAGACCTTTTGTGTTAGCCTGTACTTCAGAGAAGTAGATACCAAACAGGAGAGGACCCAGGACTGAACCCTGTGGTACTACACTTGTCACTGGTCTGAAGTCAGATTTGGAGTCTGCTACTTTCACAGTGTGGGTTCTGTCCGTGAGCCTGTTGGCAACCCATCTTGTGACATAGGGATTTATACCTAGTTTAGTGAGCTTATCTATAATTCCAAAGTGGGGGATGGTGTCAAAAGCCTTGGTGAGATCTAGATAAGCTGAGTGAACCACCTTACCCTCATCTGTGGCTTTGGTGACTACTTCAAAGAAGTCGATCAGGTTTAGGAGACATGATCTGCCTTTTACAAATCTGAACTGGGTAGGATCCAGAGTTTGGAGATTACCAATCTCTTTGTTTATGAGTTCCATGATGATACGTTCCATGGCCTTGCAGACCAGGCTCATCAGGCTAATGGGGCGTTAGTTCCCAGGGTCCATCGTGGCTCCCCCTTTGTGGAGTGGGATAACCGTCGCAATGCGCCATTCAGTGGGCACAAAGCCTGAGGTGAGGCTATGATTGAACATGGTACTTAGGTAGGGTGCCAGTTCATTCTGTAGTTCGAGTAGAATGCAGCCTGGGATATTGTCAGGTCCCATGGATGCTGTGTTCTTGGCTTTGGAGAGTGTGTTTTTTACCTGTGCAGCTGTGATTACAGGAACTTTGCATTCTTCCGGTGTAGAGATGGGCCCTCTAGGGGGTGAGAGAGGAGTAAAGTTGGCACTGAACCTATCTGCCAGGATGTTGGCAATATCAGTTGGTTCTGTATATTTAGTGCCATTGTGCTGTAACTCAGAACAGAAGTTGAGCTTGACTTTTTTCAGAAAAGGATAAACCTGAACTTACTGTCCAGAGGGGACTAATTAACCTTAACTAAATACTTCTCGGTATTAAGTTTGTAGCTAGTTAATTTACCAAACATTGCATGTAAAGGAAAGATCTTCAGTAAATCCTGGTTTGGGACCTTGTGATAAGAGTAACAGAATGTAAAAATAACTTGTGCTTCTGCCTACGCATTCATTAACCAGCAACTGTGGAGTGTCTGATGTTATTTGCCAAAAGGCTCGATACACACAGCAAAAAAGGAAGGGAAGAAGACAGGGTAACCATGTCTGGTGTCTCTGGGTAACTGTAAACTGTACTGCATTTGAAAGTCTACATCCAATTTTTATAACTGTGGTCAAGTTAGAACACAGCATTTCCAATAGTTCCATAATTTCTTCTTGAAAGGCTGTCCACTTAAGCTTTTAAAAAAGATGCATCCAAGATACCTGTCAAATGCTTTTTCAGCATCAGAACTTGTAAATAGAAAAGTAGCATTTATTTTCTGTACCTCATTCATTATCTGGTCTAGTTCATAGGTGTTTATTAAGCTAATGACCACAAGAGACTTTTTAAGCCTAGCCATGCATCCCAAATCCCTGACAAGTTCTGATACCTTGATAAGTGTAAGCATGGGCCTGGGAGACGAAACATTTACAGGTTACCTGTTTGCATTAGAGACATAGGTGCCAAACCAGGGATGAATTTCCATTTTCCCATTCAGTTGTCCAAGTTGAACTTGAATTGGGTTAGGGAGGAACTCTCCTTCACATGGATGGGGAGCCTGTTCCATAGACTGGGTAGTCTCTGGGATACATATCTCTCTCTCCAACACATCCTATTTGTATCACCGGCAAGGTTTAAGTCTTTAGAACGGATAATTCTGGTACTGTTTGCTTTGTGGATATGCAAGCAGTCCATCAGAGTGGAGTCTGATAATGCCCTGTATGCCAGGGAAAGATCTCCCCTCAAAAGCCTGTAGGAGACCGAATACAGGGATAGGGCCTTGAGGAGGTCTTCATAGGACATATTACTTACAACCTGTATTCTTTTAGTGAGGAACCTCTGTGAACATTGCAGTTGTTGGGTATGCCTGGTTAGGTACATACCAAAGGGGGCATTGTACTCAATGATAGGTCTGATGAATGCCGAATACAGTGGAATGATGACTTCCTTGGACTTAGATGCCATACCTTTGTAGTGAATCCTACACTGTCATGTTAGGCTGTTGCATAACAGCACTGGTGGTAAATGATTCCATGAAGGTTCCAGAGTGCATGTTGGGATTATATGGACCTGAGCTTTTGGTGAAGGGGAATGATGGGATTGATGACATTTCCTTGTTCTTAAGAGATTCCTGGTCAGAATTTGTAATCATAGTGATAAAGGCTCCCATTAATAAAACTTGTGTACCACAGATATATGCAGGACTGGGCTTCTAGTGGAAAAATTAAATATTTTCCAAGAAGGAAAATGGCAAAGATGGCCATGCAGTACTCATCCCCATCTTCACTGGAAGTTGCATTTACCTCTTTTTAAGAGGTATTGCTTAGTCCTTTAACACAGCAGTCTCCAACCTTTTTTTGCACCAAGGACTGGTTTCATGTAAGATAATTTTCCATGGACCAGACATCACACACACATAATGAAGTGCATATTTATTTATTTGACATTTATTTAACCGGGAGGCCCGACTGAACTAGAAGTCTGTTTTCAGCCGAGACCTGGGGAGAAAAGCTCCAAAGTACAAATTTTGCTTAACAGCATAACATTGATGTACTATGGCTGAGAGGTACGTAAACCTAATGGCAACCTTATTGACTTGAAGTTTATAAGAGCAATATTTAAAATCTGTCCCTATTATTTGGCTCTGTCCAGCGTACCACTCAACTGTACAGATTTTCGCCTCATATTTTTGGTCTGTTTCTCATAAATGTGTTGTTTTCTGGCAAATCACTGGCAGATCATTGAGGTTTGAAGTCAGAAAATAATGGCAGAGCATTGAGTTTCATACTTCATACACTTCAGAAAATTCATGCTAATGCAAAACCTGTATTTCTATCTACTTTCTAAGTTTGTAAGAGCAGTACTTAAAAGTGTCCTATTTTTGGGCCTTGTCCCTCCATTATTTTTGGCTTTGTCCAGAATTCTTGATCTAAGAGGTTGTGAGGTATGTGTCCAGATTTATTGTGCCACAGGTTGAGTGGTATGGTCGAGAGTTACGCAAGCCTCATTGCTGCTGCCAGGGATCACTCTCTCACACGCACGCACACACACACACACACACACGCACACACACACACACACACACACACACACACACACACACACACACACACACACACACACACACACAGTCTCTTTTGCATTCACTCACACACTCGGGCAGAAACATACACACACTCTCAGTCTCTTTTGCATTCATGTACGCATTCATTGACACTCGCAGACAGAAACACACACACACACACAGAGTCTCTTTTGCATTCATGCACGCATTCACTCACACAAGATCGTTCTCACTCTGTCATACAGTCTCTCTTGCTTTCATGCATGCATTCACTCACATATGCAGACTGAAACATTCACACAGACTCTTGTACTTTCATACACCCTTTCACTCACACACAGACAGAAACATACACACATACTTTTTTCGGTTTCCTTGACTTTTATTTTACACTCGCTAAACAGCAAAAGCGCTGCTTAGCAAGTGTAAAATAATGGGTCAATCGATCTCACTGCTCACTCTCTCTCATACAGTCTCTTTCTCTTACACACACACACACACACATTCTGCTTTCATGCACGCATTCACTCACACACACAGACAGACACATAAACACACTCATACAGCCATTCGCTTTTTGGCGGCCCTGTAAAATATTATCCACAGCCCAGTGGTTGGGGACAGCTGCTTCAACATGAAAGCATTTAGACAGCTGCAATCATATGATTGTGGCTGCAAGTGACAGAGTGGTAAAGAGCAGTAGCTGCATGTTAAATGTTTTAGGGTGTAACATTGCAGATTATCAGTAAAGTATGGCTAAGGCACTTAAATTTGTGGCCCTGTATTAGTTAATAAATATCCCACAGTCTACATAAAGCAGCTATTGAAAAGGATGGAGTTGAGACTGTGATTACATTTTGTAATATGTAGTAATGCTTCCCTCCCCCATGGTAGTAGACTGCATTGAACGAAAGATATTAAGACAGGATAAGCATGCATGCCTTTTTATTTAATTTGATCTTCTTTAAACAAAAAAAGTACACAGATAATCATATAAACTTTTCATATATATATATGCTCAGAATTAGTTCAAAATGATGTGAAGATTACTGAACCTACACAAATTGCCTACATACTGGCTGACAGGTTCAGTGCAAACTTCTCCCCCCTCCCCCCCCAAAAGGAGAGATATCTATACCAGAGGATTGTAGCCCCCCCAAACATCTCCAACGCCCAGGTGAGAACTGGTCTCTCCAAGGCAAAAAACACAGCATCCATGGGACTGGATGGTGTCCCCGTCTGTGTGCTCCACGAACTCAATGAGGAATTAAACCCACAGTTAGGACAGCTGTTTAATCTTAGCCTCACCTCAGGATACGTACCCAAGGAGTGGCGCACGGCGACTGTGGTCCCACTTCACAAGGGCGGTGCCTCCACCGACCCTGGAAATTACCGTCCCATTAGCTTGACAAGCCTTATCTGCAAAGCCATGGAGAGGATCATAATGGAACTCATAAATAAAGACATGGGGAACTTGCAAACTTTGGATCCAACCCAGTTTGGCTTTGTCAAAGGCAGATCATGCCTTTTAAACTTGGTTGACTTTTTCGAGACAGTCACCAAGGCCATTGATGAGGGAAAGGCAGTCCATACAGCCTACCTCGACTTGGCAATGGCCTTCGACACAATACCCCACTCAGGTATCATCGAAAAACTCATCAGCTTGAATGTAAACACATACATCACAAGATGGGTTGCAAACTGGCTAAGTGACAGAACCCACAGGGTCAGTGTTGCTGGAGCCATGTCAGACTCAAAGCCTGTCACAAGTGGTGTCCCACAGGGCTCAGTCCTGGGTCCACTCTTGTTCGGCATCTACTTTTCTGAAGTACAAGCAAACACAGGAGGGTTATGGCTGACAAAGTTTGCAGATGACTGCAAACTGGGCCATAGTCGAAAACACATCTGACACAGATATCCTTCAGAAGGGCCTCACAGAAACGGATAACTGGTGCCAGAGCCATGGCCTAAAGTTAAACGCCAAGAAATGCATAGTCATACCCTTCGGGAAAAACAAGGTTACCCCTAGCTACCATATAGGTGGCAATCCACTGAGCACAGAAGAAGTCATCAGGGATCTGGGGACCCAGGTTGACAGTAGCCTTCGCTTGACACTCATGTTGCTAAAGTAGTTAGGAAAACCTTCTATATTGCCCACCTGATCATGAAGGGATTCACATCTAGATCAAGGGAGGCCATCGTCCCCCTGTACTCATCACTCATTAGACCTATGATTGAGTACAATGCCCCATTCGGAATGTATCTGACCCGACACCTGCAGCAGCTGGAAAGGCCCCAAAAGTTCCTCACCAAAAGGATAAAGGGTCTAAAAAATATGTCTTATGCTGCCCGACTGAAAGAACTCCAGCTCTATTCAGTCTCATACCGCTTGCTCAGAGGTGACCTGTGCCTGACATATAAGGCCATGTCAAACCCAGATTTGATGAATATGCTTCACCTCAAAAAATCTAGATCCCTCAGAACCACAAGGGCGGGAGACTTAAACCTTGACACGGTTATTAATAGAACGTGCTGGAGGGACAGATTCATCACCCAGAGACTCCCTATGCTGTGGAACAAAATCCCGGTACATGTGAGGCAGAGCACCTCGCTGGCCTTGTTCAAGAGGAATCTTGACCAATGGATGGGAGATCGCAGATATACCCCAGGGATTACTTCAGTGTCACTGCTTGACAGAGGCACAGCAAAATAATAGGCATAGTTTTATTCTAACTAAAGGGGTGGCGAAAGCCACATAACTATGGGCTAGGCTTATAAATGCCCTTGGGCAGATAGCCTAGTATGAATTTATGAACCTATAAACTAGGTATAAATCCCTATGTCACAAGATGGGTTGCCAACTGGCTTATGGACAGAACCCACACTGTGAAAGTAGCAGCCTCCAAATCCGACTTCAGACCAGTGACAAGTGGAGTACCACAGGGTTCCGTCCTGGGTCCTCTCCTGTTTGGCATCTACTTCTCTGAAGTACAGGCTAACACAGAAGGTCTTTGGCTAACAAAGTTTGCAGATGACTGCAAACTAAGAGCCATAATCGAAACTCCTAACGATGTGGACATATTACAAAATGGCCTCACTGAGACAGATGCCTGGTGTCAAAGCCATGGCCTGAAGCTCAATGCCAAAAAGTGTATTGTCATCCCCTTTGGTAAATACTCTGTACCCATGAACTACCACATAGCTGGTAGTCTGCTTAACGCCGAAAATCTGATCAGACCTTGGGATACAGGTGGACAGTAGTCTCTCCTTTGATAATCACATTGCCACAGTGGTCAGAAAATCTTTCTACGTGACTCACCTCATCACAAAAGGTTTCTCATCCAGAAAAAAAGAGGTCATTGTTCCCCTCTACTCATCACTCATTAGACCCATTATAGAGTACAATGCCCCTTTTGGTATGTACCTCACAAGACATCTACAACAACCGGAAAGGCCACAGAAGTACCTCACAAAGAGGATTACTGGCCTCAAACAGATGCCCTACGCAGACCGTCTCAAAAAACTCCAAGTTTATTCCGTCGCATATCGCCTGCTCAGAGGTGATCTCTGCCTAACATACAAAGCTATGTCAAACCCAGAGCTGTTGGACATGCTCCACTTAAAGAAATCCCAATCCCTCCGATACACGCTCTAGGGACCTAAACCTTGTCACCACAATAAACAGAACATGCTGGAAGGATAGATTCCTGTCCCAGAGACTTCCCATACTCTGGAACAGACTACCTATCTATGTCAAACAGAGCTCCTCATTAGCACACTTCAAGAAAAATCTTGATGATTGGATGGGAAATAAGGAATTCATCCCAGGGATCACTTCTGTGGCTCTGCTCAACAGGGGCACAGGAAAATAATTTTCCTGTGGCTCTGCTCGACAGGGGCACAGGAAAATAATTTTCTTGGGTGGCGAAAGCCAGGGTACATTTTTGGCTAGGCTTATATAGGCCCTAGGGCCAATAGCCTAGTACCTACCTGTGAACCTATGGATATGTCATAATGCAGAAATCTACATTGAAACAGCAGGATGCATTTGTTGTTATCTTCATTGGACTAGTGACAGCCTTTAAATAGGACAAAAAACTTGAATGCATTCTTTTGACTCATCTGGTGAAGAGGAAGATATTTATATTATGTAGATTAAGTCTTGTACCTCTCAGGATACTGTTAAGGAGGATTCTTCCTTTCAGTCTACAGTGTCTCCATCACAGGGTGTTTCTTTTGTGGGTACCCTACATTTACTTGGAGAATTCTTGACACTGGCCTGTGGAGAATACCTTTTCATTTGATAAATGTTATGAAGGAATGGTGAGGTTGACAAAGTCGAAGTGGTAAATGCCACCACTTTAGTACAGTTTTCAGGATGTTTTAAATAGTCGCTCTGTGCCCTCAGAAAGCTGACAAGGATATACAGGTCAGTGCTGGTTAAGTGAGATTGTTATGCAGAAAAACCTGGCATAGGTGAATTGTTACTAATTTGATGAAGAGTGTCAAAGCTGTTCTTGCATCTTTGCTCTTTAACAAGGCTTCAGGGATACTAGAAAAAAAAATAAGAAAAAAATGTACTAAAATATTACCTTAACTGTCTGTTTAATTAACGTGGTTTAATTTCATTCTTTCATTTTAGAGCACTCAGGAAAATAATTTTTTCTAGGAGTTATGCTAGATTAAAGAAGTTAGGTGCTGTAGTGAATAAAATACAAGTCCACAAACAGAAATGCATTTATGATTTTGCACCAACTTTGTCAAGAGGTGCCATCTGGGGGATAGTGCTGCAAAGACTTACATGGCTGACATAGTCTTACAGTAACAATATTGGAGGCAGATTACTTAATTATCAAGTAACACCCAAGATTTTTTTGTTTGATCACCCTATAAATTATATTGTTGTTAGTTTGAAAGAATGGTAAAATGAAATTATCTTTAAGGGAGAGTCACTTGAACAGTGAATCATAACATTTGGGTTTTATCACCTTTATTTTTCTTCTCCAGCCAAAAGATGAAGTTAAGTTTCTTGTGAATACCCAGCATGGGTCTCAGACTGGCTGGATACTGATTATATATCCGACTTTGTTTTACTACTCTAATTTAATCAGAAGAAATTTTGTACTGTACTTTTTAAATGTTTTATTTGAAGTACCTTGGCTCTTTTTAGACGTGTTCTGCATTGCAGTTTATATACACATTTTGGCAAGTAATAGATACAGGTTTCAAAATAAAAAGGATTTTAGACCGATTCAGGTTTTTATCAGCACTATTATACAACTTGATATTATTGGAGAGAGTTGCAGAAGTATAAGGGCAAGCTGATTTTTTAATTTTTATAAGACAAAACTCAAGGGTTGTGTTCCTTACTGATTTACAGCTCTGCAAAGATAGCATGAATGAGTATTTTTTAGTGCATGTAAGCCTGTGACTGCTTACATAACCTCCTTTCCTACTTTCTACTGCATACTCCTAACAATAAGTATTTTTTCAAACATCTTTATTAAATTTACACATATGACAAAGGCAAGCTTACATTTATGTAAATGAACAACATATAAAATGATATCACTTTAGTTGCAGTTTACATCACAGACACCATTGAAACAACTGTAGTTGTCAACATTATGCATCACTTATAAACCATCCAGTCATTGTCAGTTAAGCATTATATAATTCATTCCGATTCTGCCTGTTAAACCCCATTCCTGTTCTGTATATATTATTTCCACAATTACCATTTTTTCCTATGTAGTTTGCTCCTTAGCTTTTCTAAAGATCCCAATTGTTTTATCTCTGTCACTATATTCGCTACTTCTAGTAAAGTTGGTCTAGACTTTGATTTCCATTTTCTAGTAATCGCTTTTTTGGCAGCCACCATAATTAGACTCAGCAAGGCTTTACAATGTCTAGGCAATTCCGATTCTGTAGCATAACACAAAAAAATCATGTCCCCAGTCAATCCAGTCTGCTCACACAGCATCTCCAACAGAGCAGTCTGGAGGGAATCCCAAAAATCTGCCAGCTCATCACACTTCCAAAAAACATGTTCCCAGCCACCTCTTTATTGCCCGTCACACCTCCAACATTTGCTGTCCACCTATGGAAAAATTCTTTGGAATCTACTGGGGGTATAAAAATACCTGTGTAAGCACTTCCAGGCAAATATCCTAAATCATCTAGACTTTGTTGCATATTTGGGAGATGTACACATATCCCCCCATTTTCTCTCTGTGAATTGCTTATCCAGTCTCTCTTCCCAATCCTTTCTTAACTCCTGTCATTGATTCTTATAATTATGCAGTATATTATATGCTTTACAAATAATTCCTTTGTTAACAGCAGCTTCTTTTCTAGATTTTGTTAAAAATCTTTCATTTAAGAGCCCCCTATTTCTTTCTGTTTGCCTATACTCTGATACCAACCCTTGATAGGGAAGGCGATCTCTAACCTGCAGTCCAAATAAATTCTTGGCCTCTTCCCATTTTATTACCTATCCCTTTCTAGTTATTTGCTCCCAATAACTTGGTTCCTTTGCCAGTTTTCTCCAGTAAATTCTAGCCCCCTCTAGTCTATTATCTTTATATCTGACCACAGTCAACCCTGTCAGCAAAATCTCTTTTCTCCATTCTCGTGCTGGTTTGGTTCTTAGAATACTCCATGCTGTTTTATGAATATAATACTCTGTATGATTTTGGTTGTTCTCCTTAAAGAGCCTACATCCAAAATCCCAGTCTCTCCTTATTTCTTGATCTTCCTCCCTGTGTCAGCATCATTCCTTTCCACTTTGAATTATAGTTTTCTGTTTGTGCTATGTATAAGAGCCGTAACTGTGTTGCTCTAAAATACCCCTTCAAATTAGGTAATCCTAGTCCACCTTGTTCTATTGTAAGAATCTGTTTATCTCATTTGACCCTTGCTGTCTTCCCTTCCCAGATAAAATCCTTTGACTCTTTTTTTAATTGCTATCCACAACTTCTCCTCTGGTTGACAAAAGTTGTCTGACCTTGACCTGTGTATAAGAATAAAGGGACTAAAACATTTTAATGGCTTGTATCTTAGTATCCATACCCATATAACAAAACTTCCAGTTTCTCAATTTTTGTATTTTCTTTTGTTTAGTCTCTTCCCACATATCCTTACCTGCCGGCATCGAGTCATTTCTAATCCATACTCCTAAATACTTCATTTTATCATGTCCCCATAAATATGGATATTGTTGGGCCAATTTGTGTGTAGGTACATAATTTACCACTACTGCCTTTGTTTTAGCTTCATTAATTTTGTATCCCAAGAAGATTTGAAACTGTCTTAAAATATTCCACAACACTGTAATCTCTCTTTCTGGTTTTGTCATGTATAAAATAATATTGTCTGCAAATAGAGCCAGCTTTTTTTGACTACCATACCAATTATATCCTTGGATTTCTGAGTCCCTTATTTTCTTTGCCAGTGGTTCTAAATATAATGCAAACAACAAAGGGGAAAGCTGTCAACCCTGCCTGGTTCCTCTACTCAAGCAGAAATTATCGGTGAGGACCCCACCCACTTTAATTTGTGCCTCCGATCACTCATATATTTTTCTAATCAGCCTTATAATTTTATCAGGGAAAGCAAATGCTTCCATTGCCCTGCTCATAAGTTCTAGTCTATTCTGTCAAATGCTTTTTCTGCATCAAGACCCACCAATAAAAGTGATACTTTCTTACAATCTGCTTCCCTCTGCTTCATCAGTGTGTTGTCAAATGTTTGCCTCCCCTCCATATCTATCAATTTTGGTATCACTTTTGCCATTCTTTTAGTCATTATAAACATAAACACTTTATAATCATGGTTTAGTATTGAAATGGGCCTGTATGAAGCTAGACCCAATGTATCTTTACCCTCTTTAGGTATTATTGCCAGCACCTTCTTCCAGAATGCTGGTACTTCTCCTCCTCTTAAAATACTGTTAAACAAAACCTTACAAATCTTTATCATTTTTCCCTCCTAACTTCCACAGGAATACTATCTGTTCCTAGGGACTTTCCTGTAGATTGGTTAGACATAGCCATTTTTATCATTTATTCATTATTTCATCCTTTCCTATCCTAATTGTTAGTAATTGAACCTCATCTACCTCTAACTTTGGCATATTTATTTCTTCCATAAACATTTCCATTTGTACCTTTTCTTGATTTCCATTTTTCTCTGCTTCTTACAAATTTTCATAAACTTTCCAAAATATTTCTAATGCTTCTACAGGGTCTTTTGTTATCTTCCTTGTTATAGGCTTCCTAACCTTGATGACTGCCCTTTCCACTTTGTGTTGCCTGAGTTGTGCTAGAAGTTTTTGTGCTCTAGAATTATTATAAAAAACAGTTGCTTAACAGCAGTCTTTCTAAACTCATGCATATTATTCAGGTAATCACTTATTTTCTGTTTAGCATTCTGCAGTTGCTCCTTTTCTTATTCTGAGAAAATCCCCCTATTTTGCAATATTTTAACATTTATCAGGCCCTCTAAATAATTCTTGTTACTTCTTAGTCATATCTCCCTTTTCTTTATTTCCACCCTAGTTTTAAACTCCACTTTAATTTTATCACATTCCCTAGCTGTATTTTCAGAAGAAATTTCTATCTTCTTTCATAACTCCTGAATTGATTCCAAAACCCATTCCTTAAATTCCTCTTTTTTCAGTTGATAGGTGAAAAGCACCAGTGTCTCATTTTTATTTCATTACCTTGCATTTTTTCTTGTAGTTATTATTGGCACATGATCTGAAATGGTTATTGGGTAAGTTTCAAGACCTTCAGTTAAATGCACATGTTCCGGTGAGGTAAAAATTCTGTCTAGCCTAGCCTAGTTTTTGTATCTTGGAGAATAATTTGTAAATTCACTACAAACTCTTAGTACTGAATTCACATCTTCCATGCCAAACATTTTTTATAAAATTCTTCAAAAATCTATCCTCCTTTGTTATATTTTCCCTTCTAGGCCCCCAGACACATCTTCACTGTTACAAAGCAAATTCTAGTCTCCACCTATAAGTAATATTCCTTGCTGAAAGCTGATTATTTCTCCCAGAATTTTCTTAAGCTCCATTATAGCAGTTTAGGTGGAATGTAAATGCATACCAGTTTAATCCTCCTCCCTTTCCAGTAGCCCTAGTACTATGTATCTTTAATTATTATCTTTTTTTTCTCTCTTTTATCAGTGTTGGAGCTCTTCAGTTAATATAAGTACTCTTATTTTCCTTTGTCCCAGATATTCTGCTGAGTAACCTTCCTGAAAGCCTTTCTGTATCAACTTCATATGTTCAGTTCTTTCCAGTTGTGTCTCCTGTAGCATAGCTGTTTGCACTCTACGTTTTTTAGTATAGGTCTCTACTCTTTCTTTTTTATATTTATCTATAAGACCATTCAGATTGAAAGACATTACAGAAAGCATCATTTTCATATATAATTAGTACTGCTTTTTTGTGATTTGCACTTAAATTTCCTAAGTTCCTGTGCTTGACTGGCATGTGGTCGAAAGGCACTTTTCAAATGGGCAGGATGCAGAACCAAAATACATAGACTAAACTACAGTGAATGGGTAGTGTAGCTCTAGTATCTAAGTTCGACATTGTGCAGGGAGTTCGTGGTTCAGTGAGGAACAGGGAATTAGCCCATTTCCTCACTGTAGTGCAGTCTCAGCCCCCTGCAAAATAGTACAATTAACTTACCGTTGACTGTAGAGTGTAACGGTACATTAAGGTGCATAGCATGGATGACTGACATCACCTCCTGCTATGTCAAATACATTGAACTACGGATGTCAGTGTATTCATTTTCACCATGGCTGCTGTTTTAAAGTTCCAAATTCAGCATTTCGGATTGACCATTGTGACCAGATGACGAATGCAGTTTCAGAATTTCAATAGTTAAAACCTTTTTTGTTAAATGTCTACTTCCAGCTTTTATGTTACATGCATATACTGTTCAGCAGGTTGGTCTTTTATACAGTTGTTTCTTGTCATAACCATTTGCGCCTATGCCACATCTTAACTTTTTGGGTTTTTTTTGAAAGCTCTCAAACAGAACAAACAACCCCTCTAAAATCTAACTTAATAATAACACACAAAACTATGTACATCTTCAAATATTGAAGTTTTTGCTGCCTAATAAGAACAAACGTTCTAAGTTGATAGCCACACAGGCTAGAGTTAACCAAAAAGCAAGGTTACTACTTACTAATAGCATAGGCTATACCTTGCTGAGATGCATGTGCAGCCTGCGCTATTAGTAAGTGGTATTTGATTTTTGTCTGTCTTTATAGTTCTCCCAGCTGAGAAAACACTTGAATGCTTTCAGTAAACACTTTCTTCAAGCCATTTCTCTGTATCAAATAGTCTTCTGGTGACATGCAAACCAGACACCTAACTGTTAACAGTACCTTGTTTACCAGAAAAAAAGCCTTATAATAATCAGTATTCTTTTTTATTTACATGCTTTCTAATAAACTTGTTACTGGATAATGCCTAGGTTCTTAACCTAGTCATTTCCCTATGCAAGCATGGGAAAAAGCACACTGATTTTTCTTTTTGTCATACTGTCTTAACCAGACCTTTCCTCTCCCCCCTTTTATATTGCAGTGTCTATATTTTTTAAAACTGAACAAAGAAAAAGAGAGAAGGGAGAAAAAGAAAATAAAAAAACAAAAGCAAATGTTTATATTTGTATCCCCATTGCATTTCAAAAAATAGAAAAACAAGAAAACTTCACTTCAAGTCTAATTGGTTTTGTCTTATCTTTAAAGCCCTGCCAGCTGAGAAACCCCCCGATTGCTTTCAGAGAACATTATGTCCTAGCTAGTTTCTCTTTTCTTGTTTTCTTTCTTTTCCCCCAGCCAATCCCCTTCCACCTTACTGTCTCCAATTACTCTCTATCAGATTTTCTCCATGGTGACTTGAGGACCAGCTGCAGAATTGCTGCTAAGTATACATGCATTTGCATTTGCTAGAAAAAAGTCTGATAATATTCAGTATTCTTTATTTACTTGCTCTCTCTTAAAACTAATCAATTTAAAGTACTTAATACAGCCCTCTTCCCATGCAAGAATGAAAAGCACATTCCTTTCTTTTTACTTTGTCAAGTCTTTTTAACCAGGCTTTTTTTTTACATTGCATTACCTATATTTCTCAAAACTGTACAGAAAGAAAGAGAAGAGGGGAGAAAAAGAAAAACAACAGCACCTGTTTACATTCCCCATTACACGTAAAAATAGCATGCAAAGAAAACTATACACCACAAATACAGTACTATTAAGAAAAGAAAATGTTTTCTGTACTTACAGTTGGCTTTCTCCCTTCTCTTCCCATCCCCAAAGCATTTTTCTAACCATTAATGACATGAAGTAGGGCATATACTTTAGAGTCCCCCACAAATCCAAGAGATTCCAGTATTCCGGATTTTCTTGTTCTGTCATATTTCACAAATATAATTATTGCATTGTAATCTGGTTTTATTACTGTGCTTCTCCATCATCCACATCTTATCTCTGCTTCCTTTCCAACATACTCTTGATTCTTCTAGTCAACTTTTCTGCTCCCTTTCTTCTTTCCAACATTTTCCATTGAAATACTGGCAAATGTTTCACAGATACAGTCTCTCTGTGGTCTTTCTAACCAGAAGAACAAGATGCAGAATCTCCTTCTGTTTCACAGCTCACTTTTTGTTGGGCAGACTTTTGTATTTCCTCCTTAGTATGCATTTCATTAAAAAATTATTTTGTCCATCCAGGGAAGAATACTCACACTCACATCTCAACATTAGTTGGTTGTATGTGTTATGTTTTTGATATATGGCATACTGCTTGGTTGTTTTTTATATATTTTTTTTATATATTTTTGTGTAATGATGTTAACATTGATATGTCACTTTAAATGTATCACTATTTAAATCAGGACACATGTGCGTTCAAGTACACACTGATGACGCTTTTTAGCGAAACCGGTCTGTGGGGCAGACTGCTGGCAATAAATGCTTTAACCATCGTGGAGTCTCCTTATTGTGTGCTGGAAGTGGTTTGGGACTTTTGTATTTGGTTTTCCGAGCACCAGGTCTGGTTTTACGAGCTCCTTGTTTTTTTGGGAGTTTATATATATATGTATGTGTATATATATATATATATATATATATATATATATATATATATATATATACACACACACACACACACACACACACACACACCTAATTCTGATAGTTTAGACTGTGTGTGCATTTTTTAAATATTTAGATAAGTTTCTCTTTATATTAAAATAAATAGCTTTTGCTTGCGGAGTTTTCCGCTTATTGGTATTTGCATTTATATTTGTATTTGCATTCCGAACGGGGTTTATGACCTGCATTCTCTTTATTTGAATTATTAGACGTATTTCTTTTCTAGTGTGTGTGCGAGACTGTTGAATTGTCTTCTGTACCTTTCCTTCTAGGTCCGTTTTAGTTAGAGGACTTAGATTTTCTCCCTTCTTTCTCTACCAGGGCTAGGCCAGTTTAAGTTAGAGGACCTTGTCCTTGTGGTTGTGTCTTTGTTGGTACTTTAAGGGCTAGGCCCGTTTAAGTTAGAGGAACTAGCCATCCTACTTTCCCTTTCTTCTCTGTGTGTCTGATTGCAGTCTTCTGTGAGATGTCTAAGGAGGTCAAGGATCATTAGCCATCTGGCTTTAAAAAGTGTGTGAAATGCTCACAGAACGGATGGCCACAGTAACTACGTATACTGTCTTCGGGCCATCCACTTACAGGAAACATGCCTATTTTGTCACAAATTTAGTGCCAGGGTATTGCAGGAGAGGAAAAATAAACTCATATTAAAAGGTTTCCTTAAGCCAACTTTTGAGGAAGATCTGGCTAGCTCTTCCTCCTCTGCTAAGTCTCATGGATCTAAAAAGGAGAAATCGAAATCTTTTAAGAGGCCATCCCCAGCACTGGCTGGTGAATCGAAGCCGCCTCTCAAAATTTTCAAATCTGACATTTTGCTGCCTCCTCAGCTCCACTGAGTTCAGAGCCGATTGAGGGTTCTACTATTACTACTACTGTTGCTACAGTGTCGGCACCAGGTAGTTCAGAGCCAACCACTGATAGTAGACATCGGAGCCAGTCTACGGATCCTTTACCGGTCTCGCCTACATTAAGGTCACCCATATTGCAGAGATCCCATTCTCCCACACTGCCTTCCAGCAGCTTATTGGAAGAAGATGTGGAGAAAGTAGTGCTGAGACTCCTGTAGAACCTAAAATGTTGTTGGCTCTGACCCAGTTGGTTCCGGGGCCACTTGAGTCCGTTCCCCCTTCTGTGATTTCTCCTCCAAGCCGTGCTGGTCTTTCAGAGTAGGAGTGTTTGGTACCGTTTGTGGAACCCTCTGTTCCAGCTCCCCCTGAGGTTGTTTCGGAGCCGAGTTCCGCTCCGACACACTCGGTGGTGTCTAGGAGATGAAGCTCCTCGGTCAGCCCCAACAGGGACGCCTGGAACCGAACCTTTTTGGTTCCGAGCCATCCTGTCAGCGTGTCGGCTAGGGTGAGCTCGGAGCCTACATCTATCTCAGAGCTAATGGCTCTGGAACCGATGGCATCCTTAGTCTCCTCAGAGCCGGGGAGGTTTTCGGAGCCAGAGAGGTCAGCATTTGAGATGATGAGGAGTGTGCTGCCCTGATTATCAGCTCCTACTAGGGGTACAGACACTCTTTCCCCGTAGGGCACCTACTTCTGTCTCAGCACCTACTCCCTCTCTGCACAGCAGAGACCCGCAGCCTCAGGAGCCACCAGCTGGTGGTGGCCCCCATTCTTCCGAGACCTCCCTGAAATATTCTTCCAAGGAGCCGCCACAGAAGAGAACATGCAAGAGGAAGCATGTAGACTCCCAGGATAACTCTCTTACCTCGGACACCGACCTGGAGGAGTCAGAAGAGCCCCCCCCAAGTCGTCCTCTGATGTCTCCTTTGTAGACATCCTGGTGATCCTTAAGCTGATGTGCGGCTGGCCCACTGTCACCCCTTCTGATGAGGAGTCAGTGTCCCTGAAGGCTTTCAGGTCTCAACCTTCAGCATCTTGGGTGTCCCCACCTTTCGACAAACTGTTAGAGCTCATTAGTCGGAAGGTGTGGGATACTCCTGATGCCATGAAGCCAGTCCCCAGGAGACCAAATAAATTTCTCTCAGCTCCCAAGGAGAAGGAATTTTTCTCGAAGGGTGTTCCCGTAGATGCCATGGTGGTGGCGGCGGCCACTAAGAAGGAACTAGTGAAGACTTCTGTCCATCCGCCAAATAAAGAATCTAGAACGATGGACGTCAGCGGCATTTACTCTTAGATTGCTGAACTACATTACACACATGTTCACGAGGCTTCAGAGAGATCTCCTTAAGGAGTTAGGAGAGACTTTACAAGGTACATCCACTGAGGGAGTCCCTGAGAAGGTGTCGGCCCAGTTGTCCACCTTGAACTCTATTGTTAACTCGTCCATGAGGCTGATCTCTTATGGTGCCAATGGAGCAAGCAGAGCAGCGGGTTCAGGAATTTCCCTAAGGCGTCATTCCTGGATGCGCTTGTGTAATTTTGCGGAACTGTTGTCTACCTTTACCAATGCCCCCTTCGACGGTTCTTCATTGTTTGGACCTAAATTAAAGGACACACTCACCCGGTGCGAGCAAGAAGGGAAAACACTCTCTGCCATGGGAGTATGTTTTACTGTCCCCTCTAGACCATACCATAAGGGTCAGAGATGTGGTTCAAGAAGTCCCAAAGGTTTTTCCAGGATGCACAAGGTGACTCCTCCTTCAGAGGCAGAGTAGGAGGAGGAAATGGTAGATGTTGCCCTAGAGGCAGGGACGGACCGCAAAACCAGGGAGGCTGTGATTCATTTCAGGGCTGGTCCTACCAGCGCTTCTGATGTGGAGCCCGAATGTGCTTCTCTGGACATTCAGGAAGTCGGACCAAGTATTAATTTCCTTCTCCGACTCCAGATTAGGTCTACCAGTTTCCAAAGTGACCCTCTCTAATTGGATCTCTAGCTATATAGCTTACATTTACCCCTCTTTTTTTTTTCAAAACAGGTTTATTGTTTTAACATACAAGAGAAATAGCATAACAATTTTATACAAGTAATTAAAAATAGGTATTATTATAATATTCAACAAAACAACTAAAGTATTTACAAAGACATCCACTACAATCAGATCAATTAATTAAACTAAAATACAGTGCTATTGAAATTAGAATTTTTTTAACAAATTTTGTAAATTATCCCATACAATATAATAAGATGTTTTTCTAGTTGTTCTTGTCCTAATTGTGTTTATTTCCATATGGCACACTATATTCATAACATTTTTAAATTCATTGAACGAAGGAGGTGTATCTGAAATCCAATTTCTAGTTATTATTTTCCTAGCCACTGCTAGAATAGACCATAACAAGGGAAGCTTAACCTTTTTAACACTTTGAGGTACAGGTGTGTTGAATAATATAAGAGATTTAGAAATAATGAAATTATCTGTAAAAAGAGCCTGCAAAAATTCATTAATTGACTTCCAGTATTCTTTCAATTTTATAGAGTCATAAAACATATGAGCCCAGTCAGCATTAATTTCTACATTACATCTCTTACATAAATTATCTTTATTATTTATTTTATTCATCATCAAAGGTGTATAAAAAGATCTATGTAAAAATTTCCATGTATAAAGTCTCCAGACAATGGAAGACATAGTTGTATAAGCAGATTCCAATATATATTGTTTATCTTGTTGATTTGGTGGGTCCCCATTAATAGAAGTGAAATAATTCCAGTATGAATCTGCACTGTAAAAAGTTTCTTGTCTGATAATTTTATGTATGTATGAAAGTTTACCTTTATCAGAAACTTTATGTTGTAAATTTAATATCAAGTAATCAATCAGTGTTGGAATAGATTCTTTAACTGTTATAGACATTAGATCTATTTTATTAATGAGATGTTGTCTAAAGGTCTGAACCTCTAACCAGCAAGTTTCTCTTAGATCAAATTCTTGTTTTAAGAAATCTAGATTTTTAACTTTATTATCAGATATCAACTGATACCAGTACTTTAGATCATTATCTATAGCTAAATGAGTTCCTTCAGAAGTAGATGACAAAAGCATACCCTGAGTATACATTATAGGAATACAATAAAATTCCATTCCCTATACTTAGGGTGCATGAATATAAAGTTACGATAGCTAATAATAATATTTAATGGGTAACAAACCATATGTTTAGGTGTAATAGGTTAAGTACAAAATTCCTTTAGTAACCATAACATGGAGTTATTTACAATCATATTTTTATGTGTTAAGGAGATTTTCATGAAGTGCATACTAATTAGCTCCCAATAATCTTTCCATTTTGCGACATATGACTGATCTATTAATAAAGTAATAACTTTTACAATAGAAGAGATAGTATATAAATTAAAGTCTGGAAAAGAAATACCCCTTGAGACCAGCTATTAGTATGTTTCTTTAATGCAATCCTAGGTCTATTAGGTGCCCATAGGAAATTTAACATTAGTGTATTCAGTTTCTTGATAATTATTTTTGTAGGTGGAAGTATTATTGATTGTATTAAGTATAAAATCTTGGGGAATATTATCATTTTAATAATTGTACGTCTCTCCTCCATAGTGAAAAACATATTTTTCCAGGTATTTAAAGGTTTTGTATATTAAGAAAACAGGTATTATAATTATTATATATAATAGATGTAATATCTTTAGATAGTATTATACCTAAATAAGTTATCTGACCTGAATTGGGTACATATTTAGTAAAATCACTAAAGAGAATATTTTTCGTGTATATATAGGTAGTATTTTAGTTTTTCTTCATTGAATATTAAACCAGAAATACTTTTAAAATTCATCATTTTATCAAATAGAGACTGCATAGAAGAATTAGATCCTGCTGATGTAATTAGAACATCATCTGCAAAAGTTGAATTTTGGATGTTGTATTTTCATCTATTTCAAAACCCTCTATGTCAGTACTGTTTCTGATCAAATTAGCCCAAGGCTCCATTACTAAAGTGAATAATAGTGGAGAAAGTGGACATCCTTGTTTTGTACCTTTAAGAATGGGTATTGTTTGTGAAACATATGTTCCTACCTTAATATAAGCCAACGTTCCTTTGTATAAATGCTCAATTAGATTTACAAATGCATCTGAGAAGTTTGTGCACTTCAGTAAGGTAAACAGATAGTCCCAACTTACTGAATCAAATGCTGAACTTATATCAAGACTAATAAGTGTTAAATCTTTCTTTTTCCTATTTGCAAAATCAATTAATGTTAAAGTTCTTCTTATATTATCAAAAGTATTTCTATTTACAATGAAGCCTGTCTGATCTATATCTATAATGCCGGGAATGATTGTCTTCAATCTATTAGCAAAAATACTCATAAACATTTTATAATCAACATTAAGTAATGAGATGGGCTGATATGAAGAACATCTAGTTGGATCTTTATTAGGTTTTAAAATTGGCGAAATAAATGCATATTGCCAAGATGGGGGGGTTATTAACTCAGTTTGGGCCAAAATAAAAACCTTATGTATTAATGAATATGTACTTTTAGAAAGGATTTTATATATCTCTGGTATAATACCATCATTACCCAGTGCTTTGTTTGATTTAAGCTTATTTATTTGTGTAATAACTTCTGTATATGAAATACTCTTGTCCAATAGTTTAATCTGTTGTTTATTAAGCTTTTTATTCATGTTTGTGGTTATAAACTCCTTTATTTTATCTTTAGGTTCCATGTTAATGTTATTATGGTTAATTTTGTGAAAGTGATTTCTAAATTCATCTAGTATTTCTGGTATACTAGAAACATTCTTCTTTTCCTTAGAGAAAAGATTTCTTTGATATGGTTTTGTTTATTCAACCTTTTGTTTTATTTTTAAGTCTATGTAAGTATTTGGGGCTTATTGAATAAGACAAAACTTGTATTTCTCTAAAGTTATTTTAACTTTATGAGTTAAAATTTCTTTGTATTTCTCATTTAGTTTGTTTATTTCTTCAATAACTTTCTTGTCCATAATATTTTCTTTATTATTATGTTTATAAGAGTCTAATTTACTTTGAATATCTAACAATTCCTTATCCCAAGATTTCCTTTTATTATTATACCATCTGATACTTTGTCCATATAGATATGATTTTAAGGCATCCCAAACATAAACAATGGAGACTTCAGGAGTATTATTTATGTCTAAAAATGTTTTACTTCTGAAAGTATATATTCTTTATAGTCTTTTAGTTGAGTTAAGTATGCTGGTATCCTTTTGATCTGGACATTATGAGTATTTTTTATCATGAATTCAAAAACAATTGAATTATGATCAGATATAGGACATGAAATTATTTTGGAATTAATTAAATCTGTTACCATCTGGTTAGAAATAAAGACCCTATCTATTTTTGAATAAGTTTTGTATCTGTTAGAAAAAAAGGTGTATGGTAATGATTTTGAATCTATCTGATTATTAATATCATTCAAATGTTAAGAATTAGCAAAATCATTTAATGTTTTGCATTAGATGTAATTCTTCTTTTCCCTATAGTGGTAGTATCACTTTCATGTAGTATACAATTAAAGTCACCAGCTAAAATAATATCTCCTATAGAGAATGATATGATCTTATCAAGATGATGTTTCACTGTATTAATACCAATTCCAGGTATCCAATATACATTAATTAAAGTGTAAGTCTTCCCATTAATTTGTATTGTAACCATACAAAACATTCCTTTGTCATCCTGATAAGACTTAATGGTTTTAGGAATGGGCATACTTTTATTCCATAAAATAGCCACTCCTCTTTTTTTCTGAGTGTGCTCTGAACTAACCAATACTGTATATTTGTTTGTGGCTAGTTTATCAATATCTTTTTCCAATAGATGGGTTTCTTGCAGGAAGACTAAGTTGGCCTTATGTAAATTAATGTATCTTATTAGGCTTGCCCTTTTACACGGATTATTCAATCCATTAATGTTTAAAGAAATTCCTTTTAAAGATGTCATTTGGCATTTTTAAAACTAAAGAATCTTATGATCAAAATAACAAATAACAAGATAAGTAATGTTACATCTCCTCCTTTAGGTGTACCTTTAAATATAGCTGTATTTATTGAATCTCTTATGGGATTTTGTATAGGATTCAATTTTGTTTGTAGTGACAATGAGTGTACAAAATATATTGTGGATGTCAAAACTATATACAAATAACAATGAACAAGTGAAAATAATGTAAGGATTAAACATTGCATCCAGCCTGGAGTTATAAACTCCAACTTAGAGTAGTATTTACCACTCAAGTTAACCCCCTACCCTAAGCAGCAGTACCTCAGCTACCACCTTATCAATTTAATACTAGTTATATTTAACTGAGGTTAACAGTTTTCAATTCAATTATCTAGCAAGACAAGACTACACATTTGGTAAAACAGCATCATATAAACTAAAATAACCTTTTTTTTTTTTTTAAACTGTTCATACTACTATATACATCTATGTAATATAAAACACTTGTATTCAAATAGCATTCAAATAATCTTGATGTTAGAAATCAAGAGGAGAGAAAAATAAGTTCTAACATTCATTTAAATCAAAAACTTTGGCTAATATGATTGACATTACATATATTAAGATGCATCTATTTTCTGTCATGTAAATGCAATTAACAGCTTCCAAAAAAAAAACTTGAATTGCTTGTATATGAGCATTTACTCAAACTTATTATTGTCAATAGAATAAAATATTGTATTCATAGAAATTGTTATAAATCATACTGCATAGTTATGCAGATTCTCAGAAACACTTGCATTATTGTAAAAAAAAAAAAAGAAGCCATCACACACACACATACACACACACACACACATATATATATATATATATATATATATATATATATATATATATACATATATACATACACACACACACACACACACATATATATATATATATATATATACACACACATACACACACACACATATATACATATATATATATATATATATATATATATATATATATATACACACATACACACACATATATATATATATATATATATATATATATATATATACACACACACATACACACACACACATATATATATATATATATATATATATATATACACATATATATACACACACATACATACACACATATACATATACACATATATATATATATACATACACACATACATATATATATATATATATATATATATATACATGCATTCACATACACACACACACACACACACACACACACACACACACACACACATACACACACACACATATATATATATATATATATATATATATATATATATATATATATATATATATGATCTCACTGAGTTGTGTCCTTGCTGAGCACTATCCTACTTGCTGTCCCTACAATAAATATGTCTGCTTTATACAAAATAATGCACAGCAAACACATTTTAGTAACCAGATTTTACAACCATGCTATACTACTGCTTTAAAATATATCACATGACAATTTCTTCCAGAATAGAGTTATAAAATTATTTATGCTTGTCAATCAGATGAATTAAATGAGTTATAGTAATGTATATGTTTGGAACATAAGTTTTTAACAGATTATTATGCTGCTGTTAAGTAGATTTTCAAAAACACTTGAATAAATGTTTCATTTTCTATGCCTTCTAAAATAAGACATTTACTTACTACAAGAAACTGCATCATTTAAACTCATTATAACTGACATATTTTATGAATTATAACAGAGATATTTAAGTAATTATATAAAATAACTCACATTTAGATGTTAAAGAGTTCATTTTCCTTCACATAGTCACATTTGCATCATTTCTATTTCCTGGTAGAGTGTTATTCCTGAATCTGTGATGTGTCAGTGTGATATCTAGGTCAAAGGTTAGACTAACTGCTTTCAGCTTCTCTGTGAGAATGCTGAGAGTTGAAGCTTTTGAAGTAGCTCATGGACACTGTGCATGAGACAGCCCACATCCCAGATTGTCTCCCTTAACATTTTGGCGGGAAACTTATTAAAAACTAGTGACAAACATTCATTTAGCAGTGTAAATGCATCTAAATATGACAAAACCTTCACAATGTATTTTACAGGTTATTACAGCCTCTGTGTAAGTGAAATTAAGCCCAAAATTATTAATAAGTAATAAAACTCAATATTTTTGTCCCAACTCAATTTTTATGCAAATCTTATTATTTACTGTGTCTATATGATCAAAAGCATTTCTATATATTAATAAAGAAAAGAAAAAGAGAGTAGAAAATAAAAGGGTGTAAGGCAGAAATAAAAAAAATGTAAGAGAAAGCTATAAGAAGTATATACAATGGAATATTACTTACTGTTTATATTAATAGAGTTAAAAATAAAACATTATTTACTATTATTTAGTTATAATTATTATTAGTTAAAGCATGACAGATTATTTACAAACAAGCATAAGCAGTATAATCAAGAAAGTATAATTAGGCATAGCATTTGAAGAACGTATAAACTTTTTACAAGGAATAAATACGTTATTATTCTATTAATCATATTTTCATTACTCTTCTCTCCCTGCCCTCCCCCACCCTTTACCCACTACATAATCTAAATAGAATGTCATTGTTTAAACAAAGAAAAGAAGAAAAGGAGAAGAAAAAAAAAAGATAAAGAAAAAAAAATGTATCAAATTACTGACCTTACTTCTCTTTTTCAGAAAGAGAAACAAATTGAATCATAGCTTGCCATTAAATCTTCAGATATTTTGACTGGTTATGAAACAAAACATTTCTTTGCACACAGAGAATAACTTTGATTAAATCTTTTTCAAATATTTGTGGCTTTCTGGAAATGCAGGAACTATATTTAAAAAGATTAATAATGAAATAAAATGATGAGAGAGAAAAAAAAACATAGAACAAATCATTTGTTTTTTAGTCTCTTCTTCTTCTCTGAAGTCTTCCACGAAGTTTCAGTTGCCAGTCTCTTTAATGAAGGACTAGCCCATTCCATTTCCTCTATTTTATCCAAAATCTTATTTTTTTTGATAAACAGTAAAGCAGAGTCTAAGTCATCGAAAATTTTAGGACCATCAGGAAGGAAGATTTTAAGCTTGGCAGGAAACAGAAGGTATGTTTTAAACTGTGCTTTTTTAAGCTCCCTTATTAGTGGCAGAAAAACTTTTCTTTTAGCTATTACCATGGAAGAATAGTCATTTTCAAAACGCACAGTTGTCTCATTAATCTTAACAGGAGCTTTAGCCCAAGCAGATTTAAGAACCATCTCTTTATCAAAAGATGATAGAAATCTAATTATAACTGATCTAGGATATTTTTTGTTAGAGTTAGTATTAGCTATAGATCTATGTGCTCTTTCGATACCAAAAGAGAATGCTTCTGGTAAGTCTAAAGTTTTAGGAAGCCATGTTGTTAAAAAAGAAGTAATATTGTTACCTTCAATATTTTCTGGCAGTCCAAAAATCCTAATGTTATTGCGCCTAGATCTATTTTCCAGGTCATCCAGCTTTGTTTGTAAATGTGTATTTTGTTTCAGCAGAAACTCAATGTTGATTTCCTCTTCTTGGATTCCATTTTCCATGTCATTCACAGCTTCTTCTATGCCTGTTATCTGGATCTTCTGTTGTTGCAGGTCTATATGTAACAAGTCTATTTGTTTTGTAGTTTTTTCTATGAAGGTGTCTATTTTAGTATCCATTTTATCCATCTTAGCAGTAAGTTGCTGGATTATAATTATCAGAGACTGAAGTTCTTTCTTGATGCTGGAGTCTTGAGAATTTGTCTTACTGGAACTCATTTCAGACTGATAAACTGACAGGAAAATTGATTTCTGACAGGAATATTGTTAAGATTTCCTTTCTTTTTTAGATATAGTTCAAGAACTATATAAAACAAACATATTTAGAAAGAAAATTACTTCAAAAATTAATTTTTTAAGTAATTAATTCCTGTCAGTGTAATGAAATTGGTGGAGCTGAAGAAATCTGCTGCTATCCTGTGTTCATCCTTGGCCACGCCCCCATGAATCTACATTTACCCTTCTGATGGTAAGCCTTTACCTTTCAAAATTAGGGCTCATTCTGTGAGATCTCAGTATACCTCTGCAGCCTTTCAAGCCAGGGTCCCACTTGATAATATCTGCGCATCAGCAACTTGGGCTACCCCTCACACATTTATTACTCATTACAAATTGGATTTGACCTCCAGGGGTAGAGCATCCTTTGGTTCCATGGTACTCGGGAGTAATTTTCCTTGAGCTACCCAAGAATAAGGTGCTAGGGATGCTGTCTCGTGTAAGAATGAAGGAGAGATAGGACTACAGAACATAAAGAAGTTATGTTCTCACCATAACGTTCCAAATTTTTAGTCCATCTCGCCCTTCATTCTTACGAACCCACCCTCCTACCCCCATCCTGGAAGTACAGAAAAATATTGTAATTATCATTCACTGGAGACTTTTTATTATTGAGTTCTTTCTGTATGGTTATTTCTCTTGGTTATCAGCAAACAAGATCTGGGGATTGTACTGGTGCACCATGGGATACTGACCTAGCCATGAGCCAACTAGAAGACTTTGAGCTTGTAAAAAGGCCGAGTAGGAGCCAAGGATCGGCTCCAAACCCATGTGTAAGTATAAAGGGCAAGATGGACTACAAACATGGAACATTATGGTGAGTACATAACTTCTTTTTTGTTGATCCCACTTGTTGTTAACCACTTCGTTAACTCCAATCCTACTCTTTCTGTTAAGAATGGAAACATAGGTAGGCTTCTGTAAATTTTATTTTTAGAATTTTGAGTTGTCAGGCTCATAAGTTAGTCTGTTGTGACAAATTGTGAAAGGATGAGGAAAGTTTTTTCTGCATTTTCTTCTTGTGAAGAAAATTTTGCTTTAAATATTCTATTGCACAGGTTACTACTCATTTTTTTTTTACATTATGTGTATAACTCTGTTGATACTTTTCAGTGTTTTGGCCACTGGTACTGTTTGGAGGAGGCTTGCATGGCTGCATTCTGAGAACCTCCCAGATGATGGTGAAATGAGATTTTAATTCCCACTTGGATAGTGATTTGGTATTTGGCCCATATGCTGTAGAGGTGATCAAAAAGCGTGACAAAAGGGAGAAGCTTATGCAGACAATCTCTAAGCTTAGATTTTCAGCCCTCTTTTTCAAGGAAATTTCTATCTCCTCATCCAGTTTTGGCAAAAAAGAAATAATAGTAATAGGTTTCAACAAAATACAGGTCAATAGACAGTTAAACAGACATTTAAGAAGAAATGCAAGGAGGTTCCAAAAAGTAGTCTCAACCCTCCCAAAACTGTGGATTGTCCAACAAGTATGAATGACTGTTCGAGAGACCATGTGAACCCTTCCCACTATGGCTCCTTTTTTCTTCCAGAAAGTCTAAATCTCAAGTTTTTCTGTTTAGCAAAAGATAGTTTTAGACAAATGGGTTCTGAAAATCATTCATCAAGGTTGTAAATGGCAGTGTCAGGAAAGTCTTCCTTTCCGGGGTCAGGACTCATCTTCCACATGAGACTGTTTTTTTTCCACTTGTTCTTTATCACATGTTGTCTCAAGAAGTGATAGGATCAGTTTTTCCTTCCCAGGTGGGGAAGGATTTTTATTCAAGGATGTTCCAAGTACCAAAGAAAGAAAGGACATTTCTAAAGACATGTTTTGGATCTTTCTTTCCTAAACCTGTTTGTGGTAGTGCCCAAATTCAAAATGAAGTCACTTCACAATCTGTTAAGTTTTCTTCCTCTTTCAAGTTTCCTGGCTAGATGTAAAAGATGCCTGTCATCACATCCCTTTTCATCCAAACTTCAGACATTTCTTAAGGCTTTGTGTGTATGGGTCACGTTATCAATTTTCTACCTTACCTTTTGGACTATTCACTGCACCAAGAGTGTTCACAAACTTTCTAGCTCCAGTTATAGCCCATTACAGGCTACAGGGTATCAACATTTTTACATATTTTTATGACTTACTTATCTTTGCAGAGTCTTTTTCATACTGTCAGGAACCTCGCTCTTGGCTGAGAGATCTCTTACACAAGCTGGGATTTCAAGAAAACATTCAAATGTCTTTCTTTACTCATTCATGCAGGATGTGTTCGTGAGATTTCATCTAGACACCTCAGTTCAGAGTAAAAAAGTAGATCTTTATTTAGAACTATTTCTAAGGTTTTCCATTTAGACTTCATTCACTGTGAGGGAATACTACAGGATTTTGGGTCTCACTGTGATTCTCATGATACCACTGCCAAGACTCCACATGAAAAAGATACAGTGGTATCTGAAATTTCTGTGGTCCCAGCATCAACACTGTTAATCTTTTCAAATCCCAGTGCCAGGTTTGTCAGAAGAAATGTCTTTGGTAGAGACAGCAGATATCCTTAAATCCAGGTCTCCCATTCTCCCTCCCTCCCTCCCTCCTCCAAAGTGGTCATTCACCATAGACACTTCAGACTTTGCTTGGGGAGCAGATTCAAGAGGCATAATAGTGCAGGGGGTGTGGGACACCAAGGAGCGATGCAAGTGCATAAACAACAAAGAGATGCTTTCTCTTTTCAAGGCACTCAACCATCACCGTAAACTATCTTTGGTCTCCGGCACCTCTTCAAGCGGTTACAGACAACACCACAGGCATATGGTACATCAGCAAGTAAGGGGGAACCAGGTCATACCCTACCCCCCTTTGCAGTCTAGCCATGTTAGCTTGGGATATCAGGACAGTGTCACTTTGCATGCATCGTACATTTCATCAGAGCACATTGAGTGGCAGACAGGCTGAGCAGGTCCAGGGCAGACCCTCATGAATGAAAACTGGGTTGGGGAGGGGGTCTTCCAGTACTTGATCCATCTGTGAGGAGTTCCTCAAGTAGGACCTGTGTGTTACTCTCTGAGCAGTTAACTGACAAGATTCTGTTCAAGGCTTCCACGTAAGAAGAGTTGGAAGAAAGATGTTTTTTTCTTTTCCTTGGATAGGAATGTTTCTATATGCTTTTCCACCCTTTCTATTAAAATGCAGAAGGAATTACCTACAATCAATGTAGTGACTCCCTTCTAGCCCAGGCAACAGTGCTTATCCCTTCTTTTCAAAATCGCCATTGGCAGTTACCATGAGCTTCCTCACAAACTGGACAAACACATTGGAAAAAGGGTGTTTGATATACGACATCATTCAGCTTCAGTTGACTGCCTGAATGAAAGGGTCCTAATTCCTTTTAGCCACATGTTTACTGAAGACATGCAGCAGTTACTAATGGGAGCAAGAAAGCCTGCTACTAGAAAATCATATATTAGCAAATTGAAAAGTTTTTTTTGATAGTGCCAACAATGTAACCGGCATCTGTTTAGGACTAGTTGTTCTGTGGTTCAACAGTGTTTGTGTGAATTACTATCCAATGGCCTTTCTTATTCCTCTGTCGAGGCACAATGTTCTTCGTGTTTCACTGTTGCAGTCATCACATTTGGGTAATCATACCAGGGGTAGCCCTCAATCAGCCCTAATACCAGGGGATTAGTATTTTTGCATTGGTTGCTGTCACTTCGGACTGACAACAGGTCGTCATTGATATAAAAACAGGCACCCGACGCCATTACATCAGTCTATCTTGCCGAGGAGCCAGAAGCAGAACCAGTTCGCACGAGTGCTGGTAGGCCGCTACCTGAGTTTTCATTTCTGAATTGAAGTCTTCTAAAGCTAAGTACCCCGTTGGGGATCCTTTTTTCTTGCTCTAACCGATGTCAGAAAAAGTTAACAATTGTCTCGCCTGTGGAAAGCAAATACCATACAGAGACTTCCATTCTTACTGCGTCACCTGTTTAGGCCCAAACCACGACATCCCCACTGTCACTTTTGTGCTTTGTTCAATGCCAGAACTATACGTCGTCAGGCCCTTATTGTAGCTAGATATTTTCACTCTCAGTCCTCGAATTCCGATATGGCTTTGGTAAGCCATCCGACTACCGATCTTCCAAAAAAACTTAAGGATAAAGACAGAGACAGCCCGCACAGGTCCAAAACTGCCGACGATGCTTCCGTTAAGCTAGTCGGCAGTTCTCTGGTCCTCAGTGAGGTGTTTTCACAGCCCCTGATGTCCACTTCTGTGGATTCACAGGCCGCTACTGAGACCCTTTCGGAGTCCAGTATGCCGCGACACTCTTCTTCGACTAAGGATCCTGCAGATATCTCTACCTTGGATGGGTCCGGAGCCGCTGAGCAGGCACCGGCTTCCGAGGAAGTACTTTGCACTACCGATACCCGACACAGACTGATGACTTCTTTCACGTCTTCAGTTCTTTCAAAAACAACCGAGTTTCGAAGGCCCATGGTATGAACCACACCCAAAAAAAACGATTACCCAAGTTCAGGCACCTACTTCCTTGCCTCAGTCCCAAATGCTTAAAATGGCAAAGACCTTATAATGTTTATTAGGGGAATCCAGGCTACTCCTTCCAAAAGAAAAAGAGACTTGTCCCCAGTAGTCTTATCTGAACAGGAGTCTGATGACTCTGATGTATCTGAATATGAAGGTATGCAACCCCTCTCTGCTTATGAGGATTCTGATGCAGTGGAATCCATCCCTTCAGCCCCCCCCCCCCAGGACTTTTCCTTTGGGGAAACCTTACATACTTTAAGGGAGCATTTCCAATTGGAATGACAGGACTATCCTCAGTCTAAAAAGAGACTCCGGGAATTCTTAGATCTACCACAGCACAGACCTCTGGCCATTCCTCCTGTCCTGGATGTTGTGGATGATGTTTTTATGGAATCCAGTCTGACTCTTGACACCCTCCCTCCTGCTCCCAGGAAAACTGATCGGTATTATAGAGTCCCTGACTCTCTCAAATTTATTTTCAAAAATCATACTGCTGACCCCAAAGTCCTCTCTCAAAGACCTAAAGGAATCAAAGCAACCTCAGTTAAGAATCCCACCCCCCTCAGATAGGGATTCCTGAGCATTAGACAGATGGGGTAAAAAAGTATACACATCTGCTACTCTTGCTGTTAGAGCATTAAATTGTCAGTTCCACATGCTCAAATATCAGCAACATACCATGGAACTCCTCAGACAAAAATATCTTTTTTTTCCCTGCTTCTGCAGAAAATAGAGTTACAAGAGTTAATGCATTCTGCAAGTTTAGTATCTAAGCATACCTTACAATGTGGTTTTGATGCCCTAGAAGCATCTTGCAGGACAGCAGTCATCAGTTCTGTCATTAGAAGGCATGCTTGGCTTAAGGAACAGACCTTGCCAGACCATGTCAGATCCAAATTATTGGATGCACCCTTGAACAAAGACAATTTATTTGGCACCAAGACAAAAGTGGTCTTAAAAAAGATGGAAGAAGAAGCTAAATCTATGCAGACAGTTAAAGACTTCTTACAGGTTCAGCCACCGAGGTTCAGTAGGCATTTCCCTTCCAAGCGCACTAGTCCTTTCCTGCCCCCTCCACTCCAGCTCTGCCAGACCTAGGTGAAGCAAACCCCCCAGACAACAGCCCCAGAGAATGCACAGATCTAAGCAATGGAGTTCCTCTTGTTCAAAAACAGGGAGTGCAAAGCCACCCCCTTATGGTAAGAACTCACAATGACTTTACACTTCCACCCCCGTCTGCCCACCTGCTCATGCCCCTAGGAGGAAAACTCTCCTTCCACGCAGGCAACTTGGCCACCATTACCAACAACTGCTGGGTCCTCAACATAGTTTCCCAGGGATACATATTTTATTTGCACACTCTGCCAACCCCAAAAGGGTTCCCAAATCTTCCTCCAAACCAGTGGGCAGATGACAAAAAAGCAAGTCCTTTCCTTGCTCTCTATGAAGGCCATAGAGCATGTTCCTGCAGAACAGATAGGCCAAGGTTTCTACTCCAGACTCTTCCTGGTACCCAGAAAAGAGGACACATGGTGCCCCATCCTCAATCTATCCATTCTAAACACCTTTCTGGTGATACCAAAATTCAAAATGCTCAACCTCCAGCAGCTTCTACCAATGCTTTCCAAGGATGCTTGGTTAGCCACCCTAGACCTAAAAGAGGCCTACCTACACATCCCAATCAGGGAATCATGCAGGAAATACCTACGTTTCAGGGCAGGATCTATGCACTTTCAGTTCTCTGCGCTTCCCTTTGGCTTATCTACTGCTCCCAGAGTTTTCACAAAATGTCTGGCTCCTGCCATTGCTTTTTGCAGACAAAGAAATATTCAAATTTACCCATACTTAGATGACTGCCTGATTCAGGCAGTCAGGAAAAGCTGCTCCAGCACCTGACCTTTGTAAAGGACCTACTGACCTCCCTGGGGTATACTATCAACAAAAAGAAATCAAAACTAGTCCCCACACAAAAAATTGTATTCCTGGGGGCAAGCCCGGACACAGCATCCCAGATGACATTCCTTACTCCAGAAAAACAAGCCTACCTAACAGGCTACTTTTCTCAACTAGCTACCAGATCCCAGTTATCTGCAAGGAAAATCCTGCAAGTTCTAGGGTTCATGGCCTTTTGCATTCTACTCATTCCATATGCCAGACTGCATATGAGGAAACTACAATGGTACCTTAAAAGCCTTTGGTGTCAGCACTCTCAAGACCTGGAAGCTCTTCATAGATTCATAGGTAGGTACTAGGCTATTGGCCCTGGGGCCTATACAAGCCCAGCCAAAAAGGTACCCTGGCTTTTGCCACCCAAGAAAATAATTTTCCTGTTTCACTGTCGAGCAGAGCCACAGAAGTGATCTCCAGGGTGAATTTCCTATTTCCCATCCAATCTTCAAGATTTTTCTTGAAGAGTGCTAATGAGGAGCTTTGTTTGATGTAGATAAGTAGTTTATTCTAGAGTATAAGAAGTCTCAGGGACAGGAATCTATCCCTCCGGCATGTTCTGTTTATTGTGGTGACAGGGTTTAGGTCCCTAGAGCGTGTAGCTCGTAGAGATTGGGATTTCTTTAAGTGGAGCATGTCCAACAGGTCTGGGTTTGGCATAGCTTTGCATGTTAGGCAGAGATCACCTCTGAGTAGGCGATATGCGACAGAGTAAAGCTGGATTTTTTTGAGACTGTTTGCATAGGGCATCTGTTTGAGGCCGGTAATCGTCTTTGTGAGGTATTTCTGTGGCCTTTCCAGTTGTTGTAGATGTCTTGTGAAGTACATACCAAAAAGGGCGTTGTACTCTATAATGGGTCTAATGAGTGATGAGTAGAGGGGAACAATTACCTCTTTTTTTCTGGATGAGAAACCTTTTGTGATGAGGTGTGCCACATAGAAGGATTTCCTGACTACTTTGGCGATGTGATTATCAAAGGAGAGACTACTGTCCACCTGTGTCCCAAGGTCTCATCACACTTTCGGTGTTATGTCTACTACTGCCTATGTTGTAGTTCATGGGTACAGAGTTTTTACCAAAGGGGATGACAATGCACATTTTGGCATTGAGCTTGAGGCCATGGCTTTGACACCAGGCATCTGTCTTAGTGAGGCCCTTTTGTAGGATGTCCACATTGTTAGGAGTTTCGGTTATGGCTCTTAGTTTGCAGTCATCTGCGAACTTCGTTAGCCAAAGACCTTCTGTGTTAGCCTGTACTTCAGAGAAGTAGATACGAAACAGGAGAGGACCCAGGACTGAACCCTGTGGTACTCCACTCATCACTGGTCTGAAGTTGGATTTGGAGTCTGCTACTTTCACAGTGTGGGTTGTGTCAGTGAGCCACCCATCTTGTGACATAGGGATTTATACCTAGTTTAGTGAGTTTATCTATAATTCCAGAGTGGGGGATGGTGTCAAAAGCCTTGGCAAGATCTAGATAGGCTGTGTGAACCACCTTACCCTCGTCTACGGCTTTGGTGACTGCTTCAAAGAAGTCTGTCAGGTTTAGGAGACATGATCTGCATTTTACAAACCCGAACTGGGTGGGGTCCAGAGTTTGGATATTACCAATGTCTTTGTTTATAAGTTCCATGATGATACCTTCCATGGCCTTGCAAGACCAGGCTCGTCAGGCTAATGGGGTGGTAATTACCAGAGTCCGTGATGGCTCCCCCCTTGTGGAGTGGGATAACCGTCGCTGTGCGCCATTCATCAGGCACAAAGCCTGAGGTGAGGCTATGATTGAACATGGTACTTTGGTGGGGTGCCAATTCGTTCTGTAGTTCATGTAGAACGCAGCCTGGGATGTTGTCTGGTCCCATGGATGCTGTGTTCTTGGCTTTGGAGAGTGTAGTTTTTACCTGCGCAGCCATGATTACAGGAACTTTGCATTCTTCCGATATAGAGATGGGCTCTTTAGGGAGTGAGAGGGGGTAAAGTTAGCACTGAACCTATCTGCCAGGATGTTGGCAATATCTGTTGTGTCTGTATATTTAGTGCCATTGTGCTGTAACTCAGAGCAGATCTGAGTGTTGCCATTAAGATTCTTGACATAGCTATAGAATGCTTTGTGGTTGTCTTTAGAATCGGTGGCGATTTTGTTTTCGTAACTAGCTTTGGAGGATGTTATCAGGGATCGCAGCTTCTTACTGAGGCTGACCAGGGAGCTCCTCCACTCATGGGATTTTACTCTCTTTTGCAACAGTTTCTTCCTTCTGTTGTACAGTTTGTTTATGGCAGGGGACCACCAGATTGGCTTCCTTTTTTTGGAGGATAGCATCTTGCTTCTGTTTGGGATAGCATGATTCATGCACTCATTTAAGTGCTTATAAAGTGCAATTGTGCAGGATTCAGTAGTCGTAACTGTATTGTCCATCTGCATGGGTGTCATGAAGTTCACCACTTCTGTCTTAAGAAGCATGAAGTTGGCTTTGGAGAAATTTTTTTACCATGGTTTCCTTAATGGGGAATGAGGGCAGGATGTGGATATCTAGGCTTATTAGCTTATGGTCAGATCTGACCAGTGAGATGTTGACTTCAGTTGTGGAACACCAGTCACTCATGTTGGTAATGACTAGATCTAGGATATTGTTGCCCCTGGTGGAGGTGTGGATAAGTTGATCCAGGGCATTGGAGTTGATGAATTCCAGAAAGTACACAGCACATTTTAATACGTACAGACTGTGGTGTGGATAAGTTGATCCAGGGCATTGGAGTTTATGAATTCCAGAAAGCGTTGAGCGAAGGAGTTGATACATGAGTAGTTTTCCCAGTTAATGGTGGGGTAGTTGAAATAGTCCATTATTAGGGTGTTTGGTTGAACCCTAATATTTTCCAGTACATCAAGAAAAGAGGAGTGGGTATCCTGGTGCATGATGGGGGATCTGTAGCAAGCTACAATTTGGATTGCAGTTTTGCCCAGAGTTAGTTGCACTTGGATAACTTCGGCTGCATTATGCTGAGCAACTAGCTTGGAGGTGTGGATATCCTTAATGAATATGGACACACCTCTGCCTTTGGTGTTCCGGTCCAGGTTACATGGCTGAAAAGTGTGGTATAAGTTACAGCCTGGTAGTGCAGGGGTGCTCTCAGGAGTCTTGAACCAGGTCTCAGTTACTGCACAGATATCAATGTTCTCTATTTTAAGGAGTGCCTCGTGTAGAATATGAACAGCCAAAGCATGTGTTTGAGGGAACTGAGTATGTGACAGTCTGTACGTATTAAAATGTGCTGTGTACTGTGAACTTTGAATGAACTCTGAGCAATGAAAAAATACTGAAAAACAAGAGTCTGCTTGAAAGCAGGAAATGTGCCTTTTATGGAAGTGTATCCGGTTTTCTTTCTCTTCCTAGAGATATGATGATGTGAATTGCCTCATATTTACGGGTAAACCTTTAATTGGTTAATCGCCCTGTATAATGGTCTAATTGGTTCATTTTTATATGTTTGTACTGTCAGAAATATCACCAGTATATAAGCTTGTCTCCCTGGTGCTTTCCATGAGGCTCCCACAGGTGTGTACTGTAAATAAAAACCATGAAAGAGAGAAAGAACTGTATTTGTCTTCATTTTCAAAGTATTGTGTAACGTAACACTCGAGTGAGTGCATTTTGAGATTTAGACTTCCAGCATTGAGTAGCATCACCCTCAGTTTTTGCTTGCCTGTTCCTGTTACACTGGTGAATTTGTCATTTGAACCTTGCCTAAAAAAGGCACTATAGGGGCAGAAAGAACCTTAGCCAGTATCCAGAATCTCAGGGGTGACAGGTGCAGACCATCTCTGGCAAAGCATCGTGGTCTGTTGACCATGTCATCCCAGGCAGACAGATAGTGGATCCCTTTAGAATGACACCAGAAGCTTAGCCAATTGTTGAAGTCAATCATTTTGCCCTTGTACTGCGGCATCATTCTGGGTGATGGCAAAATGCTACTCAGGGATAGGGTCATACCTGCCTGGGCTACAAGATCGGAGAGATCTTCCATGTCTCTTTTAATGTAGTCCAGGGAGGTATGTCTCAGGTCATTCACACCAACATGGACAATGACAGAGTCATATTTGTACTTGTTGTGGAGTGACCTGAGTGTGTGGGTTATGTGGCAGATCCTGGCACTCGACAGGCAGCTGACAGTAACCTTTTCCTTGTTTAGCCTGGTGAATGGGACATCAGTGTGCCTGACTATAGAGTCACCTATGACTAGTGTGTTGGGTACGTTGTTTTGCCTTGTTGGCTGTGGTTGAATGGCACACTGATTTGGGTTGTGTTAGGGGGTGGAGGTTGCTTGCATTTCTGCTTTGGAGGTCTCTGTTGCTTGAGCAGGTTATTATTGAGAGCCTCCGCAAATGTTTTTGTGTTTCTATGTGTGGATTTTGGTGGAGTAGGTTTAGTGGGACTATGTGATGAGTGTGGTGCAAGTGTTTACCTTCTCCTCTTGACTGTCAAGTTCAGTCTTGGTTGGAGAGAGCTTTACCTCCAGTTTGGCTAGATAAGTGCATCTCTCACAGGTTGTAGTGTTGGGTGGTAGGAGGAGAGGGTTATCTGTGTACATGAGGCAATTTATACATTGCCCCAAGATGCCCAGATTCATCATATAGACAGGAGGGAACATTGGGAGCTGACTCTTGGACATGCCTGAATAAAAAAACTGTTTTCCTCTAGATAAGTGAGGAAAGTGAGTACAATAGCTGTTTTTCTCTAAGCAAGTGCGGAAAGTAAGTACCAAAACTTGTTTTCCTCTAGGTAATGAGGAAGGTTGAGTGCTGTAATAATTAGTAGGTTATGTAGTGCTTACAACAAGTTATGAACAAGTGCTGATCACGAATAAGCACATTCAAGTGCTAAAACACCTCTCAGAAGTTTGTATGTTTTTTATGACAGTTTTTTATTAAATTTTTGGATACATAACAGCACCGTTCCAGAGTTCTTTTGTTTAAGTGCTAAAACTAAGAATCTCTATCTGGACTAAACTAGTTACAGGAAAGGGGGGAAACAAGTGCAAATGCAGGCTTTTAAATCAGAAAGTTGAAAGAGATGGAAAAACTGCCCAAACGGCCAGTAACTACAATTTCTGGGCCAGAACCACTCCTTATGTGGTAGATAGGTTACCTAGTGCTTACCACTCCCACTGATAAGCTAGAAGGCTTCCCTCCAACACTGAAAGCTTGGGGAAACCCAGAAGCTTACATACAGTCCTGGATACAGCAAATCTGAATCTGGACTACACTAGTTCCAGGAAAGGTAGGAAACGGGCTTAGATACCTTGACTAAGGAAAGTTTTTCTTTGGTGGGCAGCAGCATGCAATCAGAATAAGGGACTTCCCTTCTCACCACCCCACGCCGCCCAGACCCTCACCACAGATGCATGAGACTATGCCTGGGATACTCACTCACCTAGACGGCAGGTGCAGTTAGGGCCAATGGAGCCCAAATCAAATACATCTGCACATCAACCTAAAAGAGATGTTAGCTGTTCAGCACGCACTGACAGCTTTTAGACCCTTACTCTCCCCGGGGCCTCTACTGATTAAAACAGACAACACCACAGTGATGCAGTATATCAACAAGCAGGGAGGGACTCATTCTTATCCTCTCTGCAGGCTCGCCATGACCCTTTGGCACGTGGCTTCAGCCATGCAACTACACCTGTTAGCACAATTCCTGCCAGGCTCTCTAAACTCACTGGCAGACAACTTAAGCAGAAACCTGCTAGACCCTCACGAGTGGCAGCTAAACCTCAGAACCTTCACCCTTGTAACCAAGAAATGGGGCACCCCTAATGTAGACCTCTTTGCCTCCCTCTCTAATCATCAGCTCAGTAAATTCTGCACCAGAGAACCTTAAAGCAAGGCCTGGAAAGTGGATGCTCTATCCTTCCAATGAGTAAACTTCTTAGTCTGTGCATTTCCCCCTCTACCACTCATTTCAAGGGTACTGCTCAAAATAAGGGAGGAAATACAGAGGGCAGTCCTGATTGCCCCAAACTGGCCACGCCAGCACTGGTACCCACTGCTGCACAGCCTGTCACCCCTGCCACTATGGCACCTACCTCAGATCCCAACACTCCTGACCCAGAGGAATGGAGAATTCATGCATCCCCAATTGCAGACCCTCAACCTGGCAGCCTTGCTTATTCCTTGACCTCTCCAAGTTGCCAGCCTAGGAAAAACAAGTTCTATATGTTATACTTGAGGCCAGATGCCCCAGCACTAGAAAATCCAATGCTGACAAGTGGAAAAGGTTTTGCACCTGGATCCAGACTAAGGGAGCTGGAACGGCACAGCCCTCCCTACCTCTCATCCTGGATTGCCTGGCAGACCTACTACACAGGGGTCTACCTTTCTCCTGTTAAAATTCACTCCTCAGCCATCTCTGCTCATTTCAGCACAGAGCCACCGCTATTCTCACACCCTGTCATCAAGCAGTTCCTAAGAGGGGCTAACAACTTAAGACTGCCCAGAAGAGCCCCTACCCCAGCCTGGGACCTTAACTGTGTGTTGGAAAAGCTCACCCTGCCCCCCTTTGAACCTGCAGCTTCAGCAGGGTTAAAATGTCTCTCTTGGAATACAGCCTTGCTTCTGGCCATCACTTTAGCTTGAAGAGTATGAGAGCTACAAGCACTTATGGCTGTGGAGCCCTTCATTATTTTCCGTGCTGACAGGGTATCCCTCAGAACTAACCCATCCTTCATGCCTAAAGTGGTGTCCATTGTGGCTCTCAAACAATCCATTCATTTGCCCACCTTTTTCCCTAACCCACAAAACAAGGGGGGAAAGGATTTTGCACTCTCTAGATGTGCACAGACAGCTCAGATTCTATTTGGACAGGACTAAATCTTTTAGAAAACCTGATCAATTGCTAGTCAGCTTCACTGCAGGAGTAGAGGGCAAGGCCATATCCAAACAAACAATCTCCAAGTGGATAGCACACTGCATCCATTTCTGCTACAAACAGCATGGGAAACCACCCCAAAGGGGGTCAGGACACATTCCACCAGAGCAACCTCCACCTCTGCAGCTTTTCTCAGAGGGGTCCCTACCAGGGACATCCACGAGACTACAACATGGACATCTGGTCATACCTTCACCAAGCATTACCACTTGCTTATCTTCTCCAAATCCAGGGCAGGCTTTGCCACCGCAGTCTTGCAGGGCATCCTAGCCAGCCCCCAGTCTTTTTCACTGCCTCCACCCTTTTCTATAGCTTTGGGAATCAACCCAAATGTGATGACTGCAACAGTGAAACATGAAGAACAAAGTTGTGTACACTTACCATAAATGTAGGTGTTCGAGTGTATTCACTGTTGCAGTCCTGGTTTCCCTCCCTCCATCCCCCTTGCCTCCCTCTCTCTGTCTCCTTTTAAGGAATTTTTGGTATTTACTTTCTACTGGTGGTGTTCCTCCACCAGTAACCTAGTTCCCTATTGGGGGCTCCTGGCAGGGCAAGAAAAACTGATGTAAATGTGTCGGCTGCCTTTTTTTATACCACTGATTACCTGATGTCAGTCCTGGAGTGACAGCAACTGACACAGAAGTACTAAGCCTCTGTTATTCAGGCCGACTGAGGGCTACCCCTGGCAGGATAACCCAAATGTGATGACTGCAACAGTGAATACACTTCGAACATCTACATTTATGGTAAGTGTACACAACTGTACTTTTCAGCATGTCTGTCCATGGATCTTCCTCTTTAATTGTCTTCTCAAAATGTTCTTGAAAGTGGTTTTGCATTGGAGGCCTCCAGGATAACCGGTGCTGCCTCTTTGCAATCTTAATTTTGTAGTAGAGAGGCTACCACTTGCTCCATTTGAACTAGCTAATCTGGCTGGCTTGAGTTCTTAACATGGAAAACAATTTTACTGATTGCTCTGACTTCTGCAAAAAGGTTATCTGAGTTGCAAGCTCTTATGAGTCAGCCCCCTCTCTTGTTTCAATGGAACTGGGTTTCTTTGAGAACTAATCCTTGTTTTATACCTAAAATGGTATCCCAAGTTTATTTTAAGCCAAACTATCCATTTTCCTGAACCAAAAAATAAGGGAGAAAGGATGCACCATAGTTTGAATGCCCACAGACAACTCGGGTACTATCTTAACAGAACTAATTTTTTCAGATCTTTGGATCATTTGTTCATTTTTTTGTGAAGGTAAGAAAGAACAACCTGTATCAAAACAGACTATTTCCAAATGTTTGTCTAAGGCCGTTTGTTATCTTTTGTTATATTCACCATAACAAAACTATTCCAGCAGAGTCAAGTCTCGTCTACCACGGCTTTGGTTTCATCTGTGAAGTATTCTAGAAGCTGCAGTGTGGTCCTCTGTGCGTTTTAGAAAGCAATATAAGCTTGATTCCTTCAATAGGTCCAGATCAAACTTTGCCAGGACCATTCTTTAGGAGATCCTGGACACTCTTCCTTGTACCTCCCAAATGTAGTTTGCTAAGGTAATATAGCTAAGGCTACTGCAGCAGTGATCAATATGGTGAACATACTACAGTTTTGTAAGTAAAGCTTGCGATAACAGTATATGTTCAAATGATCACTGATGCAGTAGCCACTCCCTCCCACCATTCCCCCTGTTTTTTTTATCTGCTTTTTATGGCAGGGTGTGGACATTTATTTATTATTGCTAGCATTGTTCTTTCAGGGCTCATCTTCAGTCTCTCTCTGCTGCCAGGAAAGCTCTGAAGGACTTCAAACCCAAACTTGTCTTTCAGTCAGCTCATTACGAGCTGCCTTTATGGTATGGGTACATTGAAGGATCCCTGAAGCTTTGGAAGCTGGCTGGCTTTTATGTCCTTGGAAGGATGTAACCCATATAGCTATGGCTACTGCAGCAGTAATCTTTCAAACATCTAATGTTATGGTAAGTTTTACTTACACAACTGTACTTTCTTTCTCTTGGCTTTGTAATTACTTTGGATTTAAAAGATGCTTGCCACATTCCGGTTGTCAAGGAATGCAAATGCTTTTTACATTTTTCTGTTTCTGGTTTACATTTTCAGTTCTGTGTTTACCCTTTAGGTTGTCAACAGCTCAGAGAGTATTTGCAAAGTGCCTGGCTCCTGTAATAGTCCATTGCAGATTTCAGGGCATTTACATTTTTTCATATTTGAAAACTGTCTTGTTTTTGCAGATTTTTGTGTAAGTTGTCAAGAATCTCTGGCTTGGATAAAAAAAAAAAATCTCTTCTCAGTCTGGAATTTCAGGTGAATATGGAGAAATCTTCTCTCATTCCAACTTGCAGGATCGTGTTTCTGGGATGTCTCCTGGATATGATGACTTTTCTTCCTGTGGACAAAGAATGTTTTGAGGAACAGTTTCTGATATTTTTAGTCAGATTCTAGCATCTGCCAAGGAATATCTCAGGATCCTAGGGTTAATGGCCTATACAGTTTTTATGATTCATTTGGCCAGACTTTACATGAGAGAAACCAATGGTTCCTCATATCCCTTTGGACCCAGCACCCCCTACCATTTCAAGTTCCAGATCTGGGGTTTGTAAAAAAGGAGCTACTCTGTGGGTGAATCAGTTGCTGTTCAGCCCAGGTATCCCCTTTTCCTTTCCAGCTCTTACTCAGTCTGAAACTACAGATGTCACATACTTTGCTTGGGGCTCTATCAAATGGAGTGAAACTTCAAGGTCTGTAGAAAAGTAGGTCAGACAACCGCACATAAATGTCAAAGAAATGATGGCACTGATAAATGCTGTCAAATCTCTGAACCATCTTTGGATTTTTAAGCCCTCTTCTAGAAATCACAGACTACGGTAACAGTAATGTGGTACATACATAAACAGCAGGAATCAAGTCCTATCCCCTTTGCATACTAGCCATGACATCCTGAGAACAAGCACCTCCCATAGACTGGCCATCCAGGCTACTTTAATTCCATTAGAGTAGAATATAATAGCTGACAAGCTGAGCTGGACCAGGACAGACCCCCTAGAATTGGAAGTTGCACCCAAGGATTTTCCAGGAACTGCTGCATCTGTGGGGAAACTCCTTGAGTAGATCTGTTGCTTTTATTCACAACTGACAGTTAAAGAAATTCTGCCCCAGGGCTCCTAGCACAAAGCCTTGGCAAAGAAGCCCTTTCATTCCCATGGACGGGGATGTTCCTGTATGCTTTCACACCCCTTCCTATAATCAGATTCCTTCTAAAGATTCAAAAGGGCTCTTCACAGATGGTATTGTTAACTCCAATTTGGCTAAAGAAAAGTTGGTTCTTCCTGTGAGGATATCGGATGTTGTTATCTATCATGACTGGCAGACGTTTTGTAAATAATTGTAAATTACCATCTGTTGTTGTCAGTCTTTATTTCTTGATTTGTGGGTTTGGTTCCAAAATTGGAACCAACTCTGCCATACTACAGCCTGCTAGGACCAAAAACTCCAAATTTTTCCGTACCCATAATGCTTGTCTCCATTTTGCCTCAGATCTCGTTTAATGCTTCCAGTGTCAAACACGTCGCCAAACCTCTCGAGCTAAGTACAATTATATTTTAAAATTCTCTAGTTATTTAATTGTTAAAGTCTCTCTATTACTTCATTAGTTTCTCTGTATTAAGTTTAGAAACTCCCCACTATATATTTTCTATTTTTGCTCCTTTTCTTTCCGTCCTTTATTTTCACTTCGGTGAAATCTTGGCTACCATAGTTGGTAGACTTTCTTTCATTTTTCTCACTTTCTAATTTATAGTACAAAAAAAAAGAGTTTTTTATATATATATATATATATATATATATATATATACCGCTGGTATTTTTTTATATCTATCATTGCTGGTAGCACTTCTCTATATACTTTCCATTTTTCTGTACATATACGTGTACCCTTGGGTATTCTGGGCCTACCATTGCTGGTATTACTTTACTGTAACTTTTTTCCCCTATCTCAAATTGCCAGGTTTTTTTTTTTCTTTTTTTTTTTTTTTTTTTTTGTGTGCTGCTGTTTTCTGTCCTCTGTCCTGTAGATTTGGCTGATAAATGAAAGAGTACTTCTGGCTTTAAAAATGCCTAATTCTGATGGTCACTCACTATGTGTGTATTGCTTAGGCTTATTACATCTACAAGAAGACTGTTCAGTAAGCCATGGATTTAGTCAACGAGCCTTGGTTGAGTGAAAGAACAAATTAATGTTAACAGGCATGCTTAAATCATGTTTTGAGGAGGCCTTGTCTGATTTCAAATGTAAGACGGACACTTCTGCTTCTTCTTCCTCTTCATCAAAAAGTGAAAAACAGAAGAAGAAAAGTCACTTGGCACTGACCTTCCCTTTGACACAGATGACTCAGAAATCTAAACTAGAGGTTCCACAAATGGCTATGGAACCGAAAGCCTCGGCTTCAAGTCTACTTGCATCTTCAGCACCGGTCCGGAGCAGACATTGCAAAAACAGGACAAGACTTCAGAACCAACAGCCTCTGTTGCATCCGCTATATCTGCACTGACACATATGGTTCCAACAGTAATTCTTGAAGAACCAGGGTTGATGCTTCCAAGAATGCAATATTCCCCATCTTTAGATCCTGATGTGGGACAATTGCCTAGTCCCTTTTTGGAGAGGCTTAAGTCCCTGTCCATCCATTCAGTTCACTCCACCAAGCGCTTATCAGAATTGGACGTGCTGAGGCTAGTGGATCAGGTTCTTTCAGTGAGAGGATTGCCTTCTATATCCTCTGTTTTGACTGCCTCCAGTTCTGGAACTGCTTCCTCCACCAAATCTTCCTCCTCTGACCCCATCTGTGGATGTTCATCGTGTTTCACTGCTGCAGTCATTACACTTGGGTTATCCTGCTGTCAGGCGGTCCTGCAGTTGGCCAGAGTTCCAAAGTCTTGGTCCGGCGTCGATTGCTGTCGCTTCTTCCCTGACGTCAATCCGCCAGGGGTATATAACATACAGCCGATGCCATTTTCTTCAGTCTTTCTTGCCGTGCGGTGCCCGAAGCAAAAGCAGTTCGCAAGTGTTGGTGGGCCGACTCCTGAGATTTTCGAATTTGAATTTCAGAACCGAAGTCTTCAATAAAGCTAAGTACCCCATTGGGGAAACTTTTTCTTGCCTCAGACCGATGTCAGTAAAAGTTAATAATTGTATTTCTTGTGGAAAGCAAATACCTCATAAGGTTTTTCATTCTTACTGTATCCCATGCCTAGGCTCAGACCATGACGTCACTAGTTGTCGGTTTTGTGCTAGTTTTAACAAACGCACTATTAAACGTCGGTTTGATTTTGCTCAGCATTATTTTGACCAAAGGTTCAATTACACCATGCCGTCGGAACAACCGACGACCGGAATATACAAAAAATGCAAAGACAAGGATAAGGACAGGCATCCGAGGTCCAAAACTGACGATGGAGCCTCTTCTAGGCCAGTCGCCGGTTCTCAGTGAGGCACTTTCGCAGCCCCTGACACCCATTACCTGAGAGCCACAGGCTGCCTCCGACTCCCACGTGGAGACTACTAGGCCTCTGGAAACTCAAGATGTCCTTCATGGATGCATCTGCAGTCATAACAAATGGGTTGTCCTGTCGTCAGGCAGCCCTTCGGTCGGCCGGATTCCAAAGTCCGGGTCCAGCTTCGGCTGATGTCGCACTTCACCCGACGTCATCTCTGCTGGTCTTCGGGTATAAAGGCATCAGAAGACGCAATTTTCCTCAGTCTTTCTTGCCGCGTGGCGCCCGAAGCAGAAGCTGTTCGCAAGTGCCGGTCGGTCAGATCCAGAGATTACTACTACCGAATACTACTTCGAAGACTTCTAAAAGCTAAGTACCCCGTTGGGGACTCTTTCTTGCCTCAGCCGATGTCAGAAAAAGTCAATAACTGTTTAACTTGTGGGAAACAAATACCTCATAAAGATTTCCACTCTTACTGTTTGCCTTGCTTAGGCCCAGACCACGACGTAGCAGCCTGTTCGGCCTGTGCTTCCTTCAACCGACGAACGCTTAGGCGTCGGTCGGAGTTTGCTGAACAGTTTTTCGGCTCAGATTTTGCGTACATTATGCCGTCGGATCCTCCGACTACCCAAATTGTTAAAAACGCAAAAAAGGACCGACACTCGCGGTCCGCGGTTTCGGCCGAAACCACGGTTAAGCAAGCCGCGAGTGTCTCGGTTTCGTCCGAAACCGAGAAAACTGGTCAATCTTCAGCTGAATCCATCACTACTACCGAGGCTCCTGCTACCTTATCTGAATCAGCCTCAGAAATTTTGCCTGCAACTGCGGCTCCTACTGATCTTTCAGACACCATCCCTTTGGATATCTCTACCCCAGCACGTAGTGCTGCTAGGCCTCCTGCAGCCATGTCTATTAAGGCCTTTGCCAGGGCAAAAGCAGCCAAATCAGCTAAATCAGGGCCTGTTAAACCACCCTCACTCAGGCCCACTTCTAGTTCACAAATGCTTACTCTGGCAGAAGATTTAATATCCTTAATTAGGGGATCCCAATCTCACCCAGACAGGGCCTCTCAGCCCCCAGAAAAGAGACCTAGAGCAGAGCCCCCCGAGCCTGTGTCCTCTGATGATTCTGCGGATGACTCAGACATTACAGACCAGCCAGAGGCTCCTTTTTCCAATTATGAAGATTCAGATGCTGAAGAATCCATCCCAGCTGCCTCTCCTCCAGAGGAATTCTCCTTTGGGGAAACTCTACATGCCATGAGAGAACAATTCCAATGGCAGGGACAAGATTTCTCAGATTCAAGAAAAAGGCTTAGGACTTTTCTGCACTTACCACAACATAGGCCCTTAGCTATACCTCCTGTCCTATCTGTTGTGGACGATGCATTTAATGATGTCTGCACTGCACCTGATTCTTTACCTCCAGCCCCTGCCAAACCAGATAGATTTTACAGGGTGCCAGACACTCATCACCACCTATACAAGGCCCCGCTTGCAGACCCCGAAACTATATCCCAGGGGCCTAAGGCAGTTGCCTCGACCACAGCAAAAAACTCTATTCCCTCTGAAAAGGAATCCAGGTCCTTAGAGAGATGGGGGAAAAAAGTCTACACCTCTGCTACTCTCTCAGCTAGAGCTTTAAACTGTCAGTTTCACATGATTCAATACCAAGAGTTTATGCTTGATCAGTTAATTAAAAAGCTGTCCTCTGATGAATCTTTAGATAAGAAATATGTATTAGAAATGGTGAATAACATCCAACAGGTTAGTAACCATTCTTTAAAATGTGGCTATGATGCACTGGAGGCTTCATTTAGATCAGCCATGACTGGCACTGTGATAAGAAGGCATGCATGGTTGAAAGAACAGGTCTTACCGGATCATGTTAAAGCTAAGCTATTGGATGCTCCTATGGATAAGGCCAGTCTATTTGGGAACCTGCCCAGCAGGTAATGAAGAAAATGGAAGAGAAGGCAAAATCTGTACAAACAGTTAAAGATTTCCTACAGGTTCAGCCCCCAAGGTTTAGCAGGAACTGGCCTGCCAAAAATTGGTCCTTTCCTGACTCCACAAGATCACAAAGGGGCAGGAACAGATGCTCTAGGGGCAGAAATCAATCCAGAGGAGGTGCCTACAGAGGACGACAGTGGCAAGGCAATAACCGAGGCACAGACACAACCACTGCCACTGCAACAGGACAATCACAGTGACTTGGCTCTGACTCCGCCTACCAGGAAGCAAATAGCAGCACCATTAGGCGGAAAGTTAGCCTTATTCTCAAAAAATTGGCACTATATTACAAAAGACAAGTGGATTTTGCAAACCATAGACCAAGGCTACCGGTTCCACTTTCACACTTTACCAGCAAAAAGAGGAATGCCAAACCTGCCCCAAATCAAAAATAGAAGCCCTGCATCAGATAGCGAATTAATAAAGATGAGAGCTGTGGAAAGGTGCCAATAACAGAACAGGGCAAAGGATTCTACTCCAGACTCTTCTTAGTACCAAGAAAAGAGAAAACTGGAGACCTATTCTCGACCTGTCCATCTTAAACACATACATCATTGTCCCAAAATTCAAAATGCTGACCCTACAGCAACTTCTTCCCATGCTGGGCAAGGAGTGTTGGCTGGTAACTCTAGATCTCAAGGAGGCATACCTGCACGTCCCCATTCGACCAAATTGCAGAAGATACCTCAGATTTCTTGCAGGATCAGAGCATTATCAATTCTCAGCATTGCCCTTTGGCTTATCTACTGCACCCAGAGTATTCACAAAATGCCTGGCATCAGTAATCGCTCACTGCAGAGTACAGGGAATCCAAATTTATCCATACCTGGACGACTGCCTGTTACAAGCGGACAACAAAAGCAAGCTGACAACAGATTTACAAAGGGTCATTTACTTGCTACAAGCCCTGGGATACACAGTCAATTTACAAAAGTCAAGGCTGATACCATCCCAGACAAGAACTTTCTTGCTGAATTGGACACGGTAAAACAGATGGCATTCCTAACTGCAGAAAAACAAAAAGAACTCCCTCTTTACTTCTTGGCATTAACAAAGCAGAACAAACTAACAGCAAGAAAAGTTCTGCAGGCCTTGGGCTTCATGGCATCATGCATAATCTTGGTCCCACATGCCAGACTGCATATGAGAAAGTTACAGTGGTACCTAAAGAATTTATGGTCTCAACACAGACACAGCTTAGAAACAGAAATACCACTAATCCCATGCTTAAAACAGGAGTTCCTATGGTGGGCTCGGGCATGCCAGTCAAACCCAGGCTTACCCTTCCACAACCTTCCAGCAAACCAAACCATCACAACGGATGCCTCAGACCTAGGATGGGGGGCACACATGTTGGACAAATGCGTACAAGGACTGTGGACTCAGGACCAACTGCACCTGCACATAAACCAAAAAGAAATGCTGGCAGTAAAACTGGCAATCCTAAAATTCAGACCATTCCTCCAAGAAGGCCATTTGATGATAAAGACAGACAACACCACAGTCATGTGGTACATCAACAAACAGGGAGGCACTCATTCTTACCCCCTATGCAGAATGACTTTGGACCTTTGGAATCTGGCTCTCAGCTACAACATCCAGTTACAGGCAATATTTGTACCGGGAAAAGAGAACACCCTAGCAGACATTTTAAGCAGAACCACCTCGGATGCTCACGAATGGATGCTACACCCGGACATCTTCAAGGCCATCACAAAGAAATGGGGAATGCCACAAATAGATCTATTCGCTTCCCCACAAAATCACCAGCTCAAGAAATTCTGCACAAGGACATTTCACCCATTTGCATGGCAGGTGGACTCTCTATCCTTCAGCTGGAAAGGCCTGACAGCATATGCATTTCCACCTCTTCCCTTGATGCACAAGGTACTACTGAAAATCAAAGAGGAACGCCCAAGGATAATTCTGATAGCTCCAAACTGGCCAAGACAACACTGGTACCCATTGCTGAGGAGCATGTCTCGGGAGAAAATGTGGTCAATACCCCTGATGCCTCTGATGTTAACTCAGAACAACTACAACATCATACATCCAAACCTAAAAACCTTGCAACTAACTGCCTGGAACATCACATAGCAGTAACTAATCCAGACCTTTCACAAAGGGTTAAAGACATTATCCTTGAAGCCCGCAGACCTTCAACAAGAAGGAACTATGCAGGAAAATGGAAAAGGTTCGTCATTTGGAGTACTGAAAGAGGAAAAGATGTGTCGAACATAGATATTGCTAACATTCTGGAGTACTTGGCAGAGCTTCTACATACAGGCCTGTCCTTTTCCTCCATCAAGATACATGCATCAGCTATTTCAGCAGAATACAGCTTTGATCATCCTGTCTTTTCACACCCTCTACTCAGGCAGTTCCTCAGAGGGATCAAGAATGTAAAACCTCCAAGGAAACCACCATTACCAGCATGGGACTTGAATTTTGTACTAGAAAAGTTGACACTCCTCCGTTTGAACCAGCAGCAACAGCAGATCTACAACACCTATCATGGAAAACTGCTTTCCTACTGGCTATTACTTCAGCAAGGAGGGTTTCGGAACTACAGGCCTTAATGGCAGTGCAACCCTTCCTAATTTTCCATCAAGATAGGGTGTCCATGAGAACTAATCCTACATTTATGCCTAAGGTGGTATCCAGAGTGTCTTTAAACCAGGCAATCCACCTACCTACATTCTTTCCCAATCCACAAAACAGAGGTGAAAGAATAATGCATACCTTGGATGTACATAGACAGTTACGCTACTACCTGGACAGAACCAAAGGTAACAGAAAACTGACCAGCTCTTTGTAGCCTATGCAACAGGAAGGGAAGGAAAAGCAATTTCCAAACAGACAATCTCCAAATGGATAGGAAATTGCATAAGATTCTGTTACTCCTACCATGGAAAACCAATTCCACAGAACATAAGACCTCATTCTACAAGGGCTACAGCCACTACCACAGCTTTCTTAAGAGGAGTGGCAACCAAGGACATTATTGAGGCGGCTACTTGGACCTCCGTGCATACATTTGCCAAGCATTATAATTTACCTCTATATTCTAGATCCCGAGCAGGGTTTGCCACTGCTGTTCTGCAAGGGATCCTGACTACACCATAATTATTATTCCTCCTCCCCTAGTTTGGCTATGGTATTCTACCCATTTGTTATGACTGCAGATGCATCCATGAAGGACATAGTACAGTTTTGTACCTACCATAAATGTAGATGTCCGAACTGGATAGCATCTGCAGTCAGGATTACCCTCCCTCCTTCCCCTCTGCGGTATTCCTAGGGTATTTACCCTCCTACTAGCTAGCTGGGGGGGGGGGGGGAGTCTCTTATGGTGTATTTGTTTGTATATATGTACATACATGTTTATTTTTTGTGTTTGCCTTCTACTATTTTGGAAACATTGGCATTTATCCAAAATTTAGCTTTCCAAGAGGGCAATTGGCATCTGGGGCAAGAAACACTGAGGAAAATGACGTCGGCTGATGCCTTTATACCCGAAGACCAGCAGAGATGACGTCGGGTGAAGTGCGACATCAGCCGAAGCCGGACCCGGACTTTGGAATCCGGCCGACCGAAGGGCTGCCTGACGACAGGACAACCCATTTGTTATGACTGCAGATGCTATCCAGTTCGGACATCTACATTTATGGTAGGTACAAAACTGTACTGTATTGGGCCTATGGAAATTAACCCCTCAGATGGGTCTGGAGCCGCTGAGCAGGCATCGGCTTCTGAGGGTGTTTTCAGACCTTCACAGCTTACCATCAAAACAACAACCAAGTCTAAAACTCCATTAAAGACAAAAAAACAAGTACAGCATTCTCCTGGACAGGACTTCATGCCTAAGAAACAGATGCTCAAAATGGCCGAAGACCTAATTACTCTGATCAGGGGTTCCCATCCCCCTCCTGATAAAAGGCCTAGGCGGGATACAGACTATGATTCCTCTGACCAGGTTTCCATTTCTTCTGATTCCTCTTCAGACCAGGGATACTCTTTACCCCCCTATGAGGACTCTGATGCTGAAGAGTCAATACCTTCAGCCTCTCCTCCTGAGGATTACTCTTTTGGGGAAACTTTAAATACCATGAGGGAGCATTTCCATTGGGAGAGCCAGGACTACTCAGAATCCAAGAAAAGGCTCAGAGATTTTCTATTATTGCCTCAGCACAGGCCCCTCACTGTCCTGCCTGTGTTAGATATTGTGGATGATGTGTTCTCTGAATCCACTCTAACCCCTGATTCTTTGCCCCCAGCACCACTCATGCCAGATAGGTACTATAGAGTCCCTGACTCTCACAAATTTCTTTATAAAAATCCTGCTGCTGACCCAGAAACTATTTCACAGGGTCCCAAAGGGGTTAAGGCTTCCACTGCTAAAAATCTAGTTCCCTCTGACAGGGATTCTAGAGCATTGGATAGATGGGGGAAGAAAGTTTACACTTCTGCAACTTATTTATTTATTTGTATTTGTTAGCCGGGTTGGTCCAGCTGGGTAAGAATTACCCTTTTTCAGTGGAGACCCAAGGGGAAAGCCCCAAACAGACATACAAATACATACGAATAGAGACAAATTAACAATATTACAGAGGAAAACAATATTATGGGTACAATGGATAAGAAAAACAAACAATGAAAGTTTGAGAATATGAGTAAGGTAGGCCAGAGGCATGCATGCAAAATATTTATGAAAAGGTGTTCTGAGCAAGATCTCTGAAATAAGTTAAAGTAGGCTTAAATACCAACAATATTTAATGGCTTTGCTAAAACAGAAAATGCTTACTAGCTCAGAAGGTCCTGACTACAAGGAAATGCAGGATTTATTGCATGCAGCTGAACAAGTGGGAAAACATACTCTGCAATGTGGTTTTGATTCATTAGAGGCTTCTTGTAGAGCCGCAGTTACAAGATCTGTGATTCGAAGGTACGCTTGGTTAAAAGAACAAAGTTTACCTGATCGTGTTAAGGCAAAATTATTGGACGCTCCTTTACAGTATGATATCTTGTTTGGTGTTAAGGCTGAAGAGGTATTAAAGAAAATGAAAGATAAAGCAAAATCTATGCAGACAGTGAAGGATTTCTTACAGGTACAGCCTCCTAGATTTAGCAGAAATTGGCCTTCTAAAAATTGGTCCTTTCAGACAGACCACAAAGAGGCAGATACAGACGCCCAAGAGGCAGATCTCAGCCCTAAGGCTCTTACAGACCACGACAGTGGGGTGCTTCAACCCCAAAAGGAGGAGAAGACAAGTCACAACCTTACAGGAAACAGTCCCAATGACTTCCCCTTTCAAATGCCAAGCTCTTACTTTTTGGCAGCTCCCTTAGGGGGGAAGCTAGCACTTTTTTCACAAAATTGGCATATGATCACCCAAGACAAATGGGTACTGAATATTGTGTCTCAAGGTTACAGGTTCCACTTTCACACTGTACCAAGGCCAAAAAAAAGGAATGCCAGACCTGCCACAAAATCAATGGGCAGAGGCACAAAAACAAATTACAGCCCTCATGGACATGAGAGCTATTCAAAAAGTACCAGAACAGGAACAAGGACAAGGATTTTACTCAAGACTTTTTTTGGTCCCCAGAAAGGACAAAGCTTGGGAGACCCATACTGGACCTATCTACTCTAAACACTTACCTGGATATTCCAAAATTCAAAATGTTGACACTACAGCAACTTCTTCCCATGCTGGGCAAGAAGACTTGGCTTGTTACTTTGGACCTCAAATAAGCATACCTGCATGTCCCAATTAGTCAAAATTGCAGAAGATACCTCAGATTCATAGCTGGCACAATGCATTACCAATTCTCTGCACTGCCCTTTGGATTATCTACTGTGCCCAGGGTCTTCACAAAATGCCTGGCACCAGTAATTGCATTTTGCAGACAAAAAGGAGTTCAAATATATCCTTACTTGGATGACTGCCTTATTCAAGCAGAGAGCAAGGACATTCTACTACAGCATCTGTCATTTGTAAAAAGATTACTAATGGGCCTAGGGTACACAATAAACGAAAGGAAGTCAAAACTAGTGCCCTCACAAGAGATAATATTCCTGGGTGCAAGCTTAAATACAACTGCCCAGATGGCTTATCTCACGCCAGACAAGCAAAGGCAACTGACTCAGTATTTTCATTTGATGGCAACAAAAATCCATCTCCCTGCAAGAAAAATTCTGCGGGCCTTGGGGTTCATGGCGTCCTGCATACTACTAATACCATATGCCAGAATGAGGAAGTTACAGTGGTATCTAAAAAGTGTCTGGACTCAACACTGTCACAGTTTGGAAGCAATAATACCACTCATTCCCTGCCTACAACAGGAGTTTCGATGGTGAGCACAGGCGTGTTACCACAACAAGGGACAGCCTTTCACTTTACCCACAGCCAGGCAGACACTAACAACAGATGCATCGGATTATGCCTGGGGAGCACACATGGCAGGAAAATGTATCCAGGGCAAGTGGACCACAGACCAAATGCATCTCCACATCAATCAAAAAGAGATGCTAGCTGTACAAAATGCCCTGACAGCTTTCAAGGACCTTCTGCTTCCAGGACAACTACTACTAAAAACGGACAACACCACAGTTATGTGGTACATAAACAAGCAAGGGGGCACACATTCCTGTCCCCTCTGCAGACAAGCCATGACTTTGTGGAACACAGCACTGACCTATCAAGTTCATCTGCAAGCACAATTCCTGCCAGGAAGGAAAAATACTCTGGCAGACGACTTAAGCAGAAACATCATGGATCCTCATGAGTGGAAATTAAATCCACAAGTATTCAGCATGATAACTCAAAAATGGGGGTGCCCAGACATAGACCTCTTTGCCTCCCCTGTGAACTGCCAACTACAGAAATTCTGCACAAGGACTTACCACACACAAGCATGGAAAGTGGATGCTCTTTCATTCAGCTGGAAAACACTAAAAGTTTATGCCTTCCCACCACTGCCTCTCCTTTCAAAGGTACTCCTAAAAACCAGACTAGAGAGGCCAAAAATGATACTGATTGCCCCGGACTGGCCACGCCAGCACTGGTACCCAATCTTAAAGAACTTGGCTCAAGGCCCAGCATGGATTTTACCTCAAACTCCTCATCTTCTGACTCAACAAAACAATCAGATCCTGCACAGTCAGCTCAAAACCTTAAATCTGGCTGCATGGCAGATAACTTAGCCAAGCAGCCAACACCTCTCTCTAAAGCTGTTATGGATGTCATTTTAGAGGCTAGGAGGCCCAGCACCAGGAAATCTTATTCAGAAAAGTGGAAGAGATTCTGCGCCTGGAACCGCCCTCCATCCCCACTTTCTTGGCTGGGACTTATCGATACCTTTCTTTCCTATACAACCTATGTGGTGTATTTGCTTGTAACTGAAGGTATTGTTTTTATTTTTTATGTATGTTTTATTAGCAATATGTATTGCCTACCTATTTTGGGGCACCTGACATCTGGGGCAAGAAAAACTGAAGAAAATGGCGTCAGCTGCATCTTATATACCCCTGACGCACTGACGTCAGGAAAGAAGCGACAGCAACCGACGCTGGACCAAGACTTTGGAACTCTGGCCGACTGCGGGACTGCCTAACGGCAGGATAACCCAAGTGTAATGACTACAGCAGTGAATACACTCGAACATCTACATTTATGGTAGGTACAAAACTGTATTTTTTGGAGACTCAGGCTCCGATCCCTCCAGCGCCAACTGTCTCAGCTCTGGCCAGATTCTTTTCTCCAGGGCCAACTACTATCCTGAGCTGTTCGGTCTTCTCTGAACTGGAGGGCTCCCGAGGTGGAAGTTCTGCTGTCTCTTTAGGGGGCAGGTTTCGAGTCCATTTTTTTCGGAGCTGTCCCTGTACCTCAAGGCCTCAGCAAGTGTGAGCTACACTCTAGCTTTGGCATCAGGGGTGATCTACCTTTGTTCGTAAGCAGTCATTCTCGGTTCTGGGCTCCCTTCCCTCTTCAGGGGGACCTGCCTTCCAGGCATTGGAGAGGACTTTGTCCTCGGTGGGCACCCAGTCGTCTGCCTCCCAGTCGGAGTTGATCCCTGACCCTTCCTCTCATTCTGATTCTCAAACCAACCTCTGCATCAGGACAGCAGGAGCCAAAACTGCAGGGTACACCTGTCCAGGTTTTATCCTCTTCTGACACTTCAGATTTTCCCACAGAAGAAGTTCTTCACAAGAAAAGGTGCAAGAGGAATCACTTGGATTCCCCAGAAGAATCCGTCACTGATGATACTGACTGTGATGAGGGGGAGAGTTCCCCTAGGTCACCCCCTGAAGATGTTTCCTTTGGAGACATCCTTCAGATCCTTAAAGGGGTGAGTGGATGTTCCAACATCCTTTCCCTGAGTATACCTGCAAGCTTTCAGCTGTTGCCCATCTACTTCTTGGGTAACTCCACCAGCTGATGATCTCATCAAGTTTATCGTGCAGCAGGTGTGGAAAGCTTCTGATTCCATAGAGCCAATCCTTAAGAAGCCAGGTAAAATTATCTCAGTTCCTGAAGATTTTCAGTTTTGGGCTAAAGGGTTAGTACTTGATGCCTTGGTGGTTGCAGCAGCCACAAAGAACTGAGGAGAGTTCCACAATCCATCTTCCCAATCGAGTGTCTAGGGTGATGGATAGGCTTAGGAAGTGGGCATACAATTCATCGACCTTTGCTCTATATTACTTGAACTTTATGGTATACTTCACTAGACTCCAAAAGGATCTGATTAAGGAGTTATCATATACCCTTGCAGGAGACGTATCTGAAGAAGTCCAGGAAAAGTTTGCTACTCAGTTGGCCACCCTCGAGTCTATATCCAGCTCATCACAGAGGCTCATAGCATATGCAGCCGAAGGGACAACCATAGCATCTGGTTCCAGCATAGCCATAAGGAAACATGCCTGGATACACCTATGTGAATTTGCAGAGTCATTCAAGTCTTTGTTTGTCAAATCTCATTTTGACGGATCTGCTCTTTTTGGCCCAAAAGTTTGAGAGACCATGTCCAGGTGTGAGAATGATGGGAAGACCCTTTCTGCATGGATGTATGTTTTTCTTCTCCTCAATAGTCCTTCTCCAGGGACCAGAGGAGTGGAAAAATGTGGTTCCAAAAGTCCCAAGGGCATTTCCAGGAAACACGTGGTAGCAGCTCCTCCAAGGGGAGTGGGGGGGGGTTAACAGAAGATGCCGTCCATGTGGCAGAGATGGCCTGCAAAATCAGGGTTCCAGATATTCTTTCTTAGTCAGACCCTACCATCGTTCCTGAAAGAAGGCCTGATTGCTTGCCTCCGGAAGAAGTTGGGGGATGATTATCCTTACACCAACACGCCTGGCTACAAATAACTACAGATGTTTAGGTGCAAAAGATTATTACCAGAGGATACACCATTCCCTTTCACAACCTTCCCAAAAAATTCAAAAGGATCCCTGATGTTCCACCCATTCAGTGGAAACCAGCAGTTAGAGAAATCGAAAAACTGCTAGAAAAGAGTCATCCAACACGTCCCCCCAGGAATTCATTCAAGATTCCTTTTTGTGCCAAAGAAGACAAGGGACTGGAGACCAATTTTGGATCTCAGTGTTTTGAGCAAATCTGTTTGACAAACAAAATTCTGGATGGTTAGAGTTCAGTCCATCCTTCCCATTTTAGGAAAGGATGATTGGATGTGCGCAGTAGAGCTCCAGGATGCATATTGCCACATGAATATGGACAAGCGCCTTAAAGAGATTTCTTCCCTTCTGTCTGGGAGCCAGTAACTACTAATTCAAAGCCCTACCCTTTGGTCTCACCACAGTCCCCGGGGTGTTTACCAAATGCATGGCAGTGGTTGCGTCTCACTTGAGACTACAATAACACCAAGTGTTTCTTTATTTAGACTGGCTTATCACTGTTCTCACCAAGCATCTCTTAGAAAAACCAAGAGACTGTGTTCTTCAGACTTGTGCCTACCTCAGAATCACAGTAAACTACGAGAAATCTCATCTGATCCCAGTGTAGAATTTAGAATTTATAGGGGCAAATCTAAATACAATAGAATAGCTTCTCTTCCTTTTACCTGTTTAGAAAAGATCAGATTTCAAGTCAGGAAAATCAGCAGCAGCAAGACAGTAGCCGCATGTCTGGCCCTGCAGGCTGTAGGTTCTATGGCAGCAGCCATTACTTTGGTACCTCTAGCAAGATTCCACATGAAGATTCTACAGTGGCTTCTTGCATCCCAGTGGTCCATTCTTCATCAGCCAATGTTGCATCATATTTTAGTGATGATCCATTGCAAAAGAGATGATCTCTGGTGGATTCACACCACAGACATTCTAGCAGGAAGGCCTTTCATACCAACCCAGCCCCATGATGTCTCCCAGATCGGGTGGGGGCATTATCTGAGCAAGACAGTCCAAGGCACTTGGTCACATACAGAGGCCAATTTGCATATTATTGTCCTAGGGAGGAGGGCAGTGCTGTTAATGTTACAGACCTTTCAAGCTGTTCTTCCTCCAGGGACAGTTGCGATCCAGACAGACAACATGTCAGTTGTCTGGTATATCAGCAAATGGGGGAGCCAAGTCTTATCCCTTTTGTCAAGAAGCAGTCTGAGTTTGGGAGTGGGCAATCTCTTCCAACCACTTTCTAATAGCAGCGCACATCCTGGGGACTTCCAGTGTGATAGTGGACAAGCTGAGCAGATACATCCTCGGTCTCTCAACTCAAAAGTGGCACAAATGATTTTTCGCCATTGGGGCAAGCCTTGCTTTGACCTCTTTTTGCATGTCCCTAAACAACAAATGCAGCTACTTTGCCCTAGTCCCCCCTCTGGGAGGAGTCCCATGAGATGCTCTTCTTCACGATTGGCCCTCAAGACTTCTATATGCCTTTCCCCTGATACTGTTAATCCCTCAATTTCTGAAGAAAGCAACCAGGTTGAAGAGCAAAGTAATCCTCATTGCTTTATTCTGGCTTCAATAGATAAGGCTCCCCTTCCTCTGGCCTCATCTGATTCAGCAACAATTGACTCTGGACCCAGCTCCAGATCTCCTATCCCATCCAGAGGTATTAGTTCACCTGAACTTTCAGAACCTAAATCTCACAGCGTGGCTTCTCCACGTCGACTGTTTGCCAGGCAAACATTATGTATTCTCCAGTCTGTAAGATTATTTTGGCCTTGCATAAATCCTCCACTACAAAACTTTGTTGTAGCAAGTGGAAAAAATTCTCATGTTGGGCTCCTAATAACGGTAGCCCTTTCTCAGCCCCCATCACAAAACCTTTAGAGTTTTTGATCTTACTTTTTGAAGAAGGAGCTTCTGCCTTTAACATCAGGATTCAACTAGCGGCCATTTAAAACTTTCACAATGGGTTACAGGATGCCTCATTAATGACTCATAAACTTTGCATGGCTTTTGTGAAAGGAACCTTGATGCTGAAGCCTCCTTATAAAGACCCATATGTTCCATGGGATCTCAGTTTGGTTCTGTAGACTTTGATATTCCCCCTTTTTGAGTCTGCAGCCACTTGTGAGCTAAAGTACTTGTCTTGGAAAACAGCTTTATTAATAGCTATTACCTCTGCTAGAAAATTTTCAGAGATTCAGGCACTGTCTTGTAAATCACCATATTTGACTTTTCACCCAGATAGGGTTTTTTTACGGACCAATATTTCCTTTCTACCAAAGGTTGTTTCGGAGGCGAATATTAATCAGACTATAAATTTATCAGTTTTATTTCCAAAATTTTCAAACAAAGGTAAATACTGTCTGCACTTATTAGATGTCTACAAGACAATTGCATTTCTACCTTCATAGAACAAAACCTGTCAGAAAAATCTTATCAACTGTTTATTGCCTTTTCTAGTGCTAGACTAGGTAGACTGTTATCCAACGTTATGCTTTTTAGGTTCTAGATGGTTGAAAGACTGCAAATCCTTCATATACACCAAAAAGAATGTTGAATTACCTGGATTTGTTAGGCACACTCTATCCACCGGTAGCATTGTTATCTCACAGCAAGAGGTTCCCCTTTTCGATTCTCGGCTGGAGTGCCTTCTGTGTGGAGTCTGCATGTCCTCCCCGCGATCGAGTGGCCTCTGAAAGACATGCGTGAATGGGCGTGCCTTCGCTGAAGGTTGGGCGTCGGGCTGGCAACTCGGCACCATAAAAATCGACTGCCAGTCATTAGCGGACCGGAATTCCTCTGTGGCAACCCCTAACCGGGAAAAGCTGAAAAGACAAACAACAACAACTCTACCAGAGTGATAACCACTTCAGCAGTTTTTGACTTCAGAACTTTGGATGACATTAACGCAACAGCAACCTGGGCTACCCCACATACCTTTATTACTCATTACAGATTGGATTTGGCCTCCAGGAGAAGGGCGTCCTTTGGTTCTATGGTGCTCAGGAATATACTTCTGTGAGTCTACCCAAGGCAAAAAGTAGCTGGGGACTCTGTCCCACAGGTCAAGGAATAAATGAAGATTGACAACATCAGATAAAGAAGTTATGTACTCACCATAACGTTCCATCTGTGTTGTCGATCTTCATTTATCCTTGATGCCCTTCCCTCCAGTCCCCATTCTTTGATATTTCTTGGTGGAATGAGCAGTGTCTTTATTTACAGTTGTTGTAACCATACTATACCAGATATGGTCTCCACAAAAGTACTTTCAGGATACATATCTTTTCTGTCTGTCAATCAGCAAACTTAATCTGAGGTAAAATGGAGAAGAGCATTACGGGTAGGAAAAAAAGCTCAAGAGTTTTTGGTCCTCACAGACTGTATTACAGCTGAGTCGGTTCCGATTTCAGAACTGAACCCACAGGTTGATGATAACTGAAGATCGACAACACAGATGAAACATTATGGTGAGTACATAACTTCTTTTTGTGTTATATATGCCAGCATGACTAGCTATGGTTTTGTAAATATGTTTGTGTTTTCTGGATTATTACTTTGATTTATGTAAGTTATCCGTATCAAACAGTGTTCTGGCTTACCAAATGTACATGTTTTTTTTTAAAGAATTCTGAATGTAGATTATGACAGTCAGCTGACCTAGATTTGATGTCATAGTGTGCCAGAGCTGAAAGGAATATAATTTACACAGCAGCTCTTTTGTTTACTTTTTAAAGTCTGAAGTGAGAGAGTAGAATTCTCATAACAGCTTTCTGTGACTTTTAAAAAAGTTCTGCTATAAAAGCAGGTTCTGAATCAGTTTTTGTAGGAGTTGACAGTTGTTTCCAGAGTAGTCCAAATCCGTAATCATCACTCAGTTTTGGTTTCCAGAGCTTGTTCAGCAATAATAGTGGGAATTATTATTCTAGTCGCTGATAACCAGACAGCAGTCTGAAGAGTGGACATAAATTCTTGATTCTCCTTGAAGGCATTACTGCCGAGACGTCAGAGAGAGAATAAAGATTTTAGAACTCTGTGGTGGTCACCGATCTGTGGTTTTTGGATTTTTTTTTTGTGTGTGTGTGTTTTTATAAATTCTTATCTTATCTGGCAGAAGTAAGAGTGTTATCTTGCCTTCCTGAGTTAATTAGATTAGCAAGGGACAGTTAATCTTTAGACAGGAAGCTTCAGTTACATACAGTTTTTGTTCAAGTGAAACTCTGTGGTTTATTGGAATTGGTTATTTATTGTCCATATGTTTTAAATCATTTATTTATTAAATATTTTATTACCCTTTATTGTGGATGTTTATTTAGAAAGTACTTTTAGTAACCTGTGTGTGTTTATGCTTAGTGTGATAACACCAGGACCTCTCCGAAAAGCCTTACTGCTTGAATTACATGCTACCATTTAAATCAATATTTATTTTATCCAGTATAATTGAACATCCCTTTTGAAGGGTATTGTGGTATTTGACTGGTGGCAGCCTTTACCCTGTAATTTTGGGAAAGAAGACATAGCAGGTAAATCTGTGCCAGGCTTTCCCAAGAGAGTGTTAGAATGTGTGAATATCAAATATTTAAGAGTGTGTGTGTCAAATACTTAACCTGGGACACAGTGCTGTGCAGTAGATCGTGTGAGGACACATTTGGGGACCTGGAGTGAAGCATATAGTCCAGTCCCAGGTTTGGAGCCTGTTCCCAGTGTACTATTAGGGGAAATTGTGTATTTCTGTCCCTGCTTTCAGTGACACTCCCTTACCAGAGACAGTGGTGAGGATTGAGACTAATTAGTTACTGCCCTGGGTTTAAGTGGGGTCATCGCACTCCCTTCTTAAATTGGCCAAGGGCAATTGCCACAAGCTTCTTTATAAGAAGGACTTACACAAGGCAGGGGTTGTTTGAGTTACTTCAACCTTCAGTTTCTTCAACTCACTGTCTGGGTGGTAGAACTTTATTTAATATGCCCTTCTATTCAGTGTGTGGAAGGCAGATTCCACATAAAGATAGCCACAACCTTTGTCTTTTTTTGCTGAGGCCCCAGTCATGACCACCATTCGTGTTCTATTTGCCAGGCCTTTGTTCGTAAAACTTTGCATAGCCGACTTTTGGCTTTAAAGCTCTACTTAGAGAATCAGCGTCTAAAATGTCTGGCTAAAGACATTATGGAGGGTTCCAGGGGTCCTTCAGCTGAGCTGACTTTGAAGAAGAAAGTTTGCAAACCTAGGCCTGAGTCCCCTTTGGCTGTGCCTTTTACTTCAGACGTATCCGTTGAGGTCAGTGAATATCCAGTGTTATGTTCGGAGGTCAGGTCTGGTTCCTCAGTGGGTACGTCATTGGAAGCCACTAAAGAATCTGACCTAAGCATGTCCGCAGAGGCAATGCAGACTTTCTGTTCGGGTTGATAAGGGGATCCATGGCTCACAGTGCTTGAGGGCCCCAGGGATGTTCCTTCCATTCCTACTAGGGGATCAACCACAGACTATTCCAGACATTATGCCTACGTCTGGTTCCTCCACTTAACCTCATGCATAAATGCATGTAAAGAAACAACAAAAGACTAGGCAGTCTTAGGTCCCTTCTTCTCCTCATTCTGATTGGGATGCTTTTTCTCAGAGTTTGATTAAGGCTCTGAAGCCTTCCTCTGCTATTCCTGTTTTTTTCTTTTACATCTTCTCCTGTTCAAGGGGTTGGGGAACAGATTCTCTTTGCTGATAGTGATGACTGACTCTCCCCGTGATGAAGATTCCTTAGCATATTCTTCACTAATTACATCTCCTCTAGAATGTGCTTCTGCATAGGAATAATCTAATGGGGGTGATTTCCCTGTAGAACAGATTTCTTTTGGTGAAACAATTAATAAAATGAGGGAATTTTTGAAATGGGACTATTCCATTTCTGAACAGCAAAAAAGGTACTATGATCTTCTGCAAATGGAAGTCCTTTCTCCTTCTGCAGTGCCTCCAATCCTGCCAGCTTTTCTGGTCACTTTTGCTTCTTCTTCTAAGACCCCTGATTCTCAGGCTCCTGCCCCCAAGAGGCCAGACAGGTTTTACAAGGTGCCTGATGATTGTAATTTCCTGTATAAGTGTTCCTCAGCTGATACAGCTGTGTTTCCATAGCTTCTGGCAAGTCTTCCCGGTTGTCTCCTCTTGCTAAACTACTTCCATCTAATATGGAGAGCAAGATTCTGGAGACACTTGGTAAAAAGGTTTATACGTCCTCCACTTTGGCAATTAAGGCAATGAATTACCAAACTCTTATGTCTAGGTATTCCTTGGCTCTACTTTCCCAGGCTTCACAAGCCCTTGCTCAATTACCTGACTCTGACATTAAAACTCAGGTTTTGTCTCTTTTGATAGCTTTCTCACAAGTAGTTAGCCATTCCATTAAGTGCAGCTATGATGCTGTTGAGGCATCATCCAGAGCTGCTGCATCTTGTTCTTTTCTTAGGAGACATTCTTGGTTGAGTCTTCAACCATTGCCAGATGACATTAAAGCAAAACTGCTAGATGCTCCTTTAGACAAATCATCTCTTTTTGGTTTTGCAGCTGCATACTTATTTAAGACTCTGCAAGAGAAAGGAAAGGAGCTTCAAGATTTGAAGCACCTGTTCCTTTCCCCTGTTCCAAAGTTCCACAGGAATTTTCCTGCTAAGACTTCTTTTGTTAGGAGACCAGTTCTCTCCTCTTCTGCCTCTGCTTCTACTTCCAGGCCTAAAAAAAATAGGAGAACCGCAGTCTAAATCTGTTGCTTCTGCTCCTTCCACTCAGCACCTCTTTCAAGCCAGGACCAGCTCTCTGTAACTACCAGCAGGCTCTTCCAAGTCTTTCTCCTCTGCCTCTTCATCTATCTTTCTCTTTTCCAGTTTGGACAAGGATCACTCAGGATTCCTGGGTTCTGTCTATTATCCAACAGGGATACTTCATGACTTGGAATATTCGCCCTGCATTCATGTGAATTACACAGCTCCTTGCAAGTCAACTCAGTTTGTTTCCAGAGGTTCTATCTCAGCTTCTTTCTCAAGGCACAATTCAAAATGTGCCTGTAGATCAGAGGATTTTACTCAAGGATATTTCGTTCCCAGAAAAGATGGCCCTTGGAGACCAATCCTAGATCTTTCCCACTTAAACACTTTCCTAGAAGTGCCTCCTTTCTGCATGCTGTCCTTACAAAAACTCTCTTTCCTCTGATTCCACCTCAGTCTCACATGACTTCTCTTGACATCAAAGATGCATATCTACACATTCCTGTCTATCATCTGTACAAGAGGTTTTTACATTTCTCGGTGGGCTCCTTGCATGTTCAGTTCTCTGCCTTGCATTTTGGTCTTTCCACTGCCCCAAGGGTATTCACAAAGTGCTTGGCCCCTGTGATTGCTTTCCTGAGAGTCCAGAGTATACAGGTATACCCATACCAGGATGGTCTCCTTTTCCTGACTCCTCTGTCAGAACAGTTGTACCTAAACCTGCGGATGGCTATTCACCTCCTTCAAAGTCTAGGGTTCACCATATTTCAAAAAATCTTTTCTGACCATCACATAATCACATCTTCCTGGGGTCCAAGTTCAGGACAGATCTTATGTTTTTTCTTTCTACAAACAAGGTCAGTCCCTCATTGCCTTTCTGGAGAACCTTCTGCCTCTTCCTTCCATCACACTCAAGGAGTTTCTAAGACGACCAGGGTTCATGGCTTCCAAGATTCCCATGCTGCCTTTGGCAAAACTCCACATGAAGAAATTTCAGTGGTTCCTAAAGCCAGTCTGGACTCAGCATGCTCACCTTCTGGAGTTTGTGATTCCTCTCCTCCCCTGCCTAAAAACAGAGCTTTATTGGTGGATTCAGCAGCTTACTCTGAATCTGGGTCTTCCTCTTGTTTTGCCCCAGACATCTCAACATCTGTTCGCAGATGTCTCAGACACAGGGGGAGGGACAACATTTGCTTCCAAGAAGGTTCAGTGCCATTGGTCTCCTTCCCAAAAGAGAGAGCATATCAACATCAAGGAAACAAAGGCTCTGATTCTGGTTTTACAGGCTTTTCATCCTCTCTTTCTACCAGGCCCTCTGAAAATATTTGCAGACAACACCACTGTTTTCTGGTATATCAACAAATGTGGGGGGGAGGGTGAAGTCATCTTCTTTGCAGGTTAGCTCTCAGGGCATGGGAATTGGCAATTCAGTACAAGGTGACTCTTCTTGTGTTTTACATTCCTTCAGCTCAAAACACTGTGGTTGACACCTTAAGCAGGTCCATGACTCAATCCCATGAACAGATGCTTCACAGGGATGTATTTCTGGACTTGGTAAACCAGTGGAGTATTAACCTCCCCTGTTAACAGGCAACTTCCTCTATTTTGTGCCATACTCCCACATCCTCTGAGTTGGAAGGTGGACACCCTGTCTTTCTCATGGAAGGGGATGTTTCTTTATGCATTCCCCCCTTCCCTCTCATTCAGAAAGTTCTGCTGAAGATTCAGCAGGAGAAACCAAAGATTTTGCTGGTGACTTCTTTTTGGCCAAGACCACATCGGTTCCCTGTTCTTCTGCATTTAGCCAAGAGCATTCATCACAAATTACCAAATAGCGTGGACCTGCTCACAGAAGACAAGAGATCTCTGTTTCATCCATGTGTCATCCCTACAAGTGACGCTGTGGATGATCAACTTTTGTTTCCTTTCAGGCACCCTTTTTCACAGGATGTGCTTAGGGTTCTGCAGGAGGCCAGGAAACCCAATACTAGAAAATCTTACTTATACATGTGAAAGAGGTTTTCCATCTGGTGCTTTTCAAGAAGTCTGGATCCATTTTCAGTGGATACTCCACAAGTGCTTTCTTACTTGTATGAATTACTTAACAGTGGCTTGTACTCTTCAGTGGAAGTCTCCATGTCTGCTGTTTCTGTATGCCTGCCATTATCTCTACCTTTAGCATCCAGGTTGGAGGTAAAACTTTTTTCTAAAAGAAGTCCTGCATATTAAACCTCCCAGGAAAACAGTTCCTCCTCCTTGGGATTTGAACTATGTTTTAGAGAAGCTTACTGTGGCCTTTTGAGCCTGCAGCCTCAGCTTCCTTAAAGTTATATACTTGGGAAGGCAGTACTTCTGTTAGCCTTGACATCTGCTAAGAGTGTTTTGGAGATTCAGGCTGTGATGGCTTCCACACCTTTCTTGGTTTTCAACAAGGACAGAGTTTCATTACATGCCAATCCTTATTGTATGCCTAAAGTGGTGAATGAGCTGTCTCTTAATCAGTCTATTCAATGCCCACCTTCTTTCCTTCTCCTCAATACTCTAGTGAAAGGGTCTTGCATACTTTGGATGTACATAGGCAACTTAGATTCTAATTATGTAAGACTAAGGATATCAGGATATTTGATCAGCTTTTTGTTTCTTTCCATCCCAGGGCTCCGGGTTTGCCTGTCTCTAAACAGACAATTTATTCTTGGATTTCCAAGGCTATTGTGTTTTGCTATGATTTCTATGGTAAATCTCTTGCTGTACCTGTTAGGGCTCATTCTACTAGATCTGTGGCTTCCTCAGGGGCTTTCTTTAAAGGTGTGGATACTAATTCTGTTTTGGAGGCTGCTACATGGTCTTGTGTGCACACTTTCACCAAACATTACATGTTGGACACCATTTCTAGATCAGAAGCAGGGTTTGCTAGAGCCATTCACCATGGCTTTGTTGAATATTCATCATTGCAAAGTTCCTCTGCTCCTTCCTCCTCCTAGGGTTCCTACTAAGCTGTGGTATTCTCCCTCATGTAAATAATACTGCAACATTGAATAGAAGGACATAGAATAGTTGTATAAAATCTTACCATATTCATAGATGTCCTTCTCTTCTATGTTGCGGTATTCTGTCGTCGTTCCCCCCCCCCCCCCCCTGCATCTTGTTTCTTCCTTGGATGGCTTCTTATTGTTCCTTAGTCCCGGTGTTCCTTCTGTGGCATTTCAGTTGTGAGGATTGTATGTGCAGACATCCTTTTATGGCTGACATTGTCAGAGCATACATGTGACATCCCACGTACTTGCAGTAGCTAAAAGCTGTTGTATACTGGCCAGACATTGGGCAGAGGACTTCCCACATTTAAAGAATACTGCAACATAGAAGAGAAGGACATCTGTGGTTATGGAAATATTTTACACAGCTGTTCTTTCTTTTTAGCAACTGTTTTCTGAAAATATGCATTAGGTATTAAGGGAGGCTAAGGTACCAACTACTAGAAAATTCTGTTTGGCTAAGTGGAAAAGATTTTCTAGTTAGTGCCAGAGCAAGAAACAGGATCCTTTTTAAGGCCCAGCTTCATCTGGTTCTGCAGTAATTGTGTGAATTGTTATCCTCTGGCTTTTTTTTACTCTATTTTTCAGGTTTATTTCTTGTTCTTCTCTGCCAGTAAATCCTTTTCTACCGTGGCTTAAGTGAAACTTTTTTTAAAGAGCTTTTACATATTCTTCCACCTAGAAGACAGGTGGCTTCTTGGAATAGTTATACTAGAGAAGCCTATGCTTTTTCCTTTTCAACTTGGACACGAGGCTGATTTGAAGTTCTTATACTGGGAAACAGTATTACTCATTCCTCTGACAGCTGTAGGAATTTGTGATAATTCAGCCCTATCTCATCTTTCCCAAAGATGGGATAACTTTGAGAACAAATCCTTTCTTTATGTCTAAAGTGTTTTCAGAGTTTAGTTTGAGCTATGCTATTCATCTTCTGTTTTTTATCCAAAAGCAAAAAAATAGGGAGAAGAGAATTCTGCACGCATTGAATATCCATGGGGAACTCGCATACATTGACAGGACAAAAACTTTCAAGAATGTCACTATAACATTCATGAAAAAAAAAAAAGAAACTGGGTGGGAGGATGGCATAATGGTTAGTGTTTACCTGGCACACACAAGGTGCAGGGTTTGATTCTCATGTGGGGTAATTGGCTAGGCTTAAAATGGCCCACAAGGGGCAATTAGCCTAGTACTAACCTATGAACCTGTAAGAATTCTGTTCAGCTGTTTATTTCCTATGAAGGTAAGTAAAAGGGAGAATATGTGTCAAAACTAACAGTTTCTAAGTGGTTGTCTCATGCTATTGCTTTTATGTTATTCTCACCATAACAAAACACTTCCTGGCAAAGTCATGGCCCATTGTACCAGAGCTTAGGCTTCTTCTCTGGCTTTTTGGAAAGAGGCAGACCCTAAAAGCAACTTGGTCATCTGCACACACCTTTAACAGTCAGTATAAACTAGGTTCTTTCTTTAGGTCCAGAGCAGACTTTACTAATATTATTCTCCACTCTAGGAGCTCCTGGACTATGATCCTTCTTTCTCCTCCCTTTCATTCTAACTTCTGATATTCATCCCACATAGCTTAGGTACTGCAAAATTTATCTGATGTTGAACATAGTATAGTCATGTAAGTAAACTCACTGTAACATTAGAGGGTTGAATAGATCATTGTTGCAGTAGGACCCCCCCCACACACACACACACACTGCTTTTTGTTGTGTTTATGACAGGATGTAGATATTTTCCTTTCCCTATTTTGTAGCACATAACTATTTGTCAGGCCTCTAGCCTCCCTTGTTCTGAAGCAAGAAAGCTCTGAAGGTTTGGCACCTTAACCACTGATTTTCTTTTGCTGTACATAAGCTTTACAGGGATTAGGACACATGGAAAATGTCCTAAAACTTTGGAAGCTGGTTGGACATCTGGTCTTTGGTATGATATGTCCTAGATAGCTTAGGCAACTGCAACAGCAATCTATTAGAACATCTACTGTTATGGTAAGTTGATTTGTACAACATTACTTGACTGAAAATTGAGTTAGGGCCACCCACATGTATTGAGACATCATAGTGGTTGTTTTCCAAGCTTCGTATATATTGCCAGTAGAGAGGATTAAGTTACAGGTTTAAGACAGGATAATTCAGCCTGTCATTGGCATTGTTTGCAATCGAGTGCATTTTGAGGCCCATGGATGTATTTTTCTCCCTGGAGAGGTCAGTTAAGACTTGATGTCCTTCCATATAACTGTTGCAGTATTCATATACCAAAGCCTTATGTTGTAATAGGGACGTCGTATGTTACACATATGCCCCCCGCTCACGGTGTAGGACATAAAGGTGACATACAGACGTACCTTCTTCAGAACTTAGCTGCCAGTCCGAATGCCATCTTCGATTGTTGGTCTGAATGTTCCTTTGTCTGCTAGTTACCAGGACTTTCCAGATAAATGCCTGGTTGGGGTTTTGCTTCTTATCATTACTTTTTCTTTTGGTTGCAAGGTTACATATCATTCAGAAAGGGAAAATGTCAGTGTGGAAGACAGATTTCCCAATAAAGACCATCATGAGCAGTGCTTGTTTTGCTTAGGTGTTTCTCGTGACCATACATCGTGCCCTATTTGTCAGGATCTGTCCCTAAAACTCTTCATAGTTGTCTCTCCTCCTTATCCACCTACTTGGAAAACCAGTGTCTTAAGTTGGCGCAGGGTACAGTGACAATATCGTCCGCCATTTCCTAAGAAAAAGACTAAAAAAGTTAGGTCAGATTCTACTGCTGTATCACCTCCCCCAGACACCTCTCTTGATGCCAGTGAAAACCCAGAGGATCACCCGGTTTGTGCATCGGATTCCTGTGCCATGGATCCAGCTTCTTGCATGCCCTTGGAGGCTCTGCAGACATCCATTTGGGATGTTCAGAGGGAACCACAGCTGATAATATCCAAAGTACTGAGGGGTGTTCTGCAAATTCTTGTTAGGGAGGAGATTATCACTACATTGAGTGTCAGCAGGGATCTGAACCCCCTAAGATGTTTAGGGCAGATGTCCCTTTAAAGAAGATGCAGAAGACAAAGCATATTTCCCTTGCTCCTAAGGATCTTCAGTATGAATGGCAGGATTTTACACAGGGGTTATTTAATGCTCTCATGGCTTTGAAGTGCCCTCAGGGAGTCTGTGTTCCTGCCCCCCCCCACTCCTTTTAAAAGGCCCAGGGAGCAGAACTCTTCTGATGTGGATTTAGAATATGATGGAGTCTTTTGCCTATTCCTCACAGATTCCACCTGCATTGGATTATTATTCTGAGGAAGACTCTATTAGTCCAGATTCTCCTTTTGAGGAGATTTCCTTTGGGGATACTCTCTCCCTCATATGATGAATTTGTTTTAAGTGGGACTGCACCCAGTTTTCTGATGTTCATATCTGGTACTATGAACGCCTCCAAATGGAGTTTCCTAGGTCCTTTTGCTGTTCCTCCTGTTGTTGCTGACATTTTCAGCAGATTATCAGGCTTTTGATTCCCATCCCCCTACTTCTGAAAAACCTGATAGGTTTTAAGGTTCCTGATGATCGTTAGTTTCATTACATGTCCTTCTTCTAATCCTGCTGCCACTTATGTTTCTTCTGGTAAGTCTTTCAAGCTTCTGCTTTCTACTAAACTGCTTTCTTCTGACAAGGGCAGTAGAACCATGGAAAGATTGGGCATAAAGGTGTACACAGCTGCTACTCTGGCCTTTAGGGCTGTAAATTACCAGACCCATATGACCAGGTATATTTTAGCCCTTCTGTCTCAGGCTTTTCAAGTTATTTCAGACCTTCCAGATTCTGAGGGGAAGGCTTCAACCCTGTCTTTGTTGGGGTCCTCTTCTGAAGTAGCTTGCCATGCCATTAAATATAGTTATGACACAGCTAATGCCTCTTATAGAGCTACTGCCTTTGTTCCTGTGTTAGTGTTATTCCTGGTTTTGCCTTCAGACTCTGCCTGATGATATTAAGACCAAATTGATGGATAGGTTCATAGGTTCATACTAGGCTATCTGCCCAAGGGCATTTATAAGCCTAGCCCATAGTTATTTGGCTTTCGCCACCCCTTTAGTTTGAATAAAACTATGCCTATTATTTTGCTGTGCCTCTGTCAAGCAGTGACACTGAAGTAATCCCTGGGGTATATCTGCGATCCCCCATCCATTGGTCAAGATTCCTCTTGAACAAGGCCAGCGAGGTGCTCTGCCTCACATGTACCGGGATTTTGTTCCACAGCATAGGGAGTCTCTGGGTGATGAATCTGTCCCTCCAGCACGTTCTATTAATAACCATGTCAAGGTTTAAGTCTCCCGCCCTTGTGGTTCTGAGGGATCTAGATTTTTTGAGGTGAAGCATATTCATCAAATCAGGATTTGACATGGCCTTATATGTCAGGCACAGGTCACCTCTGAGCAAGCGGTATGAGACTGAATAGAGCTGGAGTTCTTTCAGTCGGGCAGCATAAGACATATTTTTGAGACCCTTTATCCTTTTGGTGAGGAACTTTTGGGGCCTTTCCAGCTGCTGCAGGTGTCGGGTCAGATACATTCCGAATGGGGCATTGTACTCAATCATAGGTCTAATGAGTGATGAGTACAGGGGGACGATGACCTCCCTTGATCTAGATGCGAGTCCCTTCATGATCAGGTGGGCAATGTAGAAGGTTTTCCTAACTACTTTAGCAACATGAGTGTCAAACGAAAGGCTACTGTCAACCTGGGTCCCCAGATCCCTGATGACTTCTTCTGTGCTCAGTGGATTGCCACCTATATGGTAGCTAGGGGTAACCTTGTTTTTCCCGAAGGGTATGACTATGCATTTCTTGGCATTTAACTTTAGGCCATGGCTCTGGCACCAGTTATCCGTTTCTGTGAGGCCCTTCTGAAGGATATCTGTGTCAGATGTGTTTTCGACTATGGCGCCCAGTTTGCAGTCATCTGCAAACTTTGTCAGCCATAACCCTCTTGTGTTTGCTTGTACTTCAGAAAAGTAGATGCCGAACAAGAGTGGACCCATGACTGAGCCCTGTGGGACACCACTTGTGACAGGCTTTGAGTCTGACATGGCTCCAGCAACTCTGACCCTGTGGGTTCTGTCACTTAGCCAGTTTGCAACCCATCTTGTGATGTATGGGTTTACATTCAAGCTGATGAGTTTTTCGATGATACCTGAGTGGGGTATTGTGTCGAAGGCCTTTGCCAGGTCAAGGTAGGCTGTATGGACTGCCTTTCCCTCATCAATGGCCTTGGTGACTGTCTCGAAAAAGTCAACCAAGTTTAAAAGGCATGATCTGCCTTTGACAAAGCCAAACTGGGTTGGATCCAAAGTCTGCAAGTTCCCTATGTCTTTATTTATGAGTTCCATTATGATCCTCTCCATGGCTTTGCAGATAAGGCTCCTGTGAATGCTGCCAGTCAGGCTAAGTAGAATTTTGTAAATAATTGTATGTCATTTGGGAATAGTAATATGATTTGTATGCTCGTCTTACAAATGTAAGAAAACTATATGTAATGTGTATATTAAACTACTGTTGCAGAAGTGTGTGTTAAACTGTATGTTCTGTAGGGAGCTTCAAGAATGTAACCACAGTGTACCCTGCTGGAAAAGAGCAGAAATGTGTATACACTATATGCATATGCAAATGTATGTTTTCATGGTAGAAGTTGGAACATACAGAGTTAACTTGCAAAACTCTAAGAAAATAACTTGAAATTGTTTACAACTGTGCTAAAGTTAGTTAATGCAAAGAGACAGGATGTCTAAAGCTAGGAGGTTTTTCTGTTGTTTGGAAACAGAAATAATTACAGGTTTCAAAGGTAAAATTATTTAGCTGTTTTATGACTTCCATTTCCAGGCAAACTTCTGAAAAATAAGTATTTTTGATACAGAGGTTTCAAAGAATGATGTAATCTGAGATAACTCACCAGAAATGTTTGATAACTTAAGAACTATCTCGGAGAGTGAGTCTGTGCATTTTGTATTTGTCTTTGGACCTAGAAACATCCTCAGCACTATATTTGCTTGGTTCTGTAAGTAAGTCATTTAGGGCATAGTATCTCTTAGATATAGATAGGAATACGTAAAGAATAGTTTAGATGTTTTCTGTATTCATTTGAGACTGTCTTGCAATGTTGTTTTAAAGTATTTCCTGTGATTCTGAACTCTGTTGTCACTGTGTTGAGTTACTGAGTATTGTCTTGTTCTTTTATTATTTATTATTAAATATATTTAAACCTTTTAATTGTGGCTGGTTTGTTTAGAGATATTTAAGCTCTTACGGTACTTGCATATATATTTGGTGACACTGAACAGGCCGCTCTTGAATAGCCTTAGTTTGGTCACACTTAACATTTGGATAATAGTAACATTGCACAGTAGAATTGGTCACCCTTTGGGAAGGGCCTTATAGTAGCTGATAAAGAGCTGATTGGTGGCAGTGATTACTACCTTATAGTCTGGGCAGAAGGGGGCATAGCTAGTGAACCTGTGACAGCTGTCCCCAGGAGTGTGTGTTTGTATATAAATCGAATCTCATAATGTGTGTGTGTGTGTCAGCTACTTGGGCAGGGACACGAAGCACTGGTTGGATAGAGAAGGTGCTGGAGGTTTTGGCTTGTCCACTCAGCTGAGATGTAAACCCTGTAACTGTGCCAGTGGGGAGTCTTATTGGGGATCTGGAAAAAGAGGGAGAAACCAGCCCCAGACTGACTGTGATCTCTCTGCTCTTAAGGGAAATTGTACTTACTTTGTGTGTAGTTGTCATCCTCCCAATGTGCACATCTCTCACTGGTGTTAGTAATGAGGATTGAGGCTCCTTGATTACTGGGCCAGTACAGGGGCATCACAGCTCCTGTTGAAAATAAAAATCTTTTTGGTTTTGCAGCTACTGTGCTTTTTAAGTCTCTTCAGAAGTGTAAGGCTATGTAGGAATTAAAACATATTCTTGCTTCTCCTGTTCCCAGATTTCATAGGAATTATCCTAACAGTCTGGCTTTGTATTTAGACAGTCTTGCCCTCCAAGGGCACTAGAAGGGCTCTTCCTGCTAAGCCTACTGAGGCTTCTACAGCTCAGAAGCCACCTTTTCCAGACAAACTAGGTTCTGACTATCTTCTCCCTCCCGCTTAAGCCAGGTTCCTCTCTCTGTGTCTTCAGCTTTCCCTGTCCCTTCACAATTGGTTAAGGATTGCTAAGGATTCTTGGGTTCTTTCCATCATTCATCAGGGGTATTAAATGGTTTGAAAACCCCTTCCCCCTTTTTCAGGCATTCCTCAACCTCTTCGGGAACAGCTGCCCTTCTTTCCAGATGTTTTTCAGGACTTTTTGTCTCAAGGCGCCTTCCAAGCAGTTTCTGTCCCTCAGAAGGAGAAGGGATTTTATTCCAGAATGTTTCTGGTTCTCTGGAAAGAAGGCACCTGGTGACCCATTCTGGATCTTTCCCAGCTCAACACCTTTTTAAAGGTCCCCCTTTTTTGAATGCTATCAGTTCAAACTGTTTTTTTTTATTATTCTTTTTCTGCCTCAGGCTTTCGTAGTCTTTCTAGATCTCAAGGATGCCTATCTCCATATTTCTAGTCTTCCCCTTTTCAAGAAATGTTTATGTTTCTCTGTTTCTTCCTTACATTTTCAGTTCTCTGCTTTGCACTTTGGCCTCTCTACTTCCCCAAGGGTATTCACCAAATGCCTCGCTGCTATGATTGCTTTTTGTGGGATGAGGTGTATACAGATCTTTCCTTATCTGGACAACCAGCTTATTCAGGCTTTCTCTCCAGAGACCTTGCTTCAGCATCTTCACTATGCTGTTCACCTCTTGCAGAGAATAGGCTTACAAAGAATTTCCAAAGATCATTCCTGACTCCTCAGGATCATGGTTTTCTCGGATGCAGGCTCCAGACCATTTCTATGCTGGCATTCTTGCCTCCACCTGAGGCTTTAACTCTGATCACATTTTTTCGATCCCTTCTTCCTCTGGTCTCAGTTACAGCCAGGGAGTCTATAAGGACTCTGTGGTACATGGCTTCCACCATTCATATGCTTTCTCTATCCAGGCTTCATATGAGAAGGCTACAGTGGTTCATAAAGTCAGTCTGGCATCAGTATTCTCATGGACTTTCCAATTCCCCTTCTTTCATGCTTCAAGCTAGAGTTTCAATGGTGGATTCATCAATTGTCTCTCAATGCAGGCTTCCTTTTCAGCCTCCAGTCCCCTTTCAGGAACTATTTTCAGATCCCTCAGACATGGGATGGGGAACTTCTTCCCTCCCTCTAAAGGCTCAGTACCTTTGTCCTTTCATCAGAAGGACCATATCAACATCAAAGAGATGATGACTCTTCTTCTGGCCCTTCAGGCCTTCTATTCTCTGTTCCTTCCAGGGCCCCTCAGAATCTTTTCAGACAATACCATTGTGATGTGTATCAACAAGCAAGATGGGGACACAGTCTTACATTTGTGCAGACTAGCTCTTCAGATTTGAGAACTAGCTGTCTGATATCAGGTGAATCTTCAGGCTGTTTATATTCCTTCAGAACAAAACATTCTGGCAGACTCTCAGCAGGTTCATAACACATACTCACAGATGGATACTTCACAGAGATGTGTTTCAGGACATTGTCCACCAGTGGAGTATTCCTCAGGTAGATCTTTTTTTCTCTATTCTGAACAGATAACTTCTCTTTTGAACCAGAGTCCCATGTCCTCTGACTTTGATGGTAGATGCCTTCACTTTTTACTGGAAGAGGATGTTTCTTTATGCTTTCACTCCCTTCCTCTATCCTGTTCAAGATAAAACAAGACTCTCCCAAAATTTTGTTGTTGCTCCCCTTTGGGCCCAGACAGCAGTGGTTCCTTCTTCTTCTGCACTTAGCCAAGGGCAGTTACCACACGTTGCCTTACAGGATAGACCTACTTACACAAGACAAGGAGTCTTTCATCCATCCCCACTTGCCCACTCTTCAACTGACACTGTGGGTGATAGGGTTTTGATCCATTTAAGGCACCTTTTCTCTGAGGGCATGCTTCGGGTTCTGTAGGAGACCAGGAAACCCACTACCAGGTAATCTTATTTGTCTAAATTGAAGAGATTTTCTGCTTGGTGTCATGTTCATAACCTGGATCCACTTTTTGTGGATATTCCTTTGGTCCTGGCTTATTTGTATGAATTGCTCAAAGCTGGGTTGGCATACTCTTCAGTTAAAGCCCACCTTCCAGCTTTTTCTGCTTGTCTGCCTTTGACTCATCGTCCTTTGGCTTCTAGATTTGAGGTCAAACAATTTCTTAAAGGTGTCCTTCATTTTAGCCCTCCCAGGAAGCCTATTTCTCCTTCCTGGGACCTCAACTTTGTTCTTGAAAAATTGACCTTGGTTCCTTTTGAGCCTGCAGCTTCAGCTTCCCTACAGCATTGTACTTGAAAGACTGTTGTTCTTTTGGCCCTTACTTCATCTAGAAGCATGTCTGAACTTCAGGCCCTTATGGCTGTTCCTCCTTTTTTAGTTTTTCATAGGGACAGGGTGTTTGTTCGTACTAATCCTTTTTTTATGCCAAAGGTGAGTAATGAATTATCTCTTAATTGTTTTTTTTTCATTTGATCACTTTTTCTCTTCTCTGTAGTCTGCTAGTGAGAAGATTCTTCAAACATTGGATTTGTATAGACAACTGGATATTATTTAGATAAAACTAAAGCCATTCATAAATCTGAGCAACTTTTTGTTTCTCTTCATACTAGGTCTTTAGGTTTGGCTGATTCTAAGCAAACTATTTCTTCCTAGATATCTAAGGATATTTCCTTTAGTTTCTGTTTTAATGGGAAAAACCTCTCTTCTTCTGTTAGGGATCATTGTACCAGGGCTGTGGCTTCTTCTGGTGCTTTTTTCAAAGTATTGGATACCAGCTCCATCCTTGAGGCAGCTAATTGGATGTCTGTCCATACATTTACCAAACATAAGTTGGCTATGGTTTCCTGGGCTTAAGCCATATTTTCAGGGCTGTCCTGCATGGCTTTCTGGAGGGCTCTGCTGGACCTTCCTCCTCCCAAGTTTCCTCTTGAGATTTTGTACTCTCCCTAATGTAATGAATACTGGAAAAGTGATATAGAAGGACATGGTACAGTTGTGTAAAATCTTAACATAACATTAGATGTCCTTCACTTCACTGTTACAGAATTCACTCCCTCCCTCCTCCCCCTTTTTTCTTTTTCTTTTTCTTTCTGGATGCACATGTTCCTGTTTTAATCCTTGGACTGTTGTTCCTCTTGGGGTTTATCAGTTCTGAGGAAGGTATACTGTACATCAGCTTTACGCCCTACGTCATGAGCGGGGAGCATATGTGTGATGTACGACATCCCTATTACAACCTAAGGCTTTGGTATACTGGCCGGACATCAGGCTACCCTTTGCAGGGGATCCCTAGTGTAATGAGTACTGCAACAGTAAAGGGAAGGACTACTACTGTTATGGTAACATTTTACACAGTTATACTTTCCATGTTACTGCAGCTGATTTTAAGTTCATCTTAATTTTCTAATGTAGTTGGAGAGGATTTGTAATTACAATTTTGTTTCAAGTGTTATTTTCAGTTTAGCATTGTTTTTTTCTGATGGTGTTTTTCATTTTAGTGATTCATATGGTAGAGACCTTTATGTGACTAAATTACAATTTGACATAGATGTGTATAGTTAATGTAGCCAGAAGAATAGGGTGGTTATTTTTGAAATTCTTATTGTATTTGGTCCTGTTGAAGTCTGTTTATACTGCGTACTGGAAATACAGAGGCATAGGTAGCTGTTGAGCCTGCATGAGAGATGGAAATATTACAACAGAATATTGAGAGTGGTTCATAACATTTTAGTAGGTTTGCCTTATTTTAAATCCTTGAATTCTGAGGTGTATACTGGTGTTATTGTTTGAAGTTTTGATAGAGAATATCAGTAAATTGTAATCAGATTTGACAAGGGGCTGAGGTATTGTAGGTGGCATGCAGAAGGTGGAGAAGTTGGTCAGGGCAGGATCTTGAATATTAGGACTCTGTAGTAGGCAACTTAACTATTTTTTTCAAAGAGGATAGCATTTATTAGTTAAAGGAGTTACAGAGCATGCTTAACCATTAGTAATGTAGGTATTCTTATAAAGAGCTGGCTAATTGCAGTTCCCTAATATAAAGGCATTTTATTTGTTGGCAGTTCAGCTATTGCATTTAAAAAAATTTTTATGGTTGTTAGGAGACATTGAGGGTAATCTCTTGCATGTTATAAAGTTGATTATTGATCTTATTTAGAGTGATTTGGACCTCAGTAAATTCAGTTTATGAAACATGTGAAATTATTCTTTAAGTAATAAAGTCTGTGTCAAGTATCAAAACACACGCTTTCCCATAGGCCTGAAAGAGTGATTGGTGCCGGACTTTACACACACACACACACACACACACACACACACACACACACACACACACACACACACTTTCCCATAAGCCTGAAAGAATGATAGGTGCTGAACCCGGTGATAAATCAATCATAGCCTCACCTCAGGCTATGTGCCCACTGAATGGCGCACAGCGACGGTTATCCCACTCCACAAAGGGGGAGCCACCACAGACCCCGGAAACTACTGCCCCATTAGCCTAACTAGCCTGGTCTGCATGGCTATGGAACGTATCATAATTGAACTTATAAACAATGACATTGGTAATCTCCAAACTCAGGACCCCACCCAGTTCGGGTTTGTAAAAGGCAGATCATGTCTCCTAAACCTGATAGACTTCTTTGAAGCAGTCACCAAAGCCGTAGATGAGGGTAAGGTGGTTCACACAGCCTATCTAGATCTCACCAAGGCTTTCAACACCATCCCCCACTCTGGAATTATAGATAAACTCACTAAACCTAGGTATAAATCCCTATGTCACAAGATGGGTTGCCAACTGGCTCATTGACAGAACCCACACTGTGAAAGTAGCAGACTCCAAATCCAACTTCAGACCAGTGACAAGTGGAGTACCACAGGGTTCAGTCCTAGGTCCTCTCCTGTTTGGTATCTACTTCTCTGAAGTACAGGCTAACACAGAAGGTCTTTGGCTAACGAAGTTCGCAGATGACTGCAAACTAGGAGCCATAATCAAAACTCCAAAAGATGTGGACATCCTACAAAAGGGCCTTGCTGAGACAGATGCCTGGTGTCAAAGCCATGGCCTCAAGCTCAATGCCAAAAAGTGCATTGTCATCCCTTTTGGTAAAAACTCTGTACCCATGAACTACCACATAGGCGGTAGTCTACTTAACACTGAAAGTGTGACAAAAGACCTTGGGACACAGGTGGGCAGTAGTCTCTCCTTTGATAATCACATCGCCACAGTAGTCAGAAAATCCTTCTACGTGGCACACCTCATCACAAAAGGTTTCTTATCCAGGAAAAAAGAGGTCATTGTTCCCCTCTACTCATCACTCATTAGACCCATTATAGAGTACAATGCCCCTTTTGGTATGTACCTCACAAGACATCTACAACAACTGGAAAGGCCACAGAAATAACTCACAAAGAGGATTACCGACCTCAAACAGATGCCTACGCACACCGACTCAAAAAACTGCAGCTTTACTCCGTCGCATATTGCCTACTCAGAGGCAATCTCTGCCTAACACACAAAGCTGTGTCAAACCCAGAGCTTTTAGACATGCTCCACTTAAAGAAATCCCAATCCCTACGAGCTACAAGCTCTAGGGACCTAAACCTTGTCACCACAATAAACAGAACATGCTGGAGCGATAGATTCCTGTCCCAGAGACTTCCCATACTCTGGAACAAACTACCTATCTATATCAAACAAAGCTCCTCATTAGCATTCTTCAAGAAAAATCTTGATGATTGGATGGGAGATGGGAAATTCACCCCGGGGATCGCTTCTGTTGCTGTGTGGCACAGGAAAATAATTTTCTTGGGTGGTGAAAGCCAGGGTACCTTTTGGCTAGGCTTATATAGGCCCTAGGGCCAATAGCTTAGTACCTACCTATGAACCTATACACAGTGCTTCATTTGCCAAGTTTTGTCACCAAGACCATTCATAGTAGCTTATCTTCCTTATCCATATACCTTAAGAATCAACAACTTCAGTTGTTGGCTCAGGGTACTATGGCAGAATCCTCCAGTCCTACAGGTCAGCTATCTGCCAGGAAGAAGGTCACAAAGACTAGGGCTGATCCAGTTGCTATCCAACCTCCCCATATACCTCTGTAGACACTAATGAAAGCCCTGAAGACTGACTGGTACTTGCTTGTGATTCCTCAGTCGTGAGCCCATCAGAGGCTGGCATGGATTTGAATTCTTCCATGTCTTCGGAGATTTTTCCAGCATCTGTTCTGGATGTTGAGGGGGAACCTTAGCTGATTATTTCTGAGGGACCGAGGGGGATTCCTCAGATTTTAATGAGGGAAGCAATTCCTACTACAATTATTGAATCACACTAAGGGTCTAAACCTCCAAGAGTCCTTTGGTGAAAAAGCAAAAACCTAAACACATCACCCCTGTTTTTAAAGATGTGAATGGCAGGATTTTACTCAGGCTCTGTAAAAAGGTCTTATGGGCTTTTACAAATGGAGTCTCATAAACCGTCTGCTGTTCATCCTGTTTTGACAGCCCTTTTGGACACCTTTACTGCTGCCTCAGTGGCTCCTGATTCTCAATCCCAGGCCCATAAGAAACATGACAGGTTCTGCAAGGTGCCTGAGCATTGCAGATGTCCTTCAAGAATGCAACTGCAGTCCTTACATATGGGTTGTCCTGCCTCAGGCAGCCCTCGGTCGGCCGGATTCCAAAGTCTGGGTCCGGCGTCGGCTGATGTCGCCTCCTCCCCGACGTCAGAGCGGCTGGGGCATAAAAGCATCAGCCGGCGCCATCTTCCCCAGTCTTTCTTGCCGCGTGGTGCCCAAAGCAGAAGCAGTTCGCAAGTGCCGGTCAGTCAGCTCCTTTGATTTTCGTATCCGAAGTCATCAAAAAGCTAAGTACCCCATTGGGGATCTTTTTCTTGCCTCAGCCGATGTCAGAAAAAACTGAAAAAGTTAATAACTGTTTGTCTTGTGGTAAACAAATACCTCATAAGGACTTCCATTCTTACTGCCTTCCCTGCCTTGGCCCAGACCACGACGTCTCGGCCTGTGCTGCCTGTGCTTGCTTCAATAAGCACACACTCAGGCGCCGGGCAGAGTTTGCTGAAGACTTTTTTGGCGATAAATACTCTTATACCATGCCGTCGGAACAACCGACACCTCATATTTCCAAGAAACGGAAGGACTGGGACCGGTATTCTCGGCCCGCGACTTCCACCGACACCACGCCAAAAACTACCGCGAGTGCATTGGTCTCTTCTGAGGCGGTTGTTCCACCGCTCCGGACCGACGACACCGCTTTACCGATCACTCCGGCCCCGGAGCCTGCGCCGGTGCCGGTTGTTGATTTTCCTCCAGAAACTGAAGCCCAAGATTTGCCTGAGACCATACCGGTGGACAGGGTTACTCCAGCACGTGGGGCAGCTAGGCCCCCTTTGTCTATGTCTATCAAGGCCTACACACGTGCTAAGGCTGCTAGCCAGGCTAAGTCTCACCCTCCTAAAGCTTTGCCTCAGCCCACTACTGATAAACAAATCATGACTTTAGCTGCAAATTTAATTTCTTTAATCAGAGGCTCCCAGGCCCATCCTGACAGAGATTCTCAGCCACCTTCTGACAAAAGGCCCAGGGTTGAGCATACAGACACCCTTTCTTCAGATGAAGCCTCTGGTGACTCTGATCACTCAGATACCCAGGAAGAGTCCTTCCAGGCCTACGAGGATTCTGATGCGGAGGAATCTATTCCCTCTGCCTCTCCTCCTGAGGATATTTCTTTTGGGGAAATTCTCCATTCCATGAGAGAGCATTTTCAGTGGCAAGGCCAGGAATTCTCCGACTCCAGGAAACGGCTTCGTACCTTCCTTAAGCTTCCCCAACATAGGCCTTTAGCTATCCCTCCAGTGTTAGATGTACTGGATGATGTGTACTCAGATTCGAGTGCTTCTCCTGATTCTCTCCCCCCTGCTCCTGTCAAGCCAGACAGATACTGCAGGGTTCCTGAAACTCACAAACATTTCTTTAAGGCCCATTCTGTTGATCCAGAAACAATTTCCCAGGGGCCCAAAGGGGTGGCCACATCCACGGCCAAAAATCCTTTGCCTTCAAACAGGGAAGCTAGGTCCCTGGAGAGGTGGGTCAAAAAAGTTTATACCTCAACCACACTTGCCATGAGGGCCCTTAATTGCCTTTTTCATATGTTTCAGTATCAGGATTTCTTGATGGATGATTTACAGAAAAAGTTAGCCTCTCCTGAGCCTTTAGATAGAAAGGCCTTGCAGGATTTGGTCCATAACACACAGCAGGTTAGCAATCATTTTCTTCAGTGTGGTTATGATGCATTGGAAGCTTCATGTAGGGCAGCTATGACAGGGGCTGTCATACGTAGACATGCATGGTTGAAAGAACAGGCTTTGCCAGATCATGTTAAAGCAAAGCTTCTAGATGCACCTCTGGAAAAACACAAGCTATTTGGCGCTAATGCTCAGGATATGTTGAAATCAATTGAGGAAAAGGCTAAATCAGTGCAAACAGTCAAGGATTTCCTCCAGGTTCAGCCACCTAGGTTCAGCAGGAATTGGCCTTCTAAGACTTTCTGGACACTGACAAGTTTCAAAGGGGGAAAAAACAGGCGTGCCCGAGGAAGAGGGCAATACAGAGGCTCCTACAGGGGACGCCAATGGCAACCGACTAATCAAAGAGGTAGCGCAGGGACTACCCCTGCTGCACAGGGACAATCACAATGACTTGACTTCGACACCGCCGACCAAGGCTCAAAGAGAAGCACCTTTAGGCGGAAAATTATCCTTATTTTCAAAAAATTGGCACATTTTAACAAAGGACAAATGGATTCTGGACATAATAGACCAAGGTTACAGGTTCCATTTCCATACTTTACCAACACGACAAGGCATGCCAAACCTGCCACAAAATCAAAGGGCAGAGGCATTCGAACAAGTTTCAAAGCTGAGACAAATCAAAGCAATAGAAAAGGTTCCTCCTCAGGAACAAAGCCAGGGATTTTACTCAAGACTGTTCCTTGTTCCAAGAAAAGAAAAGCAATGGAGGCCTATACTGGACTTGTCCGCTCTAAACACGTTTCTCATTGTACCAAAATTCAAAATGCTGTCGCTACAGCAACTCCTTCCCATGCTGGGCAAGGGGTCTTGGCTTGTTACTCTGGACCTCAAGGAGGCATACCTGCATGTCCCAATCAGACACAGTTACAGAAGATACCTCAGATTTCTTGCAGGGTCAGAGCATTATCAATTCTCAGCATTGCCTTTTGGCTTATCTACTGCGCCCAGAGTATTCACGAAATGCCTGGCATCAGTAATTGCACACTGCAGACTCCAGGGGATACAAATATACCCTTACCTGGACGACTGCCTTATACAAGCGGACAGCAAGCAAGCCTTGACAAAAAACTTGAATTATGTCATTCACTTACTACAGGCTTTGGGATACACAGTCAACTTACAAAAATCAAGACTACTGCCATCCCAACAAATAATTTTTCTAGGAGCCAAACTAGACACAGAATCACAAATGGCTTACCTCACAGAAGAGAAGCGAGAACAATTACCACATTACTTCAAAAGCCTAGCAAAGCTCACCCAGATGACTGCAAGGAAAATCCTGCAGGCCCTGGGTTTCATGGCATCTTGCATTCTACTGATTCCACTGGCAAGACTACACATAAGAAAACTACAGTGGTACCTAAAAAGTTTATGGTCCCAACACAGCCACAACTTAGAAGCAATTATCCCACTCATCCCATGTCTACAAAGGGAATTTCTGTGGTGGGCCCAAGCAAGCCAGTTAAAGGTATGCTTTTCAACAAACCTCAAACAAGCCAAACCATTACAACAGACGCCTCAGACCATGGATGGGGGGCGCACATGGAGGGCAGATGTATTCAAAGGCAATGGACTCCCCAGGAAGTACATCTACACATCAATCAAAAAGAGATGTTAGCAATAATGCATGCAATCGAGGCCTTTGGAAAATATCTTCAACAAGGTCATCTACTAATAAAGACAGACAACACCACTGTTATGTGGTACATAAACAAGCATTGAGGTACTCATTCATACCCCCTTTGCAGACTAACAATGACTCTTTGGGAAAAGTCCCTGAAACTGAACATACAGCTGCAATCCCAGTTTGTTCCGGGCAGGGACAGTGTTCTGGCGGACAGTCTAAGCAGAAACATCCTGGATCCGCACGAATGGATGTTGCATCCAGACATTTTTGCACAAATAACTCGGGCATGGGGGAGGCCGGACATGGATCTCTTTGCCTCCCACCTCAATCATCATCTGGAAAAGTTCTGCTCGAGGACACACCATCCACAAGCCTGGAGAATAGATGCTCTCTCATTCAGCTGGAACTCCCTAACAATCTATGTATTCCCACCTCTACCGTTAATGACCAAGGTGTTACTGAAGATCAAAGCAGAGCAACCGAAAGGCATCTTAATAGCTCCAGATTGGCCAAGACAGCACTGGTATCCATTAGTGAGGAGCATAACTTGCTCCAAGCCGTGGCCCCTGCCTCAATTGTCTCCACTCTTGACTCAGCACAATTACAGGACGGTTCATCCCAACTTGCAAACTCTACAGCTGACAGCTTGGAGGGTCCCATGATTTCTCCCCATATCTCTCTCTCCAAGGAAGTTCAACAGATATTATTGGAAGCATGCAGACCTTCCACCAGAAAGACTTATTCAGCCAAATGGAAGAGATTCAACATCTGGAATACCAACAAGGGACAGGATGCATCAGTAATGAGCATCCCACAGATATTGGAATACTTGGCAGACATGCTGCATAATGGACTTTCCTATTCTTCCATAAAAATACACGCTTCAGCAATTTCAGCAAAATACAACACTGATCCACCTGTGTTTTCACATCCTTTGCTAAGACAATTTCTAAGAGGGATAAAGAATATCAAACCTCCCAGAAAACCACCAATGCCTGCATGGGACCTCAATTTCGTGTTGGAAAAATTAACTCTTCCTCCTTTTGAACCAGCAGCATCTTCAGAATTGCACTTTCTTTCCTGGAAAACAGTTTTCCTGTTGGCAATTACCTCAGCAAGAAGAGTTTCGGAGATACAGGCCCTCATGGCAGTACCTCCATTCCTCATTTTTCATCAGGACAGGGTTTCTTTAAGAACCAGTCCTTCTTTTATGCCAAAAGTGATATCCAGGGTGTCTCTAAATCAAGCAATTCACCTGCCTACTTTCTTCCCCAATCCTCAAAATAAAGGGGAAAAGCTGCTGCACATTTTGGACATTCACAGACAACTACGCTACTACTTGGACAGAACAAAGGCCAACAGAAAGTCTGACCAACTATTTGTAGCATACGCTCCTGGAGTGCAAGGAAAGGCAATTTCCAAACAAACAATTTCAAAATGGATTGGACATTGCATCAGATTCTGTTATTCTTTCCATGGAAAGGGTGTGCCAGCCAATATCAGGCCACACTCCACCAGAGCTACAGCCACCTCCACAGCCTCCCTAAGAGGGGTGGCTACAAAGGACATTTTAGAAGCTGCTACATGGAGTTCCGTGCATACATTTTCCAAGCACTACAACCTGCCTTTATATTCCAGATCCCAAGCAGGCTTTGCTTTGGCAGTCCTGCAGGGCATTTTAGCTACACCATCCTTATCTTAGAGCCTACAACCCCCAGCTTGGGTATGGTATTCAACCCATATGTAAGGACTGCAGTTGCATTCTTGAAGGACATAGTACAGTTTTGTACCTACCATAAATGTAGATGTCCGATAGATATGCAACTGCAGTCAGGTATTCCCTCCCTCCTACCCCTCTGTGTATTGGGTCCACTTCCCTCCTTTTATACTTAGCTGGGGATATCTGTTATGGTGTATCTGTTTATTGCTATTGTGTATGTCTGGAAATTTTATCCAGTTCTAAATTTAGCCTTCCTTGAAGGGCACCTGGCATCTGGGGCAAGAAACACTGAGGAAGATGGCGTCGGCTGATGCTTTTATACCCCAGCCGCTCTGACGTCAGGGAGGAGGTGACATCAGCCGATGCCGGACCCAGACTTAGGAATCCGGCCAACCGAGGGCTGCCTGAGGCAGGACAACCCATATGTAAGGACTGCAGTTGCATATCTATCGGACATCTACATTTATGGTAGGTACAAAACTGTACTTTTTTTGTATAAGTGCCCTTCTTCTGATCCATGAGTGGTTTCAGTTTCTGTGATAAGTCTTGTAAGCTTTTGCCATTTACTAATTTTCTTCCCTCAGGCAAGGGCAATCATGCTGTGGAAAGGTTAGATGAAAAATTATATACTGCTGCCACTTTGTATTTTTGAGCTATTATTTACCAAACCCACATGACCAGCTATGTTTTGGCCCTTCTTTCTCGGGTAGCTTCGTTGGTCTCTTTCCTTTCTGATTCTAATGGAAAAGCTTCAGTTCCTTCCCTGCTTCGATCCACTTTCCAGGTCACCCATCACTCCATAAAATGCAGCTATGATGCAGCTGATGCCTCTTCCAAGGCTGCTGCCTTTGGTTCTTTGATAAGGTGTTATTCTTGGCTACATCTGCAGGCTTTACTTGATGATATTAAAGCCAAGCTTTTGGATGCCTGTCTGGATTATAAAAATCTTTTTGAGACAGCAGTTGCTGACCAGTTAAAGCCCCTCCAGGATAAGGGAATTGCCTAGCTGGATCTCAAACATATTTTTGTCTCCCGTTTCCAAATTCCAGAGGAATTCCCTTTCTAAGGCCATATTTGTCTGTAGGTAGACTCACCCACTTCCTAAGAGTAGGAAGTGGTCTAGGTGTGTTCACTCTGCTAAATCTGCTGAGTCTGTTTCATCTCAGAAGCCTTCTTTTCTGGGCAACCCTGTCTCCATTTTACATTTGGTGTCTTCTTCCCCTCGACCAGGTCCCCATGTTTCTCTGCCTTTCTCTTTCTCTTCCAAATTGGTATCAGATCACATAAGACTTCTGGATGCTGACTATTATTTGTCAAGGGTATTTCATGGTGTGGAATCCCCCCTCCCTTCTCAGGTATTCCACATCGATAATATCCTGTGGAACAGTTTCCTAATTTCCCAGAGGTTTTGCAGTCCCTTTTAGATCAGCCTGTTCCACCCTCCTAAATAGGAAAAGTGTTTTATTCTAGAAATGTTTTTGGTTCCTTGGAAAGAGAATACATGAAGACCAGTTCTGGATTTTTCTCTATTCAGCACCTTTTTCAATGTCCTTTCTTTCTGGATGCTGTCTCTTCAGACCTTATTTGTTTCTTTTTCTTTCCTAAGCCACCTTTTTTTTTTTTTTTTTTTTTTACTAAAAAGGTGCATACCTTCACATCCCCATTCAGCCTCAGTTCAGGAAATCTTTACATTTCTCTGTTTCTTCCCATCATTTTTCAATTCCCTGCTTTGCCCTTTGAGCTTTCTACTGCCCCAAGGGTATTCACCATTTGCCATGCTTCTGTCATTGCCTTTTGCAGACTTCAAGGGATACAGATTTTCCCCTATCTGGATGACTGGCTTATTCAGGCTCCTTCTCCCAGCAGTCTTTTGTGAGATCTCAGCTTTGCCACTTGTCTTTTGCAAAGTCTGGAGTTCACCATAAATCTGAAGTAATCAGTTCTGATGTCCTCCCAGGATCATATTTCATGGAGTGGAAGTTACAGACTCCCATGTTGGCTTTTTGTCGTGCTCCAAAGGGTTTGTCTTTGACAACTTTTAACAACCTATCTTTTCTCTGTCCTGTCTGACATCCATGGAATTTCTCAAGGTTCTGGGGTTTATGTCATCCACTATTCCCATGCTTCAGCTTACTAGGCTGCATATGAGGAAGCTACAGTGGTACCTCATATCAGTATGGCTTCAGCTATTGCTACCCTCTGATGTTCTATGTTCCTTTACTTCCTTGTCTCAAACTCAATCTTCAGTGGTGGATTCATCAACTCTCTCGATTCTGGGATTCCCCTTCAGACTCCAGTTCCTTCGCAGATGCTTTAGATGTGGGGTGGAAGGCTCCTTATGGCCCTCTAAAGGTCCAGGGTTGTTGACCTTCTCATCAGAAGTCAGATCATAGTGTAAAGGAGATGAGAGCTCTGCATGCTTTTCATTCCCTTTTCCAACCTGGCCCCTTCAAAGTCTTTACAGACAGTACCACTGTGATGTTGTGTGTCAACAAACAGGGAGGGTAGGATATCCTATCTCCTTTGCAGATTAGCTCTAAAGGCATGGGATCCAGCTGTCAAGTAGCAAGTGACTCTTCAGGTGGTTTACATTCCTACTGAACAGTCTAGTGGCAAACTCATTGAGCAGGTTCAGGACACAGGCCTCATGAATGGATGCTTCATGGAGATGTGTTTCTGGACATTTATTTATTTATTTTATTTTTATTTTACATTTGTTAACCGGGCTAGTCCAACTGGATACATGTCCATTTTCAGTGGAGGCCCGAGGAGAAAAGCTCCGCTAACTACTACATAACAAGTTAAAAAATATACAGACTTATGCAATAAAAAGAAAACATTTGCTTTAAATTTCTTCCAGAATGTATAGACACAAGAGTACAATATGATACTTAGCAGGTGAATAAGATTAGATGTTTTACTTAGTTACAGTATTACTACATTATACTAAGAAGCAAAATTAGATTTCAGTAGTTAGAAATGAACCCGAAGGAGGAGAAGGAATAATAGAGAGGTAACTCATATAAAGTGATGGTAGTATTACATAGACGTAGAAAGAAGGTAAAAGGAGAGGGAGAGGGATGAGTAAAGGAAATTTGTGGGAGTTAGAGTTTTAGTCGGGGTTAAAGCACGGACATAACCAGTGATTTTTAAGGTAAATTCTAAGTTTTTGTTTGAACAAAACAGGGGTTGGAATTGAAGTAAGTTCAATAGGAAGTTGATTCCAGTGTTTACATAGTCCATTGATGGAGTATTCCTCAGATAGATCTTTTTTTGCCTCCCCTCTGAACAGACAACTTCCCCTATTCTGTTTGAGTACCAAGTCATCTAATTTAGAATGTGGACACCTTGTCTTTTTTCTTGGCAGGGAATGTTTCTGTATGCCTTTCCCTCCTTCCTCTTTTGCCACAGGTTCTGCACAAAATTGGGCAGAACTCCCCAGAATCTTCTTGGTAACTCCCTTTTGGCCTAGACAGCATTGATTCCCCCTTCTTTATCACTTGGCCAGGGGCAATCACCACAAGTTACCTCACTGGATGGATCTTCTCACACCACAAGACAGATATTTTTTTCAGTCGTAACCTGTCAACACTTCATATGACACTGTGGGTGATAGGGTTTTGATTCCCTTTAGACAACACTTTTCTGAGGATGTGCTCTGTGTTCTGCAGTTGGCCAGGCAACCTACTACCAAAATATCATACGTGCCCAAGTGGAAAAGATTTTCCGTCTGGTGCCTCTCTCAGCATCATGGTCCTCTATCAGTGGGGGTTCCTTTGAATGTCCTTGTGTTTCACTGCTGTAGTCCTGACTTGTGGGAGTTCCTGTTGTGGAAGCCCTTGGCTGGCCAAAGTACCAGAGTAAAAATCTCCCTCCTCCTAATGCAGGTGGATGTCCTTCTCTGATGTCAGTATGCTTGGGTATAAAGGGAGCCAGCTGATGCCATGACATTGTCTTTTCTTGCTGTTGAAGCCCAAAACAGTGTTTAGTGTGTCGGTCGATCTGCACCAGAAAGAAGTCTTTTAAAGCTAAGTACCCTATTGGGGAACTCCCTTTCTTGCTTTAACTCATGTCAGATATGGTTAACAGTTGTCGACACTGTGGTAAGCAAATCCCACATCAAGACATCCATTCCTTGTGTGTCGCCTGCCTAGACCTTGACAACGACAATTCCAGTTGTTGCTTTCACGCCTGTTTCAATTCTAGGATTGTCAAATGTAGGGCTAAAATCTTAGCTAGGTATATTAGTTCTCAATCCTCCCCGCAGCGTTCTGTGGTGTCCACTGGTCATCTCGAGGTTCAGCTCCTTAAGCTTAAGAAAGACAAGGAAAAAAGGCCCAAGTTTAGGGATTCAGATGACAGTGTTTCACCATTGGCCATTCTTCCAAGGCTCCTTGGCGTTGAGGAAGGTGAGAAGCTTTCGCAGCCCCCTTTTGCGACCGAGGTGGAGGTGGTGCAGGCTTCTGTTGAGACCCTTTCGCAGTCCGACATGCTGTCAGGTTCCTCAACTTCTACACAGGCCTTGGTTTTCAGTTCATCTGTTGGGTCAGGAGTTACTCAGCAGACCTCGACTACCAACGAGTGATCTTGTAACAGTGACGTCCCTTTGAGGCATCAGCCGGCATCGGTTCTGCCTTACAAAGAGACTGGTGTCAGGATGGCAGATGTACCTAGGCCCAAGGCTAAAGCTATCTCTAAGAAGCAATCTACTTCAGGTCCCATGCCTAGGTCTACTGGCTTCCATTCAGCAGGTTATAAGCAAGACCTGATCAGGTTAGCTGATGGGCTCATCTCCTTAGAGCTAGGCATCCCCCTTTAGAGTCTTCCTCAGGGAAAAGGAAGAGGGATCACACCCCTTGAGGTTTTTCAGAACCCCTTGATTCAGCTAAGGATTCTGACCAGGAGGGGTCTGTCTTTGAGGAGGGACCATTCCTTTCTCCCTTTGAAGATTTGGATTCTGATGAGAATCTGCCTTCAGCTTCACATTTGGGGAAATACTCTATGCCATGAGGGAGCCTTTCCAATGGAAGGCACGGGAGTACTCACAATCAAAAATAGGGTTATCGAGTCCTTTGGCTATTCCTCCAGTACTGGAGGTGGTAGAGGATGTTTTTAATGGACTCTTCACTGAGCCCAAACCATCGAAAACCAAATAGGTGTTACAGGGTGCTGGACTCACACAAATACCTCTTCAAAAACCCCTCTGCTGACCCAGAGGTTATCGCTTCAGGTCCAAAGGGAGCGAAAGTCAGTTCTTCTAAAAATCCTTTACCTACTGACAAGGAAAGCAAGGCCTTTGATAGGTTTGGAAAAAAGTCTACATCTCATCTTCCCTAACCATGAGGGCCCTCAACTGCCAGTTTCATATGATAAAATGCTAACAAAGTATTTTAGATAAAATGAAACTGAAGATCTCAAGTTGTCGTTTTCATTTGCTATTCAACCTGTGAGACTCGAATTTGGCACAGATCTGACATGGCCGCATTTTCTAGCATCAGATCTGAGCTCCAAGCTCCTCCCCTACCCGTAATGCCCCCTGTATCCCTCATCCCCTCAGATATCATTTGCCACGTGTGGAGCTAGCATCGTGGTCCATTGCTTCAGGTTCCTGGTGAGTAATGTTTGGAAAAGTTTTGTCTTTTTCTTCTTCTTCTTTGTGTCTTCTCTTAAACTCTTGTTTCTTTAGTGTACCTCTTTTTCCTTCTTCTTATCTGTGATAGTGGGTGTGTTTGTATGGGTGTTTTTGTTCCTGTACCATGGCGGAGGCCCCCATGCCAGGATTCAAGAAATGCACAGGGTGTGGGTAGAAGCTTCCCCCTTCTGATGGCCACATTCTGTGCATGGTGTGCTTGGGAAACAGTCCCCCGACCCCCCTTCCTCGGCCGACCCTCTGGCCAAGTCTCATCCAGCTATCAGCCTAGGCTCTCCTCTGCTCCAGTCACCATGCTTTTCCCTGGAGCCGGAGGTTTCTCAAGTCCAATCCCCATTATCAACCTCTTCCCGGTACCACTCTAGACCAGTTTCTGTGGCTGTCTCCTCCCGGTCCACCTGCAGCCTCTCAGAAGCTGAGGTGGACAGGATGATGTGGGAAATTCATCCAGACCCAGATCCAGATGGGAGTCTTGCCTGTCCCCTCTGGAGCTGTTAGCATGCAATTCACCTTTATCCCCATTACCCCTTCTCTGATCCGACCCCTGGTTTTGGAGTTCTTGGGTCCAAGGCCTCTTGGCTTTAAGGGTTTGGCATCGTTGGGACCTGGTACCTCAACGCTGACCTTTGCCCTGAGCAGCTCTGCTCTGACAAGCTCTGAGCCATAGCCTCAGTGCCAGATCTGAAGGGGTGATGTCGGCTCCTGGGCTTTTGGAGTTGGCTCTGCCACACTGAGTCTTGGTGCCAGGAGATTCAGCTTTGGCTCCCCATTGACGCAGAGAGCTATGGATCTGACCTTGACCACATCTTCTGGGATCTGATGTCCTTCAAGGATGCATCTGCAGTCCTAACATATGGGTTGTCCTGCCTCAGGCAGCCCTTCGGTCGGCCGGATTCCAAAGTCTGGGTCTGGCCTCGGCTGATGTCGCACTTCACCCGACGTCATAGCTGCTGGGGTATAAAGGCATCAGCCGACGCCATTTTCCTCAGTCTTTCTTGCCGCGCGGTGCCCGAAGCAGAAGCTGTTTGCAAGTGCCAGTCGGTCAGATCCAGAGATTTCTACTACCGAAGACTTCTAAAAAAGCTAAGTACCCCGTTGGGGACTCTTTCTTGCCTCAGCCGATGTCAGACAAAGTAAATAATTGTTTAACTTGTGGGAAACAAATACCTCATAAGGATTTCCACTCTTACTGCCTTCCTTGCTTAGGCCCAGACCACGACGTATCAGCTTGTCTAGCCTGTGCTTCCTTCAACCGACGGACGCTTAGACGTCGGTCAGAGTTTGCAGAGGAGTTTTTTGGTCCCGCTTTTGCATATAAAATGCTGTCGGAGACTCCGACTACACAATTAGCTAAAAAGTGCAAGGAAAAGGACCGACACTCGCGGTCTGCGGTTTCAGCTGAAACCACGGTTAGGCCAACCGCGAGTGTCTCGGTTTCGGCTGAAACCGAGTCCTCGGTTCTTCCTTCGGCCGAAATCATGCCTCCGATAACCGAGGCCTCACAGAGGATGGCTGAATCTGCTACTGATATTATATTACTGCTACAGAAGCAGGCACCCAGGATTTGTCAGACACTATCCCTTTAGACATTTCTACCCCTGCACGTGGGGCTGCTAGACCCCCTGCTTCTTTGTCTATCAAGGCCTTTTCCAGGGCTAAAGCAGCTAAATCTTCTAAGGCCTTACCTACAAAACCTCCCTCACACAGGCCTACCTCTAGTTCCCAGATACTCAGCCTGGCTGAGGATCTTATTTCTTGATCAGGGGATCCCAACCTCACCCAGACAGGGCCTCTCAACCTCCTCCAGATAAGAGGCCTAGGACTAAACCCCCTGAACCTGTCTCTACAGACTATTCCTCGGATGACTCAGATATTTCAGACCATCAGGAAGGCCCATATTCTCCTTATGAGGATTCTGATGCAGAAGACTCCATTCCTTCTGCTTCTCCTCCTGAAGAATTTTCTTTTGGGGAAACCCTACATTCTATGAGGGAGCACTTCCAATGGCAGGGCCAGGATTTTTCAGATTCAAGGAAAAGGCTAAGGACTTTTTTACACTTACCACAGCATAGGCCTTTAGCCATTCCTCCAGTACTATCAGTTGTTGATGATGCATATAATGATGCCAGTACTGCCCCTGATTCTCTTCCTCCGGCCCCTGCCAAGCCTGATAGATATTACAGGGTCCCGGACACACACTACTCTTTCGGCCAGGGCCTTAAACTGTCAATTTCACATGATCCAGTACCAGGAATTTTTGTTAGACTAGTTAAATAAAAACTGTCCTCTCCTGAACCTATAGACCGCAAGTCCCTTCAGGATTTGGTACATAACTCTCAGCAGGTCAGTAATCATTTCTTAAAATGTGGCTATGATGCACTGGAGGCTTCCTTTAGATCAGCTATGACTGGAGCAGTGATTCGAAGGCATGCCTGGTTAAAAGAACAATCCTTACCAGACCATGTTAAGTCAAAACTCCTAGATGCTCCTATGGAGAAACAAAGTTTGTTTGGCTCCCCTGCACAGGAAGTTCTAAAGAAAGTGGAAGAAAAAGCAAAATCTGTCCAAACAGTAAAGGATTTCTTACAGGTCCAACCTCCGAGGTTTAGCAGAAATTGGCCTTCGAAGAATTGGTCCTTTCCAGACACCTCCAGAGCACAGAGAGGCAGAAATAGACGCCCAAGAGGCAGAGGTCAATCTAGGGGTGCCTACAGGGGACGTCAGTGGCAACCTGCCAACCAGAGAAGTGCTGCCACAGCTGCAACTACAACCACTTCCACAGGACAGACACAATGACTTGGCTCTGGTTCCGCCTACCAGGGAACAACTGGAAGCACCCTTGGGCGGAAAGCTAGCCTTATTTTCCGACAACTGGCATTGCATTACAGGAGACAAATGGACTTTACAAACAATAGACAAGGGCTACAGGTTTCACTTCCACACTCTACCAAAAAAGAGAGGAATGCCAAACCTTCCACCAAGCCAAAAAACAGAGGCTCAAAAACAAATCAACAACTTACTAAGGATGAGAGCTATAGAAAAGGTACCACCTATGGAACAAGGCCAAGGATTTTACTCCAGGCTATTCCTTGTACCAAGAACAGAAAAGCAATGGAGACCTATTCTCGACTTGTCCGCACTGAACACATACCTCATTGTTCCAAAATTCAAAATGCTGACCCTCCAGCAACTTCTTCCCATGCTGGGCAAGGAGTCTTGGCTGGTGACTCTAGATCTCAAGGAGGCATACCTGCACGTCCCTATACGACCAGATTGCAGAAGACACCTCAGATTTCTTGCAGGATCAGAGCATTATCAATTCTCAGAATTGCCCTTTGGCTTATCTACTGCGCCCAGAGTATTCACGAAATGCCTGGCATCAGTAATTGCTCATTGCAGGCTTCAGGGAATTCAAATTTACCCATACCTGGACGACTGCCTAATACAAGCGGACAACAAGACAAAATTAACAAAAGATTTGGCAAATGTCATACAACTGTTGCAAGCCTTGGGATACACAGTCAACATTCAAAAGTCAAGGCTAGTACCATCCCAAAGGATAACATTTTGGGTGCAGAACTGGATACAACAACTCAGATGGCTTTTCTCACAGAAGAAAAACAAAAGCAACTACCAGTCTATTTCATGACATTAACAACACAAACTCAGCTTACTGCAAGGAAAGTCCTGCAAGCCCTGGGTTACATGGCATCCTGCATAATATTGATCCCGCATGCCAGGCTGCATATGAGGAAGTTGCAGTGGTACCTAAGGAATGTATGGTCTCAACACAAGCACAGTCTAGAAGCCCAGATTCCAATAATTCCATGCCTGAAAAAAGAATTCCTGTGGTGGGCTCAGGCCTGTCAGATGAACAGAGGATTGCCTTTCCACAAACCACATCCAAGCCAGACCATCACTATGGACGCCTCAGACCTAGGCTGGGGGGCACACATGGTGGACAAGTGTATACAAGGCCTATGGACCCAAGACCAGCTGAATCTACACATAAATCTAAAGGAGATGCTGGCAGTAAAACATGCAATCCAGGCATTCAGACCATTCCTCCAACAAGGTCACTTGCTGATAAGGACGGACAATACAACAGTCATGTGGTACATCAACAAACAGGGAGGTACACACCCATATCCTCTATGCCGGATGGCAATGGACCTGTGGAATTTGGCCCTGAATCTCAACATTCAACTACAGGCCAGATTTGTACCAGGAAAAGAAAATTCACTAGCAGACACCTTAAGCAGAACGACCACGGATGCTCACGAATGGATGCTGCATCCAGATATCTTCAAAACCATAACAAAGAAATGGGGAATGCCAGAGATAGACCTGTTCGCCTCCCCACACAACCACCAATTGAAGAAATTCTGCTCAAGAGCATACCACCCACTTGCCTGGAGGGTGGACTCCCTTTCCTTCAGCTGGAAAAACTTGACAGCATATGCATTTCCACCTCTTCCTTTGATGTACAAAGTCCTACTGAAGATCAGAGAGGAACAGCCAAAGGTAATCCTGATAGCTCCAGACTGGCCAAGGCAACATTGGTACCCGCTACTGAGAAGCATGTCTCGGACACACTCATGGCCTCTACCTCTATGTCCCTTACTTCTGACACAGAACAACTACAAGACCCTGCATCCAAACTTGAAAACACTGCAGCTAGCTGCTTGGAATATTGCATAAAACAAAATAAACCAGATTTATCTCAGAGGGTTAAGGACATTATCCTGGAGGCACGCAGACCCTCCACAAGGAAAACTTATTCAGCCAAATGGAAAAGATACCTCATTTGGAGTGCAGCAAAGGGAGAAAATGTCTCATTGGCAAACATAGCACACATCCTGGAATACTTAGCAGAACTGTTCCACAATGGTCTGTCCTACTCCTCCATGGAAAAGATACCTCATTTGGAGTGCAGCAAAGGGAGAAAATGTCTCATTGGCAAACATAGCACACATCCTGGAATACTTAGCAGAACTGTTCCACAATGGCCTGTCCTACTCCTCCATTAAGATTCATGCACCAGCAATTTCAGCAGAGTACAGCATGGATCCTCCTGTCTTCTCTCATCCTCAACTCAGGCAGTTCTTGAGAGGAATCAAAAATGTAAAGCCTCCAAGGAAACCACCTTTACCTACATGGAATCTCAACTTTGTGCTTGAAAAATTAACACTTTCCCCCTTTGAACCAGCAGCAACAGCAGACTTACAGTTCTTATCTTGGAAAACTGCTTTCCTGCTAGCAATCACTTCAGCAAGAAGGGTATCTGAGTTACAGGCATTAATGGCAGTACAGCCTTTCCTTATCTTCCATCAGGATTGAGTGTCTCTGAGAACTAATCCTACTTTTATGCCAAAAGTGGTCTCCAGGGTATCATTGAACCAAGCGATTCATTTACCTACATTCTTCCCCAACCCACAGAACAGGGGGGAAAGACTACTACATACCTTGGATGTGCACAGACAATTACGCTACTATCTGGACAGAACTAAGACCAACAGAAAAACTGACCAGCTTCTGGTAGCATATGCAACAGGAGTGCAAGGAAAAGCAATTTCAAAACAGACATTCTCAAAATGGATAGGAAATTGCATTAGATTTTGCTACTCTTTTCATGGAAAGACAACTCCTGAAAATATCAGGCCTCACTCCACAAGAGCTACAGCTACCACTACAGCTTTCCTACGAGGAGTGGCTACCAAAGACATTTTAGAAGCTGCTACTTGGAGCTCCGTGCATACATTTGCCAAGCATTATAATCTTCCTTTATACTCCAGATCCCAAGCAGGTTTTGCAACTGCTGTTTTGCAAGGGATCTTAACTACACCATCTTTATCTTAGTGCCTCCTCCCCCAGTTTGGCTATGGTATTCTACCCATATGTTAGGACTGCAGATGCATCCTTGAAGGACATAGTACAGTTTTGTACCTACCATAAATGTAGATGTCCGATAGGTATGCATCTGCAGTCAGGATTACCCACCCTCCTTCCCCTCTGTGGTATTCCTAGGGTACTTACCCCTCTTTTAGCTAGCTGGGGGAATCTATTATGGTGTATTTGTTTGTATGTATATATGTATATATATATATATATATATATATTTTGCTTTCTACTGTTTGGAATTACTTGCATTTATCCAAATTTAGCCTTCCTAGAGGGCACCTGGCATCTGGGGCAAGAAACACTGAGGAAAATGGTGTCGGCTGATGCCTTTATACCCCAGCAGCTATGACGTCGGGTGAAGTGCGACATCAGCCGAGGCCAGACCCAGACTTTGGAATCCGGCCGACTGAAGGGCTGCCTGAGGCAGGACAACCCATATGTTAGGACTGCAGATGCATACCTATCGGACATCTACATTTATGGTAGGTGCAAAACTGTACTTTCTCCTTCTGCTTTCGACATGGTGGAGCGGGTCCTTTCGGTTCAGTTGAGACCTTTATTGCTATCGTCTCTGAGTCAATCCTGGCTCCCTCTTTTTCTGGTCCGGATTCTGCCATCCTGCCCCCTCAGGAGACTCTCTTTTTTCCTCTCTGCCCCAGAGAGTTCCCCACAGGAACAACCAGAAGTTTCTGAGTCCTCCCCTGAGGCACCCCCTCAGAGGAGGTTCCTCGGAAGCATACATGTAAAAGGAGGCACTTGGACTCCCTGTCCAGAGTCCTTCACAGAAGACACCGATTTGGAGGAAGGGGAGGGTTTCCCTCGGTCACCCCTGGAAGATGTCTCCTTTAGAGACAACATGGAAATCCTTTGCCAGAATGGGGGATGGTCTGTCCAAAAACCCAACCTGGATGAGTCAGTGTTTCTAGAGCCATTTGGCACAGGAGACTCTACCTCCTGGGTGTCCCCTCCCATGGATCCACTTGCGGATTTAGTGACATCTCGGGCATGGAAGGAGCCCGACATGGTGGAGCCCATTCCCAAATGCCCCAATAGAGTTTTAAGTCTGCCCTCAGACAAACAGCACTGGTTTAAGAAATCCCCTGTTGATGCCATGGTGGTGGCAGTGACTACCAAGAAAGAGCTTGCTCAGGAGAGCTCTACCGTCCATCCGCCGGACCGAGAGTCCTGGGCTGTGGACCATTTTGGAAAGGGGTCTACGGTTCAGCCACATCTGCTGTATGTGCGCTGAACTGTATGGCACATGTGATCAGACTTCAGCAAGACCTGGTCAAGCAGGTCACTGAGTCTGCCCCAGGGTCCATGTTGGTGGAGGAGCAGAAGGTGTTTTCTTCCCATATGGCCACCCTCACTTCAATTTCAAATACCTCTGTGTGGCTCCTGTCCAGTGCTACTGAAGATGCTGCTAGAGCAGCCAGTACAGGTGTTGCCATTAGGAGTCATGCCTGGCTCTGGCTTTGTGCATTCTTGGAGCCCTTCAAGGCGCCCTTCACTAATGCCCCATATGATGGTTGCACTCTTTTTGAAAAGACCATAAGAGACACGGTCCAGAGCAAGAAAGATGGGAAGACCTTGTCTGCCATCAGGATCCGGTTCTCAGTCCCTCAATGTTCCTTTTCCCAGAATCATCGAGGGGCAAAGAAGATGTGGATGTTCTTCGTGTTTCACTGTTGCAGTCATCACGGTGGGGTTATCCCTGCTGGGGTAGCCCTTGGCCGGCCTGAATACCAGAGACTTGGTATTTCTCTCTCAGTTGCTGTCACGTGTAGACTGACATCAGGTCGTCAATGGTATAAAGGATGGCAGCCTATGCCATTACATCAGTCTTTCTTACCATGGAGCCCAATGCAGAAGCAGTTTGCACGAGTGCTGGTCGGCCGCTACCTGAGTTTTGTTTCTGAATTGATGTAAGTCTTTGAAAGCTAAGTACCCTATTGGGGATCCTTTTTTCTTGCACTAACTGATGTCAGAAAAAGTTAATAATTGTCTCGCCTGTGGAAAGCAAATACCACACCGGGACTTCCACTCCTACTGCGTCACTTGTTTAGGCCCAGACTACGAAGTCCCTCATTGTCGGTTCTGTGCTTTAACGCCAGAACTATTTGTTGTCGAGCCCTTATTGTAGCTAGATATTTCCGTTTACAGTCCTCGAATTCCGATATGGTGCTCCGTAAGCCATCCGACACCAAATCTGAAAAAACGTAAAGGTAAAGACAGAGACAGACCGCACAGGACTAAACCTTCCGACGACTCTTCCGCCAAGCTGTTCATCAGTCCGCCAGAATTCAATGAGGTGCTTTCTCATCCCCTGATGCCTGCTTCAATTAATTTACAGGCTTCTACCAAGACCCTTTCGGAGTCCAATATGTTGCAGAACTCATCTTTGTCTAAGGATCATGCAGTCGTCTCTACCTTGGGTGTGTCCGGAGCTGCTGTGCAGGCACCAGCTTTTGAGGAAATTCGCAAATACCGAATCCAGACATAAACTGACGTCTTCTTTCATGACTACCGTTCTCTCTAAAACAACCGAGTTCCTTAGGCCCAAGGGTAGAACCACCGCCAAGAAACCGACTTTCAGCCATTCTTTGACACCTGCTCCCTTGCCTCAGTCACAGATCCTTAGAATGGCAGAGGACCTTGTCATGCTGATTAGGAGAAGCCAAGCCACTCCCTCAAAAAGGAAAAGAGATCTGTCTCCAGAAGTTTTGTCTGAACAAGAGTCATATGAATCTGATGCTTCTGACTATGAAGACACGCAGCCCTTCTCTAGCTATGAGGATTCTGATGCAGAGGAATCTATTCCTTCAGCCTCTCCCCCAGAGGATTTTTCCTTTAGGGAGACCCTGCATACTTTAAGGGAGCATTTCAAATGGGAGAGTCAAGACACTACCCAGAGTCTAGAAAGAGACTCCGAGAGTTTCTGGACCTTCCACAGCACAGGCCCTTAGCCATCCCCCCAGTCCTAGATGTGATGGATAATGTCTTCCCTGAATCCAGCTTGACTCCAGACGCCCTCCCTCCTGCTCCCAGAAAGCCAGACAGGTATTACAGAGTCCCTGACTCTCACAATTATCTCTTTAAAAACCCAACAGTGGACCCTGAGGTCATTACTCTAGGCCAAAAAGGGGTTAAAGCTACTTCAGCTAAGAATCCCACCCCTTCAGACAGGGATTCCAGAGCACTGGACAGATGGTGTAAAAAAGTATACACCTCAGCTACTCTTGCTATCGGGGCACTAAATTGTCAGTTTTGTATGCTTAAATATCAGCATACCTTGGAACTCCTTAAACAAAAAGATGTTCTTCATGTTTCACTGTTGCAGTCATCACACTTGGGTTGTCTGCATGCAGGTAGCCCTCAATCGGCCCGAATACTAGAGATTTAGTATTTTTGCTTCAGTTGCTGTCGCTCCATGACTGACGTCAGGTCACCAGGGGTATAAAAACAGGCAGCTGACACCATTACATCAGTCTTTCTTGCCTTGGAGCCCGAAGCAGAAGCAGTTCACACAAGTGCCGGTCGGCTGCTACCTGAGTTTTCTTTTCTGAATTGAATCATCCTGAAGTCTTCTAAAGCTAAGTACCCCATTGGGGATCCTTTTTTCTTGCTCTAACAGATGTCAGAATAATTTAACAATTGCCTTGCCCGTGGAAAGCAAATACCAGACCGAGATTTCCATTCTTACTGCATCACCTGTTTACGCCCAGACCATGAGGTACCTCGCTGTTGCTTTTGTGCCTTGTTCAACGTCCAAACTATTCATAATCGGGCCTTTATTGTCACTAAATACCTTCGTTCTCTATCTCCATATCACGAAATGGCTTCAGTAAGCCATCCAACTACTGATCTTCTGAAAAAACGTAAGGATAAAGATAGAGACAGACTGCACAGGTCCAAAACTGCTGACGGCGCTTCCGTTAGTCTAGTTGCCAATTCGCCTTTACTCAGTGAGGCGCTTTTGCAGCCCTGATGCCCTCTTCAATGGATTTGCAAGTCGCTACCGAGACCCGTACGGAGTCCGGTATGCCCCGAGACTCTTCTTTGACTACGGAACCTGCGGCTGTCCCTACCTTAGATGGGTCCGAAGCTGCTGTGCAGGCACTGGCTTCTGAGGAAGTTCTTCGCACTACCGATATTCGACACAATTTGACTTCTTTCGCATTTTCAGTTCTGTCTAAAACTACCGAGTTTCTAAGGCCTAGAGTATGAGCTATGCCTAAAAAAACGATGACTCAAACTCAAACACCTGCTTCCTTGCTTCAACATCAAATGCTTAAAATGGTAGAAGACCTGATTATGCTGATTAGGGGAAGCCAGCCTTCCTCTGATAAGAGAAAAATAGACCCATCCCCAGCAGCTTTAACAGACCAAGAGTCCGTCAACTCTGAGGTATCTGATTATGAAGACATGCCTTTTTCTGCTTATGAGGATTCAGATGCAGAGGAATCCATTCCCTCTCCTTCTCCTCCAGAGGATTTTGCTTTTGGTGAAACCATACATACTTTAAGAGAGCATTTCCACTGGGAATGCCAAGGCTATCCTCAGTCCAAAGAGACTCAGAATTTTTAGATTTGCCACAACATAGACCTTTAGCAATATCCCCCAGTTCTGGATGTTGTGGATGATGTCTTTATGGAATCCAGTCTAACTCCTGATAATTTACCCCCTGCTCCTAGGAAACCAGACAGGTACTACAGAGTTCCTGACTCTCACAAATTCCTTTTCAAAAATCCTACTGCTGACCAAGAGGTCATCTCCCAGGGACCTAAAGGTATAAAAGCAACTACAGCTAAGAATCCCACCCCTTTGGACAGGGATTCTAGAGCTTTAGACAGATGGGGTAAAAATGTATACACTTCTGCAACTCTCGCCATTAGGGCATTGAATTGCCATTTTCACATGCTGAAGTACCAGCAACATATTATGGAACTTATTAAGCAAAAATTAGCTACCATTACAGACTGTGCAGAAATTAAAGAATTACAAGAGCTTATGCATTCTGCAAGCCAAGTCAGCAAGTATACATTGCAGTGTGGCTTTGATGCCCCAGAGGCATCTTGTTGCAGGGCAACAGTCACTGGTTCTGTGCTGAGAAGGCATGCTTGGCTTAAGGAGCAGACCTTGCCAGACCACGTCAAATCAAAATTACTAGATGCTCCTTTGAACAAGGACAATCTGTTTGGCACCAAAAACAGAAGAGGTTCTTAAAAAGATGGAAGAAAAAGCTAAATCTATGCAGATAGTCAAAGATTTCTTGCAAGTACAGCCTCCTAAATTCAGTAGGCATTGCCCCTTTCCAGCCCCCTCAAGGCCATCTCAAGCTAGACCCAGGGGAAACAGACCCTTCCCAGGCTGCAGTCTCAGGGTATGTAGAGATCTAACAAATGGAGTGCTTCCACTTCAAAAACAGTGAGTGCTAAGCCACCCCCTTACGGAAAGAATTCACAATGACTTCTCAAGTCCACTCCTCACCTCTGCCCAACTGCTCATGCCCCTAGGAGGAAAACTTGCCCATCATGCAAAAAAACTGGACTTCCATCATCAAAGACCGATGGGTGCTCAACATTGTATCCCAGGGGTACAAATTTTACTTCCACTCACTGCCAACCCTAAAAGGGCTCCCAGACCTTCCTCCAAACCAGTGGGCAGAGGCACAAAACCAAGTTCAGTCCCTTCTCTCCATAAGGGCAATTCATCTTGTTCCTGCAGAACAGATAGGTCAAGGGTTCTATTCCGGACTTTTCCTTGTACCCAGAAAAGAGGGTACTTGGTGCCCAATCCTAGATCTTTCCATTCTAAGCACCTTCCTGGTGGTACCAAAATTCAAAATGCTTACCTTTCAGCAGCTTCTTCCTATGCTGGCTAAAGATGCCTGGTTAGCCACCCTAGACCTAAAAGAAGCCTATCTGCACATCCCTATCAGGGACTTATGCAGGAAATACCTACACTTCAGGGCAGGATCTATGCATTATCAGTTCTCAGCATGTCCCTTTGGCTTATCCACTGCTCCCAAAGTATTCACAAAATGCCTGGCTCCAGCCATTGCCTACTGCAGAGAAAAATTGAAATTTACGTGTACTTGGATGACTGCCTGATTTGGGCAGACAGTCAGGAAATGCTGTTGCAGCACCTGACATTTGTAAAGAACGTTCTAACCTCCCTGGGGTACACTATCAATGAAAATCAATCAAAACTAGTCCCCAGTCAAAAGAATGTATTCCTGGGAGCAAGCGTGGACACAGCATCCCAGATGGCATTTCTTACTCCAGAAAAACAAGCCTATCTGACAGGCTACTTCACTCAAATGGCCACTAGAACCCAGCTATCCACAAGAAAAATCCTGCAGGCCTTTACGGTTCATGGCCTTTTGCATCCTACTAAATCCATATGCCAGACTGCATATGAGGAAACTTCAGTGGCACTTAAAAGGTCTTTGGTGGCAACATTCTAAGGACCTGGAAACTGTCATTCCTATCATACCTTGTCTAAGGACACAGTTTCTTTGGTGGGCAGCAGCTTGCAACCACAAGGGACTTCCCTTTACTCAACCCCATGCCACCCAGACCCTAACCACAGACGTATCAGACTATGCATGGAGGAAACACCTGGATGCATTCAGGGCCACTGAAGCCCAAGTCAAATTCATCTGCACATCAACCAAAAAGAGATGCTAGCTGTTCAGCACGCTTTAACAGCTTTCAGATCTGTGCTCTCATCAGGACCCCTGCTAATACAAACAGACACCACAGTTATGTGGTCCATCAACAAGCAGGGGGGAACCCACTCTGCAGGCTAGCCATGGCCCTGTGGAACACACCTTGGATGTGAAGGTCCATCTGCAAGCTCAATTCCTGCCAGGCATACAAAACTCACTGGCAGATGACTTAAGCAGAAATCTCCTAGATCCACACGAGTGGCAGTTAGAGCCCAGCACCTTCAGCCTTCTGATCCAGAAATGGGGGACCCTAGAGGTGGATCTCTTTGCCTCCCCCTGCAATCACCAGCTCAGCAAATTCTGCACCAGGACACCTCACAGCAGGGCCTGGAAAGTGGATGCCCTATCCTTCCAGTGGGTAAACCTCTCAATCTATGCATTTCCCCCTCTGCCCCTTCTCTCAAGAATATTGCTCAAGATAAGACAGGACAGACCAAGGACAATCCTGACTGCCCCTGACTGGCCAGGCCAGCACTGGTACCCACTGCTGCGCAGCCTGTCATCGATGCCACCCTGGCACGTACCCCAGAGCCCGATCCTCCTCACTCAGCAGGGGGGACAGATCTTGCATCCGTAACTGCAAACCCTGAATCTTGCTGCCTGGCTTATTCCTTGAATTTCTCCCCCAGTGACCAGCCTAAGTAAGCAGGTGCATTCTTGAAGCCAGAAGACCCAGTACAATGAAGTACTATGCTGATAAGTGGAAAAGGGTATTGCTCCTGTTTTCAGTCTAAAGGAGAGGACACATCACTGCCCTCCCTACCGCTAATCCTGGAATACTTAGCAGTTCTACTCTACAGAGGCCTATCCTTCTACATTAAGATTCATGCATCTGCCATCACTGCTCATTACAACATTGAGCCACACCTCTTCTCCCACCCTCTCATCAAACAGTTCCTGAGAGGGGCAAACAACTTAAGGCCACCAAGGAGAGCAACCACCCCTGCTTGGGACCTTAACTTTGTTCTGGAAAATCTCACACTACCCCCTTTTGAGCCTGCAGCGTTAGCAGAGTTAAAATTCCTCTGTTGGAAAATAGCCTTGCTTCTGGCCATCACTTCAGCTAGAAGAGTGTCTGAGCTACAAGCACTCATGGCTGTGGAACCCTTCATTATTTTTCATGCTGACAGGGTCTCCCTCAGGACTAATCCTTCCTTTTTTGCCTAAAGTAGTGTCCAGTGTGGCTCTCAACCAATCTATCCATTTTTCAGCCTTTTCCCCTAATCCTCAAAATAAAGGGTGAAAGGATCCTGCACAGACAGCTCAGATTCTACCTGGATAGGACTAAGCCCTTCAGGAAATCTGACCAGTTGCTACTCAGTTTTGCACCAGGGGCAGAGGGCACGACCATTTCAAAACAGACAATTTCCAAATGGATAGCACACTGTATCCATTTCTGCTACAAATACCATGGGAAACCAACTTCCCAGGGGTTCAGAACACATTCCACTAGGGCAACTTCTACCTCTACAACATTCCTCAGGGGAGTCCTTACCAGGGACATTCTGGAGGCTTTTTCCAGGAGTTCTGTACATACATTCATCAAGAATTACCACCTGCCTAAATTTTCCAAATCCAGGGCGGGTTTTGCAGCTGCAGTCCTGCAGGTCATACTAGCCAGTCCCAACTCTTCTTGACTGCCTCCACCCTTTCTTCAGCTTTGGGAAGCAACCCAAGTGTGATGACTGCAACAGTGAAACACAAAGAACATAGTACAGTTGTGTACACTTAGTTGCAGTCCTGGTTTCCCTTCCTCCAGCCCCCTGCTCTCTCTCTCTCCTCTCTGTGTATATCACTCACCACTTGCAGGGGTATTGGTATTTACTTTTTACTGGTGTTGATTTTCCTACCATAGCTTAGCTCCCTACTGAGGGGCTCCTGATATTTGGGGCAAGAAAAACGGATGTAATGGCGTCAGCTGCCTGTTTTTATACCCTTGACACCTGACGTCAATCCTGGAGTGACAGCAGCCGACGCAGAAATACTAAGTCTCTGGTATTCGCGCCGACTGAGAGCTACCTGTAGGCAGATAACCCAAGTGTGATGACTGCAACAGTGAATACACTCAAAACATCTGCATTTATTATTATGGTAAATGTACACAACTGTACTTTTCTTCCTTTTCTGCATGGGCAGAATCTAAAGATTTACAGCAATTAATGCACTCTCGCTAGTCAAGTAACTAAACACACTTTGCACTGCGGTTTTGATGCCCTAGAAGCTTCTTGCAGGGCAGCAGTCACTGGATCTGTCATTAGAAGACATGCATGGCTTAAGGAACAACCCCTGCCAGACCATGTCAAATCAAAATTGTTGGATGCACCCTTGCACAAAGATAACTTATTTGGTACTAACGCAGAAGAGGTGTTAAAAAAGATGGAAGAAAAAGCAAATTCTATGCAGACTGTTAAAGATTTCTTGCAGGTGCAGCCCCCCCCCCAGGTTCTGCAGGCATTTTCCTTCCAAGCAATGGTCCTTTCCTGCACCTAGTAAACAGGGCTAGCCTAGGTCCGTGGAAACGGACCTCCTAGACAGCAGTCCCATGGGTTGCAGAGATCTAAGCAGTGGACTTCCTCTGCTTCAAAACCAGGGAAATGTTCTTCGTGTTTCACTGTTGCAGTCATCACGTTTGGGTTATCCCTGCCAGGGTAGCCCTCGGCTGGCCCGAATACCAGAGGCTTAGTATTTCTGTGTCGGTTGCTGTCACTTTAGGACTGACGTCAGGTCATCAGTAGTATAAAGTAAGGTAGCCAACGCCATTACATCAGTCATTCTTGCCGCGGAGTCCAAAGCCAGAAGCAGTTCGCACAAGTGCCGGTCGGCCGCTACCTGAGTTTTGTCTTCCAATTTGAAGCTGAAGTCTTTTAAAGTTAAGTACCCCATTGGGGATCCATTTTTCTTACACTGAATGATGTCATAAAAAGTTAACAATTGTCTTGCCTGTGGAAAGCAAATACCACACTGAGACTTTCATTCTTACTGCTTCACTTGCTTGGGCCCAGACCATGACATCCCCCGCTGTCGCTTTTGTGCTTTGTTCAATGCCAGAACTATACATCGTTGGGCCCTTATTGTAGCTAGATATTTTTGCTTACAGTCCTCAAATTCCGATATGGCTTCTGTAAGCCATCCAACAGCAGATCTTCTGAAAAAACGTAAGGATAAAGACAGAGACAGACCACACAGGTCCAAGCCTACCGATGATGCTTCCATTAAGCTAGTCGCCCATTCTCCAGACCTCAGCAAGGTGCTTTTGCAGCCCCTGATGTCCATTTCTGTGGATTCTCAGGCCGCTACCAAGACCCTTTCAGAGTCCAGTATGCCACAAAACTCTTCTTTGACTAAGGATCCTGCAGTTGTCTTTCCCTTGGATGGATCCGGAGCCCCTGAGCAGGCAGCGGCTTCCGAGGAAGTACTTCGCACTACCAATTCTCAACACAAACTGGCTTCTTTTGCGTCTACCATTCTTTCAAAAACGATCAAGTTTCTAAGGCCCAGGGTATGAACCACACTCAAGAAACTGGCGACCCACTCTCAGGCACCTGCTCCCTTGACTCAGTCTCAAATGCTTAAAATGGCGAAAGATCTTATCCTACTTATCAGGGGAAGCCAAGCTACCCCTTCCAAAAGAAAAAGAGATCTGTCCCCAGTAGTTTTGTCTGAACAGGAGTCTGATGACTCTGATGCATCTGAATATGAAGACATGCAACCCCTTTCTGCTTATGAGGATTCTGATGCAGAGGATTCCGTTACCTCAGCCTCTCCACCCAAGGACTTTTCCTTTGGGCAAACTCTTCATACCTTAAGGGAGCATTTCCAGTGGGAAGGTCAGGACAACCCTCAGTCTAAAAAGATACTCTGGGAATTCTTAGATCTTCCACAGCACAGACCTCTGGCCATTCCCTCAGTTTTGGATGTTGTGGACAGTGTTCTCCTGGAATCCACTTTGACTCCTGACACCCTACCTCCTGCACCCAGAAAACCTGACGGGTATTGCAGAGTCCCTGACTCACACAAATCTCTTTTAAAAAATCCTACTGCTGACCCTGAGGTAATTTCTCAAGGGCCTAACGGTATTAAACCAACCTCTGTTCATAATCCCACACCCTCAGATAGGGATTCCCGAGTGCTAGACAGATGGGGTTAAAAAGTATATACCTCTGCTATTCTTGCTATCAAAGCACTAAATTGTCGGTTCCATATGCTAAAATTTCAGCAACATACCATGGAACTCCTCAAACAAAAAGTGTCTTCCTTTCCTGCGTGTGCAGAATCTAAAGAGTTACAAGAGTTAATGCATTCTGCAAGTCAAGTAACTAAGCAGACCTTACACTGTAGTTTTGATGCCCTAGAAGCTTTTTGCAGGGCAGCAGTCACCGGTTCTGTCCTTAGAAGGCATGCATGGCTTAAGGGACATCCCTTGTCAGAACATGTTAAATCTAAATTGTTGGACGCACCCTAGCACAAAGATAACTTGTTTGGCACTAAGGCAAAAAATATGGAAGAAAAAGCTAAATCTATGCAGACAGTTAAGGATTTCTTACAGGTCCAGCCACCCAGGTTCAGTAGGCATTGCCCCTCCAAACAATGGTCCTTTCCTGCTACCACCAGGTCAGTTCAGCCCAGACCCCGTGGAAGCAGACCCCCCCCCCCCAAGATAGCAGCCACAAGGAATGTAGACATCAAAACAGTGAAATTTCTCCACTTCAAAAACAGGGAGTTCTAAGCCACCCCCTCATGGTAAGAACTCACAGTGACTCTCCACCACCACCCCCTCCCTCTGCCCACCTTCACTTACCCGTAGGAGGAAAACTCTCATTTCAAGCAAGTACCGGAGCCCACCATTACCAGAGACCATTGGGTCCTCAAGATAGTGTCCCACGGATACATATTTTGTTTCTACACTCTTCCAACCCCTAAAGGGTTCCCAGATCTACTTCCAAACTAGTGGGCAGAGGAGCAAAAGCAAGTCTTTTTCATGCTCTCTATGAGAGCAATAGAGCACGTTCCTGCAGAACAGTAAGGCCAATGTTTCTACTCCAGACTTTGTCTGGTACCCAGAAAAGAGGGCACCTGGCACCCCATCCTCAATCTATCCATTCTAAACACCTTCCTGGTGATCCCAAAATTCAAAATACTCACCCTGCAGCAACTGCTACCCATGCTGAAATAGGATGCTTGGCTAACCACCCTAGTTCTAAAAGAGGTCTACCTCCACATTCCTATTAGGGAATCATACAGGAAATACCTACGTTTCTGGGCAGGATCTCTGCACTTTCAGTTCTCTGCACTTCCCTTTGGCTTATCTACCGCTGCCAGAGTTTTCACAAAATGTGTGGCTCCAGCCATTGCTTTTGCAGACAATTTCAAATTTACCCATATTTAGACTCCCTAATTCAGGCAAACTGGAAAATCTGCTCAAGCACCTGGCCTTTGTAAAGTCACTACTGACCTCCCTAGGGTACACTATCAATGAAAAGAAATCAAAACTAGAACCCACCAAAAGGATTGTATTCCTGCGAGCATGCCTGGAGACAGCATCCCAGATGGCATTCCTTACACAAGAAAAGCAAACTTACCTGACAGCCTACTTCTCTCAACTAGCCACCAGACCCATTATCTGCAAGGAAAATCCTGCAAGCTATGGGGTTCATGGCATCTTGCATTCTACTCATTCCATATGCCAGACTGCATATGAGAAAACTTCAGTTGTACCTAAAAAGCCTTTGGTGTCAACGCTGTCAAGACCTGGAAACTCTTGTACCCATGATACCTTGCCTCAGGAAAGATTTTCTTTGGTGGGTAGCAGCATGCTCCCACAGCAAGGGAACTACCTTTCTCACCAACCTCTGCCGGCCAGACCCTCACCACATACGCATCAGACTATGCCTAGGGTGCACACCTGGACAGCAGGTGCATACAGGGCCGATGGAGCCTACAGCAAATCCATCTGCACATAACCAAAAAGAGATGTTACCTGTCCAGCACGCATTGACAGCTTTCAGGCCCCTTCTCTCCCCCTAGGGGCTCTCCTGATCAAAACAGACAACACCAGTGTGATGTGGTATAGCAACAAGCAGGGAGGGACTCACTCCTACTCTGTATGCAGGCTGGCCATGACCCTTTGGCACACAGCCTCTGCCATGCAACTAGACCTGTTAGCACAATTCCTACCAGATTCTCTAAACTCTATGGCAGATCACTTAAGCAGAAAACTTCTGGACCCACACGAGTAGACAAACCTTCACCCTAATAACTCAGAATGGGGCACCCTGAAGGTCGACCTCTTTGCCTCCCACGCCAACCATCACCTCAGCACGTTCTGCACCAGGGAGCATCATGGCATGGCTTGGAAAGTGGATGCCCCGTCCTTCCCCTGGGTCAATCTATCAGTCTATGCCTTTCCTCCACTACCTCTCATTACCGGGATACTGCTCAGAACAAGGGGGGGAAAATAAGGATGATTCTTATTGCTCCAGACACCTTGGCATCTCACTCAGGCCCCAACCCTCCTGACCCAGAAGGAAGGAGAATTCATGCATCCCCAGTTGCAGACCATCAATTTGGCAGCTTGGCTTATTCCCTAACCACTGATCAATCTGCCAACCTCAGTAAACAGGTACTAGATGTTATATGTGAGGCCATATGCCCTAGCAGTAGAAAGTCTTATGCTGACAAATGGAAAAAGGTTCTGCACCTGGATTCAGGCTAAGGGAGCCGATACAGCACAGCCCTCTCTCCATCTTATCCTGAATTACCTAGCTGACCTGCTACATAGTGGTCTCTCTTTTTCCTCTATTAAAATTCATGCCTCTGATATCTCTGCTAATTTCCCCGCTGAGCAGCCCCTTTTCTCTCACCCTGTGATCAAACAATTCCTAAGAGGGGCTAGCAACTTGAGGACACCCAGAAGAGCACCTACTCCAGCTTGGAACCTTAACTTTGTGTTGGAAAAGTTCACCCTGTTCCCCTTCAAAACAGCATCTTCAGCAGAGTTAAAATTTCTCTCCTGGAAGACAGCTTTTCTTCTGGCCATCACTTCAGCCAGAAGTGTCTCCTAGCTACAAGCACTCATGGCTGTGGAGCCCTTCATCTTCTTCCATGCTGACAGGGTTTCCCCCAGGACTAACTCATCATTCATGCCCAAAGTAGTGTCCAGTGTGGCTCAAATCCAATCCATTCATTTGCCCACTCTTTTCCCTAACCCACAGAACAAGGGGGAAAGGATGCTGCACTCTCTAGATGTACAAAGAGAGCTCAGATTATGTCTTGACAGGACTAAATCATTCAGAAAGTCTGATTAATTGCTGGTTAGCTTTGCCACAGGGGCAGAGGGCAAAGCCATCTCCAAACTCTTTCTAAATGGATTGCTCACTGCATCCATTTCTGTTGCAAGCAACATGGAAAGCCTCCACCTAAGGGGGTCAGGACTCACTCCACCAGAGCAGCTTCCACCTCTACAGCTTTCCTCAGAGGAGTCCCCACCAGGGACATCCTGGAGGCTGCCACCTGGACATCTGTTCACACTTTCACCAAACATTACCACCTGCCTGTCTTCTCCAAATCTAGGGCAGGCTTTGCCACTGCAGTCTTGCAGGGCATCCTAGCCAGCCCCTAGTCTCCTTGAGTGCCGCCACCCTTTTCCTCAGCTTTGGAAATCAACCCAAATGTGATGACTGCAACAGTGAAACATGAAGAACATAGTTACCATAAATGTAGATGTTTGACTGTATTCACTGTTGCAGTCCTGATTTCCATCCCTCCATCCCCCTCTTCCCTCTCTCTCTCCTTACAAGGGCCATTTTGGTATTTACTTTCTACTGGTGGGGTTCTTCCACCATAACCTGACTCCAACTTGGGGGCTCCTGACAGGGCAAGAAAAACTGATGTAATGGCGTCGGCTGCCTTACTTTATACTACTGACGACCTGCCGTCAGTCCTGAAGTGACAGCAACTGACACAGAAATACTAAGTGACAGACTAATAAACACTCGGCAAACAAACGTAAGTAGTCAAACTGAGCAGAAATGAAGAGACACAAGCAAAAATAATGTGAAGCGCTTTTCGTTTATGACACAACATAAACTTCATCAGACAAAGTAAAAGACACACAAGTACATTTAAATAGGTTAAATTAACCAATCAAATAATGAATAAAACTACTCATCCAACACGTTACCACCCACTTTACAAAATTCAAGATACACAACATATTTAAAAATCCTTATAAAAACACTTAATGTATTAATATGCTAACACATTTAATAATGAAATAATAAATAAATGTCAGCGTTTTAAACTTTTTTTAAACAGGATGCCAGAGGTGGTCCTATTGGTCTTAAGTTAGAAGAATTAGAATTATCCTGGCAAATTATGTTGAATGCTTACAGTTTACCAGGTTTAAACGAAGGATGCATTATTAGCAGTATTTTAAAACTAAAAAGTTTAAAACGCTGACATTTATTTATTATTTCATTATTAAATGTGTTAGCATATTAATACATTAAGTGTTTTTATAAGGATTTTTAAATATGTTGTGTATCTTGAATTTTGTAAAGTGGGTGGTAACGTGTTGGATGAGTAGTTTTATTCATTATTTGATTGGTTAATTTAACCTATTTAAATGTACTTGTGTGTCTTTTACTTTGTCTGATGAAGTTTATGTTGTGTCATAAACGAAAAGCGCTTCACATTATTTTTGCTTGTGTCTCTTCATTTCTGCTCAGTTTGACTACACAGAAATACTAAGTCTCTGATATTCGGGCCGGCCGAGGGCTACCCTGGCAGGGATAACCCAAATGTGATGACTGCAACAGTGAATACACTCAAACATCTACAATTATGGTAAGTATACACAACTGTACTTTCTAAGCCACCCCCTTATGGTAAAAACTCACAATGACTCACCCCTTCCCTTTCTTGCCTCTGCTCACCATTACATACCCCTAGGAAGAAAACTCTCCTTTCACTCAAGCACCTGGGCTACCATTACCAAGGACCAATGGGTTCTGAACATTGTGTTTCAGCAGTACAAATTCTCGTTCCATACCCTATCAACCCAAAAAAGGTTCCCGGATCTGCCACCAAATCAGTTGGCAGAGGCTCGAAAGGAAATCCATACCCTACTCTCCTTGGGAGCAGTAGAACACGTTCCTGCAGAGCAGATAGGCCAAGGCTTCTACTCCAGACTTTTTCTGTTACCCAGAAAAGAGGACGCCTGGCGCCCCATCCCCGATCTATCAAATTTAAACACCTTCCTGGTGATCCCAAAATTCAAAATGCTTACCCTCCAGCAGCTGCTATCCATGCTGTGTCCAAAGACACTTGGCTAGTCACCCTGAACCTAAAAGAGGCCTACCTCCGCATTCCCATCAGGGAGTCCTGCAGAAAATATCTTCGCTTCAGGGCATGATCTCAACACTTTCAGTTCTTTGCACTTCTTTTTGGCTTATCTACTGCTCCCAGAGTTTTCACCAAATGCCTGGCTCCAGCCATTGCTTTTTGCAGACAAAGAAATATTCAAATTTACCCCTACTTAGATGACTGCCTTATTCAGGCAGACAGCCAGGAAAAGCTGTTCAAAGACCTGGCCTTTGTAAAGGATCTTCTAACCTCCTTAGGGTACATAATCAACAAAAAGAAATCCAAACAGGTACCCACCAAAAGGATAATCTTCCTGGGAGCAAGTCTGGACACAGCATCCCAGATGGCATTCCTAACACCAAAGAAGCAAAGTTTCCTATCAGCTTACTTATCTCAACTGGCCACCAGATCCCAGTTTTCTGCAAGGGAAATCCTGCAAGCCCTGGGGGTTCATGGCATCTTGCATACTCCTTATTCCGTATGCCAGACTGCATATGCAGAAGCTTCAATGGTACCTAAAGAGCCTTTTGTGTCAACACTCTCAAGATCTGGAAACTCTTTTACCTATCATTCCTTGCCTGAGGAAGGAATTTGGTGGGCAACAGCCTGCTCCCACAAGGGACTGCCCTTCTCCCCATGCCCCACCACCCAGACCCTCACCACAGATGCATCCGACTATGCATGGGGTGCACATCTGGATGGCAGGTGCATACAGGGCCACACCTACCATCAGCTCAGCAAATTCTGCACCAGGGAGCATTACGGCATGGCATGGAAAGTAGATGCGCTGTCCTTCCCCTGGGTAAACCTCTTGGTCTATGCCTTTCCTCCCCTCCATCTCATTCCCAAGGTACTGATCAAAATAAAGGAGGAAAAAAGGAACCTTCTCATAGCCCCAGACTGGCCCAGACAGCACTGGTACCCCTTGCTTCACAGCTGTCCCCACTGCCCCCATGGTATCTTCCTCAGATTCCCAACCTCCTAACCCAGAGGGAAGGGGAATTCATGCACCCCCAATTGCAGACACTCAGTTTGGCAGCTTGGCTTATAACCTGACCCCTGACCAATCTGCCCTACTCAGTAAACAAGTGCTGGATGTTATCTGAGAGGCCAGAATCCCTAACACCAGAAAGTCTTATGCAGATAAATGGAAAAGGTTCTGCACCTAGATCCAGGCTAAGGGAGCCAATACGGCACACTCCTCCATCCCTCTCATCCTGGATTATTTAGCTGACCTATTACACAGTGGTCTCTCTTTCTCCTCTATAAAAATTGATGTATCTGCTATTTCCACTCATTTTCCCACTGAGCAGCCTTTTTTTTCACACCCTCTGATCAAGCAGTTCCTCAGAGGGGCTAACAACTTGAGGCCCGCCAGAAGGGCACCAACGCCAGCTTGGGACCTTAACTGTGTCTTGGAAAAGCTCACCTTGCCTCCTTTTGAGCCAGCTTCTTCTTCAGAGTTAAACTTTCTCTCCTGGAAGACTGCCTTCCTCCTGGCCATCACTTCAGCCAGAAGAGTCTCTGAGCTGCAAGCACTCATAGCAGTGGAATCCATCATCTTCCATGCAGACAGGGTATCCCTCAGAACTAATCCACCCTTCATGCCCAAGGTGGTATCCAGTGTGGCTCTCAACCAATTCATCCATTTGCCCACCTTCTTTCCTAACCCTCAAAACAAGGGGCGAAGGATTCTGAACTCTTTAGATCTGCACATACAGCTGAGATACCATCTGTACAGGACTAAACCCTTCAGAAAATCTGATCAACTGCTGGTTAGCTTTGCTTCAGATGCAGAGGGCAAAGCCATCTCCAAACAAACCATTTCCAAATGGATAACACACTGCATCCATTTCTGCTACAAACAGCATGGCATTCCTCCCCTAAGGGGGTCAAGACACACTCCACCAGAGCAGCCTCCACCTCTGCAGCATTCCTCAGAGGAGACCCCACCAGCACATGCTGGAGGCTGCCACCTGGGCTTCTGTTCACACCTTTACCAAACATTATCACCTCCCTCTCTTTTCTAAATCCAGGGCAGGTTTTGCCACTGCAGTCTTGCAGGGCATGCTAGCCAGCTCATAGCTTCTTTGACTGCCTTCACCCATTTCCTCAGATTCGGAATCTACCCAACTGTGATGACTGCAGCAGTGAAACACAAAGAACATAGTACAGTTGTGTACACTTACCATAAATGTAGAGGTTTGAGTGTCTTCACTGTTGCAGTCCTGGTTTCCCTCCCTTCTTCCCCCTTTTTCTTTTTGTTACCTTTCTTCCTTATTGTCCTCCTTTCCTTATAAGGGACATATTGATATTTTTTTCCACTGGTGGGGTCCTACCACCAGAGCCTGGCCTCCTACTTTGGGGGCTCCTGACCGGTTAGGTCCAGAAAATCTCATGTAATGGCATCGGCTACCTTCCTTTATACCACTGATGACCTGATGTCAGTCTGCAAGCGACAGCAACAGAAGCAGAAATACTACGTCTCTGGTATTCAGGCCGGCCAAGGGCTACCCCAGCAGGGATAACCCAAATGTGATGACGGAGGTAGTAAAGACACTCGAACATCTACATTTATGGTAAGTGTACACTGCTGTACTTTCCAGAAGTCTCAGGGCTATCCCCATGATGCTTAGGATTTGCCCTCCCCCAGAGGCAGAGGGGGATATGACAGATGTTGCCCTCACGGCAGAGTGGGTCTGAGAAACTGGGGTCTCAGGATTCTTTCTCGGACAGACCCGTGCAGCAGCCCTGAAGGGCTGCCCGATTGCTAGTCTCCAGAGGCAGTAGGTGGACGCCTTTCTCTACAAGCAACAGCCTGGGAGTCAATTACAGATGGTTGTTGGGTGTTGCAAATCATATCCAGCAGTTCCGTTCATCCAAAGACCAATCCCACCCAAACACCTCCCAGATGTTCCACCCACGCAAAGGGAGGAAGCAGCACTGGAAATTTCCAAGCTGCTCAAAAAACACGTCATCCAGCCCATCTCCCCAGACCAGGCTGGATTAAGCATTTGTTCCAAGTTCTTTTTATTTAAGAGAAATAAATCCAAAGATTTATTGAGAGCAGATTAAATACAAGTGGCTGACCCAAAACAAACAAACCAGTTTCTGCTCAAACGAACCTTCTTCAGTGTTACTGTTCCATGACATCAGCCCATATTTAAATACTTAAATATTTAATAAATAAAGTCATGCTATTGGTGCATACCAAATTAGTTCTGTTCATCGAGGCCAGGTTTAAAGAGGGCTCCCAATCTTACTATCCAGCCTGATTCCTTGTCATTAAGCTTGGTATGCCATCTTGTTTTGCACATTCTATTCCCCTGAATTTTATGTATTATTATGAAATGAAATTTGGCAGTGTGATGGGCTAATGTTCATAGGTTCATAGGTTGGTACTAGGCTATCAGCCCTAGGGCCTATACAAGCCTAGCCATAACAATTCCCTGGCTATTTCTTCCCACATTATTTACTTTGCTGGACCCCTGTCTAGCAGGGCGACTGACGTGATCCCTGGGGTGAATTTCCTTTCTCCCATCCAATCGTCAAGGTTCCTCTTGAAGAGGTCCAAAGAGGCACTCTGCTTGACATGTATGGACAATCTATTCCAGAGTCTGGGGTGTCTCTGGGTCAGGAACCTATCCCTCCAACATGTTTTGTTTATTGTGATGACAAGGTTTAGATCCCTGGAGCGTGTAGCTCTGAGGGATTGGGATTTCTTTAAGTGTAGCATGTCCAACAGCTCTGGGTTTGACATGGCCTTGTATGTTAAGCAGAGATCGCCTCTGAGTAGACGATATGCGACAGAGTATAGCTGGAGGTTTTTAAGGCGGTCAGCATAGGGCATCTGCTTTAGGCCTGTGATTCTTTTAGTGAGGTATTTCTGAGGCCTTTCCAGTTGTTGCAGATGTCTTGAGAGGTACATACCAAATGGGGCATTGTATTCTATAATGGGTCTAATGAGGGATGAGTACAGTGGGACAATGACCTCCTTTTTTCTGGATGACAAGCCCTTCGTGATGAGGTGTGCCACATAGAAGGATTTCCTGACTGTTGTGGCGATGTGGTTATCAAAGGTGAGACCACTGTCCACCTGTGTCCCTAAGTCTCTTATCACACTTTCTGTGTTTAGTGTACTGCCACCTATATGGTAATTCATGGATACATGTTTTTCCCCAAAAGGGATAACAATACATTTCTTGGCATTGAGCTTGAGCCCATGGCTCTGGCACCAAGCATCTGTTTCTGTAAGGCCCTTTTGTAGAGTATCCACATCATTTGGGGATTCAATAATGGCTCCCAGTTTGCAGTCATCTGCAAACTTTGTTAGCCAGAGTCCCTTAGTGTTGACCTGTACTTCAGAGAAGTAGATGCCAAACAAGAGCGGCCCCAGGACTGAACCCTGAGGTACTCCACTTGTCTGGAGCTGGAATTGGAGTCGGCTACTTTACAGTGTGGGTTCTATCAGTAAGCCATTTAGCAACCCATTGGGTGACATAGGGATTAATGCCCAACTTAGTAAGTTTATCTATGATTCCAGAGTGGGGGGTGGTGTCAAATGCCTTGGCAAGGTCTAGATAGGCTGTGTGGACCACCTTACCCTTGTCCATGGCTCTGGAGACTGATTCAAAGAAGTCAGTCAGGTTCAGGAGACAAGATCGGCCCTTCACAAACCCAAACTGGGTGGGGTCCAGTGTTTGAAGGTTGCCAATGTCTTTGTTTGTAAGTTCCATGATAATACGCTCCATGGCCTTGCAGATAAGGCTTGTCAGACTGATGGGACGGTAGTTTCCGGGATCCAAGGTGGATCCCCCCTTGTGGATTGGGATAACTGTAGCTCGGCTCCACTCAATGGGCACGAAACCTGAGGTGTGGCTATGATTAAACATGACACTTAGGTGAGGTGCCAGTTCATATTGTAGTTCATGTAGTACACAGCCTGGGATGTCATCTGGTCCCATGGATGCTGTATTCTTTGCTTTAGAGAGTGCATTTTGTGCCTGTGTGGCCGTTATTACTGGAATTTGTCAATCTTCCGGTATTGAGATGGGCCATTTAGGGGGTGAGAGTGGGGTGAAGTTGGCACTGAATCGATCTGCCAGGATATTGGCAATATCCTTCGGATCAGTATATTTAATGCCATTCTGTTTTAGCTCAGAGCAGATCTGAGCATTGCCATTTAGATTCTTGACATAATTATAGAATGCTTTGTGGTTGTCTTTGGAATCTTTGGCAATTTTATTTTCGTAACTAGCTTTGGAGGATTTTATGAGGCATCTCAGTTTCTTACTGAGGCTAGTAAGGGAGTTTTTTGCATCCTGGGATTTTCCTCTTTTCTGCAAAAGTTTCTTCCTTTTGTTGTAAAGTTTGTTTATGGCAGGGGACCACCAGATTGGCTTCCTTTTTTTGGATGAGAGTATTTTGGTTCTATTTGGGATGGCACGATTCATGCATGAGTGGATGTGCTCGTACAGTGCCATAGTGTAGGATTCAGCAGTTGAACTTTCAGTTTCCGTCTGCATGGGTGTCATGAAGTTTGTCACTTCTGACTTGAGTAGCATGAAGTTGGCTTTAGAGAAGTTTTTTATGGTGGTTTCTTTACTGGGGGGTGGGGGTGGGATGTGGATGTTAAGGGTGATTAGCTTATGGTCAGACCTGACTAGCGAGGGGGTGACCATAGGTATGGAGCATTGATTTCCCATGTTGGTAATGACCAGGTCTAGGATATTGGAGCCCCTGGTGAGAATATGGATTAGTTGATCCAGGGCGTTGGAATTTATGAATTCCAAGAACCGTTGCGCAAAGGTGTTGGGACATGAGTAGTTTTCCCAGTTAATGGCAGGGTAGTTAAAATCACCCAGTATTAGGGTGTTTGGTTCTATCTTAATATTTTCCAGTATGTTTAGAAAGGTGTAGTGAGAATCTTGGGGTATGGTGGGGGATCTGTAGCAAGCTACAATTTGGATTGCAGTCTTACCTAGTGTTAGTTGCACTTGGAGAATTTCAGACACATTGTGTTGGCCAACTAGCCTGGTGGTGTGAATATCCTTGGTGAATATTGACACTCCTCCACCTTTAGTGTTTCGGTCCTGGTTTGGTGGCCGAAAAGTGTGGTAAGAGTTGTAGCGTGGTATTGCAGGGGTGCTCTCTGGAGCTTTGAACCAGGTCTCAGTTACTGCACAGATATCGATGTTCTCCATTTTTAGGAGTGCCTCGAGAGAGTGCATTTTGAGGTTTAGACTTCTAGCATTGAGTAGCATTACCTTCAGATTTTGCATGCTTGTACCTGTTATGGTGGTGGTTTTGTCCTTTGAAGTTTGCCTAAAAAAGGCACTATAGGGGTGGCAAGAGCCTTAGCCAGTAACCTGAATCCCAGGGGCGACAGGTGCAGACCATCTCTGGCAAAGCATTGTGGTCTGTCAATCATGTCATCCCAGGCAGACAGATACTGGATCCCCTTTGAATGACACCATAAGCTTAGCCAATTGTTGAAGTCAGTCATTTTATCCTTATATTGTAGTATCATTCTGGGCGAAGGCAGGATGCTACTCAGGGCTAGGGTCATACCTGCCTGGGCCACATGATCCGAGATCTCTTCCATGTCTCTTTTCATGTAGTCCAGGGAGGTACATCTCAAGTCATTCACTCCAACATGGACAATGACAGAGTCATATTTGTGCTTGTTGTGGAGTGACTTGAGTGCATACGTTATGTGGCAGATCCTGGCACCCGACAGGCAGCTGACTGTAATTTTCTCCTTATTCAACCTGGTGAGAGGGACATCAGTGTGCCGGACTATAGAGTCACCTATGACTAAAGTGTTAGGTACATTGTCTTGCCTTAGGGGCTGTTGCTGGGTGGCACACTGGTGTTGTGAACTATGTGACACATTGGTTGTGATTGGTGTTTGTTTGCGTTTCAGCTTCAGAGGTCTTTGTTGCTTGGGCAGGTTACAGTTAATGTTAATGTTTAAATGGGCAGGTTACAGTTAATGTATGTTTAAAAAGTGCACTGGTCATTCTCTTGTTTCTCATGTCACTCAAATGCTCACTAATTCTGATTCTCAGGGGTTGTGTGGTTTGGCCAACATAAAATGCTGAACAAGATCAACTGGCTAAGTAAATCAGCCAGTCACTACTGCAATTTCCCATAATGTCAGTGTTATATATCTTTGGTGTGTTCTTGCTGGCAAATTCTTAAAATTCTTAAATTCACCAATGGCTTCAAAAACATTATTAATGATCATTGGAACATTTTGTTGGCTAATGAACAGTTGGCTAACATATTGCCCCCACATTGTTTATTTTCATACCGTAGAGGTAAAACTGTAAATTCACATCTTACCCATTATAAGAAAAATTTTAACAAGGAAGTTCATCAAACTACCTTATCCTAAGAAAAATTAGTAGGCAGTTGCCCTTGTGGACATTGTCGTGCTTGTAAACACATGGTTAAAACTAAAGAATTTACCAGCAAGAACACACCAAAGATGTATAACATTGACATTATGGGAAATTGCAGTAGTGATTGGGTGATTTACTTAGCCAGTTGCTCTTGTTCAGCATTTTATGTTGGCCAAACCTCACGACCCCTGAGAATCAGAATTAGTGAGCATTTGAGTGACATGAGAAACAAGAGAATGACCAGTGTACTTTTTAAACATACATTAACCCATCACACTGCCAAATTTTATTTCATAATAATAGATAAAATTCAGGGGAATAGAATGTGCAGAACAGGATGGCATACCAAGCTTAATGACAGGGAATCAGGCTGGATAGTAAGATTGGGAGTCCTCTTTAAACCTGGCCTCAATGAACAGAACTAATTTGGTATGCACCGATAACATGGCTTTATTTATTAAATATTTAAGTATTTAAATATGGGCTGATGTCATGGAACAGTAACACTGAAGAAGGTTCGTTTGAGCAGAAACAGGTTTGTTTGTTTTGGGTCAGCCACATGTATTAAATTTGCTCTCAATAAATCTTTGGATTTATTTGATGTTCTTCGTGTTTCACTGTTGCAGTCATTACATTTGGGTAATCTGCTGGCAGGTTGCCCTCAGTCGGCCTGATTATCAAAGTCTTGGGTCCTGCGTTGGTTGCTGTCCCTTCTTCCATGACGTCAGGTAGTCAGGAGTATAAAACATGCAGCCGACACCATTACATCAGTCTTTCTTGTTGCGCGGTGCCCGAAGCAGAAGCAGTTCGCAGTGCCGGTCATCTGACTCCTGAAATTTTCGTTTTCGACTTTCAGATCCGAAGTCTTCAACTAAAAAGTTAAGTACCCCATTGGGGAAACTTTTTCTTGCTCCTTACCGATGTCAGTAAAAGTTAATAATTGCATTACTTGTGGAAAGCAAATACCTCATAAGGATTTTCATTTGTACTGTATTCCTTGCCTAGGCCCTGACCACAACGTACCTTGCTGTCGGTCTTGTGCTTTATTTAATCAATGCACTATAAAATGTCGGTACATTTTTGCTTCTAAATATTTTGGCTCATGCTTTAATTATCCAGAAATGTCGTCGGATAGCAATCCGACTACCGGAATTTCTAAAAAACACAAAGAAAAAGATGGAGACAGGCCGTTGAGGTCCAAAACTGCCGACGATGCTTCTCCTAAGCCAGTTCACCGGTTCTCAGTGAGATGCTTTCGTAGCCCCTGAATCTCGCTACTTCTGATTCGCAGGCCTCTACTGAGACCCATTCGGAGTCCGGTGTGCCACGAGATTCTTCGATTATGGAACCCGCGGATGTCTCTACCTTGGATGGGTCCAGAGCCGCTGTGCAGGCACTGGCTTCTGAGGGTGTTTTCAGGCCTACAGATTTGTATATTAGACCGATGCCATCTTCAAAACTAAGGCCAAAATCTCAACCTATGCCTAAAACAATGACTCCTGGGCCACATGTGCAGGCCCCTATGCCTAAAAAACAAATGATCAAAATGGCTGAAGATTTAATTACTCTGATCAGGGGTAGCCAACCATGCCCCCCTTCTAAGAGGCCTAGGCAAGACATTGATTATGAAACTTCTGAACAGGATTCTATTTCTTCTGACTCTTCTAATGAACAGGAATTGTCTATACCTACTTATGAGGACTCTGATGCAGAAGATTACATTCCTTCTGCTTCTCCCCCCTGAGGATTTTTCGTTTGGCGAAACTTTACATACCTTAAGGGAATATTTCCACTGGGAAAGTCAGGATTTCTCTGAATCTAAAAAGAGACTTAAGGATTTTCTTCTTCTTCCTCAGCATAGGCCTTTGGCTATACCTCCTGTTCTAGACATTGTTGATTATGTTTTTTCAGAATCTAGTATGGCTTCTGATTCTCTGCCTCCGGCTCCTTGTAAGCCAGACAGATACTATAGGGTATGACTCACATAAATTCCTTTTCCAAAATCCTGTTGCAGATCCTGAAACCATTTCTAAGGGTCCCAAGGGCATTAAGGCTTCTACTGTTAAAAATCCTACCCCTTCTGATAGAGAATGTTCTTCGTGTTTCACTGTTGCAGTCATAACTGTAGGGTACTCCTGCCGGCAGGCAGCCCGAGGTCGGCCAGAATATCAAAGTCTGGGTCCGGCGTCGGCTGCATCAGCCAAAACCCTGACGTCAGAACGCATGGGTATAAGCTGACAGCCGACGCCATCTTCTCCAGTCTTTCTTGCCGTGCGGTGCAAAGCAGTTCGCTAGTTGTTGGTTGGCGTTTTCAAGACAACGTGGTGTGATTGTCGTCGGTCCGAAGTTTTCTACTTCTCTTCTCAAAGCTAAGTACCCCATTGGGGAAACTTTTTTCTTGCTCCTCCGATGTCAGAAAAAGTTAATAATTGTGTATCGTGTGGAAAACAAATACCTCATAAAGATTTCCACTCTTACTGTCTACCTTGCTTAGGCCCTGACCACGATGTTTCTTGCTGTTAGTTCTGTGCCAGGTTTAATTCTCGCACTATCAAGCGTAGGTACGATTGGGCCTTGAATTACTTCGGTAGACATTTTAATTATAGGATGTCATCGGATACTTTACCGACTACCGGAATACAGAAGAAACGCAAAGACAAGGACAGGCCTCCGAGGTCCAAACAGGATACTTTGCAGCCGGAGCCAGCTTCGGGTTCGGCGGTCGTCAGTGAGTCGCTTTTGCAGCCCCTGTCGTCCGCCACTTCTGAACCGATGGCCGACACGGACTCCCATGGGGAGCCATCTAGGCCTAGTAATTTGTCTGCTGCAGGACCTTTGGACGTCGCTCCTTCAGATGGGTCCGGAACCGCTGTGCAGGTACCGGCTTCTGAGGGGGTCTTCAGGCCTTCACATATTACTGTTTCCACAAAGACAAAGGCTAAGTCAAAGACTCCTGCTAAACCCAGACTTTCTGCTCAAGCTTCTTCGGATTCAGCTCCTAAGACTCAGAAGCAATTACTACGGATGGCTGAGGATTTATTAACTATGATTAGGGGCTCTCACCCTCCTCCTGAGAAAAGGCCTAGACAGGATATCCCTTATGATTCCTCTGATCAGGCTTCTGTATCTTCTGTTTCTTCCTCTGATCAGGATTACTCTTTTCCTCCTTATGAGGATTCGGATGCAGAGGATTCTGTTCCCTCTGCCTCCCCCCCTGAAGATTTCTCTTTTGGGGAAACCTTGCATGAGATGAGGGAGCATTTTCATTGGGAAGGTCAGGATTATTCTGCTTCCAAAAAGAGACTTAGGGAATTTCTTCTCCTCCCTCAACACAGGCCTTTAGCTATTCCTCCTGTACTTGACATTGTGGATGATGCCTTCTCTGAAGCTAACTTGAATCCTGATTCCATGCTGCCTGCACCTTCTAAGCCTGATAGATTTTACAGTGTCCCTGATTCCCATCAATTCTTATTTAAGAACCCTTCTGCTGATCCTGAAACTATTTCGCAGGGTTCCAAGGCTGCTAAGGCTGCCTCCTCTAAGAATCCTATCCCCTCTGAAAAGGATTCTCGTGCCTTGGACAGGTGGGGCAAAAAGGTTTATACTTCAGCTACCCTTTCTATTAGAGCTTTAAATTGCCAGTTTCACATGTTTAAGTATCAACAGTTTCTTTTATCTGTTTTAAAACAAAGGCTTTCTACCTTTCCTGCATGTGCTGAGGATAAGGAATTACAGGATGTGTTGCATGCAACTGAACAAGTTAGCAAACATAGTTTATATTGTGGTTTTGATGCCTTAGAGGCTTCTTGCAGGGCGGCTGCCTCTGGTACTGTTATCAGGAGACATGCTTGGCTTCGTGAGCAGAATTTACCTGAACAAGTTAAGGCTAAATTGCTAGATGCCCCTGTTCAGCATGATGTCTTATTTGGATCTAAGGCTGAGGAAGTTATTAAAAAGATGGAAGAAAAAGCCAAGTCTATGCAGACTGTAAAAGATTTTTTGCAAGTGCAGCCTCCTAGATTTTCCAGAAATTGGCCCTCCAAAAATTGGTCTTTTCCCACTTCTGACAGGCCTCAAAGGGGTAGATATAGACGCTCCAGAGGTCGGGCGCAGGCTCAGGCCTCTTACAGATCTAGACAGTGGACTGCTTCTTCACCTAGAAGGGGAGAAGACAGACCTCAAACCCAAAGAAAACAGACCCAATGACTCTCTCTGTTGGGCTTCAGGTCCTCCTTCCCTGGATGCCCCTCTCGGAGGAAAACTTTCTCTTTTTTACCAAAATTGGACTCACATTACCCAGGACAAATGGGTGTTAGACGTGATTTTGAAAGGCTACAGATTCCACTTTCACACTCTGCCAAGGCCTTCCGGCTGGCCAGATCTGCCAAAACATCAATGGACAGAGGCCTTAAATCAAGTGGACGCTTTATTAGCCTTAAGAGCCATAGAACCTGTTCCACCTCTAGAGGTGGGAAAAGGTTTTTACTCGATACTTTTTCTGGTCCTAAGAAAACAAAACTCCTGGAGACCTATTCTGGACCTCCGGAAATTCCAAAATTCAAGATGCTTACTCTTCAACAACTTCTTCCAGTGCTCTCACAAGATGCTTGGATGGTAACATTGGACTTAAAAGACACTTACTTACACATCCCCATAAGGCAACAATGCAGAAAGTACCTCAGATTCAAGGCAGGCTCGAGACACTTTCAATTCTCTGTACTGCCATTTGGCTTATCCACTGCGCCCAGAGTTTTTACCAAATGCCTGGCTCCAGTAGTAGCTTACTGCAGACTTCAGGGGATTCAGATTTACCTCTGTCTGGACGACCGTCTAATTCAGGCAGACAGCAAGGACCTTTTACTTCAACACCTGCATTTTGTTCAACGTCTTCTCCTACTACTGGGATTCTCAGTGAACACAAAAAAGTCACATTTGATTCCTTCTCAATGAATGACCTTCTTGGGAGCTCTTTTAGACACAAGTTTACAGATGGCCTTCCTTACTCCAGAAAAACAGTTACAGCTGGCTTCAGTCTTCAAGACCTTGGCAACATTGACTCAGCTCACTGCAAGGAAATTCCTGCAGGCTTTGGGCTACATGGCCTCTTGCATCCTGTTGATTCCAAATGCGAGGCTTCACATGAGGAAACTTCAATGGTACCTAAAGAGTGTATGGTCTCAGCATTGCCACAGTCTGGATACAATGATTCCATTGATTCCCTGCCTCCAGAAGGAATTCCTTTGGTGGTCCAGGGCGTGTGTTTTGAATGAAGGGAAGCCCTTTCGTCTGCCTCAACCTACTCAGATCATAACCACGGACGCCTCGGATTATGCATGGGGAGCTCATTTTCTAGACAAATGCCAACAGGGTTCTTGGACAAACAAACACCTTCTATGGCACATCAACTTGAAAGAAATGTTAGCAGTCCAAAATGCTCTTCTAGCCTTCCAGACTCTTTTGAAGCCAGGGCCTCTGCTAATTCGAACAGACAATACCACAGTCATGTGGTACATAAACAAGCAAGGGGGCTCTCACTCTTACCCCCTTTGCAGACTTGCCATGACCTTATGGGACACAGCCCTAAATTTGAATCTGGATCTTCAGGCACAGTTCATTCCAGGAAATCAGAATCTCTTAGCAGACGGCCTAAGCAGAAACATTTTGGATCCTCACGAATGGATGTTGGATCCCAACTTATTCAGCAAGATAACTGCAGTTTGGGGCTGTCCTCAGATAGATCTGTTTGCATCCCATCTCAACCATCAGTTGCCTCTCTCTTACACCAGGTCCTTCCACAAGACAGCTTGGGAAGTGGATGCTCTGTCCTTCAGCTGGAGGAATCTTTCGGGATATGCCTTCCCTCCTCTTCCTCTTCTGCCTCGGGTATTGCTAAAGATAAAGCTGGACAAACCCAGACTGATCATTTTGATAGCTCCAAATTGGCCTCATCAGTTTTGGTACCCTACTCTACTGCACCTTTGCTTGGAACCCCCTTGGAGTCTTCCTCTGACCCATTCTCTACTGTCCCAGCATCAGGGTCAGGTATTTCACTCTCAAATCAAGACTCTGCCTGGCAGCTTGGCTCATCAAAGGCGATTGATTCCTTCTTCTCTTCCTAAACAAGTTTTGGATATTCTTTTGGAAGCTAGGCGTCCTTGTACTAGGAAATCTTATGCTTCTAAATGGAAAAGATTTTGTATTTGGATGCAGGATCGGGGCTCTGATCCTTTAATACCTGATATTCCCTCTATTTTACTTTATCTCTCAGACCTTTTGATTAATGGTCTTTCTTTTTCTTCCATTAAAATTCATGCTTCTGCTATTTCGGCTCATTTCAATTGTGAACCTCCCATTTTTTCCCACCAGCTAGTTAGACAATTTCTGAGAGGTGCTAAGAATTTAAGACCTCCTAGATCTCCTCCGGTCCCTCCTTGGGATCTCAACTATGTCTTGGAAAAGCTTACTTTGCCTCCTTTTGAGCCTGCTGCCTCTGCAGATATTAAGTTCTTATCCTGGAAGACAGCTATCTTGTTGGCCTTGACTTCTGCCAGAAGGGTGTCTGAGTTGCAAGCCCTCATGGCCGTGGAACCATACCTCATCTTCCATCAGGACAGAGTTTCCTTGAGGACCAATCCTACTTTTATGCCTAAGGTAGTTTCTAGAGTGGCTCTAAACCAGATTATTCACCTTCCTTCCTTTTTTCCAAAACCCCAAAATAAGGGGGAAAGGATTTTGCATTCATTGGACGTACACAGGCAACTACGTTTTTATCTGGACAAAACTAAATGTTTCAGAAAATCAGATCAATTGCTTATCTCATTTGCTTCCAGTTCTCTAGGTAAAGCTATTTCTAAGCAAACTATTTCCAAATGGATTGCTCATGGAATAAGATATTGTTACTCTCTTTATGGAAAACAGATTCCAGGTACCGTCAGGACTCATTCTACTAGAGCAGCTGCCACTTCAGCATCCTTTCTCAGAGGAGTTCCTACCAAGGACATTCTGGAGGCTGCCACTTGGAGCTCTGTGCATACCTTTTCCAAGCACTATAACCTCCCTTTGTACTCTGTCTAGGGCAGGCTTTGCCTCTGCTGTCTTGCAGGGTCTTCTAGCTGCTCCTTCTTCTTCATAACCTCCTCCCGTGTTCTCAGCTTTGGGATTCTACCCTACAGTTATGACTGCAACAGTGAAACACGAAGAACATAGTACAGTTGTGTATACCTACCATAAATGTAGATGTTCGAGTGTCTTCACTGTTGCAGTCGGTGTTTCCCCTCCCTCCAGACCCTTCTTGTTTCTTTTTGCTTACTGTGTTTCCTTTTCCACTACCTTTCTGGTGTATTTGTGTTTCCCTTGGGACACCTTTTGGTTTTATGGGGGCTTCTGACAGGGGCAAGAAAGGCTGGAGAAGATGGCGTCGGCTGTCAGCTTATACCCATGCGTTCTGACATCAGGGTTCTGGCTGATACAGCCGACGCCGGACCCAGACTTTGATATTCTGGCCGACCTCGGGCTGCCTGCCGGCAGGAGTACCCTACAGTTATGACTGCAACAGTGAAGACACTTGAACATCTACATTTATGGTAGGTATACACAACTGTACTTTCCAGGGTGCTGGATAGATGGGGTAAGAAGGTTTACACTTCTGCAACCTTGGCAATCAGGGCTTTAAACTGTCAATTTCATATGCTAAAATATCAACAGCATGTCATGGGACTGCTTAAACAGAAAATTATGTTAATTTCTGACTGTGTGGAAAACAAAGATTTTACAGGATTTATTGCATTCAGCTGAACAAGTTGGAAAACATACTTTGCAATGTGGTTTTGATTCTTTGGAGTCCTCTTGCAGGGTTGCTGTAACTGGGTCAGTGCTAAGAAGGCATCTTGGCTCAAAGAGCAAACTCTGCCTGATCACGTTAAAGCAAAATTGTTGGATGCTCCTTTACAACAGGACCATCTCTTTGGTAATAAGGCTGAATAAATTTTTTAAAAGATGGAAGATAAAGCTAAATCTATGCAAACTGTGAAAGATTTCTTACAAGTGCAACCTCCAAGATTTAGTAGGCACTGGCCTACTAAGAACTCGCCCTTTCCAGTTCCTTCGAGAGCCACTCAAGTCAAACCCAGACATTCCAAAGGCTCCAGGTTTCAGTCACAAGGGACTTTCAGAACAAAACAATGGGGTGCCTTCTCTTCCAAATCTGGAAACAACAAGACACCTACCTATGGTAAACAGTCTCAATGACTTCCCTTTACACTTACCAAGCACTTAGCCACCCCTTTGGGGGGAAATCTGGCTCTTCATGCAAGAAACTGGCAACTTATAACCCAGGACAAATGGGTTTTAAATATAGTATCCCAGGGATACAGATTTCATTTCCACACATTACCAATTCGAAACGGATGGCCAGACCTGCCCCCAAATCAGTGGGCAGAGGCCCAGAAACAAGTACTTTCCCTCATGAGCATAAGGGCTATTCAACCAGTACCAGAAGAGGAAAAGGGTCAAGGTTTGTATTCAAGAATTTTCCTGGTACCCAGAAAAGACAAATCATGACATCCAATTCTGGACTTATCTACTCTAAACACCTTTCTGGACATTCCAAAATTCAAGATGCTGACTCTTCACCAGTTACTTCCTGTACTAGGCAAAGATGCCTGATTGGCAACTCTAGATTTAAAAGAGGTTTACCTGTATATCCCAGTCAGGGAATTTTGCAGAAGATACCTCTGCTTCAAAGCAGGCTACTTGCATTACCAGTTCTCTGCACTGCCCTTTGGCTTATCTAGTGCACCCAGGGTCTTTACAAAGTGCCTGGCTCCAGTAATTGCATTTTGCAGGCAAAGAAATATTCAAATATATCCATACCTGGACGATTGTCTAATTTAGGAAGAAAACAAGGACACTCTTCAAAACCATCTGGCATTTGTAAAAAGGGTTCTAACTTGTCTAGGGTACACTATAGACGAAAAGAAATCACAACTGGTACCCTCTCAAAAAATCACATACCTGGGTGCAAGCTTGAATACAACTGCCCAGATGGCTTTCCTTATGCCAGAGAAGCAAATTCATTTGGTGACTTACTTCAAACAGGTGGCCACAAAACCCCTGCTTTCTGCAAGACAAATACTGCAAGGCTTGGGGTTCATGGCCTCCTGCATTCTTCTAATTCCATATGCAAGACTACATATGAGGAAATTTCAGTGGTACTTAAAAAGTCATCTGGAGTCAGCATTGTCACAGCCTGGAAACAATGATTCCTATCATACTTTGCCTGCAACTAGAGTTCCTATGGTGGGCAGAGGCCTGCCACCAAAACAAGTGACTGCCATTCACACCACCCCCTGCTGCCCAAACCCTAACTACAGACACAACAGACTATGCTTGGGGGGCACATGTGGCAGGGAAGTGCATTCAGGGCAAATGGAGCCCAAATCAAATGCACCTTCATATCAATCAAAAAGAAATGCTAGCTGTACAGAATGCACTGACAGCCTTCAAGGACTACCTTCATCCAGGACAATTAATGATAAAGACAGACAACACCACGGTTATGTGGTACATAAACAAGCAGGGGGGTAGACACTTCTACCCCCTTTGCAGACTAGCCATGACATTGTGGAACACGGCCTTGACCTATCCAAGTACAACTACAAGCTCAATTCCTGCCAGGAAAGCTGAATACTCTGGCAGACGAACTAAGCAGAAATCACATGGACCCACACGAATGGAAACTGGAACCATGAATTTTCAACATGTTGAGACACAAATGGGGGAGCCCAGACATAGATCTTTTTGCCTCACCCCAGAACTATCAGTTGGACAAATTTTGCACAAGAACTCATCACAAAAAAACCTGGAAAGTGGATGCTCTACCCTTCAGCTGGGAAAACCTATCAGTCTATGCCTTTCCCCCTCTGCCTCTGCTCTCCAAAGTTCTACTAAAAGTCAAACAGGACAAACCAAAAATGATTTTGATTGCTCCAGACTGGCCTCACCAACACTGGTACCCACTCCTGCGCAGTGTGTCACACCTTCCACCATGGCACCTGCCTCAGACACCTTACTTACTGTCTCAGCAGAACAACCAAATTCTGCACACTCAGCTCCAAACTTTGAATCTTGCAACATGGCTAATCCCCTAAATTCACCCTTAGCATCCCTCAGCAAACCTGTGATGGATGTCATTTTGGAGGCGAGAAGGCCTAGTACTAGAAAATCCTATGCTGACAAATGGAAAAGATTCTGTGCCTGGAGTCAGTCTCAAGGGATAAGCACAGCAGTGACCAACATTCCTCAGATTTTACAATACTTAACTGAGATGCTTCACCAGGGCCTGTCCTTTTCTTCCATAAAAATCCATGCCTCGGCCATTTCAGCTCATTACAACACAGATCCTCCCCTCTTCTCTCTTCCTCTGCTAAAGCAGTATCTCAGAGGGGCCAAAAACTTAAGACCACCCAGGAGAGCTCCAACCCCTGCCTGGGATGTCAATTTTATATTCGAGATGCTCACTCTTCCTCCTTTCCAGCCAGCTGCTACTGCAGACTTAAAATTTCTCTCCTGGAAAACAGCTTTCCTTTTAGCAGTCACTTCAGCTAGAAGGATTTCCGAATTACAGGCTCTTATGGCAGTGTAGCCTTTCATCATTTTTCATGTGGACAGCGTCTCTCTCAGGACCAATCCATCCTTCATGCCTAAGGTGGTATCCAGTGTGGCTCTTAATCAGACCATTAATTTGCCAACTTTCTTTCCCAGTCCACAGAACAAGGGGGAGCATTCAGTGGATGTACACAGACAACTTAGATTTTACTTAAGCAGGACAAAATCTGAAAGAAAATCTGAACAATTGCTGGTGGCATTTGCTGCAGGGGCAGAGGGAAAGGCTATTTCAAAGCAAACCATTTGCAAATGGATAAGCCATTGTATTCGTTTCTGCTATATGCACCATGGAAAAACTATCCCCAGGGGATCAGATCCCATTCCACTAGGGCTGCATCTACTTCAACAGCCTTTCTCAGAGGTGTTCCTACCAGGGACATTCTAGAAGATGCTACCTAGAGCTCAGTTCATACATTCACTAAACATTACCATTTACCACTTTTCTCTAAATCCAGAGCTGGCTTTGCCACTGCTGTCCTGCATGGCCTTATAGCTGGTCCTAATGCTGTATAATTCCCTCCACCCAACCATAGCTTTGGGAATCTACCCAAATGTAATGACTGCAACAGTGAAACACGAAGAACATAGTACAGTTGTGTACACTTACCATAAATGTAGCTGATCGAGTGTATTCACTGTTGCAGTCCTGGTTACCCTCCCTCCAGCCCCCTATTTCTCTCTGGCTATACCTCTGTCTTCTTTCACTATGCTTAAAAGCCCTTTTGGTGTATTTGCTTTTGGGATTGGAGGTATATTTTTTGTGTTTTTAATTTTATTTGCTCCCCATTTGGGGGGGCACTTGACATCTGGGGCAAGAAAAAACTGATGTAATGGCGTCGGCTGCATGTTTTATACCCCTGACGACCTGACGTCATGGAAGAAGGGAGAGCAACTGACGCAGGACCCAAGACTTTGTTCATCAGGCCGACTGAGGGCAACCTGCCAGCAAATTACCCAAATGTAATGACTACAACAGTGAATACACTCGAACATCTACATTTATGGTAAGTGTACACAACTCTACTTTCCACTTTGGTGCTGGACTTTCTTTGGTTGGTGTGCTATAATGGTTCAGTCCATGCACTAGCCTCACTTGCGTGTGTGCTTGTTGCTGTATGAAGTGTCTTTTTACTTAAGACCCATTCTGGATCTTTCAACCCTAAACCTGTTGGTAGCCAAGACAAATTTCCGGGTGGTCACTCTCCAATCCATTCTGCCGTTTCTGCAGAAGAATGACTGGATGTGCTCAGTGGACCTCCAGGATGCATACTATCACATCAAAATGGACAGGTTCTCTCAGGGGTTCCTCCGCTTTTGGCTGGGGGCCAACCACTACCAGTTCAGAGCACTAACCCTTTGGTCTCATTACCGCCTCCAGGGTGTTCACTAAAGTGATGGCTCACCAGTGGCTGCAGAGGTTCCAGGTCTTCCCCTCCCTGGACGATTGGCTCCTTTCCACCCCCACCAGGCATCGCCTCTACCAAGCCAGGAATCTCCTTCTCCAAACCGCCCATCACTTGGGCTTAACCATAATTCTCAATAAGTCCCTTTTGGATCCAGTACAAACTCTGGACTTTATTGGAGCATGGTTAGACACCATTCAGACCAAGGTTTTTCTGACCCTGGACAGACTTCAATCCTTCAAACATCATATGTCATACATTGTTCAGACCCAATATCTCCCTGCAGAATCAATTCTTCAGGTGTTGGGGTCCATGGCAGCCAAAATTACCCTCATCTGCATATGAGGTTTCTTCAGTGGACTCTAGCAGTCCAATGGTGCTTACTAGATCTACCCTTATCCAATCCAGTTTGCGTGTCTCGAGTCTGCAGGGATGAGCTTCTCCGGTGGTTGCAATCCCCGGATCTTCTTTGGGGGTCGTCCCTTTATCCTTCCGGCCCCTGTGACCACAGATGCCTCCCTACTCGGGCGGGGTGGCATGGCATTGCATGGAAAGGACAGTCCAAGGCATGTGGTCTTCCCTAGAGACTAAACTGCATATCAATGTCCTGGAGATGAGGGCAGTGCTACTGGCATTGCAAGCTCTCCATGCCCATCTTTCCTGAGGGACAGTTGCTGTCCAGACAGACATGCCTGTAGTTGGGTACATCAACAAACAGGGGGAAGCCAGGTTTTATCCCCTTTGTCGCAAAGCCATGAGATTGTGGGAATGGGCGATTTCTCATTGGCGGGTTTCTGGTGGCAACACACATTCCTGGGAGATGCAGCATTCTGGTGGACAGGCTCAGCATATCTATTCTGATGTCTAACAAGTAGTCTCTGAATCCTTCAGTAGCGGAAGAGATCTTCCTAAAGTGATGTCAGCCTTGCTGCAATCTCTTCACCTCTCCATCAAATGTGAAGTGCGGTGAGTATTCACTTTGAACCCCCCCCCCGGGGGAGCCACCAAGAGACGCTTGGTTCATTCTTGGCCCTGCGGTCTTTTATATGTTTATCCTCTACTTCCCCTCATCCCAAAGTTCATTCAGAAAGCTCAGCAGCTGGGAGCTTAGTGATCCTCATGGTTCCCCCTCTCTGTGGTTTCATGTAGTGTGTCTTCCTTGGACATTAGATCCAGTTCCGGACCTGATCTCGCATCCCTCAGGGATCCTACATCCAGATCAAGTCAGTCTGAAGCTTACAGCTTGGCTGCTTCAGTCCAGGTGATAGCTAGGACTCCCGGGCTGTCTTCTGCTGTTAGGAAGATTTAGGTAGTGGCTCACAAATCGTCCACTAGGAAAGTTTACACCAGTAAGTGGAAACATTTTTCAATATGGTGACCCAACATGATCTGGATCCCTTTCACTGCTCCAGTGCCCGCTATTCTGGAATTTTTGGCAGATATTTTTCATCAGTGTGCCAGTTTCTCTATGGTTAAGGTTCTGCTAGCAGCTATTTCCAATTTTCATATAGGAGACAGTTTGGCTTCCCTAGTTGTTCTAAGCTTTGTCAAGCCTTTTTGAAAGGTACCTTCTTGCAATCAAGGACTCCACGCCACCTGGGAATCTTACTGTAGTTCTACAAGGTTTGGTTTCTTCCCCCTTTGAACCTGCAGCTACTGTGGATTTACAAGACAGCCTTTCTTATAGCTTTTACTTTGGCCAAAAGAGTGTCAGAGATTCAGGCCTTATCTATTAAGCCTCTGTATATGGTGTTCCAGAAAAATAGGTTCTCCTTACACATGAACCCTTCCTTTCTCACAAAAGTGGCTTCCGAATCCACCATTAATTAGGTTATCAGTCTCCCTGTTTTCTTCCCCAATTTTCAGAATAAAGGAGAGTATAAGTTGCACTTGCTTGATTTTCATAGGCAGTTAAGTTTTTATTTGCACAGGAAAAAGTATTTTACAAGTCTGATCAACTTTTTGTTTCCTTTGCTAAGCCTTTCTTAGGAGAAACCAGTGTCAGAGATGACTATTGCTCGTTGGATCTCCCAGTGCATAGTTTGAGCATATACAGCCAAAGGCTTATTTCCTCCAGGTCAAATTAAAGCACATTCTGCTGGGTCTGTGGCTACTTCAGCAGCCTTTTGGTCTAGGGTTTCCCCTGGATGATATTTGTTTTTCAGCTGCTTGGGGATCTTCGCACACACTTATTTCCCATTATAAGTTAGATCTGCTGTCCAAAGGCAGGGCATCCTTTGGCTCTGCTGTGCTTTGGAAAATCCTTCCATGAGGACCTCCCAGGGTCTTGTAGTAGCTGGGGATTCTGTTCCACAGGTTGAAGAGCAAATGAAAACAACTTCAGATAAAGAAGTTATGTATTCACCATAACGTTCCATCTGAGTTGTTGCTTTTCATTTGTCTTCAACCATCCCTCCCTCCTTCCCCTGCCATTTGCGGGCTGTGTGGTCCATTGGGTGGATAAGATGTATTTTGCGAGCTGTGTGGTCCTTTGGGTGGATAAGACATAGCCATTTTCTGGCAAGCCTTTGTCTCCTTTATGGGGCTACAAAGTTCCTAATACTAAGGTGTTAGGTTAATGGTTAGGTCAAAGTGTTATGGTCGGCAGCAAACATGATCTTAAGGGAGGAGGGAGACATGGAGCATTATGGGTAGGGGAGGAGCTTGGAGCTCAGATCTGATGCTGGAAGATGCAGCCGTGTCGGATCCATGCTGGATCCGAGTCCCACAGGTTAAAGACAAATGAAAGGCAGCAACTCAGATGGAACAGCAACTCAGATGGAACATTATGGTGAGTACATAACGTCTTCATTTCCTTCCTGGAGGACAAGAACTCCTCTAAGGAATTGTTGGGACTTTGCCACAGTGTAAGGAGTGTCTAGCCACCTGGGAGCTGGAATGGCAATGATACATGGAAGCCTCTAGCCTAGCTGCTGTATCTGGCTCTGTCATTAAAAGACATGCTTGGCTTAGGGAACAGACCTTAACACACCATGTCAAATCCAAACTTCTAGATTTACCCATGGATAAGGACTTAAGCTCAGGCTGTGCTAAAAAAGATGGAAAATATTGCAAAATCTATGCAAACGGTCAAGGACTTTCTCCAGATTCAACCTCCTAGGTTTAGTAGAAATTTTCCCACTAAACCCTGTTCCTTTCCTTCTCAGTCAAAAGGCAGTCAGAGAAAACCTTGCAGGGAAAAAACTCAAAGGTAGCAGCAGTCACAGTGGCCTAGGCAGTGATCCTCAGAAACCCCCAAGTAGGGGAGTTCTAGACCACAAGGCCTTGACAGAGAGCAACAGTGACTCTTTCTTTCCCCTCCCTATCCTCCCATCCCTCTCCAGAACAGATAGAAGTAAGACTAGGAGGAAGGATATCCCTATTCAAAGCAAACTGGTCCCCCATTACTTCAGACAAATGGGTTCTGAAGGTTATCTCAGATGGTTACTGGCTCATTTTCAAAGAGCCGTTAAGATATTCAGGTTACCTAGATGTTCCACAACATCAAAGAGCAGAGGCCCTGTCTCAGATTCACAGCCTTTGCTCACAGGGCTCAGTGGAGCCAGTTCCAGATCATCAAAGAAGAAAAGGGTTCTATTCCAGACTGTTCCTGGTTTCCAGAAAGGAAAGCTCTTGGCACCCTGTCCTAGACCTGTCCACCCTCAACCTGTCCCTGCTGCGGTACCAGAATTCAAAATGTTGACTCTTCAAAAGCTTCTTCCCATGATAGCCTCTCAGGCCTCAGTAGTCACCTTAGATCTAAAAGATGCTTATTTTGCACATTCCTATAGAGGAATCTTGCAGAAGTTTTCTTCGCTTCAGGGCAGGTACCGGTCTTTCAGTTCTTGCATTGCCTTTTGGCTTGTCTGCTGCTCCCAGGGTCTTTACAAAGTGTTTAACCCGGGTGATAGCCTTCTACAGAACAAGAGGAATCAAGATTTAGCCCTATCTGGACAACTGCCTCATTCAAGCCACAAGTCAGTCAATTCTCCTCAAAGATCTGGCATTTATTCAGACCCTCCTCATTTCTTTGGGATTTGCCATCAATCGTTACAAATTCAGTGTAGTCCCATCCACCAGGATAGTTTCTCTGGCTGCTCCTCTGGATTCCTGTCTTCAAAAGGCTTTACTTCCTCTGAAAAACTCTCCTTCCTGACTCAATACTTCCAAAGCATTATGTTGAAACAGCGCCTCTTGACCAGTGAGTTCTTCAGAGCATTAGGCTACATGGCTTCTTGTGTCTTCATTATCCCTTTGGCCAGATTACAGATGAGGAAGCTTAAGTGGTACCTCAAGAATCTGTGGTGCCAGCACTCACAGTCCTTGGAGACTGGAATTCCACTGATCCCTTGCCTCAAAGGGAATTTGCATGGTGGACATGAGCCTGTGCTCAGAACCTGGGTCTTCCCTTCAGGCTTTTCTCTTAGGACCAAACGCTAACCACCGATGTCAGCAACAGCCTGGGGAGCTCATTGCCAGTACCTGCAGTCACAGAGCAGCTGGGAAAGTCACTTCAGACACCAGCACAAAAACTGGAAAGAACTGATGGCAATGCAGAAGGGCCTACAGGCTTTCAAAGATCAGTAGAAGCCATGGGTTCTGCTTGTCAAAACAGACAACACCACGGTTATGTGGTACATAAACAAACAAGGGGGTACCCTCTTGTACCCTCTGTATTGACTAGCAGTGCAGGTCTGGGAAACAATTCACTCTTTCGGGTTGCACCTCTTGGCACAGTACTTCACAGGGACTCAAAGCACACTAGCAGATCATCTCAGCAGAAACCTCATCGATCACCACAAGTGGCACCTACATCGGGAAATGTTTCTCAGCATGGTCCAGAAATGGGGATTCCCCCCAAATGGACCTCTTTGCCGCCAGAGAAAATGCTCAACTGAAGAGGTTCTGTTCTAGCAACTAACTGCACACAGCCTGGAATACAGATGCCTTCTCCTTCCTTTGGAGCAGCATGTTCCTTTATGCATCCCCTCCTCTGCCTCTTTTCATAGGGGTCCTCCTAAAAATCAGAGAAGAGGGCCCAAGGGTCATCCTGATTGCTCCGGGCTGGCCCAAACAACAGTGGTATCCTCTGCTACTGAGTTTACCCAATGAAAAACTATGGCAGTTATGTCAGAAAGTGGATGATCTGACTCAGAACCAGGGGAGGTTTGTACATCCCAACATACAGATTCTCTTAACTCTCAGCCTGGATAATTCCACAGAAAGCTTCTCTGAGCACACCCTAAGCAGACAAGTTCAAGACATTCTCAAAGTGACTAGAAGACGTAGTACTAGGAAATCGTTCTCAGACAGATGGAAAAGATTCTGCATGTGGTGTCAGCAGCAAAGACCTCAATCCTAAATCAGCCAATATCTCCGCCATTTTAGATTACCTGGCTAACCTGCTGGACAGAGCCATTTTTCTTCCATCAAGATTCACATCTTTGCTATTTCAGCCCACATCGCTGTTCTTCCTCCTATCTTCTCGTACCCTCTGATGAAACAGTTCCTTAGAGAAGTGGTCCACATCAGACCTCCCAGGAGAAAACCCACACCTCCATGGGACCTCAGTTTTGTCCTAGAAAAATTTATGCTGTCCCCTTTGAACCAGTAACCTCTGTTGATCTAAAATTCTTAACCTGGAAGACCATCCTTTTACTGGATATCACCTCAGCTACAAGGGTCTCTGAGCTGCAAGCTCTCATGGCACTCATATTCCACCCACACAGAGTATCACTTAGAACTAATCCATCCTTTATGCCCAAGGTAGTCACAAACACATCTTTGAATCAAGCCATACACTTACCTATCTTTTTTCCCCAAGCCTCAAATCAGGAGGGAAAGAATCCTTCATTCCTTGGATGTACACAGACAAGTTTGTTTCTGCCTGGACAGAGCTAAACTTTTCAGGAAATCAGACCTACTCTGATGTGTGTCCTTTACCATTGGCTCTGAGGGGGAAAAAAAAGTCTCCAAACAGACTATCTCCAAGTTTATCTCCCACTGTATTTCCTTTTGTTACAGCCATTATGGCAAAAAGCCTCCTGAAACTGTAAAACGTCACTCTACTAATGCCACTTCTACCTCTATTGGCTTCCTGGTCACCTGTGCATAACTTTACCAGACATTACCACTTATGTGCCTTCTCCAAGTCTAGAGCAGGGTTTGCCACTGCCATCTTGCAGGGAATCCTCTCTTTTCCATAATGTTCCTTCTACGCTCTTCTCAGCTTTACAAATCCTCCCACAAGTTAGGACTGCAACAGTGAAACAAAAGAACGTAGTTGCCATAAATGTAGATTTTCAAGTGTATTCATAGTTGCAGTCTTTTTTCCCTCCCTCCTTCCCCCTTTTTTGCCTATAGTAGTAGTCTGCTTCTATTTACCTGCTCTTTCCAGAGGACCCCATGGATGTTTACCCTGTAGGCCTTCCTGTTCTACCTTATTCCTTGCTTATGATTCATGCTGGGGGCTCCTACCTTTTAGGGAGCAAGAAACAACTGTAGTCATGGCGTCGGCTGGCTCTCTTTATACCCAAGTGTACTGATGTCAGGGAAGGGCATCCACTGGCCTTAGAAGAAGGGAGATTTTTTCCTCTGGTAGTGGGGCTGGCCATGGGTTTCCACAGCATGAAATCCCACAAGTCAGAACTGCAACAGTGAATACATGTGAACATTTACATTTATGGTAAAGGTACACAACTGTACTATCTCTCTTATTTGTGTGATCTGCTCCATGCTGGATTGGCATATTCTTCAGTTAAAGCACACCTTTCAGCATTTTTTACTTGTCTACCCATGAATCTTCCTTTGGCCTTTGTATTTGAGTTAAAGCAATTTCTTAAAGGCATCCCCCAGAACGCCTATCCCGTCTTCTTGGGGGCTCAGTTTTGAACTTGAAAACTTGACTTTGGCTCCTTTTGAACCTGCTAGCTCTGCTTCCTTGCAACATTGTATTTGAAAGACCATTCTTCGGTTAGCTCTTAATTCAGTCAAAAGTGTGTGTGAAATTCCGGCTCTTATGGGTATTCCTCCTTTTTTATTTTTTATTTTTTTACAGAGACAGGGTGTTTCTTTGAACTAATTCTTCTTTTATGCCAAAGGTTGATAATGAGTTGTTCCTTAATCGGTCTGTTCACCTTCTTTCCTGCTCCACAATCTACCATTGAGAGCATTCTTCACAACTTGGATCTTCAAAGACAGATCAAGTGTTGTTTGGATAAAACAAAGGCAGTTTGCAAGTTTGAGCAGCTTTTTGTTTCTTTTCATCCCAGGACTTTTGGTTTGGCAGTTTTCCAAGCAAACCACCTCATCCTGGATATCTAAGGCTATTTCCTTTTGTTATTCCTTTCATGGCAAATGTTGTTCTTCATCTGCTAGGGTGATTGCCTCCTTTGGTACCTTTTTCAAGGGTTTGGATGCCAAATTCCATCTTTGAGGCTGCATCTTGGTCCTCTGTTCATGCTTTCACTAAACATTGTAAATTGGATGTTATTTCCAGGGCCAGGGCAGTTTTTGCAAGGGCTATTCTTCATGGGTTTGTAGAGGGCTGTTCTGTGTCTTCCTCCTCCCAGCCATCTTCTTAGCTTTTGTACTCTCCCTTATGTAAAGAATCCTGCAGTAGTGATATGGAAGGACGTAGTACAGTTGTTTAAGATCTTATCATAACAGTAGATGTTCTTCTATTCACTGTTGCAGTATTCAGTCCCTTCCTCCATTCCCCTTTTTCCTAGCTTTGTTGTTCTCTTCGTCAAAGAACTGTTGCTTCATCTTTCCTTCTGAGCTTTTTCCTTTTGGATGTGCATATTCTTTGTCCCTGAAGGTATTCTTTTTCTTCTGGGGCAAATCACTTTTGAGTGTTTATGTCTATACATCACCCTTATGTCCTACGCCTCGCAAGGGGAGCATATGTGTGGTGTATGTCACCTATAAAATCCAAAGGCTTTAGAATACTGGCTGGATATTGGGGTATCCGTGGGAGGAGAGTCCTTGTGTAAAGAATGCTGCAGCAGTGAAGAGAAAGACATTTATTGTTTGGTAAGATTTTACACAACTGTACTTTACTAGAGCATCAACAATTTTGCAGGCAGACATAGTGGATGGTTATGCTGTACAGCTTTGTGACTCTGAAATATGTGACTTTTTTAACATATAGACCCTTTAATCGCACGTGCTTAAAACTGGATGACCAAGTAAGGCCACGTTGCCTTTCTTTTGTTTTTTAAACTTTTTTTTTTTTATTAAATCACAGTTTACTCAGTGACATAGGTACACACACATTAATGGGGGAACCAGCTATGATATTTTCATTATTTTTATGCAGTATGCATATATGTTTTCATTTGAAAAATTATCAGTCACTCCAGCCTTACATAAATTGCTCAGTTTTTGCGTTTGTCAATCTTCCTCCTGAACATTATTCTGCATGTATTGTTCCCACAACTTCTGTTTGTTTTATGTAATCACCTGTTCCCTTTTCTAAAGATCTCACCTGCAGTTTTTTTATCTCCTTTACAATGTTCAGTACTTCAATTACAGTTGGTTTAGAGTTTCTGTTTGCTAGTAATTGCTTTTTTGACAGCTGTTAACATTACCATGCCTAAGAAATTCAAATCATGGGTCCCAGCTCAAAAGATTAATTTCCTTAGTTACAGCAATTGGCTCTCCCAACATTACTGACAAATTTCTCAGTAGAGAATTTTTTAATTCCAACAATTCATTACACTCCCAAAACATGTTCCCATTTACCTCCGTTTCCCATCACACCTCAGCATTTGCTGTCTACCTGTGGAAAACTCTCTGAAGTCTGTTTGGGGGATAAAACTACTTATGCAAACATTTCCAAGTAATCCTAAGCCCCCTGGACTTTGTTGCATACTTGGAAGCCGTACAAATGAGATCCCACTGTTCCTTTGTAATTTGCTTTTCCAGTATGTCTTCACATTCTTTCTAATCTTCCGATTGATTTTTACAAGTTATCGTACAATATTTTATGCCCAGCTAATTATCAATTTTTAAACAACAGCCTCTGTTGTAGATTTAACTAATAATTCTAAGAGATAGTCTTTCACTTAGCACCTCCCATCCCATTCACTTTACCTATTCTCTGATATCAGTCCCTGGTAAGGAGGACAGCCTCTAACCTGCAGCCCAGACTACTACTGGGCACCATCCCACGTTGTTACCTTTCCTGTATAGTTATTTGCTGTTAGTACATTGGTTTCTTTGACAATTTTCTGCAGTGCACTATGGCCTCTTGTGCCTGTTTTCTATAACCCCTACTTGCAGTCATCCCTGTTTGCAAAATTTCCTTTCTTCATTACTGGTCGTCTTAGTTTGTAGAATTCTTTCTACTACTTTTTGAATATAATATTTTGTTTGATGATGTTTATTCTCTTAAAGGCCTAACATTCAGAATTCTGTGTCCTCATTTCTGGAATTCCCTGTACAATCATCATACCTGTTCACTTTGATGGAACTTTCTGCTTGTGCTATGTATATTACCTTTTAATGTGTTAACTCTAGTGTATCCCATTTAAATCTGGTTATCTCAAACCACCTTGTTCGCACGTAACTCTTGTCATCTTTCCCTCCCAAATAAATTATTCCAACTCTTTATTAATCATCATCCACAACTTCTGTGTCTGATAAAACTTTGCCTGACCACTATATAAACCTAAAGGGACATTTTTACTGCTTATATCGTACTGTCCATATCCATAAGCAATACATTGCAGTTTCTCAATTTTTTGTATTATCCTTTGTTTAGATTTTTCCCACACATCTGTTGCTGCCATAACAGAATCCTCTTTAGTTCATACACCTAAGTACTTCATCTTAACACATCCCCATAAATTTGGATATTGCTGAAACAGTCCGTGTTTGTGTGCGTAGTTTAGTGCTATAGCCTTTGTTTTATCTTCATCGACTTTATGTCTTGAAAAGACTTGGAAATTGTCTCATAATGCTCCTTATCCCGGAAATGTCTTTTTTTTTATTTTTTAAGTACAGAATAATATCATCTACAATTAAAGCAAAATTTTCTTTATTACCATAACATTTATATCCTTGAAATTTGTGAGTTCTTTGTTTCTTTGCCAGTGGCTCTAAATATAAAGCAAACAGCAAAGGAGACAGAAGATATCCCTGCCTTTTTCTCTATTAAAACAGTGCTTGTCTGTACCCATAGATGTAAATAGTGAGAAGTCGTGAGCATTCAGAAGCCATATAGCTAAAACACTGTGTGCGCTTAAGGGATTACTTGCATTTATCCCATGGGCCACCACTACATGAGGTTTAAGGTATTACACAGTGAAGAATCTAGCTTGACTGTTTTTTCAGTTTTTACTAAATGATTTGTCTGTGAGGCCTTTTTACCCTTTGGTTTGGATTTATTTGGGATATTTACCAGGCACTTAAGTGTTTATAGCCATCAGCCTTATTTTAAGCTCTGCATTTTTTTCAGGTATAGTCAAACAATCCAGTTATGCTGTACTGATAGAGTCACTAACCCCCCCCCCCAAAAAAAAAAAACACGCATATTTCCACATATAGGGATTTGGCTTTATTGGACTGAACATACCCATAAAGACTTGAAAAGTATTGGGCATAAAGAAGGTATGTAGCTGAAACACTGTATGTGCTGAAGGGGTCATTTGCATATATCCCATAGACCACCGCTTGGCTGTTTTGCAGTTTCTGTGTGTAGATACACACAACACACACATATATGTATATCTCCCCTATCAAATTATCAAAGTTTTAAAACTTCAAAATTCATATGGTGGGGACCATATGATTGAAATTTTGAACATTTTGGTACAGTGTGGAACAGGAAATGTACCCTTTTTCTGCAATATAGTGCGATCTTGGAGTTGGTATATTTAATAAGCAGGGTGTGTGGGGGGTACAGTGGCTTGCCCCCCTGCAAAAACATTAAAAATAAAAAAATGTATTTATTTTTTTTTAATGTTTGAAGTTCTGAAACTTTGATCATATGGTCTCCGCCGTATTAATTCTGAAGTTTTGGAACTTGGATAATCTGACATAGATCCATAGATATATGAGAGAGTAAATAATGGTGAATGAGGAGGTGCACTTTGTGTTTGCGAAGATTTGATACAGGGATAGTTTGTTTATTTTTTGTCATATTGAAAAACTTTAGTACTACAGATGTTATGTAAAAAGACTGTAGCATATAAACTTACTCCATGTGCTTGAACACCAACAATACAGCAGTGGTCAGTGTCAAGGTGCCATACACATAGAAAGTAGCACTCTTATCACCGGCACAGGGAACAGTGAGTGCATTTCAGAAGTGGGTAATTATAGCTTCAGGTCACAAAAATAATTGTCATAGTTTTTCAGACTGAGAAAAATTTTGACAAGTAGCACCACCATTAGTAAGGAAATTATTTACAGCGTATATTCAGGAATAACAGTTGCTTCAGATTGTAAAAAAATAAACTACCAGGGGACGGAACATACTAGACATTGTGTTCCCAAAGAAATTACTGTAACTTCAAGTTTTACCACGATTGATATGTAGTGATCATGGGGTTATTAAGGTTAATTTGTTGCTAGATAATTCTGCCAAACTGAAATCTAAGCTAATGCACAGAAGGTTAATTACAGATTATATGGTAGCAAAACGGTCACTATGTAAAACTAACTGGAGTGAGGTGTTCAGTAGAAAAACTGCAGATGGAATGTGGAGAGTTTTGAAAGAGAAATTGAGTGCAAAAAATCAAAAAAAAAAAAGTATAACATCAAGGGGATATATTTCCAAAATAATAAGATATCTGACTAAGGTGAAAGTCAAAAAATATAAGAAATGGAAGAGAGGTCAAACTACAACTTTGAAAACTGAAATAAACAAGCTGGACAAACAGATTAAACATAGTGTGATACAAGATCGATAAAAATTTGAAGAAAGTTTAAAGATATTGAGCATAATAGGAAACTTTTTTATAGATACATAAGATGTGGAAGGAGTAAAGAGACACAAATTGATAAAACTGTGTGCAGATTCTAAACTTTATTTTCAGACACAACAGATTATAGATGTATTTACAAAATCTTATGAAAACAGTTTAGCTCCACAAAAGGGGGTGATAAGTTGTCCTAGTGACATCCAGGTAACCCCAGATACTGGAATCAAATTAGATTATATTGAAAATGAACTGTGCAAACTGGATCCAAACAAAGCACAGGGAGGAGATTAAATTAGTAATAATGACCTGAGAACACTTGAACTTGCAGTACCATTATACCTATTGTTCACTAGGCCATATAAATATGGGGAGATTCCTCAAGATTCATGCACTTATTAAATCTGCTTTAAAGAGAAAGAGGAGTAGGGCAAACCCAGAGTCATATAGACCCTTAATTCTACTTTCCTGTTGTGGAAAAATAATGGAGAAGGTAATATTGTATAAGTTGCTGTCAGAACTGCATAGGTTGGGACTTGAAACCATATAGCAGCATGCGTATGTTGAAAACAGATCTATTACCACCTGTAACATGATGTTTTATAATAATATAATAACAGCTAGGAGTGAAACATTGTGCTGTGATGTAATTTATATAGATTTAACTTCAGCATTTGACAGGGTTATACACAAAACACTGATTAATAAATTAGTACAACTAGGAATTGATGTACTCTTGATATGATGGATAGCTGCATGACTTATAAATAGGACATGGTAAGTATCATACAGCAACTGGACAGGTGAAATCCTTGGTTACATTCAGGGTGTCCCACAGGGGTCTGTGCTTGGCCCTTACTTGTTTAGACTGTATCTTTCAGACCTAACTTTTTAATCTGAGGTCTTCTACAGTCTATATGCAGACGACCTGAAATTGGGTAAACTGATTACGTGTGTTACAGATAAGGCATGTCTGCAAAATAACTTGACTAAATTGACCATTTGGGCACAGGGGAATGATATGCTGATAAATACAACTAAAACTAAACATACGAGATTTGGGAGACATAAATTGAAAGGTGACTTTAATACAGCCCACAGTGATTGAAATTGCAGACTCATTTAAGGACCTGGGTATATGGGTAGCTTCAGCTATGAGTTTTCTTATCATATCCCGTATTTCTAGTTATTCTTTATCTCTCCAATACTTTAACTCTGTCTGTACCCTCTTAATTCCCTATAAGTCTCTCTGTTCTACCTATATACATCCTACTAATTCCTTCTCTAGGATAGCTTACCTGACCCTGGGAGTGATCCCAAACAAACTGATTGTCTTTTTCTTCTGGCTTTCCTTCTCCTTTGTTCTACCCGCTCCGTTCGCCCTGCGGGCTCACTCCGCTCCCCTACCCTACCCCCATTTCCCACCCATCCCCAGGGGTCCTACACTTATAGCTCAATAACCCCACCCCTACTCCATCCATCTATAACTGTACCCTTATAATTAAGGCATATTTGCAACTCTGCCCACACTAATATTCCTATCTTTTCCTCCTCTAAATAACTCCCTCTTTTAAATCAAATACTCACCATTATACCTATCTACTCACTGTCTCTTTGTATTCACCTTCACTCAATATGTATAACCCACACATTTCTAAAAATAACATCCTACTCTCCTCCTTCCTACTCCTAAACACTCTTCTCATTGCTTACTCTCTTACCTTCTATGAAAACACAAACTTATCTGAATCTCAACTAGCACTAAAACAAACTACTTTACACTCTCACTACATCTCACAACCACACATCAGTATAACTTCATCATCTTCCTACCTCATGCCTCATTACCATAGTTCAACTCATATCAATTTTTTTCTTAACAAGAAACCTTTTTCAATTTCTTCCAAACTTTCCAACTACCTACATAGTCACCAGCAGCTATTATTCCTATATGGCGACATTCATCCCAAGCCAGGCCGAAATAATCACCGCCCTACCATCCCCATAGTAAACCAAGCTAATTATATAATTCCTACCCCCAATCAGAACTCTCTCCATATAGCCCACCTAAATATCCGCAACCTAAACAATAAAACAACACAAATGCATGCCCTTCTTGACCTATATTCCTTCGATATCCTTTGTCTAACTGAAACTTGGCTAAAAGCAGATACCAAGGATAATGACATACTACCTCCAGGATATAACATCATTAGACTTGACCGACACACCAAAAAGGGCGGAGGTGTAGCTATACTTTACAAAACTGAACTACTGGTTACCTTACTAGATACAAAACCACCCTTACAAAACAATAGTGAAATCTTAATCACCAAACTACAAATTAATACTTATAAATCCATTTATATCATTTGTTGTTATATACCCCCAGGTAACAATGTTAATACCCTTGAAAACTTACTGTACTGGCTCTCAAACTCCTTCCCTCAGGAAACTTTACTTCTAGGTGACTTTAATATCGATTGGAATTCTTGCATCTCCCAAAAACCCACCTCTCACATAAACCTCTATGGCTTTATCCAAACCATTACTGTCCCCACTCAAATAAACAAAACCAGCTCCAAACAAAGTACCCTAGACTGGATTTTAGTAAATAGCAACCCTATGATTTATACTACAGGCACACTACCTGATAATATCAGTGACCATTTAACCACTTTTATCACCAGACAAAACAGCCCTATCTCCAATAATACTCAAGTTAGAACTACCAGGAACAAAAGCAATTTCAACCAAACTAACTTCCAATTAGAACTCAAAGCTTGTAATTGGTCTCCCCTAAAATACTTACCTCTCGACGAAGCAGTCTCATACTTTAACAACAAATTCCTTCAAATCCTCAACCTCCATGCCCCTACTAGATTAATTAAAACCAAAGCAAAGCCTGCTCCTTGGCTAACAAGAGAAACCAAACAAAAAATGTTACATAGAAATAGAACCTGGGCCAAATGGCGTAGTACTAAAAACCCATTAGACCACCAAACCTTTAAACAACTGAGGAATGCAACAAAGAAACTTATATTCCTTGATAAAAAAAAAAAAAATATTATTGGAATTTCCAACATACCCAACACCAAAACCCCCAGTAATTCTGGTCAAGTATCAATAAACTACTACATCCGGGTAACTCTAAAACACCCACTCCTTATAACCTCACTCAGAACACGCCTAACCAAATTGCTGATACTTTCAACAAATTTTTCTCAGACACTGTCACCTCTCTTGCTTCAACTTTATCTCCACAGTCCACACAAGCACCTTATTCCCCTCAAGAAAAATCCCCCCTCTTTCAAACTGCAACCAGTTTCAACAGATCTTATCTTTACTCTTCTTACAAAACTCAAACCATGTACCCCCTCAGCTGACCTTCTCCCAGCTGATTACCTACAAATTGCAGCCAAAGTAATTGCCCTTCCTGTCTCCATATTAATTAATCGAACCATAACTGAAGGCTTTATTCCAACCCTCTGGAAAGTTTCTCATATCATTCCTCTACATAAGGGCAGTAACTCTTTCGAGCTCTCCTACTTCCGTCCCATAGCCTTACTTTCTCCATTAGCTAAAATCTTGGAAAGATGTATACATCGTCAACTACTTGACCATCTTCTCCAAAACAATCTTCTAGCAGACTGCCAACACGGTTTCAGACCCTATCACAGCACTACTACAGCACTCTTGTCATTCACAGTCCATATTAATAAAAAATCGGAACAACCTGCTGCCCTGAATGCTATTCTTAGACCTCTCTAAGGCATTTGATATGGTCAACCATTCCCTCTTACTAAACATCCTCAAATCATTTGCCTTGGACACTCAAGCTATCCAGTGGTTTAATTCCTACTTAGAAAATAGACAACAAGCAGTTCTTTGGGATAATCACATTTCATCTCTTCTTCCCATCACAATAGGAGTGCCACAAGGCTCAATACTAGGACCTCTTCTCTTTTCTATTTTTATTAACAATCTAAATATGTCCCTTCCTCAATCCATATGTATACAATATGCCGATGACTCAACAATGATATGTTCAGCATCCTCCCCAATTAAGCTTCAGACCACTACACAAGTCTTCACAGCAGCAGAAAACTGGTTCTTTCAGCATTGCCTCTTACTGAATCCCAAAAAGACTAAATTATTACTTTTTACACCATCACAGAAATCTTCGACCTTTACCTTCGATATAATTTCTAACAATAGCACAATAATATCCCCTGACTCTACTACCAAACTTTTAGGTGTCACAATAGACCATAATCTCAACTTCAATGGCCATATTAACTTAACCATCAAGTCAGTCAATAGAAAACTTGGATCTCTCTACAGACTCAAACCATTCCTTACTACCTCAGCCAGAAGGACTATAGCACAAACGCACCTACTCTCTACCCTTCTTTATGCCTCACCTATTTTTACAAACTTATCAAAATCTAATTTCAATAAACTAGCAATATCTTATAATACTATTACAAGATTTGCCACAAGAGCCTCTTTTCGAACCCATCATTGCTCAAATCTTAAACAACTAGGCTGGCTGGAATTACAAAATCAAATATGACTACAGCAACTTACCATCACCCACAAAATCTTCTGTCAACCTTCTAATACCACAATACTTAGTACCCTTATTTCTCCTTATAAAAATCTATCTTCCTTGCACTCCGCTACAAAGCTACTAGCGGCACCCTATAAATCCAACAACAAAGCTGGGGACTGTTTGTTCTCCAACTGTATTGGACCTATCTGGAACAAGCTTCCAAGTGAACTCACTGCTATTACTACTTTACCCACTTTCAAGAAGCACCTAAAAACTTTGCTTAACTCTCAATGGCTCTGTCCTTGTACAAACTCTGACTAAACTTGTATTCCCTCTACCTTTTTTTCATCCCCTCAAACCTTTTCTAGGTTCTTTTAGTATTTTTGTTTGTACCTTCAAGAGGCAGCTAAAAACTGTGCTTAATTCCCAACATCTCTGTCCTGTACAAATCCTGACTAAACGTTCTATTCCCTCAACCTCTTTTCAAAAAAAAAATAAAAAATTTTCTTGCAATTTTATTTCAAGTATTGCAAAGTCTTTTTCTTGGTAATGCTTATGAACCAGTTTTTTTTGTAACACCTTCCTTTTGTATAATATTTCTGATTTGAATGTATAACAACTCTTGATTATATAAAGTCATCTTTTTGTGTAGCTTTTCTCCCCGGGCCTCTACTGAAAATGGACATATATCCAGCTAGACTAGCCGGTCAGCAAATGTAAAATAAATAAATAAAATAAATATCAACCAACTGGTTAATGATAGTTATAGAACTATAGGTTTTATAAAAAGATTAATAAAGTCTAGAAAATCAAAAATAATGAAGTAATTGTTTGTTAGTTACATTAGACTCAGACTTGAGTATGGAATAACAATATGGAAACCCTATAAAAAACAAGCATGGGTAAACTGGGAGGAGTACAGTGGAAATATACCAAGGGCATCCATGGATGTGAAAATTTAAGTTATTATGAAAGACTAAAATATCTGAACTAGTACAGTGTCTCTTACAGATATCTAAGAGGAGATCTTATTCAGGTATATAGGGCATTTAGAGACAACCAATCTGGGAATGTTTGGGGTTATCAAAAAGTACTAGAGAATCATCAGACAACCGATGTAGGTGAATCTATAGGAATGAGAAGTGTATTAATTGGTTCTCTGACAGAGTAGCAGATGCATTGGAACAGACTACCAAATTACATTAAAGCAAGTACTGGTTTAGATATTTTTAAGAACATCATGGATACTTATTATGGGAACAAGTGTTTTGGTGTATTGTGAAGCTGGAAGGGCATTAATGCCTGTGCTTGAAATTTTAGTATGTATTTGTATATACTGTTTACTTTGCAGTCACCCAGTGTCTCTTGAGTTTTTGCAGTAAAAATAATGCCTCAGTATACACTATTAGGTCTTCATGTTATTATAGACCACCAAGAGACTATAAGTACTATATTGTCACACTCAACAGTTGTACTGTAATGAAGATCTAAAAACTAGCTGTGAATTGCTGCTCTTAAATAATCCAACTAGGGACTAGTCATGTCAAAATGGAACCCCAGTGTAAGGTCTCAGTATATCTTAGAAATTATGCACTTATAGTTTCTCTTGTAATGGTGTGACCAATGATTCAAAGCCAGAGGCAAATTTTATTTGTAAAGTATAAAATGCAACAGTAAATGTGAATTGCCAGATTTCCAAGTTTACCACGTTTGTCTTATAATGTCCCTTAGTGTTGTTAGCTAGTAGGAAAGACACTTGCAGTGGAAAATGCCTGGTCACTGTGGTTGACTAAGCATCTAGCAAACACTGTTATATTCCATTCCTTCAGGTTGTATAAGGAAGCAGAAGTTGAAAGATAGATGTAACTTCTCTTCCAAAATCAATATGCCATGTCCAGCACATTTGCTATATTTAGACTAGAACCTCAAGCTGCATTGTGTGGAAAATGTCAGTCACAATTCACAATCATAAGCTGCTGAATTGCTGTAGCTCAAGGGGGGAAAAGTTGTCGAACCTTCAACTAGTACTGTTTGGCTTTCATTTGTGTTACTGGTACCAAGTAACTTCTGTTTTAGCATTTTTGCAACCAGAGAATAAAAAATACAACTCTACAGGGCAGAACAGTTCATAGACCCTCTCCCCCATTGGCGACACCAACACCATTTTGCCAAATTCTACTTAATCTTTTTTTTTTAACGAAATGCCGCAAACTGTGATAAGTCTGAAGAGGGTAATGTATATATGAGAAATAAGGGGCAAATCAGAAAATAGAAGGACAATAGTGTAAGGAGGTAGCCAAAAGCAATTGTTCAAGTGATAGAAACAAGAAACTAGGCATCAGTCTATACAAACTGTTGTAGTTAAACATTGAGACAACCAAAACAGAATGTAAGTGCCTGAAAATAATTAGTGTGACTTAGGAGAGAGGTGAGGAATGAAATGGGTCAGATATGCTAGGTGTGAAACAGCAGTGTGACTAACATTGAACGACAGTGACTGCAGAAATCGTCATTTGCTTACTAGACAGATATGGAAATAACGGGACCAGGCACATGTAGTGTGGGGAAGCCCAAGCGGAAAAAGGAAAAACTGAGGTACTAGAGCTTAGCTGGTACAGCAAACAAGGAAACAACATGAAAATGCACAGTTTGTGTGTGTATGTTTGTGTTTGTCTGTGAAAGAAAGAAACTAGAGTGGAACAGTTTAATACTAAAGATGGAAAATACATAGAAGGGTAGTAGAGCAAAGGCCAGTAAATAGCAAATGTAACAGTTGCAGAAGGAAAGAGAAGAGAGAGAGAAGGAGAAATGCACATGGCATTGTGAATTAAGGGGAAGAGGAAAACTGAGCATATAGTGGGAAGTGTAGGAAGAAAATGCAGGTAGAGCAAGGAGGCAAGAGCATAGCACTAAACTTTCAGGCAGCTAAAAGATTGATGAGCACAGTTTGGAAAACATAGAATATCAGAAGTGCTGTACACAAAAAGGACTGTTTAGGAGAACTGGGCAGGAGCGCAAGTATATGTAGCCTAGCAAGAACTGCAACAAAGCTAACAAGTTGAGAAGAGGAGTGGGATGAAATACTGGATACTCTTTTTAGCAAGGATGTGGTCAGGCACCTAGAAATGAAACCATGCCAGTACTGACTATGCAGCTTCTGGTTCACTATGGGTGAAGTAAACAACAGACAGACAAACAAAACTAAAGTATAGAAGTTCAGAACGGCAGACTACATTACACCTGTTGAAGTTTCTGAGACTAAAATGGGAGATTTGATGAAATAAGAAGAATAATACAGTGTTGTCTGCTCAGTCTGGATTCAGACTGCGGGACTTTGGATCTGACACTGGCCAATTTCAAAGCCTGTAGCTCATCTTGACTCCACATCCCTAACCCATAACTCTTCACACCTCCATCAGCTCCCCAGATCATCAGATCTAGTTTGTCATCATTTGTGGACTGCAGCTTCATCCTTGACTGCGCTTTGTATTTAATTTTTTTCTCAGGAACCTGGTGTAGAAGTGGTGAGATTTAATTTCCATTACCCATTAACATAGTGCTTAGTCTTTTCCTGTTAGCTTTAGGTAGTGTTTGAGGTAGTGTGTGGTAGTTTATTAGGATAGGTAGAATAGATCCCTTTTTTATCTGTACCTGTGTTAGTTTTTTTTTTTTATTGTACTAGGGTGTGTGTGTGTGTTATGTGGTAGGATGGATAAGGTTTTTAAAAAGTGCATCTCCTGTGGGCACAAACTGACTTTACAGGATGCAAATCTTAAGTGTGTGTATTGCCTTGATCCAGAGCATTTAGACTGTTGTTGCTGCATCTGCGAGAGCTTTGGCTATCCTGTTATTAACATGCACAAAGTCAAACTTGTGTTAAAGGGACTTTTGCCATCCAGCTCTTCATCTGTTTCTGCTTCCAAGGCTTCTCGCCTGGATCCCAAGACTGTGTCTGAGAAAGCACAAATGAAAGACTCTAGGCAGTCCAAGAGGGAGCGTAAGAGGTCTTCCTCAGCCTCCACCTCTGGGATGGCTCCATTGGGTTCCTCCAGGTCCAAATGTCCCTTGTCTTTCTCCCTTTCTTATTACATCAGCACAAACTTCGGATCTGATGCTGAAATATTTACCAAAGACATCTGTGGCTCTGAGCATTCTTAGCCCTTTACTGGTCAAAGAGGTTCCTTTGGGCACAGTAGCATCCCCCTTTTTGCCTTCACTCCTTCTCCTCCTCCTCCTCACTTGCTGGAGTCCTCCCAATCGCCACCTAATTTCAGGGCTTCCTCAGTTCAGATCCGGCATGTGGGGTCCTCATCACATCAGCCCTTGAAGCCAACCTCAGTGACCTGGTTTGTCCAGCTGTCAAGGTTGGTGAGCAGCATTAAACAGTCTGATCTGGAGTAGCTGATGTCCTTTTTGCAGGCACAGATGCAATTAGGGTTTATACTGTCTGGGCCATGTCAGACTCTGGGATCCCTGACTCTGTCTCTTGGATTTCCTGCTCAGCCCTTCTATGCTGGTTGAGTTTCCACCTTTCGGATCAGATCCATCACCCTGGTGGTCTTCAGATCCATCCTGTTCCTTGGTAGTCTCAACACTAAATTGTTCTGGGGCATTGGCACCTTGGAGCCACAGTGTTGAGACTGGAGTATCTGGGTTGGGTTCAGTAGTTCCTGTTTCAGGATCATCACTTCCTCTTGGAGCTTCAGTTATAGACATCTTGGCTCCAGTCTCAACGTTGAGTCTAGGCTGTACCCCTTTGGGTTCAGGATTGTCTTCAGTACCCTTGGTTTCCAGGATTGTTGGATTCGAGAGGCCTGCTTTGGCCTGGACTTTTGATGTTGTGGAGAAGATGTTCTGTTCTGGAGAAAAGAGTCAGATGTCTCCAACTAGCACCCCCTCCCAGATTTCATATGTTCCTCTAACCAGTTGTTAACTACTCCAGGACATTATGCGTCAACTAGACTCCAGGCTGCCTCCTTGGTAGTGACTTCCCAGTTCTTCCCCCTCTTTTCCAGCTTCGTCAAAATAGGAGATTTTGGGGAAGAGAAAATGCAAGATGAAACACTTTGATTCCCCAGAGGAATCCATCACTGATGATACTTACCTCAAGGAAGGAGAGGTTCCCCCAAGTCCCCGCATGATGACCCCTCTTTTAGTGATTTATTGGAGTTGCTTCACCAGTGTGGGACTGGACCACTGAAGCTCTCTCTCTGGAGGAGTCATTTTTTTCTGGAGGCCTTTGGCATAGGCCCATCCACACCCTGGGCGGTTCCCCTTCCAGATGCCCTCATAGATCTGTTGTTCTAGAGGGAGAGAAAGGAACTCAACACAGGAGAACCTATTCCTAGGAAACTGGAGAAAGTTGTTGCCCCCCAAGACAGGCCTAATTGGAACAAGGATCTGGCCATTGATGCCATTGTGGTGGCTGCAACCACCAAAAGGGAGATTTCTGTAGAGAGCTTCTCAATTCACCCCCTGAACTGCATTGGATCAGTTATGGAAGCAATCCTATACCACATCCACCTTTGCTTTGAGGGCAGTTAAATACGCATTGTACTTGACAGGACTTTGAGATCTCTTCTCGGAAGTGTCGGGCACCTTCAAGACACAGCAGTCTCCAGATACCCAGAAGAAGCTGGAGACTCTCTTGTCCACTTTGACTTCCATCACCAATGTTTCTGTGAGACTCATTTCTAACATGGCTGATTGAGCATCCATAGCAGTGTGTTCTGGTCTTGCATTGAGGTGCCATACCAAATCTGAAATACATAGAGAGGTAGCAACTAATGCTTTGGGCAAGCATATGAGGGAGAAAGGAAGTACACATACATTTAACTTTAGAGTGACTGACATCAGACAGAAGGAAAAAAGGGGGGAACTTAATAATGAGTTAGAAGTATGTGAATACTCATGGATCACACTTTTAGAAGCTGATGGTTTTCCAGGTTTAAATACAGTAGTAAGCATTAAACCTGTTTTAAAAAGAAGACAGTTAACTTTGAAATAACACCTTGTGTGGATGGGTCTTAGTTAAAATTTTTACTTATTTTATGGCTATACTGACTTTTAGTAACATTTTACCTGTATGTGCGTCTTTAAACTGAAGTGCTTAATACAACTGTGTCATGTGATTCGTTTTACAGTTTGAATTTGCTACTTAAATGAAGGCATTTGATTTCTTTTTTACACACTGATGAAGGGTTGATCCTGAAAGCTTCGTGATTTTGGAATGAACGCTGCACTTTAGCTCATTTCCAGGCTTTGGATTTTTTTTTACTACTATTTTGCATTTTGTATTCTGTCTGGTTTACCTACATGCTGTTCTTGTTTCTTTGGATTGTGGTACAGATGGACATCATGTCGGTCATCTGGTATTTCAGCAAATGGGGCAACATGTTCTTACCTTTTTTGTTGGGAGGGTATGAGGGTTTGGCAGTAGGCATCCTCTCAGTGGTTTCTGTTGTTTTTTTTTTTTACTTTTGTTGTATAAAGTTGCTAAACCTAACTTTAAACTTAACGCATATCCTGGGGAAGTCCAACATTCTGGCCGACAGCCTCAGCAGGAGCATTCTTTTGCCTCACGAATGGTCCCTAAATCCAACTTTTGCAGCTTCTCTCCCCAACACTAAGTGTGACAGCTATTACACCATTGTTCCCTGTCCAAGACAGGCACTCAGGGTCTCCTTTATGCTTATCCCCCCAGTTCCTTGATAGTGAAGTATCTTCAGAAAGCAGCCTGTTGCAAAGCTTCAGGGATCCTCATCACCCTTTTTTTGGAATTGCCAGATGTAGTTTCCCTTCCTTTGGACTCTTCTGAAGCTTCCCTTTAGGGTATTTGGTCCCATTCCATATCTCATCTCTCATTCAACTGGGCTGCCCCCCCCCCCAATCTCCAGCCCTTCAAGTTGATTGCATGGTTCCTCCAGTTCCCTTGATGGCCAGGAATCTCAGGCTTTTGTGGCTCATATGTCGTCTTCTTCTCAGAAAGAATCCACTAGAAAAGTGTGTACCATTAAATGGAAGAGATTTGTTTTGTGGGTGAAGGCTCAGGTTCTTGACCCTCTTTGAGTCCGTTTTGGATTTCCTAGCTGAGTTGTTCGGCTCAGGCTGTAGCTCCTCTACTATCAAGGTGCAGTTAGCAGCCATTTCAAACTTTCATATCAGTAGCGATAGTATGTCCTTGCCCTCTCTCAAGCTGCTTGGGAATTTTGGATGAAAATGAATGGGCATACGTCTGTCACCCTGATGGTGAATGCCTGGCTCCTGTGTTTCTGGAATGAGTGGCCTAGTTGAATGTCAGTAACAGAATCACTGGACAAGGTCCTGGGAGGGTGTAATAAAAGGTAAGGTTTGGGGTTTTGTTGGCCTCCCTGCATTTAATTTATTTAAATTATTTTTCCTTTATTGTATAACGCCTATTGCCTGTCTGAATACAAATTACTTGTTCATAGAATTAAAAATGTAGCTTGGTTAACTGATTAATATGAGAGCTAACATCACATATTTCCAGGGAATACATATAAGAGAAAATATTTTTGCTTTATTCCTGTCCACTAATAAATCTTGGTGCGTCACTGTCATTTTAAATAAGCAAAGTATACAAATTATCAATCAAGCCTTGTGACCAAGATGATAGAATACCATTCATGAAATTAAAATGTTGTTTTGTCTTAAGTTCAGTATATGTAGCACTTCTGGGATTTACCTTATATGTTCTTCATATAGATCACTTCTGCAGTAGCCTAAGCTATATGTGTTACAACCTGTTAAGGATATAACTACCAGCAGCGACTTCAAAAGCTTTCGGGGAAACTCCACCTGCGCAAACCATTAATGAGATTGACCTGAGCTGACTAAAAGTCCTTCAGAGCTTTCCTGCTACCAAAAAGAGTATTCCTTTTTAGACTTTGAGGGATCAACAAACTGCTAATGCTGTCAAAATGCTGGGCAGATAAGTTCCCTTAAGGAAATAAACTTCCACTTTACTTTTTATGATAAAATACTTTGTCTGTAAAACTTCTAGGAAAGTGTTTTTAATGACGGTCACGTGGGCAATTTTAAATGGGAGCATTGTTGTTGTTTTTTTACTTTTGTTGTATAAAGTTGCTAAACCTAACTTTAAACTAAAATTTCTGTGATAAAGGTGATGCCATTTTACATTTGGGGACTAGGATATGTGCTTAAAGTGCTTTTACTGTGTTTTTATTAGGAGAAACTTGCTTTTCTTTTAATTCTTGTTTTACTGACTATTGTTGCCAGGCTTCCCCGGAATTGTGCATCTTTTTTGCCTTAACTGTGGAAAAGCTTAACAGTTTTTGGTCCTTCCTTTCTTCCAGTCATAAAATGAAGAAAATTGTCAAATGGCTTTTGTGACGACAGCACAGCAGGAAGCTGAAGTGCCTCAGCCACTTGTAGTTGACTCTTCTGTAACCAAAACTGGTTCCTTGGACCACTCATCTTTTTCTTTGGTCCCTACAGCCACCATGCATCAAGAGTTAAACACATAATCTGTGGCTGTTTGGAGTAACTTTGGCAGGCAGGGGCAAGCCACTCTTAGTCCTGGAAGAAGGGGCAGAGAATGACACTCTGCCTAGCCAGAAAGCTGTATCCATCCCTTGGAGCCCTTTGCTGCAAAAACGTGGTTTGTTTCTCCAGAAATTCCTGTAAAAAATCAAACAGAAAAATGGGACATATGCCTTCTCCTGTCTTGCTGGGCTTCATACCTCTGAACCTCTTAGAAAAACAAAATTGGGCCAAAGCAATAAATAAAAGTGAAACAAAAGCCCAAAAATATGGACAGTTTTTAAATATTGCTCTTATAAACTTAGAAAGTTGATAGAATAACAGGTTTTGCATTAGCATTAATTTTCTGAAGGGTATGGAGTCTGAAACTCAAATGTTGGTCATTAATTTCTAACTTCAGTCTTTAATGATTTGCCACTAATTTGCCAGAAAACCACAGTTTTATTAAAAATGGACCAAAAATATGAGGCAAAAATCTGGGCAATCTGCGAAAATCTGTGCAGTTGAGAGATATGCTGGGCTTAACTCAGAGTTTAATGCTGGCTGTTTCTGGTAAATGAAAAGGAATTCTACATTGTCTAAAGAGATTCAAGACTATGAACCTCAAAAGGATTCCAAAAGTGTCATCTCCTCTGATTTCTGATTCAGATTCTGAGCAGAGCCTGGCTTTGATCAGTACATTTAAAGGATTCTCTTCCTGTAAAACTATTTCCAGAATGAATCAGTTGTTTCATTGGGAGAATACAGTGAGGTTTCTTAGCCTCTCAGGAAGTATTATGATTTGTTACAGCTGACATTTCCTGAACCTGCTCCTTTTCCTTCTGTTGTCTGCTTTAGAGGATGTGTTTGTCACAGTCTGCAATTTCCTTGACAGCCAGCCTGCTGCGCCCCAAAGAAAAAAAAAAAAAGATACACTATATAAAGTGCCTCAATCTTTAAAATGTTTATACACATCCCAGACCCACAGTCATCTCAGATCAGAGCCAGCTTTAGTAAATTCAGCTGCTGCTAAAGAGTTGGTTACAAGGAAAAACTATGAAAAAAGTTGCTTTAAGCAGCTAGTACATAGCATAGACTAGATTCAGATCTGTTGAATCTAGACTATTGTAACACTTGAGCACTATTCCAGCCATCTTGACATTAGGAGGGCCACGTCTGCACCCTTGTGGCAGAAGTGTGTTCTCTGAGCCTTGTCTGAGTTACAGATTACTGGAGGAAGGCTCAGTGTGTGCCTTCCCGATTGGTAGTTTAGCATTGCCCTGTACAGATGCAAATGCCTTGACAGACAATTTTCCCCTAGACGTCTGGTAGTGGAACCCTCCAAAGTTTCCCTGCTGTATTGTGGACAACTCAGTTGCACATTGAGGAGCATTGCCATAGTTTTTTCACCCCTAGCCTTCAATAGAATAAGTCCCCTTTGATAATCGTACAGCAAAATCTGGTCAAACTAGCCCACTCCACCAATAGTCATTATGGTAAAAACCTGCCATAATGAATGGTCAGTTTCCAACCATTTCTCTGTCCAGCGTGATTGGCATGGGCATCCAGAGGCAATGTAGTTTTTGCTTCATGTATACTGACAGCCACTTACTCCTAAAACAAATAAATACAATATGTGAGAGATGTAATTACACTACGAATTTGGAATCAATTCTCTCGTCTAACAAACTGAACATCAAACAGCTTGTCAACACACACACACACTAAACCTCTCACACTAAACAAGGTTACAACACATAAACCAATATACGTGGAGGTACTCAGTAGAAGCCTACCAAAAGATCAGAGACCTCCCGTGCACAAACCACTTACACACACTGCAAGGCAAATAGAAGCCACTACACATGATAACACACACACTACAGTGTCTCAGAAAGTAAGCCCCTAAGGGAAAACACTTCAAAACCACATGTCATAGTCATAGGTGACTCCATAGTGAGACACACAGATGCCCCCCCTCAACAGGATGAATAAAGAAAAGTTCATGGTCAGCTGCCTATCAGGTGCCACAATCCATCAAATCATGCACACACTCAATCACAATTACCATTGACTCTGTTATTGTATATGGGGTGAATAACTTGAAACGTACCTCTCTGGACCATATGAAGAGAGAGACACGTGTGAACTCTCAGATTATCTCTCTAGCCTTAAGCAGCATTTTACCTTCACCCATGATGATGCCACAATATAGACAAAAAATTATTGACTTCAACTATTGGCTTACCTCCTAGGGTCAATCTAGGGGAATCCAGTACCTGTCAGCCTGTGAAGACGTGGTTGACAGACCACTCTGCTTTGCCAGAGATGGTCTTCATCTGTCTTTTGTAAGCTTTTGGATACTAGCAAAGATGCTTGCTTCCCTCTTAGTGCCTTTTTTAGGCAATGTCAAAACAACAAAAATTCTGAATTTAAAAAATCCACTTGACTAACTTAAGGTTATGCTTAATGCTAGCAGCCTAAATAGGAAACTTTACTCCCGGAAGTACTCCTCACTTTGGAAGATGCAGACATCTGTGCAGTCACTGAGACTTAGTTCAAGGCTGCAGAGACCACCCTGGCCGTGCAAGGCTACAATGCCTTCCACACATTCAGACCCCACACCTTGAGACTGGTTAAACAGTACAATTCTTTTGAGCTAAGCATGGTCAAACTAACTATAGACAAAACACCATACCACATCATTTCTAGCTACAGGTCCCCCACCATGAGCCAAGAGAAGCAGACTGCCTATTTGGACTTGGTAGAGTCACTCACTGTACAGCCAAACACTTTGGTCATGGGAGATTTCAACTATCCCTCCATCGATTGGGTGACATACACAAGCACAACCAAACTCGTCCTGAGGTTCCTGGTCTTCATCAATACAAATGCTCTAAAACAGTCTGCACCCCCACAAGGAGCTGAAATGTCCTAGATGTAGTACTCGCCAACATGAGGGGGGGATCACTGCACTACCCCTGTGTGTTGCCATTCCTGGTAAGACGAGACCATAAATATTGATTGTTTGAAGTAATGATCAGGCCTTGACACCCCCACAGAGCAAAGCAAATTACAACCTGCTAAACAATGGTATAAAAAGTCTCAACCCTCTGCTAATGTAGCTAACAATGACTCCTACTCAGAGGAGTATACAAAAGCCCTGTATAACCAACTAAACATATAGACTTGGCTGTACCTGGCTGAATCAAAACCATGTCCCCCCCCCCCCCAAAAAAAAAGAGTCATCCTGGTGGACATAAAGTATAAATTTATATAACAAAAGAAAGAAACATATCCAAGTACAAGAGGGAACATACTCAGCAGAGGAAGAATACCCTCCACAGCTTGAGCAAGCAAATCAAATATCTTGTAAAGTCCTCTAAAGCTAGTTTCTATGCTAAATTAGCATTCTTAGCTAAGGATATCCGTAAGGCACTCTTTAGCTATGTCTGAAATCTAAAAGGGAATGTGTGGCTATGTACCGAACTTATAGTGGATGGTACCAGTCATAGTGAACCTGAGGAAATTGTCAACCTGCTAGGTGACTGACTTGGTGTAAACTTCACCCCCCCCCCCGTCCCCACCAGCTGTACCTCAAACCATACCTGACACCAGTACTCTACCTAGTATCTCAAAAGAGTAGGTCATATCCACACTCTCCAAGGCCAAAAACAGCCTCTTTGGAATCAGACAACATCCCAGCTGCTTACTAAACAATCTAAATCAAGACGTAGCGGAACCATGTGGCACTCTCTTTAACCAGAACCTGAGCACTGGCTTTATTCCAGCAGAGTGGAGAACAGAAACAGTAATCCCTGTGTACAAAGGGGGTCCATCAATCGACCATGGGAACTATAGACTGATAAGCTTAACCAGCCTTATTTGCAAGGCCATCAAAATAATCATCATGGACCTTATCGACAAGGACATAGGCGACCATCAAACTCTTGACCTGACCCAGTTTGGCTTTCCTAAGGGTCGATCATGCTTATTAAACCTGGTGGACTTTTTTTGAGAATGTTATCAAAGCCCTGGATGAAGGCAAAACAGTACATACCAACTATCTTGACTTACCAAGGACTTCAACACAATCCCCCACTCAGGTATCATTGAGAAACTCTCCCAGCTGGGGATTAGACGCCAAAAGGTGTTGGATCAGTTGGACAGGAGAACAAGAAGAATGCTTTATGCTCATTAAATAATTTATAAAAAACAGTGTATACCAAGACTATATATTCCACATTCTGATGGAGGTATGGGCCTACTCAAAATTGATTAGGTGTATAGATCTGCAATCATAGAACTGCATATATATCTGCTGACCTTGCAAGACCCAAAAGTAGTGAAAGTTTTAAAAGATGAGGAAAATAAGTCTAAGATGATTTCCCTGCTTAGTTTAACAGAAGCATATTGGTGTGAAGCAGGAATGGAAATCAAACCAAAAGCAGATAAAAATCAGGCAGCAACCGAATGTACAAAAAAAAAAAAACAAAAGCTAGAATACAAGTTGAAGGATCAGAAGAGAAGGCAAGAAATGTGGAAAATGCATAAATATAGATCCAAGTACAGAAAACTCTTGGAACAACCTCATGTTGATTAGGATCGAACACAAGAATGGTTAAGGAGAGGTGAATTTAAACAAAAAGATGAAAGGTTAATATCGGCGACCAAAGATAGTGGACTATGTGCATGTTGGTTTACAAAGTCTATTAAATATGTGGGAGAAACAGGCAAATGTAGTTTCTGTAAAACAGAATTGGAGACAGTCACACATCTTGTTGCTGGTTGTGCTAAACTAATGGCAGGACAATATACTGAAAGGCATAATAATGTGGCAAGACTATTGCATCGGGGATTGTGCAAACATTATAACATTGAATTAGCTGAAAAACATTGGAAACATGAGCCACAAAGCATTATAGAAAATGATGAAGTTTATCTCACATGGCATCAGTTACCAACTGTTCAAAAATAGATGTGAGAAAACCAGATGTAGTAGTCCATGAAAAAAACAAAAGAAACATTGATCATTGAAATTGCTACACCCAGTGACTACAGTGTCTTGCATACAAAGAGACACAAAGTCATAAAATGCCAGGATTTGCAGGCAGAAATGAGAGCAGTGTGGAAGAAAGATACCCACACAGTCCTAATAGTAGTAGGAGCAACAGGCCTTATAAAAAGGAATTTACAATTGTACATAGAAATGTACATGCAACACTGTATGATTTGCAGAAGGAGTCATTACTGGGCACTTTGTAGGTGGTGCGAAGGGCACATCTGGCTATCATCAAAGACCGAAACAATGCTAATTTCATGAACTTTAGTCATACTTTGACTTAGGAATGGGGTCTATTCCCATCATGGTATTAGAAACCCAGAAGATTTGGAGAAATTAAAAGCTGGGGATTAATATATACATCAGTAGATGGGTAGCCAACTGGCTCACTGGCAGAATGCATACAGTCAAAGTTGTGGATTCTACCTCTGCCAGTAGACTGGTTACCAGTGGTGTACCGCAAGGATCTGTGCTGGGCCCTCTCATGTTTGGAATCTATTTCTTGGAAGTCCAGGTGAAAGTGTACAGCCTTTGGCTTACCGAGTTCACTGATGATTGTAAACTGGATGCAATAATGAATCCCTCAACGATGGTAACATATTACAAAAGGGGCTAACGCACGCAAAAAAATATTTTAGCCAAAGCCATGGACTAAAACTAAATGCAAAAAGTGCATTATTATCCCCTTTGGCATTGAGGAAGTACCTGCAAATTACAATATTGACAGCACCCCCAAGATCAAACCCAGTAGTATGAGATTTGGGAACACAGGTGGATAGCAACTGAAACATTGATCATCATGTATCCAAAGTGGTAAGGAAAGCCTTCTGTATTGTGCATCTCATAAGTAAGGGCATCACATCCAAAACTAAAGGTGTTATAACTCGTAACTCCTCTGTACTCGACCCTCATCAGACCACTAATAGAGAACAATGCTCCCTTTTGCCTTTGCATGGACAGCTGGAGACACCACAGAGGTTTCTCACCAAGAAAATTCAGGGCCTCCAATACATGACCTACATGGAAAGACTGAAAGCCCTGTCCCTGTACTGTTTATCCTACAGGCTACTGACAGACGACTTGTGCCTGGCTTACAGAGCAGTCTCGGACCCTGTTCTAATGGAAATGTTGCACATCTGCAAATCAAATGGACCAAGGGTCACTCACTCCAGGGATCTCAACCTAGCCTGTGACATTAACAGAATGTGCTGGACAGACCGATATATCTCCAAGATACTGATGCTCCTCTGGAATAAACTCCCTATTCACATGAAGCAGAGCTTCTCAATGACCCTATTTAAGCACAACCTAGACAGTTGGATGAGAGACCATAAATTCAACCCAGGGATGGTACCTATGTCTCTCATGGATGGGGATAGACTGTGCTTATCATTGACTTGCTTTGCAAATAATGATCATCAAACCATGGTAAGTTAGGGAACAAGGGTATAACATGGCTAGGGTTGTACAGTCCCTGGGGCCATTAGCCTAGTAACCACCTGTGAACCCATGAACCTATGAAGGGATCACAGGGGGAAATGTTTAATTTGGTGACAGTGAAGTGCTTAGGCATACATGGACAAACTTCTAAAGGGGTCATTGGGGAAATGTTACATTTGGTAACAGTGGAGTGCTTGTGTAGGATCCTTAGCAGAAAAGTTTCATTTGATGTTCATGAAGTGCTCATGCAGACATGGACATTTACTGAAACAGTCAATGGGGGAAATGTTTCATTTCATATCAGTGAAGAGTTTGGGTATACATGCACAAACTATTGAAAGTGTCATTGGAGAAAGCTTTCATTTGGTTCAGTTAAATGCTTATGCAAATATAGTATGGAAAGGGCTGCTGGGGGAAATGTTTAATTTGGTGTCTGTGAAGTGCTTTGGCATACATGGGTGAACTACTGAAGGGATTGTTTGAGGAAATATGTGTATGTACGTATGTACAGACATGCATGTGTGGATGTATGTGTGCATATATGTGTGTGTCTGTGTGCATGCACATAATTATATCTATATGTATACATGTGTGTATTTATGTATGTGTGTGCCCATATGTGTGTGTGTATGTGTGTAATTATATATAATCCATTCACACTTGTACAGATATATATGTATGGGTGGGTGTGCGGGTGTGTCTGCTATATATGAGTATGTATGTATGTATATGTCTGTATGTGTATATATATATATATATATATATATATATATATATATATATATATATATACACACACACACACATTTATGTGTGTGGGCATATGTGTGTACATACATGTATGTGTGTATGTCCATGTGTGTCTGTATGTGTGTATGCATAATAAATATATAGATAGATATGCATGTGTTTATTTATGTATGGTTGTGTGCATATATGCGTGTAATGTACATACATACATATGTACATATACACACACACAGATATGTACGGAATGTGTTTGTATATATAGACAGATATGTATACATGTGTGTGTCCATGTGTGAATATTGATATATGTACATCATGTGTGAATATTGATATATGTACATATGGGTGTGTATGCATGTCTGTGCATGCATATGCATGTATATGTGTGATATATGTAGTGTGCTTGTGTGTGTGTATTTCTATGTTTGTGTGTCTTTGCATATGTGGTTAAGTGTGTGTATGTGTGTGTGTGTGTGTGTGTGCACGCGCACGCACATTCCTAGTGAAAATATGCTTGTCTGCAAATTGCTGTTAAAGCTGTCTGTCAGCCTGTACCACCAGTGCTTATAGCGAGGACCACTTAAAAATGTTGTCAAAAATATTATCTCAAGCTGCTCACAAAATTGCCTACATAGACTAATTGGTTAACATTTTATATTTACTTAAACACTAAATAAAATCTATAATAACAATGTTAGATTTGCTACAAAATGTTATACTGCATGGTAAGGAAAGTCACAGTATGTCAGATTTAAGTAATTTACTGTAGACTTGGTTTCATCATTCTCTGCTATGTGTTAGTTTGCTAATCACTTAAAGTTTCAGTTAAAACAAAACTTCATTGCTAAAAGAATGCCACAGTAAGAGGGAGTGGGGGGTGAAAAATAAATTCACCTTGGGGATGTAGTGAAAAGAGGTGGACAATGCCCCCATTTTCCTTGATGAGACAGTGGAGATGAGTTTTGTTGTATATGTATGAGGGATTCCTTACTATGAATATTTAACTCTGACGGGATTGTAATTTCAGTGGATGCAAAGTAGTACAAAAGCCATTGTTGATGGGGTATGGTTTTAGCAGGTTTGAATTTCCTTCAGGATTTTTTGATCATTTGAAAAACAACAGTCAGATTGAAAAGTTGGAGTGTAGTGCAGTCTCCCTCTATGTTACTATTTTTGAAGAATGGTCTGTGTTGGTATTGTAAAAGGGGGAATGGTCCTTTTGAGTTATGTGCTGGGGGTGATTGCTATGCTATGTTATATGCATGCTGCATAGGTTTTGGAGAAGATCGTTTCAGTGGCTACCAAAAACAGAGTTAAGCAGATGATTTCCAAACAGCTGCTGGATATTACTGGTATGTGGAGCTTTTTTATTGTTTAGAGACTGTAAATTTTAATTGTATCACTGACTTCAGCTGCTGTACCATGTGCACTTATTGAGAAAGAAACAGGCATGATTCTGTACTTGGTGTGCTTTTGCTCCAATGTTTTATGAGTAAGGAATGTAAAGTTTTATAGTATGGGGGAAGCAGTTATTAACATGTGGATAGGATTTTCCAGATTTTTTGCTTATGATTTCATGTTTTCATTTAGTGTTACAGTGAGTCAGTTTATTTTCTAACAGGTGCAAATAAGCTGAGTATTTGTTTATTTATAGGTATGTGGGTGCATAGACACAAGTATTTCTGCAAAAGATTATACATGTATATGTCTGTCTGCTTTTATATTTGGATTAGTCTTGTCTTGTTTGAGGGTAACAGACCACATGCAAAAGATCAGCAGTAGCTTCCTGATGAGGTTCTTAATGTAAGTGCTGCACGTAGCAACATAAAAGCAATAGTGGATAACTGATCAAGGGGCTATAACATGCCTAGTAGTGTACAGCTAAGCAGACACACTAAATGTACCTGCCAGTCATGGGGGCAGTTAGGTACCTATTGGTATAATCTAAAATATATAGTATCTACCAGTATCAGTTAGCCTAGTTACACAGAGGTGTCACTTCAGGTTTCATTATTTCTCAAACTCTTCAGTTACAAAGTACAGAGCAAGAGTCAGGAACAATCAGCCTAAGCAGTGGAAGCCACAGTTGTTTCTGCTTTCTTGTGTTTATGTAATTTCTATATAGAACTTAACAGACATGATATTCATTCGTTTGTGTGGGTATAACTGCAGTCTGAATATGTCTGGCAGTGATTCAAGGGATTATAATTTTGTTACCTTATTTCTTACTGTTGTGTTATCTCATATCCATTTCCCAGATGAGGGATGAGAGTTCTTTAAAGAGTTTTTGATGTGAGGCTGTGCCCAAGGCTTTAAATGAGCAGAGATGAAATTGTTACCTTTATTTCTGATATGATGAATGTTGTTGTTGAAGCTAAGTAGGGCTGTTGAACTGCTGTGACTAGGATGAAAGCCATGCTGAATTTTTAATAGAAGGTTATCATGAGCGGACAGATGATCCACTGTGGTGACCCCTAACTGGGAAAAGCCAAAAGAAGTTATTAAGGTGGTTAGTGAGCTGGATGTATATATATTTTTCCAACATTTGTGATGATAGTGCTGGGATGGCAACGGGTCTGTAATTTGAAAAATCTGTTGAGTTACCACCTTTATGCAATGGGATAATATAAGTTGTTTTCCAGATGTCAGATGTATAGTTTTTGATTATATAACAATTAATTCGTATGAAGATGGGGAAGGCCAGGGCATCTGCCTCCAATTTTAAATATTCAGCTAGCAGGGAATCGGTAGCTAAAGTTGATGGCTTTAACGTAAGTAATAGTTTTCTAATAGTGGAAGTTTTTAAATTTTGGAATGTGGAAAAGTCACTCATCTATTGTTCAGTGGGCCTGCAGTGTGTAGGTGGGCATCATATAGGAGGCATGATTGTCAGACTAGGAATAGCCAGCAAGGATTAAAAACAGAAGGAATAATGACCAAAAGCCTACACAGTACCATTTCAGTTATTTGTTTACAGATAACCACAGTGAGACCAGACACAATGCAAATACTTGTAAGGTAAAGACAAAGAAAAATGTTAGAGAACATATTATATAATGCAGTAACACACAAAGATGTAATATGTATACTAAGAAATGCACTTCCCTGGTAGACAGAATTCAGCACAAAATAAACTATGAAGTTAAAGGAATAGATGAGTGGGCCTACTAATATTAAAACTTGCATCACTCTTATTTTTACAGAATTAGAAACAGCCAGATCAATTGGACCAAGATAATTCACAAAGCCAAATACCATTAGACATTCAATGGGCCGCCACAAAAACTGTATTAAGGGGAATCTTAATACAGAAAGCTTCACTGTACAAAAAACAAGACCAAGAAAGGATTAGTTTGCTTGAGTTGCAATACAAAACACTGAATTACAATTACAAACCCATCACTCACAGCAGCTAGAAAGAAAATTACAAAAGATTCAGCAAGAACTCTACTGTATACAACTTCATAAACACAATAAATTAACTTAAACTACTATACAAGTATTCTGAATGGGCACAACCCCCTTCTAAGGTACTTGCAAGTATTATAAACATCAAAAAACTCTCCATAATATCACAGAAATACAATATAACGATAGGAATCTACAGAACAATGAAAATATCGTCAACTTGTTCTGGGATATTTGCAACAAGATCTATAACCCTGAAAAGCAGAAACATTTACCTAATCTACAAGAGAAATTCCTTAATAATTTAAAATTTCCAAAACTCGATGTAGAACAATATAACCTTCTGAATAGTCCCTTATCAATCAGCGAAATAAAAATTGCAATCAAAAAACTAAAAGTCAACCAATCCCCAGGCCCTGACGGAATTACACCCATGTTCTACAAAAAACTCAGCAATATACTAGCTCCAGTACTGCTAAGACTATACAACTTTATTATAGAAAATGGCTTTACAGACAAATACTTAAATAATTCAAAGATAATTTTAATCCCAAAACCTAATGCAGACAAGTTGAATCCCACAAATTGCAGGCCCATCACCCTTATAAATCTGGATATAAAGATACTGTCTTCAGTGTTAGCTAATAGATTACAAAAAAATCTTGGATAAAATTATTTCCCCAGAACAAATGGGCTTCATGAAAAAAAGACAACTAAGCGATAATACGTGTATATTAGACACCTTAATTTCTGTCTTAACTAAAGATAATCATCCAAGATACGCACTTACAATAGACGCTTCAAAAGCATTTGACAATGTGGACCAAAATTTTCTTTTCTCAACAATGTCATTTCATTTATAACGGCCATCAGGATTATTTATAACAATGCCACAACCATGCTAAGCATTAACAAGTGGTATTTTAAACCTATTAAAATCACAAATGGAACTCGTCAGAGTTGCCCACTATCGCCGTTCCTTTGTAATATTTATCTAGAACCACTACTACTCTATATCTCCCAAAACACATACCACCATTTCCCAAAGGTATGTAACACAATAGTAAAATACTCAGATTTTGCTGACGACCTAAACTTATACTTCGAACTCCCAAATACAGACTTACCAAAAATACTTTCCTCAATAGAACAGTTCTCTACAGTTGCAAATTATATAATATGAACCCCAAAAAAATCATCAATATTCCCTCTAAATCCCATGAACCATAATACAGCATACTTCCCTTTAGTCTACATACCCGTAACATATAAGTGAAAATACCTAGGCATAAACTTCTCTCATACTTGAAAAGAAATGCATAGCTCAAATTTCCTAAACACATGGGATAAAATTAGGCAAAACATCTTAAGATGGGAAAACTTAAACCTATCACTTCTTTCTAAGTCTGCCATTATTAAAATGAACATTCTTCACAAAATTCTGTTTCAGCTAAACTCTATTAACCTCAAACTACCAAAAAAACTACTCAAAGCAATGGAAAAGGCCCTCTCCAAATTCTTATGGCACCCTAAAACAACAAGAAAAACCTTACAATACCAAAAATAAAAGGCGGGCTAGGGCTACCAGATTTTGGCCTATATTACCTTATTATAAAAGCAAACAGGTTGATCTATATTGTGGAATATGATAGTGCAAAAAAGACTTGGTACCCAGTATGGGTTAAAATATAGGCATATTTACTAAATTCCATAAACATAAATCCCAAAGCTCTTCCTTTCACCCATCCCCAACATAAAAATGTTCACAAACTACACCCAGTAATCAAAAATAGTATTACTACATTCCAATCCCTTTTTCTTTCTATCAGTCTGCAGAATTCATTAGCACTGTTACAACCTATACATATGAACCCGAATATTAAGTTAAATACTAAAATGATTGATCTCAAACCATTCCCAAGAATCAAAGAACTAATAGTATGGGATATCCTACAGTACAAAGATGACACACTTGATAAACTAAGAGAAAAATTCAAGTCGCCAGCTTGCTATAATTGCATTCTTAGACAAATTATATCAATAATAAACCTAAAATATTCAAACCACAAAATAGAAATACAAAGTATAGAAAATGCTCAAAACATAATCAAAGCTCTAAATGCTAAAGAAAAAATGTTATCAAATTCATATAAATTAATAAATGAGTTAAAATACCAGTCAGTGTTACTATACTCAAAATACTGGGAAAACATAAATAATAATATCTCTATAATACAAAACAAGAATCTTTTAATAATACCCTAAAACTTACACCTTTCAAAAAATCTCATATACACAACTGATGATTAACAATAATGCATATTATACCCCAGCTGTTCTCAAAAAATTTGGTTACAAAAAAAGCTCACTGTGCCCCTTCTGCTCTAGGGAAGATATGGATATTCTCCACATCTTCTGGAGCTGCATGAAAATTTCCAAGCTCTGGTGTTCTCTAAGAGTGCAACTAGAGAAAGTTGGATACACAAAAAACACTCTCTCTTGGGAAACAATCATCCTGCATATTATTCCTAGTTCAATCATAGGAAAGCGCAAACATATCTTAGTTACAGTATGCGCATTACTTAAATTCTATACATCTAAGAATTGGGTCAATAGCAAAAACATCTTCTGGAACAACTAAGTGGTAGTTAAATATATCACCTCTCACAAACTAGCTACTAAAAGTATTTAAAAAAAAGATTATACTTCCAAACATACTGGAATGCTCTCCTATATACAATTTTGATTAACATACAGAATACTTAAAATTAAATGTCAGGTAGGTGGCTGATTTAAAACAAAACCTCTGTGTTATTGAACATAAATAGTTGTATCACTGATATAGAAAACACACTTCTGGGATTCAAGAAAATGATGGCTTCCAACATTGTATATATTGTATATAATGTAAATATGTTTTTTTCCTAGGTTTTGGAAAACTTTAACGTTTTTTCTATTCTCTTTCTTCTTGATTTTTTTTGTTTTCTTTTTTCTTTTTCTTTCAGTCTAGACAATTAAAGGTTTCCTGCGTGTACAACCCTAATTTTCAGCATCCTCAGCGTAACTCTGCACTAAGTGATCCCTAGATATGTTGTAACCATCTCAGTTGTAAATCATAAAGTTTCTTGCAAATGTTTAAATGTTTTTCTTTGGAAAGTTTGGATACCTTCACTCATTTATGTATTACATGCTGTATTGTCTGCAATCATTTTGTACTTTCATTTTTATTATATATTTGTGGAAAATACAATAAAAATGATTTTTCAAAAAATAAAAACAGCCAGATTATAAAATTCAGGGCACTTCATTAGTATTTAGAAATCAGCACTTTAGACTAGAAAATGAAGATGTGCTTTTTACAGAGCTACCAATATGCCAGAAAGCCTTTTCAGTTGACTATTATTTAGAGATTAAAAACAGTAAAGCATGAAAAAAGAGAAGACTGTTTCTAGTACTGTTTGAAGCTTGCATTGTTCATATTCTTTCCATAGAACTAGTGGTAGTCATGCCATAAACATCATTGCACGTAGCTAAGATTCAGTCAGTGCAAAATAAAATACAAAATGAAATGAACAAAAAACTCTGTTTACTGATGTTTTAGCTTTGCATTATTCATGTGCTGTCCTGCAAGGTGGGCCATTACTTTCCTGAATGGCTATTTTTCTCTGAGGATAAAAAGCACAGGTGAAACTAATTAACAACTTGAAAGCTGTTGAGTACAACTGCAGTTTGAGATGGAATCTGGCTAAGACCCTTGAAACTTCCTGTTAAGTGTTTCTCCCCCACCCCCACAGATGAAGCTAGGACAGGCTCAGAAAGGTAGACTGAAAATGTAAGCGAAGACCCAATCAAAACAAAAATCTGTGGGACTGCCCCTTTAAGATAGTTGTATAGATGTGTGGGCTAGGATACTAAAGATTAGGGATAACTCATATGGTGTAACAGTATGACATATACATAAGTATACTCTCAGGAAACGACAGGCAATGGAAACCAAGACTCGAACAGGAGCCAAAAATTATTTTCCACAACCACGCTGCTGTATACCAAAATACACTTTAATGTAGACACAATTCCTCACACAGAGATCTCCTGAATAACTGGTTTAGCGCTTTCATCTGGTGAACCCAGACTTCATCAGAACCAATTAGACATAATTAATTGTCTTTTTTATATACCAATTTTTGGCACCAAAATAGATAAGTCAAATCAAAAAATACATTTTACATCTTTATAATATATACATACATAAAAATACATATAAAATTACATTTTAAATATATATATATATATGAGAATAAACATGTTTAATTACATATTATTACATTCAATATTGGCCCTGTCCTACCTCTATCATTCAGAAACAATCTATTTTATATGTATATATATGATTAAGAAGGCATAACCATAAAACTTGTTGTGTTTATGCAAAATATAAATATTAATATTACATAAAAAATGGTGCATAACTTAAAAACTGTAAACTTGTCCTAATCTAACATTAAAAAGGGTTTTATACTAATGTGGTCATTTAACCCTGGAAATGTAGTGGCATCCAAACATATCTGCCACTTACTCTCTAAAAATCCTAAAAACACCTTCCAGTTTCCACTCCCTGCTAATACCTCAACTTTGTCTATAATAGCAAAACTGAACGTGTGGTCTTTCCCTTTTTCCACAATATGTTTACTAAGGGCATTATTGGTATCTTTTTTATTGATTTTATAAATATGTTCATAAATGCGTGTTTTGAACTTCCTCTCAGTCTTTCCTACATAGTATGCTGAACATCTAGAACATGTAGCTAAATAGACCACTCTTTTAGTGTTGCAGATGTCCTTCAAGAATGCAACTGCAGTCCTAACATATGGGTTGTCCTGCCTCAGGCAGCCCTTCGGTCGGCCGGATTCCAAAGTCTGGGTCCGGCGTCAGCTGATGTCGCCTCCTCCCCGACGTCAGAGCGGCTGGGGTATAAAGGCATCAGCCGATGCCATCTTCTTCAGTCTTTCTTGCCACGCGGTGCCCGAAGCAGAAGCAGTTCGCAAGTGCCGGTCGGTCAGCTCCTGTGTTTTGAGTTACCGAAGTCATCTAAAAATTCAAGTACCCCATTGGGGAACATTTTTTCTTGCCTCAGCCGATGTCAGAACAATTTGAGAAAGTTAATAATTGTTTGTCTTGTGGTAAACAAATACCTCATAAGGACTTCCATTCCTACTGCCTCCCTTGCCTGGGCCCAGACCACGACGTCTCGGCCTGTGCTGCCTGTGCTTGCTTTAATAAGCGCACCGTCAGGCGCCGGGCAGAATTTGCCGAAAACTTTTTTGACGAATCCTTCGCTTACAACATGCCGTCGGAACAACCGACAGCACAAACTACCAAGAAATGTAAGGACCGGGACTGACATCCTCGGCCCGCGTCTTCCACCGATTCTGCACCTAAGCCCTCTGCGAGTGCTTCAGACCCTTCGGAAGCGATTATTCAACCGCTTCAGGCCGACGACACCGCATTAACATGCTCCTCAGTCTCGGAGGCTACACCGGTGCCGGTTGTTGAATTTCTTCCAGAAACCGAAGTTCTTGAACCACCCGACACCATTCCTGTGGACAAGGTTACCCCTGCACGTGGGGCAGCTAGGTATCCTTGTCCATCAAGGCCTTTGCACGTGCTAAGGCCGCCAGCCAGGCCAAGGCCCATCCTAAGCCTACCTCTCAGGCTCCTTCTTCTGATAGACAGTTTATGTCTCTTGCTGCAGACCTAATCTCTCCTATCAGGGGGTCTCAGCCCCATCCAGACAGAGGTTCTCAGCCACTTGCAGAAAAAAGGCCTAGAACTGAGCAGGCAGACAACCTCTCTTCAGATGAAGCCTCTGGGTATTCAGAGCACTCAGATACCCATGAAGAATCCTTCCAAGCCTATGAGGACTCTGATGCTGAGGAATCTATTCCCTCTGCCTCTCCTCCTGAGGATTTTTCTTTCGGTGAAGTCCTCCACTCTATGAGGGAGCATTTCAAGTGGCAGGGTCAGGAATTTTCTGACTCTAGGAAAAGGCTCCGTACCTTCCTCAAGTTACCCCAGCACAGACCTTTGGCTATCCCTCCAGTTTTGGATGTCCTGGATGATGTATTTTCAGACTCCAGTGCTTCCCCTGATTCGCTCCCTCCTGCTCCTGTCAAGCCAGACAGATATTACAGGGTCCCTGACACTCACAAGCATTTCTTTAAGGCCCAATCTGTGGATCTAGAAACTATTTCACAGGGCCCCAAAGGAGTGGCTTCTTCCTCGGCCAAAAATCCACTACCAGCTGACAGGGAAGCAAGGTCCCTGGAGAGATGGGGTAAAAAAGTTTATACCTCTACCACCCTTGCCATGAGGTCACTTAACTGCCTTTTCCATATGTTTAAGTACCAGGATTTTTTACTGGATGATTTGCAGAAAAAGCTAGCCTCTCCTGAGCCTATAGATAGAAAGGCATTGCAGGATTTGGTTCATAATTCTCAGCAGGTTAGTAACCACTTTCTTCAGTGTGGTTATGATGCATTGGAGGCTTCATGTAGGGCAACCATGACAGGGGCTGTTATCCGTAGACATGCTTGGTTGAAAGAGCAGCCTCTGCTGGATCATGTTAAAGTAAAGCTCCTGGACGCACCTCTGTATAAACAGAAGCTTTTTGGTGCTAATGCTCAGGATGTATTGAAGTCTATTGAGGAGAAGGCAAAATCAGTACAGACAGTAAAAGATTTTCTCCAGGTTCAGCCACCCAGATTCAGCAGAAATTGGCCTTCAAAGAATTGGTCCTTTCCAGACTCAGACAAGTTTCACAGGGGAAAGAACAGGCGTGCACGAGGTAGAGGGCAATACTGAGGCTCCTACAGGGGATGCCAGTGGCAACCTCAAAATCAGAGAAGTGGCACAGGTACTTCGCCTGCACCACAGGAGCAATCACAATGACTTACCTACCACTCCGCCTACCAAGGCTCAAAGAGAAGCACCTTTAGGTGGAAAATTATCTCTATTCTCAACAAACTGGCACATTATAACAAAGGACAAATGGATTCTGGATATAATACACAAAGGCTACAGATTCCACTTCCATACTTTACCAACAGGACAAGGCATGCCAATCCTGCCACAAAATCAAAGGGCAGAGGCACTCAGAGAAGTCTCAAAGCTGTTAAAAATAAAAGCAATAGAGAAGGTTCCTCCTCAGGAACAAGGCCAGGGATTTTATTCAAGACTGTTCCTTGTTCCAAGAAAAGAAAAGCAATGGAGACCTATTTTGGACTTGTCCGTTCTAAATACTTTTCTCATGGTGCCAAAATTCAAGATGCTGACGTTACAGCAACTTCTTCCCATGCTGGGCAAGGGGTTTTGGCTGGCTACTCTGGACCTCAAGGAGGCATACCTGCATGTCCCTATCAGACACAGTTGCAGAAGATACCTCAGATTTCTTGCAGGAACAGAGCACTATCAATTCTCAGCATTGCCGTTTGGCTTATCTACTGCACCCAGAGTATTCACGAAATGCCTGGCAACAGTAGTGGCACATTGCAGACTCCAGGGGATTCAAATATACCCTTACCTGGATGACTGCCTCATACAAGCAGACAGCAAACAAACCTTGATAAAACACTTGGATTATGTCATTCAATTGCTGCAGGCTTTGGGATACACAGTCAGCATTCAAAAATCAAGACTACTGCCATCCCAAGAGATTATTTTTCTAGGGGCAAAGCTGAACACACAGCTACAAATGGCCTTCCTCACAGAGGAGAAACAAGAGCAATTAACAGATTACTTCAAAAGCCTAGCAAAACTAACCCACCTGACCGCAAGGAAAACCCTGCAGGCCCTGGGGTTCATGGCATCTTGCATTCTTCTAATCCCTCTGGCGAGACTTCACATGAGAAAACTGCAATGGTACTTAAAAAGCTTGTGGTCTCAACACAGCCACAACCTGGAAGACATAATACCACTCATACCATGCCTGCAAAGGGAATTTTTGTGGTGGGCTCAAGCAAGTCACTTAAACGAAGGTATGCCTTTCAACAAACCTCCAACAAGTCAAACTATTACAACAGATGCCTCAGACCATGGATGGGGGGCGCACATGGATGGCAGATGCATTCAAGGGCAATGGACTCCCATGGAAATGCGTCAGCACATAAATCAAAAAGAGATGTTGGCAGTTATACATGCAATAGAAGCCTTTGGAGAATCTCTTCAACAAGGTCATCTGCTAATAAGGACAGACAACACCACTGTCATGTGGTACATAAACAAGCAACGGGGCACTCATTCCTACCCCCTCTGCAGACTAACAATGACTCTTTGGGAAAAGTCCCTGAATCTGAACATCTACTTGCAATCCCAGTTTGTTCCGGGCAAGGACAATGTTCTGGCAGACAGGTTGAGCAGAAATTTCTTGGAGCCACACGAATGGATGCTACACCCTCGCATATTCTCACAAATAACATCTGCATGGGGGAGACCAGACATAGACCTCTTTGCATCTCACCTCAATCATCATCTGGAAAGGTTTTGCACAAGGATACACCATCCTCTAGCCTGGAGAACGGATGCTCTTTCCTTCAGCTGGAATGCCCTAACAATTTATGCATTCCCTCCTCTACCTTTACTCACCAAGGTGCTACTGAAGATCAAGGCAGAACAACCAAAAGGAATCTTGATAGCTCCAGACTGGCCAAGGCAACACTGGTATTCACTGCTACTGAGCATAACTCACTCCAAACCGTGGCCCTTGCCTCAATGGCCTCAGCTCCTGACTCAACACAATTACAAGACAGTTCATCAGAACCTGCAAACCTTAAAGCTGGCAGCTTGGAGAATTCCATGACTGGAACCCATGACTCCCTCTCCAAAACAGTTCAGGACATTTTGCTGGAGGCACACAGACCTTCCACCAGAAAAGCCTATTCGGCCAAATGGAAGAGATTCATCATCTGGAATGTCAACAAGGGACAGGATGCATCACTGATGAACATACCTCAGATATTAGAATACTTGGCAGAAATGTTTCACAGTGGCCTCTCATATTCTTCCATCAAAATCCACGCTTCAGCTATCTCTGCACATTACAGCTGTGATCCACCTGTGTTTTCGCATCCCTTGCTAAGACAGTTTCTAAGGGGTATAAAGAATATCAAACCTCCAAGGAAACAACCAATTCCTGCATGGGACCTCAATTACGTCTTGGAAAAATTAACTCTTCCTCCTTTTGAACCAGCAGCATCTTCAGAAATGCAATTTCTCTCTTGGAAAACGGCTTTCCTGTTGGCAGTCACCTCAGCAAGAAGAGTCTCAGAGATACAGGCACTCATGGCAGTTCCTCCTTTTCTCATCTTTCACCAGGACAGAGTTTCCCTTAGAACCAACCCTTCCTTCATGCCTAAGGTGATATCCAGAGTGTCACTAAACCAAGCAATTCACCTGCCTACTTTATTTCCTAACCCTCAAAACAAAGGGGAAAAGCTGTTGCATACTTTAGACATTCACAGACAACTACGCTACTACTTGGACAGAACAAAGTCTACCAGGAAGTCTGACTAACTGTTTGTAGCCTATGCTGCTGGGACACAAGGAAAGGCAGTCACCAAACAAACTATCTCAAAATGGATTGGACACTGCATCAGATTCTGTTACTCCTTCCATGGAAAGAGTGTGCCAGCTAATATTAGACCACACTCCACCAGAGCTATGGCCACATTCACAGCCTTTCTTAGAGGAGTGGCCACAAAAGATATTCTAGAGGCTGCTACATGGAGCTCCGTGCATACATTTACCAAACACTACAACCTGCCATTATACTCCAGATCCCGAGCAGGTTTGCTTCGGCAGTCCTGCAGGGCCTTCTAGCTACACCATCCCTTGCTTAGTCCTACCACCCCCAGCTTGGCTATGGTATTCAACCCATATGTTAGGACTGCAGTTGCATTCTTGAAGGACATAGTACAGTTTTGTACCTACCATAAATGTAGATGTCCAATAGATATGCAACTGCAGTCAGGTTTTCCCTCCCTCCTACCCCTCTGTTTTTTCCCTTGGGTCCATTCCCCCTTTTCCTATAAGCTGGGGTTATCTGTTATGGTGTATCTGTTTATTACTGTTGTGCATGTCTGAATTTTTTTGTTTATCCATTCACAAAATTTAGCCTTCCTTGGAGGGCACCTGGCATCTGGGGCAAGAAACACTGACGAAGATGGCGTCGGCTGATGCCTTTATACCCCAGCCGCTCTGACGTCAGGGAGGAGGCGACATCAGCCGACGCCAGACCCAGACTTTGGAATCCGGCCGACCGAAGGGCTGCCTGAGGCAGGACAACCCATATGTTAGGACTGCAGTTGCATATCTATCGGACATCTACATTTATGGTAGGTACAAAACTGTACTTTCCCTATTTTGCTTCTACAAACTGATTTCAGAACATTATTCAACTTGATTTGTCTATTTTCATTAATATACTTGCACTGCCCACATGTGCCACACTTATTCGTGCCCTTTGATTTATTAATAACTGTGTGCTTGTGTTCACCTCGTTCTAATAATTTCTTTAAATTATTGGAGGTTTTAAACACACACAGTGGATTATTTCCTAATATTGGTCCAATGGCTTCGACACTAGATAGCAATTCCCAGTGTCTGCATAGAATTTCCTTCACCAGATTTGAATATGGATTAAACATAATGACGTATACCCTTCTATCCTGATCTTTGTCAACTTTCCTACCATCTATCCAAGATCTCCCTAACAGCGGGGGATATTTGCTACCCCATTGTTGCTTGACATACTCTATGGTTTTATTGAGCATGCTCTTAGGGTATCCTCCAGCTGTAAAAAGATTATAAATTTCATCAAGCTCTTGTAACATAAATTCTCTAGTGGAGGACATGCGGGCTGCGCGTATGCATTGCCCTTTAACAACATTCTTGTATGTATAGTGCGGATGACAACTGCCATACTAAATATAATCATTTGAAAAAGTTGGTTTTCTATACAATTTAGAAGCAAAACCAACACCAGTGTTGCTAATAAATGTGTCCAAATAAGCTGTACCATCAGTATGCATTTGATGTGTAAACCTTAAAAACTCGGTCGTTCCATTTATATAAGTAATAAATTCAGGAATAACCTCTCTTGGTCCTTTCCAAATGATAAACAAATCATCCAAAAATCTGGTATAAAGAGAAATGTATTTGTAATATTAACTAGTAAATACAAATTCACTCTCCCACTCTTAACATCACCAAGTTGGCAAAGATAGGCACGTATGAGGCCCCCATTGCTACCCCTCGTGTCTGCTGGAAGAATTCCCCTTGGAACTGGATATAGTTATGGTCCAGTATTAGCCCCATCATGTCAAGTGTTAGGCTAATCTTTTCCCAACTCATACCAGAAAACTTCCTCAAACTATTGCAAAAATAATCTAAACCAATAGATATAGGTATGCATGAAAAAAGATCCTTAACATCGATTGTTAGGAATGTAATGTCTTCTCCCCATACATCAGATGATAATTTACTTAAAAAATTCCAGGAGTCCTTTGTTAAATGTGGAATGTTAATGTAAATATGCTTTGTCCATTGATCTATAGTGACTCCTAGATTATATGTTTTAGATCTCGATCCAGAAATAATGGGTCGAAATGGGGGATTTTCCAGACATTTATGTATTTTAGGTATTCCCACAATATTAGCCATCTTTGGGTATTCATTTCTTACAAAATTATATAGTTCATTACTGATGCAATTGAGGTATTCCTCAATAGTCAAATCAATTCTCTTGTAACCAATATTTATTTGATTGAGGGAAACCTCTTCGTAGTTGCCTGATTTAAACAATATCTCATGTATAGCTGTATAATACTAAATTGAATCAAATATAGTAATTCCACCGCCCTTGTCGGGCTTCATAATTCTGATGTTCTTGCTCATTATGAATTCCTCTAAACATGTTCTCTCTTTTTTAGTTAAATTATCAGTAAATTTCATAGACAATTGTGTATTTGTCTTTATATTTTTGTATAACTCATAAATATCCTTGCAAACAATTTTCTCATAAATTACTACATTTGAATTCATATTAGGAATATATGAACTTCTCATTTTTAATCTCTGATTATTATTTTCTACTCCATTCATATTGTCTTTAAACTGTATTGCTAAATTTAATGTACGACAATATAGCTTGATTTCCTTTATAACATCGAATAAATTGAATTGTGCAGTGGGAATATATTTCATTCTCTTGCTGAAAAGTGTGAAAAATTCCTGTGTAATGTTAATATCTGTATAATTGTACACCTTAAAGCCACAATACGTAAGTATCTTGGGAAGGCAGGCCACATCTATCTCTATATTCCTATTGCTTTCATTGGGGTCTACGGGTGATACTAATTCTGTAACATCCTTTGTATAGTCACAATCTATATGCATGTCCTGCCCCTGAATGGATGGATCACTTCTCACTTTTAATACCTCCTTCGATATTTCTTTGGGGGAAGATGGTATCTCCCCCCTTGAAAATTTGTATCCATTTCTTGTCGAAAATTTCTATCACCCCCTGTCTGTTGATTGTGACCAAATGCACTGTCACCATCTACTGTGCGTTGTGGCCATATGTACGCCCTATCGATCTTATATTGCCCCACATCTCTTTCAATTTTATTCAATTTCCTGTTGAATACAGTGTTAGCCTTATTGTCGACTATAAGGAATTGTTTAGAATATAAATCCTGCCATTGTTCAAAATTAGTTTCATGTACAATCTCTTCATTCAACATTTCTAACTCATTTAATAACATAGCAATGTTTTTCATCATTAAACTTTGCAAGTAATTTCATGTACATGAACCCAAAATTATCAAACATTTTGTTAAATTCCTGCCTCACAGACTTCTTGTATTCAATACCCAATGGTAATTTAAAAAATCGTAACCCCTTTGGTACTATGCATATTTTTATACATTTTTCCAAATATGCATTATCAATTTTTGTGCTTTTCAACTGCACAAGTTTTTTACCCAACAAATAAATCTTTGATTTAATACCATCATCTACAACACTGGAAGCATATTTGCTATTTGTCCTTCTGTATTCAGTTTTAGCTGTAAATTCAAAATCATCTGTTAACAGTTCATTAATCACATCATTGAATTGATTCCCACTGTTTTGTTTAACATTCTTTGAACTATGTCCCATATTATATTTCTTTTTGTACCCCATATTATGGCTGAGAATATTTTTGTCACTAACAGTACCTTTTTGACTATCAGTTCCTCTATTCGTGATAGCCGAATAAGTTTTCAAATTGTCTCTTTGCTTGGGTCTCGCCCCCAACCTTTGGTTTTCTTCCGTAGTGTGGAATAAACTGAAATCGAAAGTAAATTCCGCCTCTGATGTTAAGTTATCATTTGTCTCTCTAATATCTAAATTTGATCTCGTACATGGAGACGTTAATCCACATACTTCGCCCTGTCCATTGGGAATTTCTCCTTAGCTGGTTAAACTTAACCGCCTGACTGGAGACGCTATCTCCGCTCCATTTGTAGTAACAGGTGAAAGTGAAGTAGCACAGCGTGCACCCTGTTGCACCATTTCAGTTAACTTGCCAAACAATATCAGCAATTTGAAATTGAAACTAACAGGTGAAACTAATTAACAACTTGAAAGCTGTTGTGAATACAACTGCAGTTTGAGATGGAATCTGGCTAAGACCCTTGAAACTTCCTGTTAAGTGTTTCTCCCCCACCCCCACAGATGAAGCTAGGACAGGCTCAGAAAGGTAGACTGAAAATGTAAGCGAAGACCCAATCAAAACAAAACTCTGTGGGACTGCCCCTTTAAGATAGTTGTATAGATGTGTGGGCTAGGATACTAAAGATTAGGGATAACTCATATGGTGTAACAGTATGACATATACATAAGTATATTTGCTATGTGAAACAGTTTTGCTAGATTAAGAAGGCTGTGGATATGTGTTGCATGTGCAGCTGGGGTTATCAGTGAGATGTTTTTAGTTTTCTTTTAAAGGAGATTATGTTTAATTCTGTAACTGATGATGTGAGGGCATTCCACATTTAGTTGTGGAATGGGAATAGAGGCAGTTACCTGCTCTTTTACTAGGTTTTGATACATTAAGTAGGTATTTTTTATTAGAGTGTAGATTTTTGGATGGGACGCAAGGTTCAGTGATATTTTTCAGGGAAGGGTAACACTCTGGTTTATAAATGAGTTTATGGGCAAAAAGTTGTGTGTAGTGTAGGTAATGTGTAAATTCTAGCCAGTTTATTTCTCTAGTGGCCTGGCAGTTTTGGGTGGGATTTGGTTGGGCTGATGCGAATTTTGCAGTCTTATAATAACAGGATTGCAGTTTGTGTTGCAACCACAGCTGTCGACACAGACGTCAGCAATCAGTAATCTGGGACAATAACACATCGCCTCACCTCCCAGTTACTCCGGGAGTTCCCCAAGGGTCTATCCTTGGCCCTCTGCTATTCTCACTTTTGACTAGCAACCTACGTACTGCCACCCAACAAGCATCTCGTATACAGTATGCAGATGACTCTACTCTCATCTGATCTGCCCCCATTCTACCAGAATTACAACAAATCACACAGGAATCATTCTCTTCAATAGAAAGCTGGCTATTCAATGCTCAGCTCCTACTCAACCCAAGTAAGACAAAACTTCTCCTGTTCCAACCTTCCAAAGCCACCCAAAACACCCCCCACTTCAACATTCTTGCCAAAGACAATACCATCATCTCTCCATCAGAACACACAAAATTACTTGGTGTGGAAATAGACAACAAACTTAGATTTGACACCCACATATCTCTCTCAATAAAAAAGTTCACAAAAAACTTGGTGCATTATATCAAAGCCGCCAATTCCTAACTAAGGTGGCTAGAATCTCCTTAGCCAATTCCCAGCTAATCTGCACCCTACTCTATGCATCCCCCATACTTACCAACCTTAGACAGACAGACCTACACAAGCTGGATACTTGTTACAACAAAATTGCTAAATTTGCCACTGGAACCTCCTGCCACAGCCATCATTGTTTCTCTTAAAGAACTAAACTGGCTAGAACTCCCACAACTCCTTCACTTTAATCACCTCACTCTCACTCATAAACTTATTAACTGCCCCTTAACATCCTTTCCCTTCAAACCCTTTTCCAACCCTATCAAGCAACAAAAATCAACTCACCGTTATCAAACCCATAAACTCAGCAGGAGAAGCCATATTTTCATGTACCATATCTAAACTTTGGAACAATCTTCCACCCTCTATAACTACTCTACCTTCCAGCAGCCCTTTCAAGACTGCACTCAAATTCCACTTAAATTTGCAATGGTTTTGTCCTTGTTCTAATCCAGACTAACACCCTCCCCCCCACCTAGACTCTTAACCCAACTATACTATCGCCACTACTAGCAACAGTCAGAAATAGCTAGTTGTCTTTACATGCTTTAGCATCTTGCCTAACAACTTTGTCACTAATATTGAGATTATTATAAATATTATAAATGACAAGAAACTATCTTAACTTGCAGCATTTTCTGTACATACTGTTGATGCTCAATATCTTGTTATTGTATAAATGCCAACAACCTGTAATGTTGTTTACTATTGCTGCAACTTTGTATCTCTGTCATGTACATGATGTGGAGCTTTTCTCCCTGGGCATCCACTGAAAAAGGACCTGCGTCCAGTCGGAATTTCCCGGTAAACAAATGTAAATAAATAAAATAATATCTTTCCACAGTGGTGCAGCGGTAGCGTTGTTGCCTCACAGCAAGAGGTTCGGCTGTTCGATTCTCGGCTGGAGTGCCTTCTGTGTGGAGTCTTCATGTCCTCCCCGCAGTTGGGTGGGCATTCGAAAGGCATGTGTAAATGAGCGTGCCTTAGTTGAAGGTTGAACGTCGAGCTGGCACCTCAGCATTCATGAAAATCTACTGCCAATCATTAGCGGACCGGAGTTCTGCTGTGGCAACCCCTAACCGGGAAAAGCCGAAAGACAACAACAATACTAATACCTTTCCTGAAGCTGTGGATAGCAATTTAAAAAAGAGTCGAAGGATTTTATCTAGGAAGGGACGACAACAAGGGTAAAGTGGGATAAGCTGATTCTTCCAATAGAACAAGGTAGACTAGGATTACTGAATTTGAGGGGGTATTTTAGAGCAACACACTTAAGGCTCTTGTACATAGCACAAGCAGAAAATTATAATTCAAAATGGAAATGAATGATGCTGATACAGGGAGGAAGCTCAAGAAATAAGGAGTGATTGGGATTTTGGATGCAGACTCTTAAGGAGAACAGCAACAATCATACAGAGTATTATATACGTAAAATAGCAGGGCGTATTCTAAGAACCAAACCAGCATGAAAATAAAGAAAATAGATTTTGCCATTAGAGATGACTGTGGTCAGGGGTGCAGATAATAGGCAAGAGGGGGATGGAATTTGTTGGAGAAAATTGGCAAAGGAACCAAGGTATTTGGAGCAAATAACTAGAAAGAGAAAGGTAATTGAATGGGAAGAGGCCAAGAATTTATTTGGACTGCAGGTTAGAGATTGCCTTCTCTGTCAAGGATTGATATCAGAGTATAGGCAAAGAGAAAGAAATAGAGGGCTCCTGAATGAAAGACCAGCAGTGGTAGAGTTTTTAATAGACTGTAGAACAGAAGCTGCAGTTAAAAAAGGAATAGTTAGTAAAGCATGTAAAATACTGCATGATAATTACAAGAACCAATCACAGGAGCTTAGAAAGGATTGGGAAGAGAGATTGGATAAGCAGTTCACAAAGAAACATATATGTACATCTCCCAAATATGCAACAAAGTCTAGAAGGTTTAGGATCTTTGCCTGGAAGTGTTTACATAGGTACTTTTATACCCCAAATAGAATCCAAAGAATTTTTCCTCCGGTGGATAGCAAGTGTTGGCGGTGTGACAGGCAAGAAAGAGGTGGTTGGGAACATTTTTTTTGGAGTGTAATGAGCTGGCAGACTTTAGGGATTCCCTGCAGACCGCTATGCCAGAGGTGCTGGGTAAGTGGATTGGATTGACGTGGGAGATGATTTTTTGAGTTATGATACAGAATTGGAATTGCCTAGTAAAGCTTTGCTTTGTCTAATTATGGTGGTTGCCACAAAAGCAATTACTAGAAAATGGAAATCAAAGTCTAGACCAACATAACTAGAAGTAGTGAATATAGCAACAGAGATAAAACAACTTTAGATAATGGAGGGAGCAAACTACATTGGAAAAATGGGAATTGTGGGAACAGTATATACAGAGGAGGAATGAGGAATTTGAATGAGCCATATAATGCTTAACTGACAGTGACTGGATAGATTAGAAGTGATGTATAATGTTTGCAACTACAGTTGTTTCAGTGGTGTCTGTGATGTATATTGTTTGTAACTAAAGTGGTCTCATCTTTGTTTTTCATTTGTATAAATATAAGATTGCCTATGTTATGTATGGAAATTTAATAAAGATGTTTGTTGGGAAAGAAATACTAATACCTTTCATTCTGAGAAGGGCCGGAAAGCTTTTGATAAATTTGGGAAAATGTGCATTCTTCTGCATCTCTTGTTTTTGGAATTCTTAGCTGTCAGGTTCTTATATTGAAGTTCATGCTTGCCTCTTGTGAGAATATGAGGAATATTTTCCCATCTGTTTCCTTTTGTGAGGAGAAATCTGCTTTGTGTAACTTGGTTTCTGTAGTGTCTCAAGTGACTACCCATTTTTTGAAATGTGCATATGATTCTGCTGCTGCTACTGGAACTGTTATAAGTTTCCCTGGCTGCATTATTAAAACCTACAAGAGGATGTCAAAAGTGAAATTTGAATTCTTCCTTGGATAGAAAAATAGTTTTTGGGCCCTCTGCTGCAGAGGTCATAAGGTATTTCTCAGATTTTGCAGCCCACCTTCTTCATTTTTACCAAGGGATTCAACACTTCTTTTTGCTTAAAAAGCAAAATAAACAGCCCCAGCAGACTGCTTGTAAACAAACATTTAAAACAAATAGCTGGGAGGTTCTAAAAAGAAAGCAGTAACCCCTCAGAACAAAGGACTGCCAAGTAAGTCTGAATTACTTTTTACCACCCTACCCCACCTCCAAATCATCCTAGTAGTCCCTTAGTCCTTCCTGAAAGTCTGGAACCTCCATTTCTCCTTTTGGCAGCCAATAGTTTCAGATAGATGGTTCAGAGACTTATCCATCAAGGTTACATATGGCAGTGGAAGTGTGTCCCTCCTTTTCAGGGGATTCATCCTTACCTGCCAGACCAGAATCTTCTGTTCTGTCCTGTCTTTCAGCATATTCTTGCTCAGGAGTGATAAAGCTGACCCTTCCTTTTAGTTATGGGAAGTTTTTTTTTTTTCAGGATGCTCCTGGTAACAAAGAAAGAAGATTCTTGGAGACCAGTTTTGAATCTGCGTGTTATAGTGACAAAGTTCAAAATATTGTCTCTTCACAATTTTTTACCCCTTATTCCCCTTTTGGGTTTTCTAGTGACTTTATATTTAGAAGATGAATATCATCACATTCTTGTAAATCCAGACATTTCTTAAGCTTTTTTATATCTTTTTATGTCTAAACAGTATTATAATGCGATCCAGTCTTGGCCTCAATACAGGATTTGAACCAAGCTAATGAAGAACAGCTACAGTCATTCCCTTCTGTAAGGAAGGACCTTACACAAACCCATGCAATTACAGAGCTGTAGGTTTGACCAGCTTCATATGCAAAGCCATGGAAAGTTTTATCATACCTCCAAACACTAGAGCATTTCAGTTTGGATTTGTGAAGGGCAGGTCATGCTTACTCAACCTGGTGGACTTTTTTGAAAAGGTCACCAAAGCAATAGATGAATTCAAAATGGTACACAGTGCACACTTCAACCTGGCTAAAGCTTTTGACACAATTCCCCACTTAGGCATAGTAGAAAAGTAAACTCGGAATAAATCCCCTATGTCACCAGCTGGCTCACAGATAGGATGTAGGAAATCAAAACAGATGAAGTTACCTCCACAAAGAGACCAGTCACCAGTGGAGTCCCCCAAGGTTCTGTGTACTAATCTCTCCTGTTTGGCATCTATTTTTCTGAAGTGAAAGCCAATACCAAAGGGCTGTGGCTAAGTTTGCAGATGACTGCAAGCTAGGAGCAGTATTTGAATCCCCAAATTACTTAGTCATCCTGCAGGAAGGTTTGTCACAAGTAAATAACCAGTACCACAGCAATGGACTGAAACTAAATGTCATTATTTGAGATTTCATCTACCTTAGGGAGCTACCACATTGACAGTATACCTGTAAAAGTTAACCCAGTTGTTTGGGATTTGGGAACTAGGGTGAACAGTGACCTAACTTTTGACCAACATGTCTCCATTGTTGTAAGAAAGCTGTTCTGTTTTGTATAGCTAATTAAAGAGATTTTTGATTTTTGCCAATGAAAGTGAGAATGAGGTAGAGATTTTAAATGCATATTGTGAAATTGATGTGTCCATTATTCCTGTTGTAAGCAAGTATATTCCCTCTTTTGACAATGCCTACATATCACATTTTAGCTCTATGATAGTTTTTTTTTTTTTGGGGGGGGGGTATTTGTGATAATGTGTTAAAAAATAAGTTGTAATTTGACCGCAAAAGAATGGCAGGCATTGAAAACATTACAAAATAGGAAAGATTTAATAATAAAACCAGCAGATAAAGGAATTAAAATCGTGGTTATGAATGTGTACTACAATATTATATAATGTGTATGGAACATCTAGATAATGTCGAGGTATATGAAAAATGTGAAAAGAAAGAATATGAACAAGCATTGATTAATTATGAAAAAATATTGGATAGAAGTGTGAGGTTAGGTTATTTTACTGAAAAAGATGTAAGAGATAGACTGTTTAATATGAACAATGAAAAAGCTGTTTTATTTTGCTTGCCTAAAGTACATAAAATATTAGAGAACCACCCCTGGCAGGCCCATAATTTTGGCCTGCAGGTATTTCTTGCACATTATTGGTTTGGTGTTACATAAAGTTTTGTTGCCGTATGTCCAGAAATCACCTGTATATATACAGGATAGTTTTGATTTTCTGAAGACAATTTTTCCCATAGTTTGGAATAGGAATAAGTATTGGCTGGTCTTAGATGTTAAGAGTTTATATACAAGTATTAAACATAAGAATGGAATAGATGCCATTAAGTATTTCCTAGGGGATAGTCCGTTTTCAAATTTTATTGCAGACCTGGTAGATTTTTGCCTGAAAAATAATTATTTTTATTTTAATAATGTAATATATAGGCAGAAACAAGGTACAGCCGTGGAGGCAGCTTTTGCCCCCATGTACGCTAATCTTTTCATGTCTTTTTTTTAAATTACTTTTTTATTTAAGTTGGATTTTTATGAAGAAATGTGTTGATTTTTATTTTCGTTACATAGATGACTTGATATTCATATGTGAAGATAGTTGGGATGAAGTTGAAAATTTCATAACAGAACTACATAAAAACTTGTTTGGTCTGGCATTTGATGGTTTACAGAGGGGCAGCAAAGTTATATATTTGGATCTCATGTTAGAAGGGAAAGAAAATGGAAGCATTGTGACAAATATTCATAAAAAATGTGTTGATGGTAGTCAGTACCTTCATGATACTAGTTGTCACCCACCCCATGTTTTTAAAGCTTTACCATATGGAGAATTACTACGAATTTCAAAATTATGTAATGATAAGGACTTGGCACAAGAGATGAACCAAACTATTAAAATGTTTTTGCCTAGAGGTTATGATATCAATAACATACAAGAAGCCCAAAGTAAAATATGGGATGACATAAGAGGAATAAATAGAAATAGGGGGAGTGATAGGACATTTTTGACAGGCAGAAGAAATGAAATAGATAAATGTTTAGTGGATCCAATATATTATGTATCAGTTTATAATGTTAAAAGTAAAGAAGTGGTGGAATTAATAGAATTCCATTTGAAGTATTTGGTGCAAGATAAATGTTTGGCAAATATTCTTCCAAAAAAAACTTTTTTCTCATATATCAGGGGCAAACATTTGAAAGATATGGTAGTACATGGTATGTTTAATATGCCTGCCATGTAAATAATAAAAGTACCATCAGTTAAAATAACTTTGAAAAGTGGCAAGTGCAATATATGTACACATATTGTGAGCACATTTCACAGCATGAACAATGTTAAATTTGAACCTAGGGGCACTTTTTCTTGCAAGAGTAAAGAGGTAATATATGCCTTGAGGTGTCCCTGTTACCTATATTATATAGGGGAAACACACAGAGAGTTTCGTGTTAGGTTCATGGAGCATATGAGGGATATAAAAAAGTGTAGGGAAGACAAAGTGATTGCTTCACATTTTAAAATGTTTTATAATAATGATGTTAATTTGTTGTATGGCACTGTTTTAGAACAAATAAAATGTATAGATGTTAAAGAAGATACATTAAAACAAAAACTGCTATATAAGGAAAGTATTTATATTTTAAAATATAAGACATTAATTCCTAAAGGTTTAAATAATGAATTGAATTGGAAATGTTTGCTTTAATGAGATATTTTTTTTATTGTTTAATTGATTAATTGAATGTAATTAATGATAGAATGTAAAAGGTAGAGCGTTTTGTATTTTTTTTTATTCCTTGAAGGTGGTAACACCGAGGTGCTATAATAAATTATTTTCTGTTTTTAGTACGTGGTCTTATCTTTTTGGAAAAAGCAGCTGGAGAAATTTTCTTTTGGATCCTAGTTGTTGTTTGGTATTAAAGGGATTTTGTCTGGATTTAGGGATATCCTTGTTCTTCTTTGTACAACTGTCATTATTCCAGTCATTAAGTGTATCCCCCTTTGGCTTGTATCTGTCCAGACACAATGAGACCTAAACATGTCCTACATGGACTAACTCAAAAGCCTGTCAGTGCACTCTGTATCCTACAGACTGCTAAGACATTACCTATGTTTGGCACAGAAGACATTCTCTGACCTAATACTGATGGATTTTCTGCACATCAGCAAGCCAAATAGTATCAGAAATGTTTGTTGTAGGAATCTAAACCTCTTCTGTACATCAGCAGAATGGTTTGGAAGGACAGGTGTGTCTCGCAGAGGGTACTGCTGCTGTGGAACTAACTCCCCATCCACATTAAACAAAGTTCATCATTGTCCATATTCAAGCATACTTTGATTTATGGATGAGAAACAGAAAATTTACCCCAGGACTGCTCCCTGTACTACTAATGGACAGAGGCAGTTCCTAAATGCTTTATCCCATATCTTATCTTTAAATTATTTATGATATGATCTCGGTTATTCTCATTCAGGATAATATGTAAATCTGATGTTATCCTCTTCATTTTATTAAACTATGGGATTCTGTTCCCTCTCAGCGATCCCTTACTCCAAACATATCCCCAAATTTGGTAATGCTGATTTGCTTCTAGCCCTCTTTCAAGTAAACAAATACAAATTTATCTGTATTACCACCCTGTGTATACCTCCCGGAGACAATGTCTCAATCCTAGAGGAGATTCTCTCCTGGCTCTCGACCAATATCACTAATGAAACTATAATCCTGGGGGATGTTAACATTAACTAGGGCACAATTCAATCTCCTACTAACTCTCTGAATATAAATCTTTATAACTTCACTCAACTTATTAACTCCATAACCAGACCTTCCAAAGACTTCTCTTGCGGCAGTATCGTAGATTGGATCCTATGTTTCCCATCTACACTACTTCTCCAATAGTGGTACCCTTCCAGACCCTCTAGGTGACCACCTTCCCACTTTTGCCCATCGCCTTTCCACCTTCCTACAACTTTCTCACACATACACCTCTACTCGGTACCTAAAAAACTTTAACCCCAATGCATTCTCTGATGCACTAAAGAATACTAACTGGAACCCACTCAAAACTCTACTCCTGGAAATTGCTGTTACCCATTTCAATGAAACCTTCTTAAACCTGCTAGACTCCTTCGCTCCCTGGAAAACAAAATGCACTTAAAGTAACTCCATCCCTTGGCTAAGAATACCCTAGCCAACATGCAACTCTGTGATAAAGCTTGGAAACACTACCATAAAACAAAAACTATTGTTTCCTTTAATGAATACAAAACACCGCAACAAAGTAAAAACAATTATTAACACAGACCACAAAGACTATTTTTCCACTCTCCAAGCCCACCACAACAATAACCCTAAAACATTCTGGGATGGAATCTCCTCTCTTCTTAAACCAGGTAATAAAGAAAACCCTTGCCCCCGACCCAAATGCCTCTGACTCAGATTTAGCTACTCAATTCAACTCATTCTTTATTGATTCCATATCCAAACTGACATCCTTCACTGATAACCGTGTTCCCCCACAACAACCTCATCACATCCCCTCCTCCTCAAGTATCTCTAGCTCCCAACCTGCACCCTTCTCCATGAACCCCATTCCCATCTCTACCATAAAAAAACTTCTAAAATTGAAACCTTGCTCTAATGCTCCTGATGAAATACCATCCTATTTCCTTAAAATAGCTGCAGAATCCATTGCCTTCCCCATCTGCATCCTAATAAATTGATCAATTTCAGCAAGCCAGGTCCCCCAGCTCTGGAAAAAGGCCTTTATTATTCCACTACATAAAGGGAGTAACAATAATGAAATCTCAAACTTCCATCCTATCGCTATCTTATCCCCTACTTCAAAACTTCTCAAAAAATGCATCCACCTACAACTTTTACCCTATCTAATAAACAGTAACCTTTTTACTCCCAACCAGGATGGATTCCAACCAGGCCATAGCACCACCACTGCTCTCCTCTCCTTCCTAGAAACCGTAAACAAAGCCCATGACACTGGTCATATTGTATCCACCCTCCTCCTAGACCTCTCTAAGGCCTTCGACACCATCTCTCATAACCTCCTTACTAAGCTCTCTGAACTAAATCTTTCGCACTCCTCTATTAACTGGTTCACCAGTTACCTATCAAGCAGGCAACAAGCAGTTAAGTGGAAAAAAGCTACTTCACCATTCCTAAACACTCCCACAGGCGTGCCCCAAGGCTCAGTTCTAGGGCCCTACTATTCAGTGTCTTCATTAATAACTTTCACCATGCCATCCCTAATGCCAACCTCATCCAATATGCAAATGACTTAACAATAATCTGTTCTGCAACCTCCACCTCTTCCTTAGCATAATTAACCCAAGATGCCTTCTCCTCTACAGAACAATGGATGCTAGATAACCACCTAGCACTAAACACATCCAAGACTAAACTAATGATATTCCCCCCTCTAAAATCATCACCCTAGACAAAAACTCTTTATCACCAGCCAAAATAACACTCCTCTTGAAACAGTCTCCACTGCTAAATTGTTAGGAATCATCATCGATGACCAACTAAAGTTTGATAGGCATATTCAGGTAAATATTTAAAAAGACTCGCAAGAAACTCGGTATGCTTTATCGCCACAACTGTTTCATCTCTCCCTCAACCAGACTCATTCTTGCCAATACATACCTCATCCCTTACCTCCTGTATGGTGCCTCTATCCTTACCAATCTGCAGTCCTTTCTCAAAACTAAAATCTCCTCCTGTTACTATAAATATCTCAAAATTTGCAACTAGCCACAGATCCAATACTCCTCACTACTTCTCCCTGCACCAGCTGAACTGGTTTGAACTCCCCAATTATCTTCCTTATATCCAACTTATCCAGGCACACAAAATTATGTTTTGCCCCTCTTTCTGTCCCTCCCTTGCCTCTACCTTCCAAATGCATAATCCAGTCAGATGCCTTCGGTCTAACTTCCAAAATCTAATCGAGCTACATAAACCTGCCTGCCCTCCAGGCAGATATCTTATATGCTTCTGCTTAGCATGTCACTGGAATTCTCTCCCACCTCTTATCCGTACCACTAACAGTCTCTCTATCTTCAAAACTTTACTTCACTCACACCTAATCTCACAATGGGAATGCTCTTGCTCTCGTCCTACATAACTCTACCTAACATATCTACTAATAGCTCTCTTTCTACATAACATCCTACTATAATTCTCTCTTTACCCAGTCATATCTACTAATAACCTCCTTTAGCCCATAACCTCCAGAAGGAATTTGCATTCTTTTTTTTACTACCTTAATTTGTATATAATGGAATTTTTCACAGGCTAATTTATTGTAACTGTGGTATTACCATGTATTCTCTTTCTAATGTCTGATTAACTGTTTTGTAAAATTTGTAAGAATTGTTATCCTGTAATCTTGTAATTCTGAAACTTATTATACTTGTAATTACTGGAGTTTTTCTCCCCAGGACTCCATTGAAAATGGGTTCCTTGTGGCCCAATGGACTATCCTGGTAAACAACCTGCAATTAAATAAATAAAATAAATACATTAAGCCTGGTGGAGTAGATAAAATATTGATAAATACTTTCTGGACTACATAGAGTGTTGAACAATAATTGCTGGAGTATGTTAAATGTTGATAAATGGTTGCTAGAGTTGGCAGAATGCTGATAAATGCTTGCTGGAGTATGTAGAATGTTGATAAATGCTTGCTGGAGTTGGTAGAATGATGATGAATGCTTGCTGGAGTTGGTAGAATGTAGATAAAATCTAGCCTGCATTGTAAGAATGTTGATAAATTTTTGCTAAAGTTGGTAACATTCTACCTATTCCAGCAAGCAAGTATTAACATTCTGCCTTTTCCAGCATGGATTGATCAACATTCTACCAACTCCAGCAGGCATTTATTTATAATTTATTTTATTTAACATTTGTTAACTGGGAAAGTCCAACTTGGAACGAAGCCAATTTTCAGAGGAGGCCTGGGGAAAAATGCTCCAGATGCATGTCTTTGTTACGTTGGATGGAACCAGAGCACCCGGACACCCACATGAATGCAGAGAGAACATGCAGACTTCACACAGAAGGCACTCCAGCCAGGAATTGAACTGGAGAACCTCTTGCTGTGAGGCAACAATGGTACCGCTGCACCACTGCACCATCCCTATTTACATTCTGTCCTCACCAGCCAGCATTTATCTACATTCTGTGCTCTCCAGCCAGCATTCATCAACAGTCTACCAACTCCAGCCAGCATATATCTACATTCTATGCTGTCCAGCCAGCATTTATCAACAGTCTACCAACTCCAGCAATCTGCTGCCAGCATTCTACCTACTCTGGTAAGCATTTATGAGCATTCTATCAGCTTCACAGGTATTTATAAACATTATATCCAAAAAAGCAAGCATTTATCAACATTCTCTATATTCCAGCAAGCATTGATCAACATTCTGCCACTTCAGCAAGGATTTATCAATGTTCTCTGTAGTCTACCACACATTTAACAAGATCCCACCCATTCCACTGAGCATTTATCAACATCCTACCATCTCCAGCAAGAATTTATCAACATTCTACCTACTCCAGCAAACATTTATCAACATTCTACGAAGACCAAAAGGCAAGTATCCAGCTTCTACCAACTCCAGCAAGCATTTATCAGCATTCAACCTTCACCAGCAAGCAAGCACTTATTAACTGCCTACCTTTTCCAACAAGCATTTAGCAACATTCAACCAACTCCAGCCAGAATTTATCTGCATTCTCCACTCTCCAACCAGCATTTATCAACATTATCCCAACTCCAGCTAGCATTTGCCAACATTCTATCTGCACAAGAAAGCATTTATCTACATTCTGCTTACTATAACAAGCATTTACCAAGATTCTTTTAGCTACAAAAAGCGTTTATCAATCTTTTACCTGTACAATCAATCATAGATCAGCATTCGACATTCCAGCAAAGATTTATCAAATTATACCAACTTCATCAAGGATTTATCAAGACTGCACATACTCCAGCAAGCATTTCCCAACATTCTACCTACACCAACAAGCATTTTTCAACATCCTGTGTATTTCAGCAAGGATGGTGGCTGGAGAACATAGAATGTTCATCAATACTTGCTGGAGTAGGAAGAATCAAATGCTTGGTGGAGTATGTAAAATGTTGACAAATACTTGCTGGAGTACATAGAATTTCGATAACTGCTTGCTGGATGTGGTAGAATGTACATAAATGCTTGTTGGAGTTAGTAGAATGTTGATTAATGCATGCTGTATGCAGTAGAATGTTGATAAATACATGCCAGAGGTGGTAGAATGTTGAAAATGCTTGCTGAAGATGATAGATTGTTGACAAATGCTGCCTGGAGAACATAGAATGTTGATAAATACTAGATGCAGTAGGAAGAATGTTGATAAATGCCTGGTGGAGTAGGTTGAATGTTAATAAATGCATGAGGTAGTACACAGAATGTTGATAAATAACTGCTGGAGATGGAAGAATGTTGATAAATTATTTTTGGACTTGGTAGAGTCTTGATAAATGCTGGCTGAAATACGTAGAATGTTTATAATTGCTTGCTGGAGTTGGTGGCCTGTTGATAAATGCTTGCTAGTCAGTAGAATATTGTAAATATTGGCTGGAATTGGTAGAATGTTATTAAATGTTCATTGGAGTTAGCAGAATGTTGAGAAATGCTTGCTGGAGTTGATAGTGCTAGAATGTTGATAAATGCTTGGAGTCTGTACAATGTTGAAAATTCTTGCTGGAGTTTGCAGAATGGTGACAAATGCTTGCTGGAGATGGTAGAATGATGATGAATGTTTGCTAGAGTTAGTAGAATATAGATAAACTCTAGCCTGAGTTGTAAGAATGTTGATAAATTCTTACTAGAGTTGGTAACATTCTACCTACTCCAGCAAGAAAGTATTAACATTACGCCTTTTCCAGTATGGATTTATCAACATTCTTCCAACTCCAACAGGAATTTATTTATAATTTGTTAACTGGGAATGTCTGCCTTGGAACAAAGCCAATTTTCAGCGGTGGCCAGGGAGAAAACGCTCCAGGCGCATGTCTTTTTTACGTGGGATGGAACCAGAGTACCCGGAGGAAACCCACATGAATTCAGGGAGGACATGCAGACTCCACACAGAAGGCACTCCAGTCAAGAATCGAACTGGAGAACCTCTTGCTGTGAGGCAGCTGTGGTACCGCTGCACCACTGCATTGTTTGTATTTACATTCTGTCCTGTACAGCCAGCATTTATCAACATTCTCCCAACTCCAGCCAGCATTTATCTACATTCTGTGTTCCCCAGCCAGCATTTATCAACAGTCTATCAACTCCAGCAGGCTTCTACCAGCATTTATCAGTAGTCTACCAACTCCAGCAAGCTTCTACCAGCATTTATCTACAGTCCACCAACTCCAGCAAGCTTCTACCAGCATTCTACCTACTCCGGTAAGCATTTATGAACACTCTATATCAGCTTCACAAGTATTTATAAACATGTGATCCACAACACCAAGCATCTCTGTATTCCAGCAAGCATTTATCAACATTCTGCCACTTCAGCCTAGATTTATCAACATTCTACATATTCTACCACACATTTAACATCCTACCTGTTCCACTGAACATTTATCAACAACCTACCATCTCTGGCAAGAATTTATCAACATTCTACCAAGACTGAAAAGCAAGTATCCAGCTTCTACCAACTCCAGCAAACATTTATTAACATTCAACCTTCTCCAGCAAGCAATTAATTGTCTACCTTTTCCAGCAAGCAATTAACTGTCTACCTTTTCCTACAAGCATTTATCAACATCCACCCAACTCCAGCCAGCATTTAAATACATTATCCATTTTCCAAACAGCATTTATCAACATTCTACCAACTCCAGCAAGCATTTTTTATACATTCTACCAACTCCAGCAAGAATTTTTAAAAATTCTACACATTCTAGGAACCATTTATCAAAGTTCTGAAAACTCCACCAAGCATTCATCATCATTCTATGTACTCCAGCAAGCATTTATCAACATTATACCCAGAAAACAAGCAATTATCAAGCTTCTAGCAACTCCAGCAAGCCTTTATCAACATTCTACCAACTCACCCAAGGGGTGTCCAACATTCTTCCTGCTCCAGTAAGCATTTATCCACATTCCACTGACTATACTAAGCATTTATCAACATTCTATCAGTTGCAAAAAGCATGGATCAACATTTGACCTACACCAGCAAGCATATATCAACATTGTATATATTCCAGGAAGCATTTATCAACATTCTACCAACTCCAGCAAGCATTTTTAAACATTCTACCAACTCCAGAAATAATTTATCAACATTTTCCATACTCGAGAAGGCATTTGTAAAAATGCTGCAGTCTCCAGCAAGCCTTTATCAGCATTCTACATATACTAGAAAACATTTCTCAACATTCTACTAAGACCAAAAAGCAATACAGTATAAGAAGCAATCAGTGCTGCAAAACTAAACAAGGATATACATTTTGAACCTCAAGAGCAGGGTCAGTCCACCCAGGCATTCTACTTGTATTTGTTATGAGTGAAGCTATTACATAAGCAGTATTTCTTAGTAGTTCTCAGCGTGCTAATAAAAACTGACTGTTGTAGCCTTGTGCCCCCCCCCCAGCTAGTGCAGTAATCCTAATTGTCCAATATTCAGTATACATTTAATTCAGATCCCTATGACTAAATTAACCATCAAGCAGCCCTCTCAGTGCTTTCTGCCTTAGTTTGTATCACTTGGAGGCCTACCTGTTTATTTGCATCTCTATGCATTCCCCTTCATTGCTAATGTATCTCCCTACTCTAATCTGTGCACAAACTGGTTACTAATCTGCAAGTCAAAGTGAAGACACACTCCCAACCTTAATGAAGTTTGCTGTCTCTTCTCTCCTTTACTTTACAGGTAGTTTGAATTCTTACTTACCCCCTCTGAGGCCTTCACTGATGGTTTTCCACTGATTGCTTTTCTGGTTTATTTGCATTCCACCTAGTTTGCACCCCTTGTGCTATCTCTCTCCCCCAGTACTAAGTCTATATTAGAATCCTGCTGAGCATGGAGCCATCTTTAAATTTCTAGTCTCCCACCAGGACACAAGTGCTCTTCAGCAATTACATTCTGCTTGCTGGTAAGCCATTAGACCTCAGGAATTTGTTTAAAGTGTTCAGATTTGTAAAGTAATACTTACTTTTTACTCTTGTCTTGGGCTCTGCCCCGCTCGGGCTCTCTCCTCTCCTCTCCCCTACCCTGCCCCCTATTCCCTACCACCCTCACTACCTCTACATTTATAGTAATCACAGCCACACCCACAGCTCACCCTCACATCACCTCCACCAATCACAGCCCCTCAAGTCAGATCACATTATACCACACCAACTTGCTCCACAAAAAATACTCCCAATCACTTTCATTCCCATTAGGCATTTTTATATCACCCACACTACTTACCCATCCACATATAGTGCAACCCTATAATTCCTATTCAGACCCCCACCTAGTACCGTCTTAAACTTTATAACCATGACTATCACACAACTAAGTCTAGTCTGTCTTCTCATAATTTTTTATAACACCACAAGTTATCACTCTAGCAATATCCCTAAACTTAGTAGCACAACACTACATTATGCACTCTCATATACAGACACCACACATTATAATAATATCTGTCCACAATTGTTCAAGAACTACATAATGGACAAGGGGTGTAATTCAGAACTAAACACACATGCTCTCATTCCTACTCCAAAAAATCACAATACTTTCTCACACTCCTCACCAAACTCTAACACCTGTATCACCATTTTAACATCAGGCTCACCATAAGTGGGGATATCCACCCCAACCCAGGCCCAAATCCATCCTGTCCAACACAAACTGCTCCAACACAAATGTCAGAACATAACACCCCCACTATCTTCATCCCGGGGCAAATCAACAACAGCAGCAAAACCAACCATATTTTAATGTTCAATATTAATATTAGAAGTATCAAAAATAAAATAGTTGAACTCCAGGCCACAATAGCACACTACTCCCAGACATAGTTACTTTAACAGATACCTGGCTAAATAAAAACCTAGCTAACTCAGAAATTCTCCCTACCAGCTACAATATCATAAGACAAGACAGACCACTTTGTAAAGGGCATGGAACTGCTTTACTGTACAAGTCCAACTTAACTGTATGTCACTTACCAAACTCGTACCCCTCCCCAATAATTGGGACATACTTATCTCACAACTTCAACTTCACCCTGAAAAGGTCATCACCACAATTGTGATCTATATTCCACCTGGTAATACACCTGCTAGCCTTGAAGACTTCTTATCCTGGTGCTCTTCCGCATACTCACAAGAAACACTTATTCCTGGGGGATTTCAACCTAGATTGGTTCACCTGCATATCAGAACCACCAAGTAATCTAATAAATCTTCATGGCTACCAGCAGCTAGTCCAAATTCCAACTAGATGTGATAAAAAATCTAAAAAGGAATCCATCCTTGACTGGGTCCTAACTAACAACCCCACATTATACCCCTACGCAGGCTGTTTCCCAGACACCTTAAGTGACCACAACATGATATACTTTATACGTTTTTATGGAGTGGAAATAGACAATAAACTAAAATTTGACATTCGCATATCCATGACCATAAAAAAAGTCCACAAAAAACTAGGAGCGTCATACAGAAATAAGCATCTTCTCACCAAAGCAGCAAAGATTTCAATAGCAAATTCCCACCTTATCTCCGCCCTACTTTATGCCTCTCCAATATATACCAACCTAAAGCAATGCGCTCTAAATAAGCTAGAGACCTGCTACAACAAAATCTCCAAATTCATCACAGGGGCATCCTACTGTAGTCACCACTGTCTCTCCCTTGCTGAACTGGGCTGGCTTGAACTCCCTCACCTCCTTCAATGGTATCAACTCTCACTCACCCACAAACTAGTAAACCATCCACTAAATGTCCCATCCCTCCAGAATCTACTCCAACCCTATTGCACCACCAGACCACTAAGATCCAGTAACAAAAATCACTTGCAGATCACTAAAGCCAATAACTCTGCTGGTGAAGCACTATCTCTTGCACCATAGCCAAATTATGGAACTCCCACCCACAATTACCTCCATACCATCATGCACCCACTTCAAAACTTTACTAAAAGTGCACCTAAAAACATGCTGGCTATGCCCTTGCAACTCCCACTCTAATATCACCCACCCATCCAACCACTACCTTTCTTTCCACTCCACTAACTGCCTTGATTATAGCAAGCTCAGATGCTCATAAGCCTAATACTTATTATACAGCAGGAACTTTTTATTTTAACATTTGTTAATGTCTGATGTTAAGTTGTCAATCTCGCCTTCATTCTTGCTTGATGGGTTCGGAGCCGATCCTCGGCTCCGACTCGGCACTTGCTTTAGCTCGAGAACTCCTTTTACCAGCTCGAGGCAGCCCCATATCCCATGATGCAAGGCAGTAAGTACCCAGATCTCGTTTGCTGCTTGGGAGGTCTTCTTTTTACCAGCTCCTGGTAAGTTGTTCACTTTTGTGAGTTTTAAGCCCCTTTTTAGTAAAAAAACCTTGTATTGATAGTTTTAAACTTATATTATTCCCTTTCTGACAGAAATTCCCTGTCTCCTTTATTTTTTGTTAGTGTATCTTAAAAAACCCTTCCCATCCCCCCCCTGTTAGGGTGTGTGTATTGGTTTTGTAGAATACCTTTTGGTATTTATTTAAGTTAATTTTTGACTGGTGTGTGTGTGTGTGTGTGTTTTCGGCACCATGTCAAAGGAGAGGGTCTCAGGTTTTAAGAAGTGTGACTCGTGCTGTCAGAAGATGTCTCTGACAGACGGTCACACTTCTTGCCTGTATTGTCTGGGCCCTCTTCACCTGCAGGACTCCTGTGCTATTTGTCACTCCTTCAGCCAGAGAGTCCTGCAGGAGAGACATAACAAACTGGTTCTTAGGGGCCTTCTTAAGCCGGAGGGCTCTCCGGCTAAGTCGGCTCCATCAAAACCAGCAAGAGTTTCCAAGGCCCAGGCTTCTGTTCCTAAGCCTGCGGCCTCGGCTCCGACTCGTACTGAGTCGAGATCGGCTCGGCTGGAGCCGATTCTGGCTTTACAGCCGGCACCGATGGCTATCGGTGCCGAACCTATTTTGACCGCCGATGTCGGCTCCGATCGGCTCCGACACCCATGTGGCACAGGCATCGGTGTCGGCTCCGATCGGCTCCGACACCGTTACTTTGGTGGCTGTATCGGCTCCGGCTGGAGCCGATACATCGAGGCTTCCTGTCGGCTCCGAGAAGTCGGCTCCGACAGGACCTATAGTATCGGCTCCGACGGCTCATTCCAGGAAGAGGTCGAGGTCTCCTTCCTTGGAGCCGATACTGTCGGCTCGGCCGCCTCTTATATCGAACGGAGCCATCGGAGCCGATCTTCAAGGTCATCCAGGTTGTCAGATCATGACCTAGAGAGAGTGGTCAGTAGATTACTCAAGTCACAGGTACTGGCCCAAATGTTACACAGTCCGTCTCAACAGACGACTGTTGGTCCACACCCAGTTACAGTTCCTCCTTCAACTCTACCCCAGAGCTTGGAGTTGGAGTCTTCGGAATGGTTACTGCTACGGCTGGAGGACGGATACCCCTTCTGTTCCTTCAGCCTCTACTCTTATCTCCTCTTCCTTAGAGGGATTTGGTGGTCGGGCTTCCATGGTCTCCTCCGAGGGGGTGAGTGGCATCGGACCCTTGTCGAGCCCGCTCTCCCTTGGAGCCTCGGCCTTGGTTGGCTCGGCTCCTACATCTGCCTCGGAGACTTCCCTGCGGTGGTCCCTGGAGTTCCTAGCTCTTGGAGCGGGTTCTCTCGGAACTGCCTGGGAGGGAGCATTCGAGGTGATGAAGAGTGTACTGGCCACTGGTATCAGTCAGCAGTCTGTTCCGTAGCTCCTCCCTCTATTGTACCTGTTGACATCTCTGCCACTTCTCTTGCTACAGGACCCAGAGATCCTCCGCCTCAGGTTTCCCCATTGGGAATTTCCCCTCTTCCGAGGATTCTCCTGATGTTTCGGGAGATCCTCCTAGGAAGAGGACTTGTAAGAGGAAGCATATAGACTCCCCCGAGTCTGTCACTTCGGATACTGACTTTGATGAGTCAGAGGGATCCCCTAGATCCCCTCTGAGGATGTCTCCTTCTCAGACATCCTAGAACTTCTAAAACAGAGGGAAACTGGCCCACCAACAATCCCTCTGAGGATGAGTCAGTATACCTAGAGGCGTTTGGATCTCGGCCCTCCACCTCCTGGGTGTCTCCGCCTTTCGACCCCCTTATGCAGGTTATTGCACGGCGTGGGCAGCTCCTGACTCTGTAGAGCCAGTCCCTAGGAGGCCTTCAAAATTTATCACTGCTCAGTGACAAACAATTCCTTACCAAGGGTGTCCCGCTGATGCCATGGTGGTGGCTGTGGCCACCAAAAGGAACTTGCAGATCCTTCCGTGCCCGTCCATCCTCCTAATAAGGACTCTAGGACCATGGACAGGTGCGGCAAGCGGATGTTTTCCTCAGCGACCTTTGCTATCGTTCGCTGAATTATCTTTGTCACTTCACCAGACTCCAGAGATATCCTGAAGGAGCTGGGAGAAGTAGTTCAGGATCCTACAGCTGCAGGGGCTCAAGAAAAGATTGCTTTGCAGCTAGGAACCCTCAATTCCATTGCTAACTCCTCCATGCGGCTAATATCTTATGCTGCGGATGGAGCGAGTAGAGCCGCAGGCACAGGTGTGGCTCTTAGACGCCAAGCCTGGATGTGGCTATGTGATTTTGTGGATCCCTTTAAGGCGTCCTTCACAAATTCTCCCTTTGATGGCTCAGCTTTGTTTGGCCCTCAGGTGAAGGAAACCTTGACCAGGTGTGAGCAGGACGGCAAGACTCTTTCTGCTGTTGGAGTCCGTTTTTCCACCCCTTCTAGGCCTTATCCCAAAGGACAGAAGGGTGGGAAGATGTGGTTCCGTAAATCCCAAGGAGTCACGCCGGATTCACGTGGTCAGTTTACCCCTAGAGGCAGAGGGGGTAACAACAACAGACGCCGTTCTAGAGGCAGAGGGGGTCGGGAAACAGGGAGCCTCCCTCTGATAAGCGCTTTCAGCATCCCTGAGGTGTTGCCCGGCTGTCCCTCCTTGGAGGCAGGCGGGAAGATTATCACTGTACCCAGAAGCCTGGCATTCCCTCACTCAAGACAGATGGGTACAGTCGATCATATCCAAGGGTTACATAATTCCTTTCGAGGAAAGTCCCTTCCCCTCAGGTTCCCTTCCAGATGTACCACCGGTCTAAGGGAAATTGCAGAGTTAGAAATCGCAAAACTACTGCAAAAAGAGCCATTCAGCCAGTTATAATAGACCATTCAGAGCCGGAATCTACTCAAGATTCTTTTGGTCCCCAAAAGACGGGAGACTGGAGACCAATATTGGATCTCAGCAGACTCAACAAGTCTGTCAGGAAGACAAGATTCGAATGGTCACTCTTCAGTCAATTCTGCCCTTCTTACAGAAGGACAACTGGCTGAGCTCAATAGATCTTCAGGATCTGTACTATCACATCAAAATTCACAGACGCTCCAGGAGATTTCTCCGCTTTCGGCTGGGGTCCAGTCACTTCCAGTTCAGAGCCCTGCCCTTTGGTCTCACTACAGCCCCAGAGTGTTCACCAAATGCATGGCAGTGGTCACGGCTCACCTGAGACGTCAAGGATTCCAGGTGTTTCCGTATCTCGACGACTGGCTCCTGTCAGCCACCACCAGGCATCAGCTTATACAAGCCAGGGATTACACAATAGACCTTTGTTCTCATTTAGGCATCTCAATCAACTTCGAAAAGTCATCCTTATCGCCCTGCCAGTCTATTACCTTCATAGGTGCAAACTTAAACACTGTTCGGATGTCAGCTACCCTTACAGAACAAAGAGTTTCAGACATTCAGACTCATGTCAGGATCATTCTGGCCAGCAAGAAAGTACAGGCCAGAATGGTTCTAAAGGTATTAGGTCTCATGGCTGCGGCCATTACTCTTCTTCCCCTGGCTCGATTCTACATGCGCCTCCTTCAGTGGATGTTGTTCACACAGTGGTCATACCAGCAACTCCCAATGCGTCACCAGATTCTGGTGACACAGACATGCAAACAACATCTTGCTTGGTGGATCACATCATCTCAGGTTCACCAAGGCAGGTGCTTTGTACCCCCGTCCCCGATAGCCACTGTCACCACGGATGCCTCCCTGATCGGGTGGGGGGGTCATTATCAGGGCAGGATGGTTCATGGGACGTGGCAACCATTCGAGTACCATCTGCACATAAATGTCCTGGAGATGAGAGCAGTGCTTTTAACGTTGCAAGCCCTCAACGACTTTCTTCCCGTAGGGACAATTGCAGTCCACACAGACAACATGTCTGTAGTTTGGTATATCAACAAACAGGGCGGAACCAAGTCCTACCCCTTGTGTCGAAGCGCTCAGACTTTGGCAATGGGCGATCTCCTCTCATCGGTTTCTGGTAGCAACGCATATCCCTGGGAAAACCAACATTATAGCGGACAGATTGAGCAGAGCTATCCTCATGCCTCACGAGTGGTCTCTCAAGCAATCTATAGCGGAAGAGATTTTTCTGGAATGGGGTCGTCCATGTTGCGATCTTTTTGCTACTCCCCAAAACAGCAAATGTCCAGACTTCTTCAGCCTCTTCCCTCTATCAGGCCATCCCCCCAGAGACGCTCTGACCCAGGATTGGCCCCAGGGACTTCTTTATGCCTTCCCTCCATTTCCTCTGATCCCTCAGGTGATCCAGAAAGCTACCGTTTTGAGAGCCAAATTGATTCTCATTGTCCCTTACTGGCCTCGACAAGTTTGGTTCCAGTTCCTCCATCATCACCTTTTGGTGCAGCCGTGGCATCTGGACCCAGTGCCAGATCTACTGATTCACCAATCCGGTCAGCTGCACCGGTCAATCCCTTCTCTCAACCTCACAGCATGGTTGCTCCACTTCCTTCCTTAGCCAGGCTTCCTTTGATCTCTAACCCAGTTAGAGACATCATTGTAGCTTCACTAAAATCCTCTACCAGGAGGATTTACACAAGCAAATGGAAACGTTTCTCTTATTGGGCTAAGGCCCAAAATATTGATCCTTTTACTGCCCCTGTTCAGGCAGTTCTGGACTTCTTAGCAGAGATTTTTCATGCAGGCTCCTCTTCTTCCACAGTCAGAGTTCAATTGGCTGCTATTTCTAATTTTCATGTCGGGATAGCAGATCATAATATTATGTCCCATAGGCTCTGCAGGGCCTTCTTGAAAGGAATTTTCCTACTAAAGCCTCCAATCAGGAATCCTCCTCCTCAGTGGGATCTAAATTTAGTGCTGACATCCTTGATTCTTCCCCCTTTCGAGCCAGCTGTTTCTTGTTCCCTGAAATATCTTTCTTGGAAAACTTTATTCCTAGTGGCTATTACATCTGCCAGGAGGGTGTCTGAACTTCATGCTCTTTCGGTTCGACCCCCCTATTTGATTTTTCACAAAGACAGAGTATCTTTGAGAACCAATCCATCCTTTTACCTAAGGTCGCTTCAAAGAACAATCTGAATCAATCCATTGATCTCCTGTATTTTTCCTAACTATTCAGATAGAGCCGAACAAAACTACATTATCTTGGCGTCCACCGTCAGCTTAGATATTATTTGGACAGAACAAAAAATTTAGAAAATCTGATCAACTTTTTGTTTCCTATGCGGATAATAAAAAAGGCCTTCCTGTTTCTAAAGTGACTTTGTCCAGATGGCTTTTTTCGGTCATCACTGAAATTTATACGATCAGGGGAAAACAGCTGTGCTCAAAACCTAAAGCACATTCAACTAGGAGTTTAGCTACTTCTGCAGCTTTTCAAGCTAGACTGCCTTTGGACACTATTTGTGCAGCGGCCACTTGGGCCACTCCTCACACTTTTGTTTCCCATTACAAATTGGACTTGGCCTCCAGGGACAGAGCCAGTTTTGGCTCTACAGTCCTCAAGAGTTTGTTCCATTGAGCCACCCAGGATAGAGGTGCTAGGGATGCGGTCCCATCAAGCAAGAATGAAGGCGAGATTGACAACTTAACATTAGAAGTTATGTACCTACCATAACGCATACCATGTTAGTTGTCTTCTCTCGCCTTCTTTCTTGCGACCCTCCCTCCTTCCCCCTGGCCTGGACAGACCTTGTATAAGAAACTATTATGCTAAAGACCATTCAGACCTGGTCCTTTTTCCATCTGTAAGTTTCTTCTTCCTTTGGGAAGTATTTTATGCTTGGTGTTATTGCCCTTTGTCAACAAACGAGATCTGGGTACTTACTGCCTTGCATCATGGGATATGGGGCTGCCTCGAGCTGGTAAAAGGAGTTCTCGAGCTAAAGCAAGTGAAGTGGAGCCGAGGATCGGCTCCGAACCCATCAAGCAAGAAAGAAGGCGAGAGAAGACAACTAACATGGAACGTTATGGTAGGTACATAACTTCTTATTATGTACTTTACAGATAAAGATTCTTGTTGTCTACTGATGTACTATGTTCTTCATCTGTAAATATGTTGTAAGTAATTGCTATGTAAATTGTTAATTGCTATGTAATCCAATGTAACTACTGTCTGTTTATTTTAACTGTGGAGCTTTTCTCCCCGGGCTTCCGCTGAAAACGGACCTATGTCCAGTCAGACACTCCCGGTCAACAAATATAAATAAATAAATATGTAGTAGAACAAGCATATGCAAAACCACTAACTATATATCCACTAGAAACACAAAAAAATTCTCTCCTGAGGTCCTCAATACTTTACTCTGTAACTGTGACTGGACCCCCTTAAAAACCCTCCCACTTGACTAGGCTGTAGCATAGTTCAACAAAACATTTCTACAACACCTAGACACTGTAGCTCCATTGCGCAAAATCATGGTTAGAACCTCTACAAACCTCTGGCTCAGTAAAGAAACCAAACAAATCCTCAAGTCCAGAGATGGTGCCTGGCTTTACTATCAAAAAATCAAAGAAACATAAAGCCTAACTAAGTACCAAGAACTGCACTGTGCAAAAAAATGCATTAGGCTGGACAAAAAAATCCTACAACACAACATTACAAACTAAATACCAACACAACCCCCAAAAATTTTTGAAAAATGTAAACCAGCTACTAAAACCCACCCAAAAAGGCTACCCCGAAAACAACCACCTCTGACACTAATGTTCCCATTAAAACACAATTCAACTCCCACTTTGTGAACTCAATTCTATCCTTAGTATCACAGGACAGTTCCTTCCTCACTAGCCCCCCCCAACACAAATAACACTAATACAAGCTTTACCCTCAAAACAGTTTCCACCACTTCAATCAAAAGCATGCTCTCCAAACTAAAAACCTCATCAACAGCAGCCAACCTACTCCCCAGCTATTTCTTGAAACTCACAGCAGATGCTATTGCTATCCCAGTCTCCACTCTCCACTCTCATAAACAGATCAATTGTTGAAAACTGTGCTCAAACTCTGGAAAATATCCTATGTTACACCCATACATAAAGGTGGGACCTCCACTGAACTTAATAACTACAGACCCATTGCTTTACTCTCCCCCTGGCCAAAATCCTAGAAAAATGCATCCATACCCAGATGCTAAAATATCTCCTAGAAAGCAACATCCTGTCACCTACTCAGCATGGTTTCAGACCTGCCCATAGAACCACTACAGCCCTCCTCTGCTTCACAGACACAATAAACCGTCTCAGAAATGAAGGCCTGCAGGTGTCAACTCTTTTTTTGGATATGTTCAAAGCATTTGACACAGTCTCGCACCAAATCCTGCTAAAAAACGAAACCAGTATCACCTATCAAATTCCACTCTTACCTGGTTCCAAAGCTACTTAACTGACAGGTACCAAGCTGTGAAATGGGAAAATTCTCTCTCTCCTCAGCTGCCCATAACTGTAGGAGTCCCACAGGGTTCTATCTTAGGACCACTACTATTCACAATCTTCACAAATGACCTCCACACAGCATGCATCTATCATTCAGTATGCAGATGACACTACCTCAATCTGTGCTGCACAAAACATTCCAACCCTCCTGCAAACAACTCAACTAGCATTCTCTGGCATTGAAAACTACCTAACCAAAGCCCAACTTATCCTCATTCCAAAGAAAACTCAGCTTATGATTATAACCAGGTCTAACAAAAACACTAATAACAGTCAATTCACTGTCCACAGATGCTACTCCAATTGCTCCAGTGGCACATGCTAAGCTATTGGGAATAACCATAGACTCCCACCTAAAATTTGACAGTCATCTCAACTTAACTATTAAAAAAGTACATGCCAAACTGGGATCACTCTACCGAATCAAACCATTTCTTACCAACAACACAAAATCAGCCATTGCTCACTCCCAACTTCTATCCACCCTACTATATGCATCTCCCATTCTGACTAATCTCAACAAAACTGAACTAAGCAAAATGGAAGCCTGCCATAACAGAATTGCCCGCTTTGCTGCAAATTGCTCATATATAACTCATCACTGTAGTGCTTTGAGACAGCTCCACTAGCTTGAACTGCCCAACCTCCTAACCTACAATCAGCTCTGCCTCTGTCATTCTGTCTATTACCTCCCCAATAAGTGTCCTGCCCTCAAAAACCTAATACAACATAACTCAGCCAAAAGGCCTCTTAGATCATCAAGCAAGCTACTACTAGAAGTCATCAACAGCTACAATAGCTTTGGAGATACACTATATGGTAGTTCAGTGGCTAAAAAATGGAACTCTGTCCCCACTAGCATTCAAAACACATCATCCAAAGCCTCCTTTAAAGACCTCATCAGGTAACATCTCAGGCAAAGTTGGCAGTGACATGACTGCTCCCCAGGCTAGTGAAAGTGGATAAGGTACACATATTAAACCTAGAGTACTTGATTAAGATTGAAAACTATTCTCACAAATAGTGGCTAATCTACAGTGTATGTACTGTACCTGTGTACTATGTATGTACTCTACCTATGTTCCAAATTTCAGCTGTGCACCACAAATCTATTAATTACCTTTATTTTTAAATATTTTTTGTTTGTTTTCTCCACTGTAACTGTTGATGTGCTGCATACCATTGTAAAAACATGTATTTTGTAATTTGTGTGTATACTGACCATGTCTAAATGTATCTGTAATTTTTCAATGTGGAGCTTTTCTCCCCAGGCCTCTGCTGAAAAAGGGCTTTTTCGGCTCAGTCAGACACCCCCGGTTAACAAATGTAAAATAAAAAATAAAATAAAAAAATTATCAAGCTTCTAGCAACTTCAGTAAGCATTTATCAACATTTAACCTACTCCAGCAAGCAATTATTAACAGTCTACATTTTCCAACATGCAATTATCAACATTCTACCAGCTCCAGCCAGCATTTATCTACATTCTATGCTCTTCAGCCAGCATTTATCAATATTGTACCAACTCCAGCAAGGGCTTGCCAACATTCTACCTGCTCCAGTAAGCATTTATCCACATTCTACCGACTATAGCAAGCATTTATCAGCATTTTGTCAGCTCCAAAAAGCATTTATCATCATTCTACCTACATGGCAAGCATGTGTCAACAGTCTATATAATCCAGCAAGCATTTATCAAAAATTCTACCAACGTCAGCAAGGATTTATCAATATTCCACATACTACAGCAAGCATTTCAGAGCATTGTACCACCTTCAGCAAGTATTTCTCAACATTTTACTTACACCAGAAAGCATTTATCAAGATTCTACATATTTCAGCAAGGGTGGTGGATAGAGAACATTGAATGTTGATAAATGCTTGTTGAAGTAGAAAGAATTAAGCTTGGTGGAGTAGATAAAATATTGATAAATACTTGCAGTACACAGAATGTTAAAAATAATTACTGGACTATGTTGAATGTTAATAAATAGTTGCTGGAGCAAATAGAATGTCAATAAATGCTTGCAACAATTAGTAGAATGTTGATGAATTCTCTGCTGGAGATGGTAGGATGTTGATAAATGCTGGCTGGAGAGCATAGACTGTTGATAAATGCTTGCTGCAGTTGTTAGAATGTTGATCAATGCTTGCTGGAGGTGGGGGTATGCTGATAAATGCTTGCTGCAGTATGTAGAATGTTGATAAATGCTTGTTTGAGTATGTAGAGTGTTGATAAATGCTTAATGGAGTTGGTAGAATGATGATGAATGCTTGCTGGGGTTAGTAGAATGTAGATATAAATCTTGCCTGAGTTCTAAGAATGTTGATAAATTCTTGCTAGAGTTGGTAACATTCTACCTACTCCAGCAAGCAAGTATTAACATTATGCCTTTTCCATCATGGATTTATCAACATTCTGCCAACTCCAGCAGGCATTTATTTATAATTTATTTTATTTAATATTTGTTAACTGGGAAAGTCCAACTTGGAACAAAGCCAATTTTCAGTGGAGGCCTGGGAAAAAACACTCCAGACACATGTCTTTGTTATGTGGGATGGAACTAGAGCACCCAGTGGAAACCCACACGAATGCAGGGAGGACATGCAGACACCACACAGAAGGCACTCCAGCCAAGAATTGAACTGCAGAACCTCTTGCTGTGAGGCAACAATGGTACCGCTGCACCAATCCTATTTACATTCTGTCCTCTCCAGCCAGCATTTATCAACATTCTACCAACTCCAGCCAGCATTTATCTACATTCTGTGCTCTCCAGCCAGCATTTATCAGCAGTCTATCAACTCCTTCAAACTTCTACCAGCATTTATCAATAGTCTACCAACTCTAGCTGGCTTCTACCACATTCTACCTACTCCAGTAAGCATTTATGAGCATTCTGTCAGCTTCACAAGTATTTATACACATTCTATCCACAACACCAAGCATTTATCAACATTCTCTGCATTCGAACAAGCATTTATCAACATTCTGCCACTTATGCAAAGATTTATCAACGTTCTACGTAGTCTACTACACATTTAACAACATCCCACCCGTTCCAGTGAGCATTCATCAACATCCTACCATCTCCGGCAAGATTTTATCAACATTCTACCTACTTCAGCAAACATTTATCAGCATTCTACCAAGACCAAAAAGCAAGTATCCAACTTCTACCAACTCCAGCAAGCATTTATCAAGATTCATCCTTCTCCAGCAAGCAATTATTAACTGTCTACCTTTTCCAACAAGCATTTATCAACATTCAACCAACTCCAGCCAGCATTTCTCTACATTCTCCAGTCTCCAACCAGCATTTATCAACATTCTCCCAACTCCAGCAAGCACTTGAGAACACTCTGCACCAGAAAGCATTTATCTACATTCTACTTACTATAGCAAGCATTTACCAAGATTCTATCTGCTACAAAACGTATTTATCAATATTCTTCAGGTACAGTCAAGCATATATCAGCATTCCTTGTATTCCAGCAAAGATTTATCAACATTATACCAACTTCATCAAGGATTTATCAAGATTGCACATACTCCAGCAAGGATTTCCCAACATTCTACCTACACCACCAAGCATTTTTCAACATCCTATGTATTTCAGCAAGGACAATGGATGGAAAACATAGAATGTTCATAAATACTTGCTGGAGTAGGAAGACTCAAATGCTTGGTGGAGTAGGTAAAATGTTGATACATACTTGCTGGAGTACATAGAATTTTGATGACTGCTTGCTGGAGGTGGCAGAATGTTGATAAATACTAGCTGGAATTTGTTGAATGGCATTAAATGCTCATTGGAGTTTGCAGAATGTTGACAAATGCTTGCTAGAGCCGATAGTGATAGAATTTTGATAAATGGTGGCTGGAGTCTTTACAATGTTGAAAATTCTTGCTGGAGTTCCCAGAATGGTGACAAATGCTTGCTGGAGATGGTATGATGTTGATAAATGCTGGATGGAGAGCATAGAATGTTGATAAGTGTTTGCTGCAGTTGGTAGAATGTTGATTAATACTTGCTGGAGATTATGAATACTGATTAATCCTGCAAAGGTTGGTAGAATGTTGATAAATGCTTTCTGGAGTTTGTGAAATATTAACAAATGCTTTCTGGAGTACGTAGAATGTTGAAAAATACTTCCTGGATTTAGTAGAAGGTTAATAAATTCTAGCCTGAGCTGTATGAATGTTGATAAATGTTTGCTAGAGTTGGTAGAATGTTGACTTCATTTTACCAAGCCTTTGTAATATTCCACTTACTTTAGTGTGCATTTATTAACATTCTGCTGATCCTAGAAAGGACTTATCAACATTCTGCCAAGCCAGCAAACATTGATCAACAGTCTAGTATCTCCTCCAAGCATTTCACAACATTCTATCAACTGCAGCCACCATTTAGAAACACTCTTAATACTCCAGCAATTGTGTATCAATATTCTACCAACCCAAGTGTGCATTTATCAACATTCTACATACGCCACCAAGCATTTATCAATATCTACCAACTCCAGCAAACATTTCTCAACATTCTATGTACTCTATGCATGCATCAACATTCTACCAACTCCAGCCAGTGATTATTAATATTCTACCTTTCCAAGCAAGCATTTATCAACATTCTACCAACTCCAGATGCATTTAACTAAATTCTATGCTCTCCACCCAGCATTTATCAACATTTTACATCCTCTTGCAAGCATTTGTCAATATTCTACCAAGTCTGCCAAGCATTCATCAACATTCTATGTACTCTAGCATGCATTTATCAACATTCTACCAACTCCAGCCAGAAATTAACATCCCTTTTCCCAGCAATTATTTGTCAAATTCTACCAACTCCAACAGGCATTTATCTAAATTTTATGCACTCCATCCAGCATTTATCAACAGTCTACTAAATCCAGCAATCATTTACCAACATTATTTGTACTTCACCAAACATTTATCACCATTCTACCAACTCCAGCAAGGAGTTATTAACATTCTACATACTTTAGGAAGCATATAACAACATCCTACCCATTCCACTGAGCATTTATCAACCTTCTAACAACTCTGCCCAGCAATTATCAACATTCTACATACTCCAGCAAGCATTCATCAGCATTCTACCAAATGATTTGCACACCAGTAAGCATTTATTAACATTCTACCTACTCCAGAAACAGTTTATCAACATTCTTGAGCAAGCATTAATCAACATTCAGTGTACTTCAGCAAGTATTCATCAATATTCTACTGCCTTCAGCATGCCTGTATCAACATTCTACCAACTCCAGCAAGCATTTTTATACATTCTACCAACTCCAGCAAGAATTTGTAAAAATTCTACAAAATCCAGAAACCATTTATCAAAGTTCTGCAAATTTCACCAAGCATTCATCATCATTCTGTGTCCTCCAGCAAGCATTTATCAACATTCTACCCAGGAAAAAGCAATTATCAATCTTCTAACAACTCCAACAAGCCTTTATCAACATTCTACTAACTCAGTTAAGGGGTTGCCAACATTCTTCCTGCTCCAATAAGCATTTATCCATATTCCACTGACTATAGTAAGCATTTATCAACATTCTATCAGCTGCAAAATGCATGGATCATCATTTGACCTACACCAGCAAGCATGTCTCAACACTGTCCCAGGGATTCATTAAGCTTGCACCAAGCGCAGGCATAGCGTAGGAGGTATAACGCCAAATATGGCCACCGAGCGATTCAGGTACGATCCAATTCCATGTGCACTACCGGTGTACGCCAGAACTGCGCAGCCGTCAGATTAGGTATGCTAATCACCCCATGCGCAGTGCCACAACATGCAAATGAAGGTAAATAGCGATTCATGAAGTGGTGCAGGCATAGCGTAAGCCAATGGAAATGTAAACCAAAAACACGGTTTACATTTACCCAAACAGAAGATCGGAGCTATGGAAGCAGACTAGACTCATGTATTACAAAGTTAACATATGCCAGTGGCTAAATACACAGCCAATGGCATAAGAAAAGATGCACAACACCTAAAAAAAACATTTAATGTCATGTCCACAGTAATGCAAAGTACAACCGAAGGGCATGTGTGCGCAAACTGGAACACAAAGAAAATATATACAAGTGTCATAAAATTGCAGTGTAATACAAATCAGGATTTCACCATAATACGCAGTGGTATGCATGGTACACCACAACCAAGCTTTAAGGGTTTCTAAGGGTCTGTGATAGTGTTTGGCACAGTAACTATGAATTAGTAGTCAATGCCATGCAAATGAGGCAGGGAATACTGAATCGCAAACGTCCCGCCGGATTAAGGATGTACCATATGGCGCAGCACTACAACACCGAGGAGAGGCTCAGAGGTATACATGACATCAGCAGTGGGGTGTGCCACCGTAGCTGTAAGCACATTAGAGCAATGCAAATCTGGCCTGGCCGTTGCTAAGCAAAGCTGCAGGTCAGGGGTGGCGAGGTAAGTATAGAATTGTTTAGCTGAGAGCACACATGGTGCCCGAAAGCGCATGTGTACGGGGATGAAAATGTGCCCAAAACCCGGTAAGCGGATGCATGCGGCGCGAACCATAGCACAAACAGGAAGGTCAGGGGAAGAAAAGAAGGAAATGTTGCAATAGGGCAATTGGAGTACAGCTGAGCAATTAACACCTATTAACTCACAGCGGGCACTCGACGGCAGCTGACAAGTCTGCTCGCAGAAACCTGCAAAACAGGATAGGGGAGGCATCGGATTACAAAGAAAGGAGAACTGTCATAGCAGAGCAAAGCAAACCTACAGTAGACCGGCAATAGAACACATTACGCAAGATAAGCCAGGTCTAGGAAAGTACAAATGAAAGCAGGCTGCTGGATGCATGCCAGAAAATTGTAGGTGAAACGTGAAGAAATGTAAAGGGAAGGGCAAGAGGTAATCCACGGCAGCCAAATGTAATTCAGCACCAAAGGCACCACACTAGTAGTTCCTGTAGTAAAACACATAAGATACCCTGTAGCTACGATCGTACATACACACCCTATGACATCATCAGTGTTCACAGCACAATAGCATAAAGTGTGAAAGCACCCTACACACACCTGTGTATTCCCAAACACTGCACCATAGGTGTAAACACACGGGAAACTGTTAAAATGTACATGTTGGGAGCTGCCATAGCTGTGATTCATCACCATGTGTTAGAGACTGACGGTGTTGTGGAGGATGATGCTGACAACCACTGCAGGCCCCGGAGGAGGAGAAGAGTGTTCAGACCAAGGGTAACCTACCAGGGGTTACATGATCTGGAGATAGTAGAGCATTACAGGGTGGACAGGGACATCTTAGAGCAAATAGTTGAGCTGTGCTGGCCACGCCTGAGAACCAGAAATGACAGAGAGGAACCCATCCAAGTGGACACGAAGGTATGTGTAAGCTTGCGAATACTAGCCACAGGTACCTTTCAAAGGCCAACTGGAGATATAATGGGGATCTCACAGGCATCAGCATCCAGGGTACTACACCATTTCCTGGATGCCATGTTACCACATGCCAATGAGCATATATACTTCCCCCAAACTCAGGAAGTGTTGGCCAGCAATATGCGTCACTTCCACCATGTGGCACACTACCAGGAGGTACTGGGTGCGATAGACTGCACACACATACATATCAAGTCACCACCCAGTGAGCATGTTAGGCTCTACATAAACCGCAAGGGATTCCACTCCATCAACTGCCAGGTCATGTGCAATGCCCAGGGCATTATCATGGATGTGTGTGCTGGCAGCTACCATGACTCCCACATCTGGCATGCCTCACAGCTGTATCAGGTATTTGTCAGGGGGGAGATCCCACATGGCCACCTTGTGGGGGATGCTGGCTATGCACTGGAGCCGTGGATGATGACTCCCATCAGAAATGCACACACACCCATGCAAGAACGCCATAATGAGGCACACACACAAACCAAAATCATCATAGAGCATGTGTTCGGGATACTGAAATCATGGTTCCGTTGCTTGGACACATCTGGTGGAGCCTTGCAGTACTCTCCAGGCACATGTGCCCATATCTTCATAGTATGTGCCATGCTACATAACGATCCTGCGGAAACAGCTGCAGCAGGGACAAAATGGTGAAGGCCCTCATAGCCCACTGCAATTGCCAAGGCCATCACAGGCACAGAGGGATTCAGACCACAAACACCCTGTGCCAGCCCCAGTAGGTAGACGGAGGCATGCCCAATATGCCTATGCCTTGGCAAAGAGGGAACATATAGCACATACTCTGACAGTGTAGGCCCCTACGGACTGACACACCTCTCCACCTGCACACACAGTAAAATGGATGGCACACACACACAACCACCTGTAAATTGTAATGTATAGGTGGCCTTCTGTGTGAATCCTACATAGGCAGCCCTCAAACATTGTATACACAACAGCTATTGGAACAAGGAATGTCAACACCTGAACAGTACATGCGCCTATCAGCAGATGTTGGTGCTGTGTGTATAGGTTCCTAGGTACATCGGTAGGTACATGCCCAATTGTCAGAGGCCATACACCAAATGAGGCAAACAGTGTCTGCTGTCGCCACAACACCAAGTAACCAACTGTCGCTCAGTGGAGCAGAGGCAATCGCGGGATCACATGTGTGTAAGCACTGTTCTGCACACACTCTGCGCGGATTCCCTGCTGCGTTAAGGAGGGGCTCCACATAATGTAATCATGGATGTTGTGTCAAGGCATGGGGTGTAACCATGACAGGTATTCATCACCCCAGCATCAAGGTGTAGCACATTATCATGTGTGGCTCACTGTGATATACATACACAATGCTGGAGCACATCCAGTAAACATCACACGGACATACCAGTAATTGGACTCATCCACATGTAAACTAACTGAGTTACCCATGTGAATGCAGTATGGAGTAACAGCCATAGTATGCTCCACATACAAAACACCATAACACGTGTACAAATCCCAGATGGCCAAGTGGTAAATGCATTGACCGTCGTGCATGTTCCCAGTCCCAAGTCCTGCAAGGGATGTAATTTAATCCCGAAGGCACGAATAATGCATGTCGGATGCAGGTCATCAGATCATGTTTAGCACACGTTAGCGGGAATATGTGTTGCTCAGTGCTGGTAAGCGTCGTTTAAATATGAGTATATGGATATGCACAAAACAGGGCTAAACTTCTCTGAATATCGCGCAGATCACGGTCAATGATGTATTCACCCCTGTACTAGGGGTAAAACGACCACTGCTAGGAGTAGAACACGCAATCATGTATACAATCACCTAACACTATGGTAGCCAAGATGTACCTACGGCAGGTGTGTAATGTGACAGGTTTAGACACAAATGTGCGGAGTCCAGGAAACAGTATACACCGACAAGTACGCAATGAAAGGTGTAGTTTGCCTGTCACTTTCCCTGTCATATATATATATATATATATATATATATATATATATATATACATACATACATATAATACAGATAGAAAGGGTGATAGAGAGATATATGTTGATATATACAGATTCACCGATATCTGCAAATATATAGATAGGTCAATGACATTCATAAAACCTTGGAGGTACAAATAAATAGGACACCGCCAACTATGGAATGTGTCACATACTGACACACATAACCACAAGGCTGAAAGACTGAAAGAACACAGTACCGGAACACTAGAACCGCGAGTAATATTATCACTATAAGAAGGGACATTTAGTTACCGCTGCCGGTGTTCCGGTCCACGTAGATACTGTGTTCAACTGTATTTGTGATTGCCGTAGTCTGTGTATGTGTGTGTTGAGGGTGCCGTGTGCATTTCCGTGTGACTGTAATGTGTGTGTGTGTCTGCATCTTGTGTCTGTTAGTGCCAACTCGGAGGTAGATCATTACGGTAGGTGTGGTTATAGCTAGCCATAGGCATACGGTTGCCACCTGTCCCACATTAGGAGGGATAGCCCCTCCCTGGGCAGTTGTGTCCTGACATAAAACATTACAAAGGGCAACTGTCCGAGATTGTAGGACATTATGTCCCATATATTATCATTACAGTATGTGTGGTTATAGCTAACCATAGGCATACGGTTGCCACCTGTCCCACATTAGGAGGGACCGCCCCTCCCTGGGCAGTTGTGTCCTGAAATAAAACATTGCAAAGGAAAACTGTCCGAGATTGTAGGACATTATGTCCCATATATTATGTAATAGTTGCATTAAATAGTTATGCCTGTATGTAAGAAACGTAAATGTTACATGAATATGATAAGTAGCCAAAGTCCTACAACAATAAGTATGTATTGAGGATAAAAGTATGTGCTATCCTGTGTACTGACCGTGGGTATGTGTCGGCCTGTAAACACCGATGTGTGTCCCGCAAGTGTCCCACAATGCCCATTTGAAAAGGTGGCAACCCATGCCAAAGAGGTTCAGTTACCAACACAACTGCAATGACTGCAAATATCTGGGACAGAAATACACGGGACAGCTGTCAGTTAGTAACATCCCTTTACATATCACTGTAATTCCGGAGGTATGGAAGTATCAACCTCACCTGCATACTATATAGAAACCAATTAACAATGGCCCAATGTATAATCCCGTAACAAAAGTCTACTAACTGATAGCTCTTTAATTAGGGAAGGATCCCACACACATATATGGAATATGTAGAAATGCAAGCCCCACAATCCTGTATATGCTACATACACCCACCTATATCCCCCACACACGTAACTATAGCAATACAGACTGTAATTACAGCACAAACATCCAGTTAGTCAATTACATCTGCAGAAGCATTAACATACCTTGTGAGAGATGCATTTAAAGGCGCCATGTGAAATCATAGCCATTGCATAATGGAACAAACGGCGATGTTACAGGTTTTGTTTGCAATAGTCCCTTATCAGATGGTTGGGATGACAGGTACACTCACATGTAGAACCACATACTCTAGCCGTCACACACAATCGACGGGGGACATGAATCCAAACTATATGTGTCTCTACACATAGCAGTTGCAATTACACAGAACAAAACACAATACAGGCCGTCTCCCTGAAGGTAGGGCAAATGGGCAACGCCCAAGTGGAGAATTCAATTATACCCCACTGTTGCCGCGTAATTGGTGAATGGTAATAAGTCACTCAGGAACACCAATTGGTGGCAGGAAACCACATGTTACAGGTATCGACGTATACAAGGATGACTTGCCAGACATTCAAACCATATGCTTATACCATAGAACTGTTTAAACAGTGTAAGAGAGATAGTTACGAAAGTCCGGAACAATAAGAAGGTATGTAGAACACACGGTATGTAAGTGTATGTATAGCCTGTTTTGTATTAATTATGTTAGTGTATGTATAGCCTATTTTGTAGTAATTAAAAGTGTCCGCAATGCATAAAGTGGGAAAAGGTATTATGTAGTAATGTCTTGCTGAGCATAGTAACACTTGTAGAAATTCTGTGTCCTGCAGTGGGCCACAAGGTAAACATCACAGACACCACAAGGGATGCTACATGAGGGCTTTAAACAGAACTTCCATACCACCTGCCGTCAGTAGTAGGGTATGTCCAACAAGTACGTGCCATAGCAGGGGATAGTATATGTTGATATACCGTCACAGTAGGCATGTGTATGGGCATATAACGACAATGACATGTCGAAGGTGGTCCCTCTGTGCGAGTATGCTTTGCATTATGGGATACTATATAAAATATGTGTAATGTACAGTATTGTAGGTAGATATGTCAGATATTCTACACAGCATAATAGGCATATCATGTATACCAAAGGTATGGTCTATTGGCATGTACAATATACAATAACAGGATACATATGGCTTGTAGTCACGGGACACTGTAATAGCATGATAGCTAATCTAAATGGAAGGGCTACTCAATTAACCTTGCACAAAGGACATGTAATAGCTTCACAGGTTCATAGTGGGGTACTGTGCAGTCTGGCAAGTCTGTGTAAACACAACTACAGTGTTCACACCAGCGGCAACTCTCTAGGGTAGTGTCCTGTCTGTGAACAGCAGAGCCATGTGTTACCTGCACCTCTGCACAGTACAGCCACTGCAGTGATCCCTGGCGTACATGTGTCTCCCATCCAACAAGTGAGGTATCACATGAACAGTGCTACTGAGGGTCCCTGCGTGATGTACATAGGAATCATGTTCCAAAGCATGGTGAGTGTCTGGTTTGGGAATGTAACCCTCAAGCACATCCCACTCATTGTTGCGTGTGTGCACATATCCATGAGCATGTTGCTCACAGTGGCTTTTGCTTATGTCGCTTATGTGTTGTATATCCATGAAATTTGTTGTGGACATGGGCCCTGTCTGTTCAGCAGAGGTCACCCCTGAGTATGTAGTATGCAAATGTGTACAGACGTGGTGTCCATAGGTCTGCCGCATACTTCAACCATCAGAGCTCAATAAACGCCAGAAACCATTTATCAACATTCAACATACTTTTGCAAGCATTTATCAACATTCTATGTACTTCAGCAAATATTTATCAATATTCTACTGCCTCCAGGTTGCCTTTATTAACATTCTACCAACTCCAGCAAGCACTTTTATACATTCTACCAACTCCAGCAAGAATTTGTTAAAAATTCTACACATTCTAGGAACCATTTATCAAAGTTCTACAAACTCCACCAAGCATTCGTCATCATTCTATGTACTCCAGCAAGTATTTATCAACATTCTACCCAGAAAAAAGTGATTATCAAGCTTCTAGTAACTCCAACAAGCCTTTATCAACATTCTACCAACTCAGCCAAGAGGTTGCCAACATTCTTCCTGCTCCAGTAAGCATTTATCCACATTACACTGACTGTAGTAAGCATTTATCAATATTCTGTTAGCTGCAAAAAGCAATGACTTCTTTGAATCAGTCTCCAGAGCTGTGGACAAGGGTAAGGCAGTCCACACAGCATATCTGAACCTTGCCCCCCCCACTCTGGAATCATAGATAAACTTACTAAGCTGGGTATAAATCCCTATGTTGTTCGATGGGTAGCCAACTGGCTTATGGACAGAACACAGACTGTAAAAGTAGCCATCTCCAAATCCAGCTCCAGACAAATGACAAGTAGAGTACCTCAGGGTTCAGTCCTGGGACTGCTGTTGTTTGGCATTTACTTTTCTGAAGTACAGGCCAATGCTAAGGGACTCTGGCTAACAAAGTTTGCAGATGACTGCAAACTGGGAACCATGATTGAATCCCCAGATCTGGATTTTCTACAAAAGGGCCTTAAAGATGCAGATGATTGATGCCAGAGCCATGGGCTCAAGCTTAATGTCAAGAAATGTATAGTTATCCCCTTTGGGGAAAACCATGTACCCATGAATTACCACATAGGTGGCAGCACACTAAACACCGAAAGTGTGATGAGACACTTAGGAACACAGGTGGACAGTGGTCTCACCTTCGATAACCACATTGCCACAACAGTCAGGAAATCCTTCTATATGGCACACCTCATCACTAAGGGCTTTTAATCCAGAAAAAAGGAAGTCATTGTCCCACTGTACTCATCCCTCATTAGACCCATTGTAGAGTACAATGACCCGTTTGGTATGTACCTCACAAGACATCTGCAACAGCTGGAAAAGCCACAGAAATACTTCACTAAATGAATCACAGGCCTAAAGCAGATGGCCTATGCTGACCGTTTAAAAAAATTCCAGCTATACTCTGTGGCATATCGTCTACTCAGAGGTGATCTCTGCTTAACATACAAGGCCATGTCAAACCCTAAGCTGTTGGACATGCTCCACTTAAAGAAATCCTAATCCTGCAGAGCCACACGATCCAGGGATCTAAACCTTGTCATCACAATGAACAAAACCTGCTGGAGGGATAGGTTTCTGACCCAGAGACTCCCTATAATCTGGAATAGACTGCCCATATATGTCAAGCAGAGCGCCTCCTTGGCCCTCTTCAAAAGGAACCTTGACGATTGGATGGGAGATAGGAAGTTCACCCTGGGATCACGTCATTCACCCTGCTAGACAGAGGTCCAGGGAAGTAAATATTGTGAGAAGAAATAGCCAGTGAATTGTTATGGCTAGGCTTGTAAAGGCCCTAGGGCCGTTAGCCTAGTACCAACCTATGAACCAGCAAGCATGTCAACATTGTATGTATTCCAGGAAGCATTCATCAACATTCTACCAACTCAAGCAAGCATTTTTTAAACATTCTACCAACTCCAGCAGGAATTTATCAACATTTTTCAGACTCTGTAAGGCATTTGTCAAAATGCTGCAATCTCCAGCAAGTGTTTGTCAGCATTCTACGTACTCTAGAAAGCATTTATCAACATTCTACCAAGGCCAAAAAGCAATTATCAAGCTTCTAGCAAATCCAGCAAACATTTATCAACATTTGACCTATTCCAGCAATCAATTATTAGCAGTCTACCTTTTCCAACAAGTAATTATCAACATTCTACCAACTCCAGCCAGCATTTATCTACATTATTTGCCCTCCAGCCAACATTTATCAATATTCTACCAACTCCAGCAAGGCTTGCCAACATTCTACCTGCTCCAGTAAGCATTTATCCACATTCTACCAACAATAGCAAGCAGTTAAGACTCTATCAGCTCCAAAAAGCATTTATCAACATTCTACCTACACCAGCAAGCATGTGTCAACATTCTATATATTCCAGCAAGCATTTATCAAATTTTTTCCCAACATCAGCAAGGATTTATCAAGATTCCACATACTTCAGCAAGCATTTCCCAACATTGTACCACCTTCAGCAAGCATTTATCAACATTTTACTTACACCAGCAAGCAGTTATCAAGAGTCTACATATTTCAGCAAGGGTGGTGGCCAGAGAACATTGTTGATAAATGCTTGCTGGCATAGAAAGAATTAAGCTTGGTGGAGAAGATAACATATTGATAAATACTTGCTGGAGTACATAGAATGTTTATAAATAATTGCTGGAGTATGTTGAATGTTGATAAATGGTTGCTGGAGTAAATAGAATGTTAATAAATGCTTGCAAAATTTTGTAGAATGTTGATGAATTATTGCTGGAGATGACAGAATGCTGATAAATGCTTGCTGGAGTATGTAGAATGTTGACAAATGCTTGCTGGAGCTGGTAGAATGATGCTGAATGCTTGATAGGTTCTGTACAATATTAAAAAAGCTTGCTGAAGTTTGTAGAATGGTGACAAATGCTTGCTATCATCTTCACAAGCATTTATAAACATTCTATCCACAACACCAAGCAATTATCAACATTCTGTGTATTACAGCAAGCATTTATCAACATTCTGCCATCTTCAGCAAGGATTTATCAACGTTCTACATCATCTACCACTCATTTATCAACATCTCACTTTTTCCACTAAGCATTTATCAACATACTACCATCTCCAGCAAACATTTTTAAACATTCTACCATCTCCAGCAAGAATTTATCAACATTCTACCTACTCCAGCAAACATTTATCAACATTCCACCAAGAACAAAACACAATTATCAAGCTTCTACCAACTCCAGCAAGCATATATCAACATTCAGCCTTCTCCAGCAATCAATTCACTGTCTTCCTTTTCCAACAAGCATTTATCAACATTCAACCAACTCCAGCCAGCATTTATCTACATTCTCCACTCTCCAACCAGCATTTATCAGCATTCTACCAACTCTAGCAAACATTTGCCAACATTCTATCTGCTCCAGAAAGCATTTATCTACATTCTGCTGACTAAAGCAAGCATTTACCAAGATTCTGTCAGCTACAAAAAAACATTTATCACTATTCTACCTATACAATCAAGCATATATCAGCATTCTGTGTATTCCAGTAAAGATTTATCAACATTATACCAACTTCATCAAAGATTTATCAAGATTGCACATACTCCAAGCATTTCACAACATTCTTCCTACACCAGCAAGCATTTTTCAACATTCTATGTATTTCAGCAAGGATGGTGGCTGGAGAACATAGAATGTTCATCAATACTTGCTGGAGTAGGAAGATGCAAATGCTTGGTAGAGTAAGTAAAATGTTGATAAATACTTGCTGGAGTACTTAGAATTTTGATAGCTGCTTGCTGGAGGTGGTAGAATGTAGATAAATGCTTGTTGGAGTTAGTAGAATGTTGATTAATGCTTTCTGTACTCAGTAGCATATTGATAAATTATTGCCAGGGTTAGTAAAATGTTAAAAATGCTTGGTGGAGATGATAGACTGTTGGCAAGTGCTGCTTGGAGAACATAGAATGTTGATAAATGCTTGATGTAGTAGGAATAAAGTTGATAAATGCCTGGTGAAGTAAGTTGAATGTTGATAAATGTGTGAGGAAGTACACAGAATGTTTCTAATTAACTGCTGGAGATGGGAGAATGTTGATAAATGCTTTTGGGACTTGGTAAAAACTTGATAAATGCTAGCTAAAGTACGTAGAATGTTGATAAATGCTTGCTTGAGTTGGTAGAATGTTGATAAATGCTTGATAGTCAGTAGAATCTTGATAAATATTAGCTGGAATTGGTAGAATGTTAAATGTTCACTGGCGTTAGCAGAATGTTGACAAATGCTTGCTGGAGCTGATAGTGATAGAATGTTGATAAATGCTTGGAGTCTGTACAATGTCGAAAATTCTTGCTGGAGTTTGCAGAATGGTGACAAATGCTTGCTGGAGATGATAGAATGTTGATAAATAATGACAAGAGAAAGTGAAATGGTGAAAAATGCTTGCTGGAGATGGTAGACTGTTGAAAATACTTGTTGGAGTGGGTAGAATGCTGATAAATGCTTGCTGGAGATGGTGGGATGTTGATAAATGCTGGCTGGAAAGCATAGAATGTTGATAAGTACTTGCTGCAGTTCATAGAATGTTGATTAATGCTTGCTGGAGATGGTGAATGCTGACCAGAGTTGGCAGAATGTTCATAGGTTCATACTAGGCTATCTGCCCTGGGCAATTATAAGCCTAGCTCAATTCTGTATGGCTTACGCCACCCCTTGATTTGAGTATACTGTGCCCTTTTTAAGGTTTAGTTTACTGTGCCTCTGTCTAATAGTGACACGGGAGTAATCCCTGGGACAAACCTATGACCCCCATCCACTTATCGAGATTCTTCTTGAAGAGATTCAGTGAGGTGCTCTGCCTCACATGAACTGGAATTCTATTCCAGAGCGAGGGGAGCCTCTGGGTTATGAACCTGTCCCTCCAGCAAGTTCTATTTATTTCTGTGCTGAGGTTCAAGTCCCTTGAGCGTGTGGCTAAGGGATTTAGATTTACTGAGGTGGAGCATGTCCATTAATTCTGGATTTGACATAGCTTTGTATGTCAGGCATAGATCACCTCGAAGTAGGCGGTATGCAACTGAGTAGAGCTGGAATTTTTTAACCGAGCAGCATATGGCATCTGTTTGAGACCCTTGATCCTCTTGGTGAGATACTTTTGGGGTCTTTCTAATTGCTGCAGGTGTCGGGTAAGGTACATCCCAAAAGGGGCATTGTATTCTATGATGGGCCTGATGAGGGATGAATAAAGTGGCACGATTACCTCTCTTGATCTAGATGTGAAACCCTTCGTGATGAGGTGGGATATGTAAAAGGTCTTTCTAACCACTTTGGCAATGTGGTTTAAAAGGAGAGATTGCTATCAACTTGGGTCCCCAGGTCCCCAATAACTTTCTCTGTACTTAATGGGTTTCCGCCTATGTGGTAATTTGTGGGCACATTGTTTTTGCCAAAGGGTATGACTATACATTTTTTGGCATTTAGCTTTAAACCATGGCGCTGGCACCAGTTATCTGTCTCTGTGAGACCTTTTTGAAGGATGTTTGTGTTAGCTGGAGAGTTGATTATGGCGCCCAGTTTGCAGTTGTCTGCGAACTTGGTGAGCCATAGTCCTCCCACGTTTGCCTGTACCTCGGAAAAGTATATACCGAACAAGAGTGGTCCCAGGGCAGAACCCTGTGGGACACCACTTGTGACTGGTTTTGAGTCTGACATGGCTCTAGCAACTCTCACTCTGTGGGTTCTGTCTTTGAGACAGTTTGTGACCCATCTTGTGACATAGGGGTTTATATTTAAGCTGGATAGCTTATCTATGATGCCTGAGTGGGGTATTGTGTCAAATGCCTTTGCAAGGTCCAGATAGGCTGTGTGGACTACCTTCCCTTCATCTATGGCTTTGGTGACTGTTTCAAAGAAGTCAACCAGGTTCAAAAGGCAGGATCTGCCCTTGACAAAGCCAAACTGGGTAGGATCTAGTGTCTGTAGGTCCCCAATGTCTTTGTTTATGAGCTCCATGATGATCCTCTCCATAGCCTTGCAGACTAAGCTAGTCAGGCTTATGGGGCGATAGTTTCCAGGGTCCGTAGAGGCTCCACCTTTGTGGAGTGGGACCACTGTTGCTGTACGTCATTCTGTGGGCACATATCCTGTAGTGAGACTGAGATTGTATAGCTGTTTTATTTGAGGGATTAGTTCCTCTTGTAGTTCATGTAGAACGCAACCTGGGATGCCATCTGGTCCCATGGAAGCAGTGTTTTTTGCTTTGGAGAGGGCAGCCTTCACCTGAGCATCTGAGATGTTTGGGAGGCAGCCCTCTGCCGGGATAGATACTTGCTCTTTTGGGGGGAGGGGGTGGAGAAGTTTACACTGAACCTGTCTGCCAGGATATTGGCGATGTCTGTGGGTTCAGTATATTTTTTGTCATTTAGAATCAACTCAGAACGAGTCTGGGAGTTGCATCCCAGGTTTCTAACATAACTGAAAAAAGCCTTATGATTGTCTTTGGTGTCCTGTGCAATTTTTCTCTCGAAGCTGGCCTTGGAGGATTTTATGAGGGATCGTAATTTTTTGCTAGTACTGATCAGAGATGCCTTCCCTATTAGGGATTTTGCTCTATCATGTAGTAGCTTCCTCCTTCTGTTGTACAGTTTATTTATGGCAGGGGTCCACCAGACTGGATGCCTGCCTTTGGATGATTGGGTCTTGGTTTTGTTTGGGATAGCATGATCCATGCATTCCTGGAGATGTCCGTAGAATACATTTATATAGGATTCTGCAGTTTGGGCTGTAGTTTCCACTGGCCCTGGAGCCTTGAAGGATTCCACTTCGGTTTTGAGAAGTTTTTCACTGTGGTTTTCTGGGTTGGGGGTGGGGTCGGGATGTGGACATCCAGTGAAATTAATTTATGGTCTGATCTTACCAATGAGGGATATACATCTGGTGTGGAGCATAGAGTCCCCATGTTGGTAATGATCAGGTCTAGTATGTTGTCCCCTCTTGTGGGAGTGGTGACTAGTTGTTCCATAGCATTTGAGTTTATAATTTCCAGGAATCTTTGGGCTAGGGTGCCGGGGCTTGAGTAGTGCTCCCAGTCAATGTTTGGGTAGTTGAAGTCGCCCAATATAATGGTGTTCGGAGAGATCTTCATGTTCTCCAATGTTTTCAGGAAAGCCGAATGGGATTCCTGACTTTGAGAGGGTGGTCTGTAGGATGCTATAAACTGAAAAGCAGTCTTTTCCACTGTTAGTTGCACATGGATGGTCTCCGATACTTCGTGCAATGCCACTAACCTGGAGGTGTGGATATCCTTGATAAATATGGAAACTCCCGCTTCTTTTGTGGTTCGGTCCGGGTTTTGGAGCCGAAAAGCATGATACGAGGTATAGCCTGGTAGTGCTGGGGTGCTCTCTGGAGCCTTGAACCAGGTTTCTGTCATGGCACAGATATCGATGTTCTCCATACTGAGGAGAGCTTCGAGTGTGTGCATCTTGAGGTTAAGACTTCTGGCATTTAGCAGCATTACCCTTAGTTTCTTGTTCCTTGTGCTGTCTATGGGGGTGGGTTTGACTTTTGAGCCTTGCCTAAAAAAGGCACTATGGAGGTGGCAAGAGCCTTTGACAATATCCAAAAGCCTAGTGGTGACAGGCGCAAGCCGTCCCTAGCGAAGCAAAGTGGCTTGTCGAGCATGTCATCCCAGGCTGACAGACACTGGATCCCCTTTGAATGACACCAAAATTTTAGTCAATTGTTAAAATCGATCATTTTGTCTTTGTACTGTGGCATCATTCTAGGTGAGGGTAAGATGCTGCTCAAGGTCAGGGTCATACCAGCCTGGGCTACATGATCAGAGAGCTCCTCTATGTCTCTTTTCATGTAGTCCAGGGAGGTACGTCTCAGGTCATGCACACCAGCATGTACAATGACTGAGTCATATTTGTATTTGCTTTGGAGTGACCTGAGTGCTTGCGTTATGTGTCGGATCCTAGCACCTGACAGGCAACTCACCATGACCTTCTCTTTATTCAGCCTGGTGAGTAGGACGTCAGTGTGTCTGACAATAGAGTCACCTATAACAAGAGTATCAGGTGTGTTATTCAGCCTTAAGGGCTGTGGCTGCTTGGCACACTGACTTTGTGGGTTATGTGTTGTGTGTGTTTTGTTTTGAGGTAGCGTTTGCTTGGATGTCTGCTTTGGAGGTCTCTGTTGCTTAGGTAGATTTTTATTTAGAGCCTCCGAGTATGTTTTTGTGTATTTATGTGTTTGGTTCGCTGATGTGGTGGGACTATGTGATACTGGAATTGTGTTGTGTGAGGTTACCTTCTCCTCCTGACTGGTTACACCATTTTTGAGATGAGAGAGCTCAGCCTCCAGTTTGGCTAAATAGTTGCATCTCTCACATATATTTGAACCTGTTTGGAGGAGGAGAGGGTTGTCCGTGTACATGAGACAGTTGTAACATTGCCTCAAAATTCCCAGATTCACCAGCTGGGCTGGTTGATAAATGCATGCTGGATTACTTTGAATGTTGATAAATGCTTGCTGGAGTTTGTAGAATGTTAAATGCTTGCTGGAGTTTGTAGAATGTTAACAAATGCTTGCTGGAGTACGTAGAATGTTGATAAATGCTTCCTGGATTTAGTAGACTGGCGATAAATTCTAGCCTGAGCTGTAAGAATGTTGATAAATTCTTGCTAGAGTTGGTAGAATGTTGACTTAATTTTACACATTTCAGCAAGCTGTTATAATATTCCACTTACTTTAGTATGCATTTATTAACATTCTACTGATCATAGAAAGCACTTATCAAAATTCTCCCAAACCAGCAAGCATTGATCAACCATCTAGTATCTCCAGCAAGCATTTAACAACATTCTGTCAATTGGAGCCACCATTAACAACACTCTTAATACTCCAGCAAGAATGTATCTATGCTAAACTATCAAAGCCCACCCATACCCTCATGATAACCAGACACAAATCATGGAAAAAATGGTTACAAGCTAAACAGACTTGACAAAAATACAAAGAACTCAAAAATCTGGCAAAAAAAAAAAACACAATCAAGGATAAAAAGGACTTTTATAACAAACCTCCCACAGCCCTAAAATATAATCCAAAACAATTCTAGAGCTCTTTTAATCAAATATTACATCCAAAGAAACTGCCACACAATTCAGTACCTATTTCATTGACTCAATATTTAAACTACTCAACCCTAGCTTACACTCATCTGCTACGAATATGCCCAACTATTCTAAACCTGCTCCTGATGCTATCTCCACTAAAACCTTCTCCCTTGAACCTGTACCTACTAGCTATATCAAAACTCTACTCTCTAAATTAAAACCATACTCACCTTCAGCAGATAATATTCCTTTCAATTTTCTTCAACTAGCAGCTGACTCTCTTGCTTTCCCTGTATCCATCTTAAATAATCACTCACTCTCTGAATCTAAAGTTCTTTCCATCTGGAATGAATTCTACACTCTACCTATTCACAAAGGAGGTAACTCTACTGAAATCTCCAATTTTAGACCTATTGCTATCCTCTTCCCTCTCTTCAAAATACTGGAAAAATGTATCCATAAACAAGTTATGCAGTATCTCATACAGAAATATCTGCTAACACCCACTCAACATGGCTACAGACCCAAACACAGCACCAGAACAGCTCTAGTATCCTTCATCAAGACTGTCTCACTAGCCATGGATGACCATAAACTAACTTACTTGCCTATTCTTGGATCTCTCAAAAGCTTTTGACACCATCTCACAGTCTCTTCTGCTGCTCAAACTTTATCAGCTTAACTTCTCCTCTGATGCTGTTGCATGGTTCTCCAGCTATCTCACAGGTAGATCTCAATCAGTAGGATGGAAGTCTGCACTCTCCCCTCCACTCCCTGTCAAAATGGGTGTACCTCAAGGATCTATCCTAGGGCCTTTACTCTTTAATATCTTTACTAATGGCATCAATACCTCCTCCCCTCAGTCATCCTTAGTGCAATACGCAGATGACTCCACAGTCATCACCATAGCTAATGCTCCTTCTGAGCTCATCTCAACTACTCAAGCATCCTTCAACTCAGTTGAAACATGGCACTCCAACAACCAGCTCATCCTTAACCCTAAAAAAAAAAAAAAGCTGTTATTTTTCCTACCAAAAAAAATTCAGCAATATAAAACCCTCCTTCTCCATACTGTCCATTAATAATACTTCCATTCACGTAGAATCCAACACCAAGCTTTTAGGCGTCACCATTGATGATCAGCTTAAATTTGATTTACATGTCAATAACTGCATCAAGAAAACTCATTTAAAACTAGGGCTCCTTTATTGTAACAAGAAATTCCTTACTTCTGAAGCCAAGGTAACTCTCTCTCTTACTTACCTTCTACCTAGTCTAATGTATAGCTCTCAAATGCTCACAAACCTAAACTCATCTCTTCTGACCAAACTTGAATCTACAAGGTAGCTAGATTTGCTGCTCAACAAACCTACAAATCACATCACTGTCTTTCTCTAAAACACCTTAACTGGCTTGAATTACCTCACCAACTTCTGTCTCTGCTCCAGATCATTCATTCTATCCTATACTAGTCTTCTTACTGCCCTACACTATCCCTTCTAATCTCCCATTATTCTCCCTCCAGACTACTCCGAAGTTCTACCCAAGATCTAATACAAATATACAAAACCAAGTCTAAATTTGGACATAACATGTACAGTTATCACCCCACTACTGCTTGGAATAAGCTTTCACTACAAATCAGGACCCTTACACATCCTAAAAAATTTAAGAAAGCCACTAAAGAATACTTCACAAGTCACTGGTCTTGCCACTGCAATCTCCCTTACTAAACACTCCCTACCTCCCATACCTTTCACTACTGCAGGCCAGAACTCACTCTTCTCCCTAGCTCCCTCCAATCCTTCTCTAACTACCCTCTTTTACTGTCTTCTCCAAACTATAAAGATAATTGCCTCATAGAAGCATTAAATGGTAAACAGACTTTTCTATAACCACCTACCCTAAAAACTACTATTGTTCCTTTTTATATGTACTGTAAAGGTCTTTGCTATACTCCTGATTATTGACACTGTATAACAATGTATCACTACTAATTCCCTTGTAAAAATGCTGTAAAATTGCTATGTAATTACTATTAAACAATATGTATAAAGAAAAAATGAAAAATATGTTGGAGCTTTTCTCCCCAGGCCTCCACTGAAAAGGGGCTTTTCAGCTCAGTTGGACAAACCCAGTCAACAAATATGAAATGCATTTTATTTATTTATTTATCAACATTCTACCAACCCCAGCATGCATTTATCAACAATCTACATAATCCAGCAAGCATGTATCAAAATCTACCATCAAGGATTTATCAACATTCTACTTATACTAGCAATAATTTATCAACATGCTACTAAGTCTGTCAAGCATTTGTCAGCATTGTATGTACACTAGCAAGCATTTATCAACATTCTACCAATTCCAGCCAGCAATTAACATTCTATCTTTTCCAGCAAACATTTATCAACATTCTACCAAGTCCAGCAGGCATTTATCTACATTCTATGCTCTTCATCCAGCATTTATCAACATTCTACTGACTCCAGTAAACATTTATCAACTATCAACTCTGCCCAGCAATGATCAACATTCTATGTACGCCAGCAAGCATCCATCAACATTTTACCACATTTTGCAAGCATTTGTCAGCATTCTGCCTACTCTAGCAACCATTTATCATCATTCAGCATACTTGACCAAGAATTTATCAACATTCTATGTACTCCACTAAGTATTTATCAACATTCTACTACCTCCAACATGCTTTTACCAACATTCTACCAACTCCAGCAAGCATTTTAAATGTTCTACCTTCTTCAGCAAGAATATATCAATATTCTATATACTCTAGAAAGCATTTATCAAAACTTCACAAACTCCAGCAATCATTTATCAACATTCTACCTTCTCCAGCAAACATTTATCAACATTCTGCTAAGACCAAAAAGCAAGTATCAAACTTCTACCAACTCCAGCAAGCATTTATCAGCATTCAGCCTTCTCCACCATGCAGTTATTAACTGTCTCCTTTTTCCAACAAGCATTTATCAATATGCAACAAATTTGAGGCAGCATTTATCTACAGTCTACACTCTCCAGCCAGCATTTATCAACATTCTACCAACTGCAGCCAGCATTTGCCAACATTATATCTGCTCCAGTAAGCATTTATCTACATTCTACTGACTATACCAAGCATTAACCAATATTCTGTCAGCTCCAAAAAGCATTTATCAATATTCTACTTATACCCTCAAGAATGTTTCAGCATTCCACTTATTCCAGCAAAGATTTATCAACGTTATACCAACTTCATCAAGTATTTATCAAGATTTCACATACTCCAGCAAGTATTTTCCAACATTCTACCTATACCAGCAAGCATTTTGTCAACATCCTACCTACACCAGTAAGCATTTTTCAACATCCTATGTATTTCAGCAATGACATTGGCTGGAGAACATAGAAAATTCATAAATGTTTGCTGGAGTAGGAAGAATCAACTGCTTGGTGGAGTAGGTAAACTGTTGATAAATACCTGGTGGAGTACATAGAATTTTGATAACTGCTTGCTGGAGGTGGTAGAATGCAGATAATTGCTTATTGGAGTTAGTAGAATGTTGATCAATGCTTGCGGTAGTTGGTAGAATGTTGATAAATTCTTGCCAGAGTTGGTAGAATGTTGAAAATGCTTGCTGGAGATGATAGAATGTTGAAAAATGCTGCCTGGAAAACAGAATGTTAAAATATGCCTGCTGCAGTAGGAAGAATGTTGATAAATGCCTGGCGGAGTAAGATGGATGTAGATAAATGCTTGAGGGAGTACATAGAACATTGATAAATAACTGCTGGAGATGCAAGAATGTTGATAAATCCATGTTGTACTTAGTAGAATCTTGATAAATGTTTGCTGAAGTACATAGAATGCTCTTAAATGTTTGTTGGAGTTAGCAGAATGCTGACAAATGTTTGCTGGAGCTGATAGTGATAGAATGTTGATAAATGCTTGATGAAGTCTGTACAATGTTGAAAAGGCTTCCTGCAGTTCGTAGAATGGTGACATATGCTTGCTGGAGATAACAGAATGTTGATAAATAATGGCAAGAGAAAGTAGAATGGTGAAAAATGCTTGCTGATAAAGGTAGAATGTTGAAAATGTTTGTGGGAGTAGGTGAAATGCTGATAAATGCTTGCTAGAGATGGTAGGGTATTGATAAATGCTGGCTGGAGGGCATAGAATGTTGATAAATGTTTGCTGCAGTTGGTAAATATTGATTAATGCTTGCTGGAGATGTTGAATACTGATAAATGCTGCCAGAGTTGAAGGAATGTTGATAATTGTTTGCTGTATTACTTAGAATGTCAATAAATGCTTGCTATAGTTGGTAGAATGTTGACAAATGCTTACTGGAGTTGGTAGAATGTTGATAAATGCTTATTGAAGTAAGTAGAATGTTGACTTCATTTTACCCACTTCAGCAAGCGTTTGTAACATTCATCTTACTTTAGTATGCATTTATTAACATTCTACTGATCTTAGGAAGCATTTATCAACATTCTGCCAAACCAGCAAGCATTGCTCAACATTCTAGTATCTCCACCAAGCATTAAACAACATTCTGTCAATGGCAGGCACCATTTATCAACACTTTTAATACTCCAACAAGCATGTATCAACATTCTACCAACCCCAGCATGCATTTATCAATATTCTATATACTCCAGCAAACATGTATCAAAATTTACCAACTCCATCAAGGATTTATCAACATTCCATGCACACTGGCAATCATTTATCAACATTCTACTAAGTCTGCCAAGCATTTATCAACATTCTATGTACTCTAGCATGCATTTATCAACATTCTACCAACTCCAGCCAGCAATTATTAACATTCTACCTTTTCCAGCAAGCATTTATCAACATTCTACCAACTCCAGCAGGCATTTAGCTATATTCTGCGCTCTCCATCCAGCATTTATCAACTGTCTACTAAATCCAGCAAGCGTTTACCAATATTATTTGTACTCAAGCACACATTTATCAAACTCCTACCAAATCCAACAAGGAGTTATTAACATTCCACATGCTCTAGGAAGCATTTAACAACATTCTACCCATTCCATTGAGAATTTATCAACATTCTACTGACCCCAGCAAACTTTTATTAACCTATCAACTCTGCCTAGCAATTATCGACATTCTACATACTCCATCAAGCATTTATCAGCATTCTACCAAATTTTGCAAGCATTTATTAACATTCTACCTACTCCAGCAACCATTTATCAACATTCAACATACTTGAACAGGCATTTATCAACATTCTATGCACTTCAGCAAGTATTTATCAATATTCTTCTACATCCAACATGCCTTTATCAACATTCTATCAAATGCAGCAAGCATGTTTAAACATTCTGCCAATTCCAGCAAGAATTTATCAAAATTCTACACATTCGGGGAAGCATTTATCATAGTTCTGCAAACTCGAACAAGTATTCATCAACATTCTATGTATTCCACTAAGCATTTATCAACATTCCACAAAAAAGTAATTATCAAATTTCTAGAAACTTCAACAAGCCTTTATCAACATTACACTGACTCAGCCAAGGGTTTGCAACATTCTACCTGCTCCGGTAAGCATTTATGCACATTCCACTTAGTATAGTAAGGAGTTTTCCACATTCTAACAGCTGCAAAAAGCACTTAACATTCGGCCTATACCAGCAAGTATGTATCAACATTGCATGTATTCCGGGAAACATTTATCAACATTCTGCCAACTTCAGCAAGGATATATCAGCATTCCACATACTTCAGCAAGCATTTCCCAACATTTGTCCAACTCCATTAAGCATTTATTACAGTCTACCTCCACCAGCAAGCATTTATCAACATTCTCTCTATTTCAACAAGGATTGTGGCTGGGGAACATAGAATGTTGATAAATGTTTGCTGGAGTAGCAAGAATTAAATACTTGGTGGAGTAGGTAGAATGTTCATAAATGCTTGCCGGGAGTATAGTGAACTTTGATTATTGCTTGCTGGAGTCAGTACAATGTTATAAATTCTTGCTAGAGTTGCTAGAATGTTGAAAATCCTTTTTGGAGATGATAGAATGTTGCTAAATGCTTGTTGGGCTACACATGATGTTGAGAAATTCTTCAAGTTGGTAGACTGTTGATCAATGCTTGCTGGACTCAATGCAGTGTTGATAAATTCTTGCAGGAGCTGGTAGAATGTTGAAAATGCTTCCTGGAAATGATAGAATGATGACAAAAGCTACCCGGAGAACATAGAATGTTAATAAACAATTGCTAGTTTTGGAAGAAAGTTAATGCATTTTTGTTGCACTTGGTAGAATGCTCATAAATGCTTGCTGAAGTATATGGAATGTTGATAAATAGTTGGTGGAGTTGGAAGAATGTTGACAAATGCTTGCTGGAGTCAGTAGAATCTTGATAAATACTAGCTGGAATTGGTAAAATGTTAAATGTTTGTTGGAGTTAGCAGAATGTTGACAAATGTTTGCTGGAGCTGATAGTAATAGAATTTTTTTTAATTTATTTATTTGAAGTTTGTTTGCCAGGATGGTCCATTGGCCCGAGAAGAGCCCATTTTCAATGGAGTCCATAACATAGTAAAACATAATAAAAACAAGTTATAGTAATATAGTTAAAAGAAGTACAGGTAATAAACATGGTATTCGATGGTACAATTTAGTAAAATGCTTAAACAAAAGTTATAAAGTGAATATTTACAAATATGCTGTAGATGATAGAATGTTGATAAATGCTTGATGAAGTCTGCACAATGTTGAAAAAGCTTGTTGGAGTTCATAGAATATTGGCAAATGCTTGTTGTAGATGATAGAATGTTGATAAATAATGGCAAAAGAATGTAGGATGGAGGAAACTGCTTGCTGGAGAAGGTAGAATGTGGAAAATTATTCAGTCAGTAAAATGTTATAAATTCTTGCTGGAGTTGGTAGAATATTGAAATTCTCTGCTGGAGATGATAGAATGTTGTTAAATGCTTGTTGGGGTACATAGAATGTTGATAAATACTTCAAGTTGACAGAATGTTGATGAATGTTTGCTGGAGTTACTGGAATGAACAATATTTGCTGGACTCGATGGAATGTTGATAAATTCTTGCCAGAGTTGGTAGAATGTTGAAAATGCTTGCTAGAGATGATAGAATATTGACAAAAGCTGCCTGGAGAATGTTGAATGTTGATAAAAGCTTGCTAGAGTAGGAGGAATGTTGATAAATGCCTGGTAGAGTAGGTAGAATGTTGATAAATGCTAGAGGGAGTGCAAAATGCTGATAAATAATTGCTGGAGTTGGAAGAAACTTAATACATCTTTTTTGACTTGGTAGAATGTTCATACATTCTTGCTGAAGTACATAAAATGTTAATAAATGGTTGGCAGAGGTGGTAGAATGTTGATAAATGCTTGCTGGAGTCAGCAGAAACTTGATAAATACTAGCTGCAATTGGTAGAATGTTGTTAAATGTTTGTTGTGTTGGAGTTAGCAGAATGTTGACAAATGTTTGCTGGACCAGATAGCGATAAAATATTGATAAATGCTTGATGTGTTCTATACAATGTTGAAGAAGCTTGCTGAAGTTCATAGAATGGTGAGAAATGCTTGCTGGAGATGGTAGAATGTTGATAAATAATGGCAAGAGAAAGTAGAATGTTGAAAAATGCTTGCTGGCGAAGGTAGAATGTCGAAAATGCTTGTGGGAGTAGGTGGAATGCTAATAAATGCTTATTGTAGATGGTAAGATATTGATAAATGCTGGCTGGAGAACATAGAATGTTGATAAATGTTTGCTGCAGTTGGTAGAATTTTGATTAATGCTTGCTGGAGAAGGTGAATACTGATAAATGATGCCAGGGTCATTAGAATGTTGATAAATGCTTGCTGGATTACTTAGAATGTTAATAAATGCTTGCTGGAGTTGGTAGAATGTTGATAAATACTTGCTGAAGTAAATAGAATGTTAACATCATTTTACCCACTTCGGAAAGCTTTTGTAACATTTCACTTACTTTAGTATGCATTTATTAACATTCTACTGATCCTAGGAAGTACTTATCAACATTCTGCCAAACCAGCAAGCATTGATCAACATTCTAGTATCTCCACCAATCATTTAACATCATTCTATCAACTGCAGCCTCCATTTATTAACACTCTTAATGCTCCAGCAAGTATGTATCAACATTCTACCAACCCCAGCATGCATTTATCAACATTCTACATATTCCAGCAAGTATGTATCAAAATCTACCAACTCCATCAAGGATTTATCAACATTCTATGTACAGTAGCAATCATTTATTAACATTCTACTACATCTGTCAAACATTTATAAACATTCTATGTACTCTAGCATGCATTTATCAACATTCGTCCAACTCCAGATAGCAATTATTAACATTCCACCTTTTTCAGCAAGCATTTATCAACATTCTACCAACTCCTCCAGGCATTTAATTACATTTTATGCTTTCCAGCCAGTATTTATCAACTGTCTACTAAATCCAGCAATCATTTACCAGCATTATTTGTACTCCAGCAAGAATTTATCAACCGCCTGCCAAATCCAGCAAGGAGTTAACATTCTACATACTCTAGGAAGCATTTAAATATCCCACCATTCCACTGAGGATTTATCAACATTCTACTGACCCCAGCAAGCATTTATCAACATTCTATCAACTCTGCCCAGCAATTATCAACATTCTACATACTCAGCATTTTAGCCAGAAATAAAGTGATTATCAAGCTTATAGAAACACCAAGCCTTTATTAACATTCCACCAACTCAATCAAGCATTTGCCAACATTCTGCCTGCTCCAGTAAGCATTTATGAACATTCCACTTACTATAGTAAGCATTTATCAACATTCTATCAGCTGCAAAAGGCATTTATCAACATTTGGGCTACACAAGCAAACATGTATCAACATTGCATGTATTCCAGGAAGCATTTATCAACATTCTACCAACTTCAGCAGGGATTTATCAATATTCCACATACTCCAGCAAGCATTTCCCAACATTCTACCACCTCCATTAAGCATTTATCACATTCTACCTCCACCAGCAACCATTTATTAACATCCTATCTATTTCAGCAAGGATGGTGGCTGGGGAACATAGAATGTTGATAAATGCTTGCTGGAGTAGCAGGAATTAAATGCTTGGTGGAGTGGGTGGAGTATTCATACATACTTGCTGGAGTATATAGAACTTTGATTATTGCTAGCTGGAGTCCATAAAATATTATAAATTCTTGCTAGAGTTGGTAGAATGTTGAAAATCCTCGTTGGAGGTTATAGAATGTTGCTAAATGCTTGTTGGGCTACACAAAATGTTGCTAAATTCTTCTTCAAGTTGGTAAAATGTTGATCAGTGCTTGCTTGACTCATTGGAATATTGATCAATTATTGCAGGAGTTGTTAGAAGGTTGAAAATGCTTGTTGGAGATGATAGAATGTCGACAAAAGTTGCCTGGAGAACATAGAATGTTGGTAAAAGCTTGCTGGAGTAGGAGAAATGTTGATGATTGTCTGGTAGAGTAAGTAGAATGTTTATAAATACTTCAGGGAGTACATAGAATGCTGACAAATAATTGCTGGATTTGGAAGGAAATTAATAAATTTTTGCTGGACTTGGTAGAATGTTGCTAAATGCTTGCTGAAGTATGTAGAATGTTGATAATTGGTTGCTGGTATTGTAAGAATGTTGATAAATGCTTGCTGGACTCAGTAGAATCTTGGTAAATACTAGCTGGAATTGGTAGAATGTTAAATGTTTGTTGGAGTTATTAGAATATTGACAAATGTCTGCTGAAGCTCATAGTGATAGAATGTTGATAAATGCTTGATGGAGTCTGTACAAGGTTGCAAAAGCTTGCTGGAGTTCATAGAATTGTGCAAATGCTTGCTGTGGGTGATAGAATGTTGATAAATAATATCAAGAGAAAGTAGGATCTTAAGAATTGCATGCTGGAGAAGGTAGAATGTTGAAAATTATTGTGGGAGTAGGTAGAATGTTGATAAATGTTTGCTAGGGATGGTAGGAAGTGATAAATGCTGGCTGAAGAGCATAGAATATTGATATATTTTTGCTGCAGTTGGTAGAATGTTGATTAATGCTTGCTGGAGATGGTGAATACTGATAAATGCTGCCAGAGTTGGTAGAATACTGATAAATACTTGTTGGATTATTTAGAATGTTGATAAGATCTTGTGGGGGTTGTTTGAATGTTGGTAAATAATTGTTGAAGTATGTAGAATGTTGATAAATGATTTCTGTATTTAGTAGAATGTTGATTTCCTTTTAACCACTTCAGCAAGCTTTTGTAACATTCTACTTACTTTAGTATGGGTAAATATGCATTTATTAACATTCTACTGATCCTAGGAAGCACTTAACATTCTGCCAAAACAGCAAGCATTGATCAACATTCTAATATTTCCTGCAAGCATTTAACAACATTCTATCAACTGCAGCCACCATTTATCAACACTACTAATACTCCAGCAAGTGTGAATCAACATTATACCAACCCCAACATGCATTTATCAACATTCTACATACAAAATAAAGCATGTATTAAAATCTACCAACTCCATCAAGGATTTATCAACATTCTACATAAACTAGCAAGCATTTATCAACATTTTACCAAGTCTGTCAAGCATTTATCAACATTCTATGTACGCTAGCATGCATTTATCAAAATTCTACCAACTCCAGCCAGAAATTAACATTCCACCTTTTCCAGCAAGCATTTATTAATATTCTGCCAACTCCAGGAAGAATTTATTAACATTCTACGTACTCTACCAAACATTTAACATCCTACCCATTCCACTGAGCATTTATCAATATTCTACTGACTCCAGCAAGCATTTATCAACATTCTATGTACTTCAAGTATTTATCAGTATTCTACTACCTCCAGCATCCCTTTATCAACATTCTACAAACTCTGGGAAGCATTTTTAAACATTCTACTGACTCCAGCAAGAATTTATCAGAATTCTCTAGGAAGCATTTATCAAAGTTCTGCAAACTCCAGCAAGCTTTCGTCAACATTCTATGTACTCCAGCAAGCATTTATCAACATTCTACTCAGATAAAAAGCAATTATCAAGCTTCTAGTAACTCCAACAAGCCTTTATCAACATTCTACTAACTCATTCAAGGGTTTGCCAACATTCTGCCTGCTCCAATAAGCATTTTCCTTATTCCACTGACTATAGTAAGCATTTATCAACATTCTGCCAGCTGCAAAAAGCATTTATCAACATTCAGCCTACACCAGCAAGCATGCATCAACATTGTATATATTCCAGGAAGCCTATATCATCATTCTACCAACTTCAGCAAGGATTTATCAAGATTCCACATACTCCAGCAAGCATTTACCAACATTTTACCAACATTCTACATACAAAATAAAGCATGTATTAAAATCTACCAACTCCATCAAGGATTTATCAACATTCTGCATAAACTAGCAAGCATTTATCAACATTTTACCAAGTCTGTCAAGCATTTATCAACATTCTATGTACGCTAGCATGCATTTATCAAAATTCTACCAACTCCGCCACCAGCAAGCATTTATCAACATTCTATCTATTTCAGCAAGGATGGTGGCTGGAGAACATAGAATGTTGATTAAGGCTTGCTGGAGTAACAAGAATGACATTTTTGGTGGAGTAGGTAGAATGCTCATAAATACTTGTGGGAGTATATAGAATTTTGGTTAATGCTTTTTGGAGTTGGTAGAATGTTGATAAATGCTTGTTGGAGTTAGTAGAATGTTGATCAGTTCTTCCTGGAGTCAGTAGAATGTTGATAAATTTTTGTTGGACTTGGTAAAATGTTGAAAATGCTTGCTGGAGATGACAGAATGTTGACAAAAGCTGCTTGGACAACATTGAATGTTAATAAGAGCTTGCTGGTGTAGGAGGAATGTTGATAAATGCCTGGTTGAGTAAGTAGAATGTTGATAAATACTTGAGAGAGTACATAGAATGCTGATAAATAATTGCTTGAGTTGGAAGAAAGTTAATACATTTTTTTACTTGGTAGAATTGTCAGAAATTCTTGCTGAAGTACATAGAATGTTGACAAATGGTTGGCAGAGGTGGTAGAATTTTGATAAATGCTTGCTGGCATCAGTAGAATCTTGATAAATACTAGCTGGAATTGGTAGAATATTAAATGTTTGTGTCTGAGTTAGCAGAATGTTGACAAATGTTTGCTGAAGCTGATAGCGATAAAATATTGATAAATGCTTGATGGGTTCTATATAATGTTCAAAAAGCTTGCTGAAGTTCGTAGAATGGTGAAAAATGATTGCTGGAAATGGTAGAATGTTGATAAATAATAGCAAAAGAAAGTAGAATGGTGTAAAATGCTTACTGGTGAAGGTGGAATGTTGAAATTGCTTGTGGGAGTTTGTGGAATGCTAATAAATGCTTGCTGGAGATGGTAGGATATTGATACATGCTGGCTGGGGGCATAGAATGTTGATAAATGCTTGCTGCAGTTGGTAGAATGTTGATTAATGCTTGCTGGAGTTGGTAGAATGCTGATAAATGCTTTCTGGAGTATGTCGAATGTTGATAAGTGCTTGGTGGAGTTGGTATAATGTTGAAAATGCTTGCTGAAGTAAGTAGAATGTTGACTTTAATTTACCTACTTCAGCAAGCTTTTGTAACATTCCACTTACTTTAGTATGCATTTATTAACATTCTACTGATCCTAGGAAGCACTTATCAACATTCTGCCAAACCAGCAAGCATTGATCAACATTCTAGTATCTCCTCCAGACATTTAATAAAAGTCTATCAACGGCTACTATTTATCAACACTCTTAATACTCCAGCAAGGGTGTATCAATATTCTACCAACCCCAGCATGCATTTATCAATATTCTACATACTCCAGCAAGCATGTATCAAAATCTACCAACTCCATCATGGATTTATCAACATTCTATGTACACTAGTAAAAACACAAAAACGAGTATGGAGCAGGCAAGCAACTTCTTAAAACCACAAACGAATTTATTAATATCAAAATAAATAAGATATTAGCGCTTTCATCTCGATTCTACGATTTATAGAGACTTCATCAGATACTGATGAAGTCTCTGTGAATTGTAGAATCGAGACGAAAGTGCTAATATCTTATTTAGTTTGGTATTAATAAATTTGTTTGTGGTTTTAAGAAGTTGCTTGCCTGCTCCATACTCGTTTTTTGTGTTTTTACTGATTTACTTGCTTTTGGATTTATTCTATGTACACTAGCAATTATTTATTAAGATTCTGCCAGCCAGCAATTATTAAAATTATACCTTTTAATGCAAGCATTTATCTACTCTCTCCCAACTCCAGCAAGCATTTAACTGCATTCTGTGCTCTCCATCCAGCATTTATCACCTGCCTACTAAATCCAGCAAGCACTTACCAACATTATTTGTACAAACATTTATCAACCTCCTACCAAATTCAGCAAAGAGTTAACATTCTACATACTCTAGGAAGCATTTAATGACATCCTTCCCATTCCACTGAATATTTATCAACATTCTGTGTACTTCAGCAAGCATTCATCAGCATTCTACCAAATTTTGCAAGCATTTATTACCATTCTACCTACTCTAGCAACCAGGTATCAACATTCAGCATTCTCACGCAAGCATTTATTAACATTCTATGTTCTGAAGCAAGTATTTATCAATATTATTCTATGTCCATCATGGCTTTATCAACATTCTATCAACTGCAGCAAGCATGTTTAAACATTCTACCAACTCCAACAAGAGTTTATCACAATTCTACACACTCTAGGAAGCATTTGTCAAAGTTCTGCAAACTCCAACAAACATTCATCAATATTCTATGTACTCCAGCAAGCATTTATCAGCATTTTACCCAGACAAAAAGGATTATCAAGCTTCAAGTAATCAGCAAGCCTTTATCAACATTCCACCAACTCAGCCAAAGCATTTGTGCACATTCCACTTACTATAGTAATAATTTATCAACCTTCTGTCAACTGCAAAAAGCATTTATCAACATTTGGCCTAGACCAGCAAGCATGCATCAGCATTGCATGTATTCATGAAAGCATTTATCAACATTCTACCAACTTCAGCAAGGATTTATCAACATTCCACATACTCCAGCAAGCATTTCTCAACATTCTACCAACTCCAGTAAGCATTTATCACATTCTACCTCCACCAGCAAGCATTTATCAACATTCTATCTATTTCAGCAAGGATGGTGCTGGGGAACATAGAATGGTGATAAATACTTGGAGGAGTAGGTAGAAGGTTCATAAATACCTCTGGGAGTGTATAGAACTTTGATTATGGGCTTGCTGGAGTCAGTAAAATGTTATAAATTCTTGCTAGCATTGGTAGAATGTTGAAAATTATTGTTGGGGATGATAGAATGTTGCTAAATACTTGTTGGGGTACACAGAATATCGATAAATTCTTCTTCTGGTCGGTAGAATGTTGATCAATGCTTGCTGGAGTAGATGGAATGTTGATAAATACCTGGTAGAGTAGGTAGAATGTTGATAAATACTTGAGGGAGTACATAGAATGTTGATAAATAATTGCTGGATTTGGAAGAAAGTTAATACATTTTTGTTGGACTTGGTAGAATGTTCATAAATGCTTGCTGAAGTACGTAGAATGTTGACAAATGCTTGCTGGAGTCAATAGAATCTTGATAAATACTAGCTGGAATTGGTAGAATATTGTTAAATGTTTGTTGGAGTTAGCAGAATGTTGACAAATGTTTGCTGGAGCTGATAGTGATAGAATGTTGATAAATGCTTGATGGAGTCTGTACAATGTTGAAAAAGCTTGCTGGAGTTCGTAGAATGGTGGCAAATGCTTGCTGTAGATGATAGAATGTTGGTAAATAATGGCAACAAAATGTAGGATGGTGAAAATTGCATGCTGGAGAAGGTAGCATGTTGAAAATTCTTGTGGGAGTAAGTAGAATGTTGCTAAATGCTTACTGGAGATGGTAGGATGTTGATAAATGCTTGTGGTAGATAGTGAATACTGATATATGCTGCCAGAGTTGGTAGAATGCTGATAAATGCTTGTTGGATTACTTAGAATGTTGATAAATTCTTGTTGGAGTTGGTAGAAAGTTGATAAATTATTGCTGAAGTCCATAGAATGTTGATAAATGCTTGCTGGAGATAGTAGAATATTGATAAATGCTTGCTGAAGTATTTAGAATGTTGATAAATGCTTTCTGGATTTAGTAGAATGTTGACTTCATTTTACCCACTTCAGCAAGCTTTTGTAACATTCCACTTAGTTTAGTATGCATTTATTAACATTCTACTGATCCTAGGAAGCACTTATCAACATTCTGCCAAAACAGCAAGCATTGATCAACAGTCTAATATCTCTCGCAAGCATTTAACAACATTCTATCAACTGCAGCCACCATTTATCAACACTATTAATACTCCAGCAAGTGTGTATCAACATTCTACCAATCTCAGCATGCATTTATCAACATTCTACATGCACAAGCAAGCATGAATCAAAATCTACCAACTCCAGCAAGGATTTATCAGCATTCTGTGTAAACTAGCAAGCATTTAGCAACATTCTACCAAGTCTGTCAAGCATTTATCTACATTCTGTGTATGCTAGCATGAATTTCTTAGCATTCTACCAATCCCAGCCAGCAGTTATTAACATTCTACTTTTTCAGCAAGCATTTATCAACATTCTACCATCTCCAGCAGGCATTTAACTAATTCTATGCTCTCCACCCAGCATTTATCAACAGTCTACAAAATCTAGCAAGCATTTACCAGTTTTATATGCACTCCAGCAAGTATTTATCAACATTGTATGAACTCCAGCAATGAGTTATTAATATTCTACATACTCTAGCAAGCATTTAACAACATCCTACCCATTCCACTGAGCATTTATCAACATTCTACTGACTCCAGACTGCATTTATGACCCTTCTATCAACTCTACTTAGCAATTATCAACATTCTACATACTCCAGCAAGTATTCATCAGCAGTCTACCATATTTTGCAAGCATTTATTAACATTCCACCTACTCCAGCAACCATTTATCAACATTTAACATACTCGAGCAAACATTTATCAACATTCTGTGTACTTCAGCAGGTATATATTGATATTCTAGTACCACCATCATGCCTTTATGAACATTCTACAAACTCCAGAAAGCATTTTTAAACATTCTAGTAACTCCAGCAAGAATTTATCAAAATTCTAGATACTCTAGGAAGCATTTCTTAAAGTTCTGTAAACTCCAGCAAGTGTTCATCAACATTCTATGTACTCCAGCAAGCATTTATCAACATTCCACCTAGAAAAAAGGTGATCACCAAGCTTCTAGCAAATCCAACAAGCCTTTATCAACATTTTACAAACTCATTCAGGGGTTTGCCAACCTTCTACCTGCTTCAGTAAGCATTTATCCACATTCCACTGACTATAGTAAGCATTTATCAACATTCTATATATTTCAGAAAGGGATGGTGGCTGGGGAATATAGAATGTTGATAAATGTTTGCTGGAGGAGAAGAATAATTAAATGTTTGGTGGAGTACATAGATTGTTCATAAATACTTGTGGGAGTATGTTGAACTTTGATTATTTCTTGCTGGCATCAGTAAAATGTTATAAATTCTTGCTAGAGTTGTTAGAATGTTGAAAATCCTTGGAGATGATAGAACATTGCTAAATTCTTGTTGGGGTACCCAGAATGTTAATCAATTCTTCTTTAAGTAGGTAGAATGTTGATCAATGCTTGCTGGACTCACTGGAATGTTGATAAATTCATGCAGGAGTTGGTAGAATGTTGACAATGCTTGCTGGAGATTATAGAATGTTGACAAAAGCTGCCTGAAAGACAAACGAATGTTGATAAAAGCTTGCTGGAGTAGGAGGAATGTTGATAAATGCCTGGTAGAGTAGGTAGAATGTTGATAAATACTTGAGGGAGTACATAGAATGTTGATAAATAATTGCTGGATTTGGAAGAAAATTAATACATTTTTGCTGGACTTGGTAGAATGTTGCTAAATGCTTGCTGAAGTATGTAGAATGTGTATAATTGGTTGGTGGCATTGGAAGAATGTTGACAAATGCTTGCTAGAGTCTGTAGAATCCTGATAAACACTAGCTGGAATTGGTAAAATGTTGTTAAATGTTTTTTGGAGTTAGAATATTGACAAATGTCTGCTGGAGCTCATAGTAATAGAATGTTGATAAATGCTTGATTGAGTCTGTACAATGTTGAAAAACCTTGCTGGAGTGCGTCGAATTGTGGAAAATGTTTGCTGTAGATGATAGAATATTGGTAAATAATGGCAAGAGAAAGTAGGATCATGAAAATTGCATGATGGAGAAGGTAGCATGTTGAAAATTCTTGTGGGAAATGGTAGAATGCTGATAAATGCTTGCTAGGGATGATAGGATGTGATAAATGCTGGCTGAAGGGCATAGAATGTTGCTGAATGCTTGCTGCAGTTGGTAGAATGTTGATTAATGCTTGCTAGAGATATAAATACTGATAAATGCTGCCAAAGTTGGTAGAATGCTGATAAATGCTTGTTGGATTACTTAGAATGTTGATAAATTATTGTAGGGATTGCTAGAATGTTAATAAATGATTGTTGATGTACCTAGAAAGTTAACTTTGTTTTACCCACTTCAGCAAGCTTTTGTAACATTCCACTTAATTTAGTATGTATTTATTAACATTCTACTGATCCTAGGAAGCACTTATCAACATTCTGCCAAAACAGCTAGCATTGATCAACAGTCTTATATATTCTGCAACCATTTAACAACATTCTGTCAACTGCAAAAAATATTTATCAACATTTGGCCTACACTAGCAAGCATGTATCAACATTGTATGTATTCTAGGAAGCTTTGATTATCATTCTACCAACTTTAGCAAGGATTTATCAAGATTCCACATACTCCAACAAGCATTTACTAACATTCTACCAACTCCAGAAAGCATTTATCACATTCTACCTCCACCAGCATTTATCAACATTCTATCTATTTCAGCAAGAATGGTGGCTAGAGAACATTGAATGTTGATAAAGGCTTGCTGTAGTTAGTAGAATTTTGATCAGTTCTTCCTGGAGTCAGTAGAATGTTGATAAATTCTTGTTGGAGTTGGCAAAATGTTGAAAATGCTTGGTGGAGTAGGGAGAATGTTGATAAATTCCTGGTGGAGTAGGCAGAAAGTTGATAAATGCCTGATGGAGTACATTTAATGTTGATAAATAATGGATGAAGTCAATGGAATGTTGCTAAGTGCATGTTGGAGCACATAAAATGTTGACAAATGCTTCCTGGAGTTGGTAGAGTGTTAATCATTGCTTGCTGGAGTCAGTAAAATGTTATAAATTCTTGCTGGAGTTGGTAGAATGTTGAAATCTCTGCTGGAGATGATAGAATGTTGCTAAATGCTTGTTGGGGTACATAGAATGTTAAATTCTTCAATTTGGTAGAATGCTGATAAATGTTTGCTGGAGGTAGTGGAATGTTGAACAATGTTTGATGGACTCACTGGAATGTTGATAAATTCTTGCCGGAGTTGGTAGAATGTTGAAAATGCTTGCTGAATATCATAAAATGTTGACAAAAGCTGCCTGGAGAACATCAAATGTTGATAAAAGCTTGCTGGAGTAGGAGGAATGTCGATAAATGCATGGTAGAGTAGGTAGAATGTTGATAAATACTTGAGGGAGTACATAGAATGCTGATAAATAATTGCTTGAGTTGGAAGAAAGTTAATAATTTTTTTTCGACTTGGTAGAATGTTCTGAAATTCTTGCTGAAGTACATAGAATGTTGATAAATGGTTGGCAGAGGTGGTAGAATGTTGATAAATGCTTGCTGGATTCAGCAGAATCTTGATAAATACTAGCTGGAATTGGTAGAATGCTGTTAAATGTTTGTTGTGTTGCAGTTAGCAGAATGTTGACAAATGTTTGCTAGAGCTAATAGCAATAAAATATTGATAAATGCTTGATGAGTTCTATACAATGTTCAGAAAGCTTGCTGAAGTTCATAGAATGGTGACGAATGCTTGCTGGAGATGGTAGAATGTTGATAAATAATAACGGAAAGTAGAATGGTGAAAAATGCTTGCTGATTAAGGTAGAATGTTGAAAATGCTTGTGGGAGTAGGTGGAATGCTAATAAATGCTTGCTTGAAATGGTAGGATATTGTTAAATGCTGGCTGGGAGCATAGAATGTTGATAAATGTTTGCTGTAGTTGGTAGAATGTTGATTAATGCTTGCTGCAGATGGTGAATACTGATAAATGCTGCCAGAGTTGGTAGAATGTTGATAAATGCTATTTGGATTATTTAAAATGTTATAAATGCTTGCTTTCTTGGTAGAATGTTGAGAAATGCTTGCTGGAGTATGTAGAATGTTGATAAATGCTTGCTGGATTTGGTAGAATGTTGAAAATGCTTGCTGAAGCAAGTAGTATGTTGACTAAATTTTGCCCACTTAAGCAAGCTTTTGTAACATTCCACTTACTTTAGTATGCATTTATTAACATTCTACTTATCAATATTCTGCCAAACCAGCAAGCATTGATCAACATTCTAGTATCTCCTCCAAGCATTTAACAAAATTATATCAACTGCAGCCACTATTTATCAACACTCTTAATACTCCAGCAAGGGTGTATCAACATTCTACCTACCCCAGCCTGCATTTATCAACATTTTACATATTCCAGTAAGCATGTATCAAAATCTACCAACCCCATCATGGACTTATCAACATTCTATGTACACTAGCAATAATTTATCAAGATTCTACTAAATCTGTCAAGCATTTATCAACATTCTATGTACTCTAGCATGCATTTATCAACATTTTGCCAACTCCAGCCAGCAATTATTAAAATTATACATTTTCCAGCAAGCATTTATCAACATTTTGCCAACCCCAGCAGGCATTTAACTACATTCTGTGCCCTCCATCCAGCATTTATAACTGACCACTAAATCCAGCAAGCACTTACCAACATTATTTGTACTCCAGCAAGCATTTATCAAGCTCCTAACAAATTCAGCAAAGAGCTAACAGTCTACTAACTCTTGGAAGCATTTAATGACATTCTACCCACTCCACTGAATATTTATCAACGTTCTACTTACTCCAGCAAGCATTCTACCAGATTTTGCAAGCATTTATTACCATTCTGCCTACTCCAGCAAACATTCATCAGCATTCTACCAAATTTTGCAAGCATTTATTACCATTCTACCTACTCTAACAACCAGGTATCAACATTCAGCATACTCAAGCAAGCATTTATCAACATTCTATGTACTTCAGCAAGTATTTATCAATATTCTTCTACCTCCATCATGCCTTTATCAACATTCTGTCAACTGCAGCAAGCATGTTTAAACATTCTACCAACTCCAGCAAGAATTTATCAAACTTCTACACACTCTAGGAAGCATTTATCAAAGTTCTGCAAACTCCAACAAGCATTCATCAATATTCTGTGTACTCTAGCAAGCATTTGTCAACATTCTACCAACTCTAGTAAGCATTTATCACATTCTACCTCCACCAGCAAGCATTTATCAACATTCTATCTATTTCAACAAGGATGGTGCTGGGGAACATAGAATGTTGATAAATGCTTGCTGCAGTAGCAAGAATTAAATTATTGGAGGAGTAGGTATAATGTTCATAAATACCTGTTGGAGTATATAGAACTTTGATTACGGTAGCAAAATGTTACATATTATTGCTAAAATTTTAAAAATCATTGTTGGAATGTTGCTAAATACTTGTTGGGGGTACCCAGAATGTTGATAAATTCTTCTTCAAGTTGTAGAATGTTGATCAATGCTTGCTGGAGGTGATAAAATGTTGACGAAAGCTGCTTTGAGAACACAGAATGTTGCTAAAAGATGGCTGGAGTAGGGGGAATGTTGATAAATGCCTGGTAGAATAGGTAGAATGTTGATAAATACTTGAGGGAGTACATAGAATGTTGATAAATAATTGCTGGATTTGGTTGAAAGTCAATAATTTTTTTTGGACTTGGTAGAATGTTCATAAATGCTTGCTGAAGTGCGTAGAATGTTGATAAATGGTTGATGGAATTGGAAGAATGTTGACAAATGCTTGCTGGAGCCAGTAGAATCTTGATAAATACTAGGTGGAATTAGTAGAATGTTGTTAAATGTTTGTTGGAGTTAGCAGAATGTTAACAAATGTTTGCTGGAACTGATAGTGATAGAATGTAGACAAAATGCTTGATGGAGTCTGTACAATGTTGAAAAAACTTGCTGGAGTTCATAGAATGGTGACAAATACTTGCTGTAGATGATAGAATGTTGATAAATAATAACGAGAAAGTAGGATGGTGAAAATTGCTTGCTGGAGAAGGTAGAATGTAGAAAATTCTTGCGGGAGTAGGTAGAATGCTGATCATTACTTGCTGGAGATGGTAGAATATTGATAAATGCTGGCTGAAGAGCATAGAATGCTAATAAATGCTTGCTGCAGTTGGTAGAATGTTGATTAATGCTTGCTGGAGATGGTGTATGCTGCCAGAGTTGGTAGAATGCTGATAAATGCTTGTGGATTACTTAGACCGTTGATAAATTCTTGTTGGGTTTGGTAGAATGTTGATAAATGCTTGCTGGAGATGGTAGAATGTTGATAACTGCTTGCTCATTTATGTAGAATGTTGCTAAATGCTTTCTGGATTTAGTAGAATGTTGACTTCAGTTTACTCACTTCAGCAAGCTTTTGTAACATTCCACTTACTTTAGTATGCATTTAGTAACATTCTGCTGATCCTAGGAAGCAGGTATAAACATTCTGCCAAAACAGCAAGTATTGATCAACTGTGTAATATCTCCTGCAAGCATTTAACGATATTCTGTCAACTGCAGCCACCATTTATCAACACTATTAGTACTCCAGCAAGTGTGTATCTACATTCTACCAATCCCAGCATGCATTTATCACAATTCTACAGACACAAGCAAACATGTATCAACATCTACCAACTCCAGCAAGGATTTATCAACATTCTGTGTAAACTAGCAAGCATTTATCAACATTCTACCAAGCCTGGCAAACATTTATCAACATTCTATGTATGCTAGCATGCATTTATCAACATTCTATCATGTATGCTAGCATGCATTTATCAACATTCTACCAACTCAAGTCAGCATTTATTAACATTCTACTTTTTCCAGCAAGCACTTATTAACATTCTACCAACTCCAGCAGGCATTTAACTACATTCTGTGCTCTCCAACCAGCATTTATCAACTGTCTACTAAATCCAGCAAGCATTTACCAACATTATTTGTACTCCAGCAAGCATTAGTCAACCTCCTACCAAATCCAGCAAGGAGTTATTAACATTCTACATACTCTAGGAAGCATTTAATGACATCCTACCCATTCCGATGAGCATTTATCAACATTCATCTGATCCCCGCAAGCATTTATCAACCTTCTGTCAACTCTGCCCAACAGTTATCAACATTCTACGTACTCCAGCACACATTCATCAGCATTCTACCAAATTTTTCAAGGATTTATTAACACTCTACCTACTCCAGCAGCCATTTATCAACATTCAACATACTTGAGCAAGCAATTATCAACGTTCTATGTACTTGAGCAAGTATTTATCAGTATTCTTCTACCTCCATCATGCCTTTATCAACATCCTATCAACTGCAGCAAGCATGGTTAAACATTCTAACAACTCTAGCAACAATTTATCAAAATTTTACACACTCTAGGAAGCATTTATCAAAGTTCTACAAACTCCAACAAGCATTCATCAGCTTTCTATGTACTCCAGCAAGCATTTATCAACATTCTACCCAGAAAAAAATTATCAAGCGTCTACAAAGTCCAACAAGCATTTATGAACATTCCACCAACTCAGCCAAGGGTTTGCCAACATTCTATCTGTTCCAGTAAGCATTTATGCACATTCTACTTACTATAGTAAGCATGTATCAACATTCTATCAGCTGTAAAAAGCATTTATCATCATTCGGCCTACATCAGCAAGCATGCATCAACATTGTATGCATTCCAGGAAGCATTTATCAACATTCCACCAATTTCAGCAAGGATTCATGAATAGTCCACATACTCCAGCAAACATTTCCTAACATTCTACCATCTTTAGTAAGCATTTATACCATTCTACCTCCATCAGGAAGCATATACAATCATTCTATCTAGTTCAGCAAGGATAATGGCTGGGTAACATAGAATGTTGATAAATGCTTGCTGGAGTAGCAAGACTTAAATGCTTGCTGGAGATGGTAGAATGTTGATAAGTGCTTGCTGAAGTATGTAGAATGTTGATAAATGCTTTCTGGATTTCATAGAATGCTGACTTCATTTTATCCACTTCAGCAAGCTTTTGTAACATTCCACTTAGTTTAGTATGCATTTATTAACATTTTACTGATCCTAGGATGCACTTATCAAAATTCTGCCAAAACAGCAAGCATTGATCAACAGTCTAATATCCCCCACAAGCATTTAACAACATTCTGTCAACTGCAGCCACCATTTATCAACAATATTAATACTCTAGCAACTGTTTATCAACATTCTGCCAACCCCAGAATGCATTTATCAACATTCTACATACACAAGCAAGCATGTATCAAAATCTGCCAACTCCAGCAAGGATTTATCAACATTCTGCGTAAACTAGCAAGCATTTATCAATATTCTACCAAGTCTGTCAGTCATTTATCTACATTCTGTGTACACTAGCATGCATTTATCAACATTCTACCAACTCCAGCAGGCATTTAACTACATTCTATGCTCTCCACCCAGCATTTATCAACAGTCTACGAAATCTAGCAAACTTTTACCAGCATTATATGTACTCCAGCAAGCATTTATCAAAATTCTACAAACTCCAGCAAGGAGTTATTAATAATCATCTACATACTCTAGAAAGCATTTAACAACATCCTACCCATTCCACTGAGCATTTATCAACATTCTACTGACTCCAGCATACATTCACCAGCATTCTATCAAATTTTGCAAGCATTTATTAGCATTCCACCTACTCCAGCAACCATTTATCGACATTCAACTTACTTGAGCAAGCATTTATCAACATTCTATGTGCTTCAGCAAGTATTTATCAATATTCTACTACCTCCATCATCAACAATCTACAAACTCCACCAAGCATTTCTAAGCATTCTGCTGACTCCAGCAAGAATTTATCAAAATTCTACACACTCTAGGAAGCATTTATCAAAGTTCTGCAAACTCCAGCAAGCATTCATCAACATTCTGTGTACTCCAGCAAGCATTTATCAACATGATACACAGAAAAAAATCATCAAGCTTCTACCAACTCCATCAAGCCTTTATTCACATTCTACCAACTCAGTCAAGGGTTTGCCAACATTCTACCTGCTCCAGTAAGCATTTGTCCACATTCCATTGACTATGGTAAGCATTTGTCAACATTCTGTCAGCTGCAAAAAGCATTTATCAACATTCAGCTTTCACCAGCAAGCATGTATCAACATTGTATGTATTCCAGGAAGCATTTCCCAACGTTCTACCAACTCAACTAAGCATTTATCACATTCTACCTATTTCAGCAAGGATGATGCTGGGGAACATAGAATGTTGATAAATGCTTGCTGGATTAGAAAGAATTAACTGCTTGGAGGAGTAGGTAGAATATTCATAAATACTTGTGGGAGTATATAGAACTTTGATTATGGGCTTGCTGGAGTCAGTAAAATATTATACATTCTTGATAGAGTTGGTATAATGTTGAACATCATTGTTGGAGATGAAAGAAAGTTGCTAAATGCTTGTTGGGGTACACAGAATGTTGATAAATTCCTTGTCAAGTTGGTAGAATGTTGATCAGTTCTTTCTGGACTCACTGGAATGTTGATACATTCTTTCAGGAGTTGGTAGACTGTTGAGAATGCTTGATGGAGATGATAGAATGTTGACAAAAGCTGCCCGGAAAACATACAATGTTGATAAAACCTTGCTGAAGTAGGAGGAATGTTGATAAATGCCTGTTAGAGTAGGTAGAATGTTGATAAATACTTGAGGGAGAACATAGAATGTTGATAAATAATTGCTGGATTTGGAAGAAAGTTAATACATTTTTGTTGGACTTGGTAGAATTTTCATAAATGCTTGCTGAAGTACATAGAATGTTGATAAATGGTTGGTGGCTTTGGAAGAATGTTGACAAATGCTTGCTGGAGTCAGTAGAATCTTGATAAATACTATCTGGAATTGGTAGAATGTTGTTAAGTGTTTGGAGTTAGCAGAATGCTGACAAATGTTTGCTGAAGCTGATAGTGATAGAATGCTGATAAAAGCTTGCTGGGGTTTGTAGAATTGTGGCAAATGCTTGCTGTAGATGATAGAGTGCTGATAAATAATAGCAAGAGAAAGTAGGATGATGAAAATTGCTTGCTGGAGAAGGTCGAATGTTGAAAGTTCTTGTGGGAGTAGGTAGAATGCTGATAAATGCTTGCTGGAGATGGTAGGATGTTGATAAATGCTGGCAGAAGAGCAGAAAATGTTAATAAATGCTTGCTGCAGTTGGTGGAATGTTGATTAATGCTTGCTGGAGATGGTGAATACTGATAAATGCTGTCAGCATTGGTAGAATGCCGATAAATGCTTGTTGGTGTTGGTAGAATGTTTATAAATGATTGCTGGAGTATTTAGTTGTTCTTCTTTCGGCTTTTCCCAGTAGGGGTCTCCACAGTGGAACTCCGGTCCGCTAATGATTGGCAGTAGATTTTTTTACAGGTGCCAAGGTGCCAGCTTGAAGCCCAACCTTCAACTAAGGCACGCCCATTCTACGCATGACTTTCGAACGCCACTCGACTGTGGGGAAGACATGCAGACTCCACACAGAAGGCACTCCAGCCAAGAATCGAATAGGAGAACCTCTTGCTGTGAGGCAACAGCGCTATTGCTGCACCACCGCGGTTTCATACAATTGCTGAAGTATGTAGAATGTTGATAAATGCTTGCTGGAAATGGTAGAATGTTGATAAATGCTTGCTGAATTATGTAGAATGTTGATAAATGCCTTCTGGATTTAGTAGATAGTTGACTTCATTTTACTCACTTCAGCAAGCTTTTGTAACATTTCACTTACTTTACTATGCATTTATTAACATTCTACTGATCCTAGGAAGCACTTATGAACATTCTGCCAAAACAGCAAGTATTGATCAACAGTCTAATATCTCCTGCAAGCATTTAACAACAGTCTATCAACTACAGCCACCATTTATCAACACCATTATTACTCCAGCAAGTGTGTTATCTACATTCTACCAACCCCAGCATGCATTTATCATGATTCTACAGACACAAGCAAGCATGCCTCAAAATCTACCAACTCCAGCAAGGATTTATCATCATTCTCTGTAAACTAGCAAGCATTTATCAACATTTTACCAAGTCTGTCAAGCATTTATCAACATTCTATGTACGCTAGCATGCATTTATCAACATTCTACCAACTCAAGCCCGCGTTTATTAACATTTTACTTTTTCCAGCAAGCATTTATCAACATTCTGCCAACTCCAGCAGGCATTTAACTACTTTCTGTACTCTTCAACCAGCATTTATCAACTGTCTACTAAATCCAGCAAGCATTTACCAACATTATTTGTACTCCAGCAAGCATCAATCAACCTCCTACCAAATCCAGCAAGGAGTTAACATTCTGCACCCTCTAGAAAGCATTTAACGACACCCTACCCATTCCACTGAACATTTAGCAACATTTTTCTGACCCCAGCAAGCATTTATCAACCTTCTAACAACTCTGCCCAGCAATTATCAACATTCTACGTACTCCAGCAAGCATTCAGCAGTCTACCAAATTTTGCAAGCATTTATTAACATTCTACCTACTCCAGCAACAATTTATCAACATTTAACATACTTGAGCAATTATCAACATTCTATGTAGTTGAGCAAGTATTTATGAATATTTTTCTACCTCTATCATGCCATTATCAACATTCTATCAACTGCAGCAAGCATGTTTAAACATTCTGCCAACTCTAGCAAGAATTTATCAAAATTCTACACACTCTAAGAAGCATTTATCAAAGTTCTACAAACTCCAACAAGCATTCATCAGCATTCTATGTTCTCCAGCAAGCATTTATCTACATTCTACCCAGACAAAAATGATTAACAAGCTTCTACAAACTCAAACAAGTATTTATCAACATTCCACCAGCTCAACCAAGGGTTTGCCAACATTCTACCTGCTCCAGTAAGTATTTATGCACATTCCACTCACTATAGTAAGCATTTATCAATATTCTGTCAGCTGCAAAAGCATTTATCATCATGCGGCCTATATCAGCAAGCATGTATCAACATTGTATGTATTCCAGGAACCATTTATCAACATTGTTCCAACTTCAGCAATGATTTATCAAGATTCCACTTACTCCAGCAAACATTTACCAACATTCTACCAACTCCAAAAAGAATGTATCACATTCTACCACCACCAGAAAACATTTATCAACATTCTGTCTGTTTCAGCAAGGATGGTGGCTGGAGAACATAGATTGTTGATAAAGGCTTGCTGGAGTAGCAACAATTAGATGCTTGGTGGAGTAGGTAGAATGCTCATAAATACTTGCGGGATTTCATAGAATTTTGATTAATGCTTTTTGCCGTTGGTAGAATGTTGATAAGTGCTTGTTGGAGTAAGTAGAATGTTGATCAATTCTTCCCGGTGTCAGGAGAATGTTGATAAATTCTTGTTGGAGTTGGTAAAATGTTGAAAATGCTTGCTGGAGATGACAGAATGTTGATAAATGGTGGCTGGAGTAGGGAGAATGTTGATAAATTCCTGGTGGAGTAGGCAGAAAGTTGATAAATGCTTGATGGAGTACATATAATGTTGATAAATAATGACCAAAGTCAATAGAATGTTGATAAGTGCATGCTGGAGAACATAAAATATTGACAAATGTTTCCGGGAGTTGGTAGGGTGTTAATCATTGCTTGCTGGAGTCAGTAAAATGTTATAAATTCTTGCTGGAGGTGGTAGAATGTTGAAAATATCTGCTGGAGATGATGGAATGTTGCTAAATGCTTGGGGTACATAGAATGTTGATAAATTCTTCAAGTTGGTAGAATGCTGATGATTGTTTGCTGGAGTTAGTGGAATGTCAAGCAATGTTTGCTGGACTCACTGGAATGTTGCTAAATTATTGCCAGAGTTGGTAGAATGTTGAAAATGCTTGCTGGAGATGATAAAATGTTGACAAAAGCTGCCTGGAGAACATTGAATGTTGATGAGGGCTTGCTGGAGTAGGAGGAATGTTGATAAATGCCTGGTAGAGTAACTAGAGTGTTGATAAATACTTGATGGAGTACATAGAATGCTGATAAATAATTGCTGGAATTGGAAGAAAGTGAATGCATTTTTTTCTACTTGGTAGAATTATTTTTTTTTATTTACTGATATTTGTTAACTGGGTTAGTCCAGCTTGGCCAGAGACCCATTTTCAGTGGAGACCCGAGGAGAAAAGCTCCAGTTACAATACAGTAAATTATACACAAGAGTAGTGCAGGAGGGCAGGCAAGAGAGAGAAATAGTTAGAGATGGGAGCATAGTAAAATAGGAGTCTTAAGAGCAAGAATAGCTGTAGAAGGCAGGGGAGAGGGAGAACCTGAGTAGCTGGAAGATAGAGGACCAGGGAGACCAAGGAGACCTGGAGATGTGCAGGTAGCAGCAACCAAGGGAGAAATATAAGAACAGTACTGGTAAGGTATTTAGTAATAACCTTTAACAGGACATACTTCCAAATTACACCCGTAAAATACAATTGAGAGAGGCAGTCTTCAATTGGGACTTGGGCACACGCAGGTAGTTTCCAAGCAGGGTAGACCAGTGGACTTGAGTAGGGAATCTGTACTAACCTAAATAAAAAGAAAGAAGAGAGAGGTGAGTGGTTAGGAAAATTGAAGGATCAAGTAAGAGTGAAAGGCTGGAAGGGTAGTAGAGTGTATATGGGAGGTGGGTATGATAAGTAAAGGAGTGAGGGAAATGGAAGTTGTGGGTGCTGTATGGGAGAAATAGAAAATGCAGTAGTGTGTGGTGTATAGGTTTGAAATAAATGCAACAGTGGAAGATAGTAAGAGCTGAAATGGAACAGTGGTCTGTGATAGAAAGGAGAGCCTCTGAGAAGGTGGGAAAGGCTGGGAAGACATGATGGTAGATAAGGGACTGGGGCTTGTAGTGATGAGTGAGAGCATGCAGAGTGGCCTAGGTATATCAACAATTAGCAGAGTAAAGAGTGTAAGAGAGACAACGGAGCAGCAGTACTACAAATAAATACACTTCTCTTGAAAAGGCAATAGTATCATATACAATGCTATTTAGTTCAATTGATCAGACCTTGGAGCAGTAGTATAAAAATAAGACTACAGCTTAGTTAAAGGAGCAGCAGTACAATTTAAAAATGCAATTTAGGTCAACAATTCAGCAATGCAAATTATAAATGCAATGCAGTTCAAGAAGTTGGCAAGTTCCAAGTAATAAACAAAAACATAAAATACAATAGAATGTTCATAAATTCTTGCTGAAATACACAGAATGTTAATAAATGGTTGGCAGAGGTGGTAGAATGTAGGTAAATGCTTGCTGGAGTCAACAGAATCTTGATAAATACTAGCTGGAATTGGTAGAATGTTGTTAAATGTTTGTTGTGTTGGAGTTAGCAGAATGTTGACAAATGTTTGCTGGAGCTGATAGCGATAAAATATTGATAAATGCTTGATAAGTTCTATACAATGTTGAAAAAGCTAGCTGAAGTTCATATAATTGTGACAAATGCTTGATGGAGATGGTAGAATGTTGATAAATAATAGCAAGAGAAAGTAGAATGGTGACAAATGCTTGCTGGCGAAGGTAGAATGTTGAAAATGCTCGTAGGAGTAGGTGGAGTGCTAATAAACACTTGCTGGAGATGGTAGGATATTGATAAATGCTGGTTGGGGGCATAGAATGTTGATACATGTTTGCTGCAATTGGTAAAATGTTGATTAATGCTTGCTGAAGATGGTGAATACTGATGAAAGCTGCCAGAGTTGATAGAATGTTGATAAATGCTTGTTGGATTACTTAGAATAGAATGTTGATAAATTCTTGCTGGAGTTGGTAGAATGTTGATAAATGCTTGCTGGAGTAAGTAGAATGTTGGCTTCATTTTACCCACTTCTGCAAGCTTTTTTTAACATTCCACTTACTTTAGTATGCATTTATTAACATTCTACTTATCCTAGGAAGCACTTATCAACATTCTGCCAAACAAGCAAGCATTGATCAACATTCTTGTATCTCCAAACATTTAACAGCATTCTATCAACTGCAGCCACCTTTTATCAACAGTCTTAATACACCAGCAAGCGTGTATCATCATTCTACCAAACCCAGCATACATTTATTCAACATTCTACATACTCCAGCAAGCATCTATCAAAATCTACCCACTCCATCAAGGATTTATCAACATTCTATGTACACTAGCAATCATTTACAACATTCTACTAAGTCTGTCAAGGATTTATCAACATTCTATGTACTGTAGCATGCATTTTTCAACATTCTACCAACTCTAGCCAGCAATTATTAATATTCTATGAGCTGCAAAAAGCATTTATCACATTCTACCTCCACCAGCAAGCATTTATCAACATTCTGTCTATTTCAGCAAGGATGGTGCTGAGGAACATAGAATGTTGATAAATGCTTGGAGGAGTAGGTAGAATGTGCATAAATACTTCTGGGAGTATAGAGAACTCTGATTATGGGCTTGCTGGAGTCAGTAAAATGTTATAAAGTCTTGCTAGAGTTGGTAGAATGTTGAAAATCATTGTTGGAGATGAAATAAAGTTGCTAAATGCTTGTTGGGTTATGCAGATAAATTCCTCATCAAGTTGGTAGAATACTGATCAATGCTTGCTGGACTCACTGGAATGTTGATACATTCTTGCAGGAGTTGGTAGAATGTTGAAAATGCTTGCTGGAGATGATAAAATGTTGACAAAAGCTGCCTGGAGAACATAGAATGTTGATAAAAACTTACTGGAGTAGGAGGAATGTTGATAAATTGCTGGTAGAGTAGGTAGAATGTTGATAAATATTTGAGGAAGAACATACAATGTTGATAAATGGTTGGTGGAATTGGAAGAAAGTTAATACAGGTTTGTTAGACTTGGTGGAATGTTCATAATTGCTTGCTGAAGTATGTAGAATGTTGATAAATGGTTGGTAGAATGGAAGACTGTTGACAAATGCTTGCTCAAGCTGATAGTCATAGAATGTTGATAAATGCTTCTTGGAGTCTGTACAATGTTGAAAAAGCTTGCTGGAGTGTGTAGAATGGTGGCAAATGCTAGCTGTAGATGATAGAATGTTGATAAATAATGGCAAGAAAAAGGATGGCGAAAATTTCTTGTTGGAGAAGGTAGAATGTTGAAAATTCTTGTGGGAGTAGGTAGAATGCTGATAAATGCTTGCTGGAGATGGTAGGATGTTGATAAATGCTGGCTGAAGAGAATAAAATGTTGACAAATGCTTGCTGCAGTTGGCAGAATGTTGATTAATTCTTGCTGGAGATGGTGAATACTGATAAATACTGCCAGAGTTGGTAGAATGCTGATAAATGCTTGCTGGATTACTTAGAATGTTGATAAATTCTTGTTGGGGTTGGTAAAATATTGATAAATGATTTCTGGAGTACATAGAATGTTAATAAATGCTTGCTGGAGATGGTAGAATCTTGATTAAATGCTTGCTGAATTATGTAGAATGTTGATAAATGCTGTTTGGATTTAGTAAAATGTTGACTTCATTTTATCCACTTCATGAAGCTTTTGTAACATTCCACTTACTTTAGTATGCATTTATTAAGATTCTACTGATCCTAAAAAACACTTAACATTCTGCCAAAACAGTTAGTATTGATCCACAGTCTAATATCCCCTGCAAGCATGTAATAACATTCTATTAACTGCAGCCAATGTTTATCAACACTGTGAATACTCCAGCAAGTGTGTATCACCATTCTACCAACCCCAGCATGCATTTATCAACATTCTGCAGACACAGACAAGCATGTATCAAAATCTAACAATTCTAGCAAGGATTTATCAACATTCAGTGTTAACAAGCAAGGATTTATCAACATTCTCCCAAGTCTGTCAAGTATTTATCAACATTCTATGTATGCTAGTATGCATTTATCAACAGTCTACCAACTCCAGCTAGCATTTATTAACATTCTACAGCAAGCATTTATCAACATTATGCCAACTCCAGCAGGTGTTTAACTACATTCTGTGCTCTCCAACCAGCATTTATCAACAGTCTAATAAATGCAGCAAGCATTTACCAGCATTATTTGTACTCCAGCAAGCATTTAACAACATTCTGCCATCTCCAGCAATACATTATTAACATTCTACATACTCTGGCAAGTGTTTAACAACATACTACCCATTCCACTGAGCATTTATCAACATTCTACTGACTTCACTAAGCATTTATCAACCTTCTATCAACTCTGCCCAGCAATTATCAAAATTCAAGGTACTGCAGCAAGCATTCATCAGCATTCTACCAAATTTTGCAAGCATTTAACATTCCACCTACTCCATCAACCATTTATCAACATTCAACTTACTTGAGCAAGCATTTATCAACGTTCTATGTACTTCAGCAAGTATTTATCAATATTCTACTAGCTGCATCATCCCATTATCAACATTTTACAAACTCCACCAAGCATTTTTAAGCATTTTACTGACTCCAGCAGGAAATTATCAAAATTCTACACACTCTAGGAAGCATTTATCAAAGTTCTGCAAACTCCAGCAAGCATTCATCAACATTCTATGTACTCCAGCAAGCATTTATCCACATGATACCCAGAAAAAAAATGATCAAGCTTCTAGCAACTCTGACAAGCCTTTATCCACATTCTCCCAACTCAGTCAAGGGTTTGCCAACATTCTTCCTGCTCCAGTAATCATTTATCCAAATTACACTGACTATAGTAAGCATTTATCAACATTCTGTCAGCTGCAAAAAGCATGTATCACATTCTACCTCCACCAGGTAGCATTTGCCAACATTGTATCTATTTCAGCAAGGATGGTGCTGGTGAACATAGAATGTTGATAAATGCTTGCTGGAGTAGGAAGAATTAAATGTTTGGAGGAGTAGGTAGATCATTCATAAATACTTGTGGGAGTTTATAGAACTTTGATTATGGGCTTGCTGGAGTCAGTAAAATGTTATAAATCCTTGCTAGAGTTGGTAGAATGTTGATTAATTCTTGCTGGAGATGGTGAATACTGATAAATGCTGCCAGTGTTGGTAGAATGCTGATAAATGCTTGTTGGATTACTTTGAATGTTGATAAATTCTTGTTGGGGTTGGTGGAATGTTGCTAAATGATTGCTAGAGTATGTCAGATGTTGATAAATGCTTGCTGGAGATGGTAGAATCTGGATAAATGCTTGCTGAATTATGTAGAATGTTGATTAATGCTTTCTGGATTTAGTAGAAAGTTGACTTCATTTTACCCTCTTCAGTAAGCTTTTGTAACATTCCACTTACTTTAGTATGCATTTATTAAGATTCTACTGATCCTAAAAAGCATTTATCAAAATTTTGCAAAACAGCTAGTATTGAGCAACAATAATATCTCCTGCAAGCACTAACAACATTCTATCAACTACAGCCACCGTTTATCAACACTATTAATACTCCAGCAATTGTGTATCACCATTCTACCAACCCCAGCATGCATTTATCAACATTCTGTAGACACAAGCAAGCACATATTAAAATCTAACAACTCCAGCAAGGATTTATCAACATTCAGCATAAACTAGCAAGGATTTATCAACATTCTGCAAGTCTGTCAAGCATTTATCAATAGTCTATGTATGCTAGTATGCATTTATCAACAATCTACCAACTCCAGCAAGACGTTAACACTCTACATACTCTAGCAGACACTTAACATATTACCCATTCCACTGAGCATTTATCAACATTCTGCTGACTTCAGCAAGCATTTATTAACCTTCTAACAACTCTGCCCAGCAATTGTCAACATTCAACATACTCCAGCAAGCATTCATCAACATTCTACCAAATTGTGCAGGCATTTATTAACATTCCACCTACTCCAGCAACCATGTATAACTATTCAACTTACTTGAGCAAGCATTTATCAACATTATATGTACTTCAGCAAGTATTTATCAATATTCTGCTACCTCCATCATCCCATTATCAACATTCTACAAATTCCACTAAGAATTTTTAAGCTTTCTACTGACTTCAGCAAGAAATTATCAAAATTCTACACACTCTAGAAAGCATTTATCAAAGTTCTGCAAACTCCAGCAAGCATTCATTAACATTCGATGTACTCCAGCAAGCATTTATCAACAAGATACCCAGAAAAAAAAGTTCATCATGCTTTTAGCAACTCCAGCAAGCTTTTATCCACATTCCACTAACCTCAGTCAAGGGTTTGACAACATTCTACTTGCTCCAGTAAGCAATTATCCACATTCCACTGACTATAGTAAGTATTTATCAACATTCTGTCAGCTGCAAAAAGCATTTATCAACATTCAGCCTTCACCAGCAAGCATGTATCAACATTGTATGTATTCCAGGAAGCATTTATCAACATTCTACCAACTTCAGCAAGGATTTATCAACATTCCACATACCTCAGAAAGCGCTTCCAAGCTTTCTACCAACTCCACTAAGTATTTACCACATTCTACCTCCACCGGCAAGCATTTGTCAACATTCTATCTATTTCAGCAAGGATAGTGCTAGTGAAAATAGAATGTTGACAAATTACTGCTGGACTAGCAAGAATTTAATGTTTCAAGGAATAGGTAGATCATTCATAAACACTTGTGGGAGTATACACAAACTTTGATTATGGGCTTGCTGGAGTCAGTTAAATGTTATAAATTCTTGCTAGAGTTGGTAGAATGTTGATTAATTCTTGCTGGAGATGGTAAATGCTGCCAGAGTGGGTAGAATACTGATAAATGCTTGTTGGATTACTTAGAATGTTGAGAAATTCTTGTCGGGGTTGGTAAAATGTTGATAAATGATTGCTGGAGTACATCAAATGTTGAGAAATGCTTGTTGGAGATGGTAGAATTTTGATAAATGCTTGCTGAATTATGTAGAATGCTGATAAATGCTTTCTGGATTTATTAAAATGTTGACTTCATTTTATCCACTTCAGCAAGCTTTTGTAACATTGTTTACTTTAGTATGCATTTATTAAAATGTTATTGATCCTAAAAAGCACTTATCAACATTCTGCCAAAACAGCTAGCATTGATTCACAGTGTAATATCCCTTGCAAGCATGTAACAACATTCTATCAACTGCAGCCAATGTTTATCAACACTATTAATACTCCAGCAAGTGTGTAACACCATTCTACCAATCCCAGCATGCATTTATCAACATTCTGCAGACAAGCAAGCATGGATCAAAATCTAAGAATTCCAGCAAGGATTTATCAACATTCAGCGTAAACTAGCAAGGATTTATCAACATTCTCCCAAGTCTGTCAAGCATTTATCAACACTATGCCAACTCCAGGAGGCATTTAATTACATTCTGTGCTCTCCAGCCAGCATTTATCAACAGTCTACTAAATCCAGCAAGCATTTACCAGCATTATTTGTACTCCAGCAAGAATTTAACATTCTGCCAAATCCAGCAAGAAGTTATTAACATTCTACATACTCTGGCAAGCATTTAACAACATAATACCCATTCCACTGAGCATTTATCAACATTCTACTGACTTCAGCAAGCATTTATCAACCTTCTATCAACTCTGCCCAGCAATTATTAAAATTCCAGCAAGCAATTCATCAGCATTCTACCAAATTTTGCAAGCATGTTTTAATATTCTACCTACTCCAGCAACCATTTATCAACATTAATAGGAGTTATTAATCATCATCTACATACTCTAGCAAGCATTTAACAACATCCTACCCATTCCACTGAGCATTTACCAACATTATCCTGACTCCAGCAAACATTCACCAGCATTCTATCAAATTTCGCAAGCATTTATTAGCATTCCACCTACTCCAGCAACCATTTATCGACATTCAACTTACTTGAGCAAGCATTTATCAACATTCTATGTGCTTCAGCAATTATTTATCAATATTCTACTACCTCCATCATCAACAATCTACAAACTCCACCAAGCATTTTTAAGCATTCTACTGACTCCAGCAAGAATTTATCAAAATTCTACACACTCTAGGAAGCATTTATCAAAGTTCTGCAAACTCCAGCAAGCATTCATCAACATTCTGTGTACTCCAGCAAGCATTTATCAACATGATACACAGAAAAAAATCATCAAGCTTCTACCAACTCCATCAAGCCTTTATTCACATTCTACCAACTCAGTCAAGGGTTTGCCAACATTCTACCTGCTCCAGTAAGCATTTATCCACATTCCACTGACTATAGTAAGCATTTGTCAACATTCTGTCAGCTGCAAAAAACATTTATCAACATTCAGCTTTCACCAGCAAGCATGTATCAACATTGTATGTATTCCAGGAAGCATTTCCCAACGTTCTACCAACTCCACTAAGCATTTATTACATTCTACCTATTTCAGCAAGGATGATGCTGGGGAACATAGAATGTTGATAAATGCTTGCTGGATTAGAAAGAATTAACTGCTTGGAGGAGTAGGTAGAATGTTCATAAATACTTGTGGGAGTATACAGAACTTTGATTATGGGCTTGCTGGAGTCAGTAAAATATTATACATTCTTGGTAGAGTTGGTATAATGTTGAACATCATTGTTGGAGATGAAAGAAAGTTGCTAAATGCTTGTTGGGGTACACAGAATGTTGATAAATTCCTTGTCAAGTTAGTAGAATGTTGATTAGTTCTATCTGGACTCACTGGAATGTTGATACATTCTTTCAGGAGTTGGTAGAATGTTGAGAATGCTTGCTGGAGATGATAGAATGTTGACAAAAGCTGCCTGGAGAACATACAATGTTGATAAAACCTTGCTGAAGTAGGAGGAATGTTGATAAATGCCTGTTAGAGTAGGTAGAATGTTGATAAATACTTGAGGGAGAACATAGAATGTTGATAAATAATTGCTGGATTTGGAAGAAAGTTAATACATTTTTGTTGGACTTGGTAGAATTTTCATAAATGCTTGCTGAAGTACATAGAATGTTGATAAATGGTTGGTGGCTTTGGAAGAATGTTGACAAATGCTTGCTGGAGTCAGTAGAATCTTGATAAATACTATCTGGAATTGGTAGAATGTTGTTGTTTGGAGTTAGCAGAATGCTGACAAATGTTTGCTGGAGCTAATAGTGATAGAATGTTGATAAATGCTTGATGGCGTTCATAGAATTGTGGCAAATGCCTGCTGTAGGTGATACAATGTTGATAAATAATGGCAAGAGAAAGTAGGATGGTGAAAATTGCTTGCTGGAGAAGGTCAAATGTTGAAAGTTCTTGTGGGAGTAGGTAGAATGCTGATAAATGCTTGCTGGAGATGGTAGGATGTTGATAAATGCTGGTTGAAGAGCAGAAAATGTTGATAAATGCTTGCTGCAGTTGGTGGAATGTTGATTAATGCTTGCTGGAGATGATGAATACTGATAAATGCTGCCAGAGTTGGTAGAATGCTGATAAATGCTTGTTGGTGTTGGTAGAATGTTGATAAATGATTGCTGGAGTATGTAGTTATTCTTCTTTCGGCTTTTCCCAGTAGGGGTCTCCACAGCAGAACTCCGGTCTGCTAATGATTGGCAGTAGATTTTTTACAGGTGCCAGCTCGAAGCTCAACCTTCAACTAAGGCACGCCCATTCTATGCATGTCTTTCAAAAGCCACTCGACTGTGGGGAGGACATGCAGACTCCACATAGAAGGCACTCCAGCCGAAAATCGAACAGGAGAACCTCTTGCTGTGAGGCAACAACGTTACTGCTGCACCACCGTGGCTTCATACGATTGCTGAAGTATGTAGAATGTTGATAAATGCTTTCCGGATTTAGTAGAATATTGACTTCAGTTTACCCACTTCAGCCAGATTTTGTAACATTCCACTTACTTTAGTATGCATTTATTACGATTCTCCTGATCCTAAAAAGCATTTATCAGCATTCTGCCAAAACAGCAAGTATTTATTAATGCTTGCTGGAGATGGTGAATGCTGCCAGAGTTGGTAGAATGCTGATAAATGCTTGTTGGATTACTTAGAATGTTGATAAATTCTTGTTGGGGTTGGTAGAATGTTGATAAATGATTGCTGGAGTACATAGAATGTTGATAAATGCTTGCTGGATATTGTAGGATGTTGATAAATGCTTGCTGATTTATGTAGTATGTTGATAAATGCTTTCTGGATTTAGTAGATAGTTGACTTCATTTTACTCACTTCAGCAAGCTTTTGTAACATTTCACTTACTTTAGTATGCATTTATTAACATTCTACTGATCCTAGGAAGCACTTATGAACATTCTGCCAAAACAGCAAGTATTGATCAACAGTCTAATATCTCCTGCAAGCATTTAACAACAGTCTATCAACTGCAGCCATGATTTATCAACACCATTATTACTCCAGCAAGTGTGTTATCTACATTCTACCAACCCCAGCATGCATTTATCATAATTCTACAGACACAAGCAAGCATGCCTCAAAATCTGCCAACTCCAGCAAGGATTTATCATCATTCTGTGTAAACTAACAAGCATAAGTCTGTCAAGTATTTATCAACATTCTATGTACACTAGCATGCATTTATCAACATTCTACCAACTCAAGCCCGCATTTATTACCATTCTACTTTTTCCAGCAAGCATTTAGCAACATTCTGCCAACTCCAGCAGGCATTTAACTACATTCTGTACTCTCCAACCAGCATTTATCAACTGTCTACTAAATCCAGCAAGCATTTACCAACATTATTTGTACTCCAGAAAGCATCAATGAACCTCCTACCAAATCAAGCAAGCAGTTAACATTCTGCACCCTCTAGGAAGCATTTAACGACATCCTACCCATTCCACTGAGCATTTAGCAACATTTTTCTGACCCCAGCAAGCATTTATGAACCTTCTATCAACTCTGCCCAGCAATATTCAACATTCTACATACTCCAGCAAGCATTCATCAGCATTCTACCAAATTTTGCAAGCATTTATTAACATTCTAACTACTCCAGCAACAATTTATCAACATTTAACATACTTGAGCAAGCATTTATCAACATTCTATGTAGTTGAGCAAGTATTTATGAATATTCTTCTACCTCTATCATGCCTTTATCAACATTCTAACAACTGCAGCAAGCATGTTTAAACATTCTCCCAACTCTAGCAAGAATTTATCAAAATTCTACACACTCTAGGAAGCATTTATCAAAGTTCTACAAACTCCAACAAGCATTCATCAGCATTCTATGTACTCCAGCAAGCATTTATCTACATTCTACCCAGAAAAAAAATTATTAACAAGCTTCTACAAACTCAAACAAGCATTTATTAACATTCCACCAGCTCAACCAAGGGTTTGCCAACATTCTACCTGCTCCATTAAGTATTTATGCACATTCCAATTACTATAGTAAGCATTTATCAATATTCTGTCAGCTGCAAAAGCATTTATCATCATGCGGCGTACATCAGCAAGCATGTATCAACATTGTATGTATTCCAGGAACCATTTATCAACATTGTACCAACTTCAGCAATGATTTATCAAGATTCCACATACTCCAGCAAACATTTACCAACATTCTACCAACTCCAGAAAGAATGTATCACATTCTACCACCACCAGCAAGCATTTATCAACATTCTGTCTGTTTCAGCAAGGATGGTGGCTGGAGAACATAGATTGTTGATAAAGGCTTGCTGGAGTAGCAACAATTAGATGCTTGGTGGAGTAGGTAGAATGCTCATAAATACTTGCGGAATTTCATAGAATTTTGATTAATGCTTTTTGCAGTTGGTAGAATGTTGATAAGTGCTTGTTGGAGTAAGTAGAATGTTGATCATTTCTTCCTGGAGTCAGGAGAATGTTGATAAATTCTTGTTGGAGTTGGTAAAATGTTGAAAATGCTTGCTGGAGATGACAGAATGTTGATAAATGGTGGCTGGAGTAGGGAGAATGTTGATAAATTCCTGGTGGAGTAGGCAGAAAGTTGATAAATGCTTGATGGAGTACATATAATGTTGATAAATAATGACCAAAGTCAATAGAATGTTGATAAGTGCATGCTGGAGAACATAAAATGTTGACAAATGTTTCCGGGAGTTGGTAGGGTGTTAATCATTGCTTGCTGGAGTCAGTAAAATGTTATAAATTCTTGCTGGAGTTGGTAGAATGTTGAAAATATCTGCTGGAGATGATGGAATGTTGCTAAATGCTTGGGGTACATAGAATGTTGATAAATTCTTCAAGTTGGTAGAATGCTGATGATTGTTTGCTAGAGTTAGTGGAATGTTGAGCAATGTTTGCTGGACTCACTGGAATGTTGATAAATTCTTGCCAGTGTTGGTAGAATGTTGAAAATGCTTGCTAGAGATGATAAAATGTTGACAAAAGATGCCTGGAGAACATTGAATGTTGATGAAGGCTTGCTGGAGTAGGAGGAATGTTGTTAAATGCCTGGTAGAGTAACTAGAGTATTGATAAATACTTGATGGAGTACATAGAATGCTGATAAATAATTGCTGGAGTTGGAAGAAAGTCAACACATTTTTTTCTACTTTGTAGAATTATTTTTTTTTTATTTACTGATATTTGTTAACTGGGTTAGTCCAGCTTGGCCAGAGACCCATTTTCAGTGGAGACCCGAGGAGAAAAGCTCCAGTTACAATACAGTAAACTATACACAACAAGTTTGGCTTACAAATACATAACAATTGCAGTTTGACATATAGTACATACATATTGCAGTTTGACATACAAATACAAAGAAATAACTCCCCCTTTTTGTTATTAATAACAGTTATGAAGTGGTGTAGTAATGTGCATGCAATGGGTGAGAAGGGTATTAGGAGGCCGATTAATATGCTAAGGCAAATATGATTAGATAAAGGAGAGTAGTGGAAATTAGGTAGGGTCATGACAGGTGCAGGTTTTAGTGTTAAGTATAGGAAGTCTGAGTTCTTTCTTAAAGTGTATAGGGTGAGTGATGGAGCATATGTAGAATGGAAGTTTATTCTAAGCTAGGGATACAGTGGATTTATATAGTAGTTTACCAATAGTTGTTTTTGGTTTGTAGCTGTCAAGGAGTTGTTGATTAGTGGTACAGGAGTATAGACGGATACTAGGGAGGAGAGAGCAGGGCAGGAGGATGGTTTATAGAGTATGGAGTGAGAAATTTGAAACTGAGATAGAAGGAGTTGTGGCAGTTCAAGCCATTGAAGAGAGGTGAGTGCAAGGCAATGGTGTGAGTTATAAGAGAGTTTGTGACAAATCTTGCTATTTTGTGGTAAGTTTGTTGTTCTTTGGCCAGGGCAGTGGACTGAATATTAGTTAGAATTGGGGGACATAGATAAGGGAGGAGAGAAGAAGAGCCTGTGCCAAGAAGAGTCTAGCATTAGAGGTTAAGAATTTATGGTTTCAATAGAGCGGACCCAATTTTGGTGAGTCTTTTTTATACTTTAAAGGATATATTGAATTAGAGCAGATTGTTTGCAGGAAGTATCAAGTTCATTAGTAAAGATATTAAACAGGAGGGCACCCAAGATGGAACCTTGCGGTACCCCGGTATTAACTGGGAGGTAGGGTGAGCAGGAGGTGAGCCATCGAACAGATTGCTGTCTTTGAAGCAGATAACTAGACAAAAAGGTTAGGGCAGAAGGAGATAGACTGAGGTTAGAAAGTTTGGTTAGAAGTAAAGGATGAGAGACAGTGTCGAAGGCTTTAGAGAGGTCAAGGAAAAGGCAGGATACAAGGTGATTTTTATCATGGGCCTCAGCTACTGTATGTGTAAATGACAGGAGGGCTTTAGTAGTGCTATGGTTAGGGCGGAAGCCATGTTGAGTGGAGGAGATAGTTTAGGCATTGTGGGTGTATACATTTTTCAAGTATTTTGGAGAGAGGAGAGAGGATAGCAATTGGTCAGAAGTTTGATGGGTCAGTTGAGTTCACACCTTTATGCAGGGGGATGGTGAAGAAGGACTTCCAAATCTCTTGGACTGTTGCTTCCTGAATAAATCTATTGATTAGTAGGGATACCGGATAGGCTATGGATTCAGCAGCTAATTTGAGGAAAGTGGATGGGAGATTGTCTGAAGAGGGAGAGCAGGATTTAAGCTTTAGTAGGAGTGATTTAATGAAGGAGGTTGGAACTGACTGAAAGGAGAAGAGGTTATAGTTGTGTGGGCTTATAGGGGTAGAGGAAGTAATACTGTTGAAATTGGAGGGTGTAAGTTTCAGGATAGTATCAAAGACATATCTGTTGAGAAGGGTAGCAGTTTCTGGAGGAGTGTTATTTGGGAAAGGGGTGGTATTAGAAGGGCATCTGGGATTGAGAATTTTATTTAAGGTAGTCCAGAATTTTTTTGGCTTGGTTTTGCTGTTAGTCTGAGGAGAGTTATAATAGGAAAACAGGGGAGGTTGTTTGGGCTTAGTCCAGACTTTCCATGTGCTATCACGTTTATGCATGAGAGATCTAGTTTTTTTAGAAAGCCAGGGAGCAAAATTAGATTTAATTCAAATTCACCTGGAAGGAACAAGGGAGTTAAGGGTATCAAGGAATATTTCATTAAACTTAAGCACTGCTTCATTGAGAGGTATCTGTTTGAGGATGGACCAGTCAATATTAGAGAGAACTGAATTGAATTGGGTGGTATTAAAGTTGTAGAGTTACTTGGATAGAGTGTCGTAGGATGGACCACACCTGCAGTGACCACGGAAGTCCCCAAGACAGACAATCAGTGAAGCTATTAAGCTTGGTCTAAGAAGAGGCAGGAGTGGCTGGAAAGAGTAGAGAACAGGAACAGGGAGAGAGACTGAAAGGGTTGTTAGTGAAGGAGATATCAGGATCGAGTATGGAAAGCTACCTAAAGTCAGCAAGATAGAGTAGTGCAGGAGGCAGGCAAGAGAGAGAAATAGTCAGAGATGGGAGCATAGAAAAATAGGGGTCTTAAGAGCAAGAATAGCTGTAGAAGGCAGGGGAGAGGGAGAACCTGAGTAGCTGGATAATGGAGGACCAGGGAGACCAAGGAGACATAGAGATGTGCAGGTAGCAGCAACCAAGGGAGAAATATAAGAACAGTACTGGTAAGGTATTTAGTAATAACCTTTAACAGGACATACTTCCAAATTACACCCGTAAAATACAATTGAGAGAGGCAGTCTTCAATTGGGACTTGGGCACACGCAGGTAGTTTCCAAGCAGGGTAGACCAGTGGACTTGAGTAGGGAGTCTGTATTAACCTAAATAAAAAGAAAGAAGAGAGAGGTGAGCGGTTAGGAAAATTGAAGGACCAAGTAAGAGTGAAATGCTGGAAGGGTAGTAGAGTGTATATGGGAGGGGGGTATGATAAGTAAGGGAGTGAGGGAAATGGAAATAGTGGGTACTGTATGGGAGAAAGAGAAAATGCAGTAGTGTGTGGTGTATAGGTTTGAAATAAGTGCAACAGTGGAAGATAGTAAGAGCTGAAATGTGACAGTGGTCTGTGATAGAAAGGAGAGCCTCTGAGAAGGTGGGAAAGGCTGGGAAGACATGATGGTAGGTAAGGGACTGGGGCCAGCAGAGTAAAGAGTGTAAGAGAGACAATGGAGCAGCAATACTACAAATAAATACACTTCTGTTGAAAAAGGCAATAGTATCATAAACAATGCTATTTAGTTCAATTGATCAGACCTTGGAGCAGTAGTATAAAAATAAGACTACAGCTTAGTTAAAGGAGCAGCAGCACAATTTAACAATGCAATTTAGGTCAACAATTCAGCAGTGCAAATTATAAATGCAATGCAGTTCAAGAAGTTGGCAAGTTCAAAATAATAAAGAAAAACATAAAATACAATAGAATGTTCATAAATTCTTGCTGAAATACACAGAATGTTGATAAATGGTTGGCAGAGGTGGTAGAATGTTAGTAAATGCTTGCTGGAGTCAGCAGAATCTTGATAAATACTAGCTGGAATTGGTAGAATGTTGTTAGATGTTTGTTGTGTTGGAGTTAGCAGAATCTTGACAAATGTTTGCTGGAGCTGATAATGATCAAATATTGATAAATGCTTGATAAGGTTTATACAATGTTGAAAAAGCTAGCTGAAGTTCATAGAATTGTGACAAATGCTTGATGGAGATGGTAGAATGTTGATAAATAATAGTAAGAGAAAGTAGAATGGTGACAAATGCTTGCTGGCAAAGGTAGAATGTTGAAAATGCTCGTGGGAGTAGGTGGAGTAGCTTGCTGGAGATGGTAGGATATTGATAAATGCTGGCTGGGGGCATAGAATGTTGATACATATTTGCTGCAATTGGTAAAATGTTGATTAATGCTTGCTGAAGATGGTGAATACTGATGAAAGCTGCCAGAGTTGACAGAATGTTGATAAATGCTTGTTGGATTACTTAGAATGTTGATAAATTCTTGCTGGAGTTGGTAGAATGTTGATAAATGCTTGCTGGAGTAAGTAGAATGTTGACTTCATTTTACCCACTTCAGCAAGCTTTGTTAACATTCCACTTACTTTAGTATGCATTTATTAACATTCTACTTATCCTAGGAAGCACTTAACAACATTCTGCCAAACAAGCAAGCATTGATCAACATTCTTGTATCTCCAAACATTTAACAACATTCTATCAACTGCAGCCACCTTTTATCAACAGTCTTAAATTCACCAGCAAGCGTGTATCATCATTCTACCAACCCCAGCATACATTTATTCAACATTCTACATACTCCAGCAAGCATCTATCAAAATCTACCAACCCCATCAAGGATTTATCAACATTCTATGTACACTAGCAATCATGTATCAACATTCTACTAAGTCTGTCAAGGATTTATCAACATTCTATGTACTCTAGCATGCATTTTTCAACATTTTGCCAACTCTAGCCAGCAATTATTAATGTTCTATCAGCTGCAAAAAGCATTTATCACGTTCTACCTCCACAAGCAAGCATTTATCAACATTCTGTCTATTTCAGCAAGGATGGTGCCGAGGAACATAGAATGTTGATAAATGCTTGGAGGAGTAGGTAGAATGCACATAAATTCTTCTGGGAGTATAGAGAACTCTGATTATGGGCTTGCTGGAGTCAGTACAATGTTATAAATTCTTGCTAGAGTTGGTAGAATGTTGAAAATCATTGTTGGAGATGAAATAAAGTTGCTAAATGCTTGTTGGGTTATGCAGAATGTTGATAAATTCCTCATCAAGTTGGTAGAATACTGATCAATGCTTGCTGGACTCACTTGAATGTTGATACATTCTTGCAGGAGTTGGTAGAATGTTGAAAATGCTTGCTGGAGATGATAAAATGTTGACAAAAGCTGCCTGGAGAACATAGAATGTTGATAAAAACTTGCTGGAGTAGGAGGAATGTTGATAAATGGCTGGTAGAGTAGGTAGAATGTTGATAAATACTTGAGGAAGAACATACAATGTTGATAAATGGTTGGTGGAATTGGAAGAAAGTTAATACATTTTTGTTAGACTTGGTGGAATGTTCATAATTGCTTGCGGAAGTATGTAGAATGTTGATAAATGGTGGGTAGAAATGGAAGAATGTTGACAAATGCTTGCTCGAGCTGATAGTCATAGAATGTTGATAAATGCTTCTTGGAGTCTGTACAATGTTGAAAAAGCTCGCTGGAGTTGGTAGAATGGTGGCAAATGCTAGCCGTAGATGATAGAATGTTGATAAATAATGGCAAGAGAAAGTAGGATGGTGAAAATTGCTTGTTGGAGAAGGTAGAATGTTGAAAATTCTTGTGGGAGTAGGTAGAATGCTGATAAATGCTTGCTGGAGATGGTAGGATGTTGATAAATGCTGGCTGAAGAGAATAAAATGTTGACAAATGCTTGCTGCAGTTGGCAGAATGTTGATTAATAATTGCTGGAGATGGTGAATACTGATAAATGTAGCCAGAGTTGGTAGAATGCTGATAAATGCTTGTTGAATTACTTAGAATGTTGATAAATTCTTATTGGGGTTGGTAGAATGTTGGTAAATGATTGCAGGAGTACGTGGAATGTTGATAAATGCTTGCTGGAGAAGGTAGAATCATGATAAATGCTTGCTGAATAATGTAAAATGTTGATAAATGCTTTCTGGATTTAGTAGAATGTTGACTTCATTTTACCCACTTCAGCAAGCTTTTGTAACATTCCACTTACTTTAGTATGCATTTATTAAGATTCTACTGATCCTAAAAAGCACTTATCAACATTCTTCCAAAACATCTAGTATTGATCAACAGCCTAATATCTCCTGCAAGCACGTAACAAAATTTTATCAACTGCAGCCACCGTTTATCAACACTATTAATACACCAGCAAGTGTGTATCACCATTCTACCAACCCCAGCATGCATTTATCAACATTCTGCAGACACAAGCAAGTATGTGTCAAAATTTAACAACTCCAGCAAGGATTTATCTACATTCAGCATAAACTAGCAAGGATTTGCCAGCATTCTCCCAAATGTGTCAAGCATTTATCAGCATTATATGTATGATAGTATGCATTTATCAACAGTCTACCAAGTCTAGCCAGCATTTCTTAACATTCTACTTTCTCCATAAAAGCCTTTATCAACATTCTACCAACTCCAGCAGGCATTTAACTACATTCTGTGCTCTCCAACCAGCATTTATCAACAGTCTACTAAATCCAGCAAGCATTTACCAGCATTATTTGTACTCCAGCAAGCATTTATCAACATTCTACTAACTCCAGCAATAAGTTATTAACATTTTACATACTCTGTCAAGCATTTAACAACATCCTACCCATTCCACTGAGCATTTATCAACATTTTACTGACTTCAACAACCATTTATCAACCTTCTATCAACTCTGCCCAGTAATTATCAAAATTCAACATGCTCTAGCAAGCATTCATCAGCAGTCTACCAACTTTTGCAAGCATTTATTAACATTCCACCTACTTCAGCAACCATTTATAACCATTCAACTTACTTGAGCAAGCATTTATCAACATTCTATGTACTTTGGCAAGTATTTATCAATATTCTGCTACGTCCATCATCCCATTATCAACATTCTACAAACTCCATCAAGCATTTTTAAGCATTCTACTCACTTCAGCAAGAAATTAACAAAATTCTTCACACTCTGGGAAGCATTTATGAAAGTTCTACAAACTCCAGCAAGCATTCATCAACAGGCTATGTACTCCAGCAAGCATTTATCAACATGATACCCCAAAAAATGATTATCATGCTTCTAGCAGCTCCAACAAGCCTTTATCCACATTCTACCAACTCAGGCAAGGATTTGCCAACAGTCTACCTGCTCCAGTAAGCATTTATTCACATTCCACTGACTATAATAAGCATTTATCAACATTCTGTCAGCTGCAAAAAGCATTTATCAACATTCAGCCTTCACCAGCAAGCATGTATCAACATTGTATGTATTCCAGGAAGCATTTATCAACATTCTACCAACTTCAGCAATAATTTATCAACATTCCACATACCCCAGAAAGCATTTCCAAACTTCCTACCAACTGCAGTAAGCATTAATGGCATTCTAACTCCACCAGCAAGCATTTGTCAACATTCTGTCTATTTCAGCAAGGATGGTGCTGGTGAACGTAGGATGTTGATAAATGCTTGCTGGAGTAGCAAGAATTAAATGTTTGGAGGAGTAGGTAGATCGTTCATAAATACTTGTGGGAGTATATAGAACTTTGATTATGGGCTTGCTGGAGTCAGTAAAATGTTAAAAATTCTTGCTAGAGTTGGTAGAATGTTGATTAATTCTTGCTGGAGATGGTGAATACTGATAAATACTGCCAGAGTTGGTAGAATGCTGATAAATGCTTGTTGGATTACTTAGAATGTTGATAAATTCTTGTTGGGGTTGGTAAAATATTGATAAACGATTTCTGGAGTACATAGAATGTTGATAAATGCTTGCTGGAGATGGTAGAATCTTGATTAAATGCTTGCTGAATTATGTAGAATGTTGATAAATGCTGTCTGGATTTAGTAAAATGTTGACTTCATTTTATACACTTCAGGAAGCTTTTGTAACATTCCACTTACTTTAGTATGCATTTATTAAGATTCTACTGATCCTAAAAAGCACTTAACAACATTCTGCCAAAACAGCTAGTATTGATCCACAGTTTAATATCTCCTGCAAGCACGTATCAACCTTCTATCAACTGCAGCCAATGTTTATCAACACTATTAATACTCCAGCAAGTGTGTATAACCATTCTACCAACCCCAGCATGTATTTATCAACATTCTGCAGACACAGGCAAGCATGTATCAAAATCTAACAATTCCAGCAAGGATTTATCAACATACAGCGTTAACAAGCAAGGATTTATCAACATTCTCCCAAGTCTGTCAAGCATTTATCAACATTCTATGTATGCTAGTATGCATTTATCAACAGTCTACCAACTCCAGCTAGCATTTATTAACATTCTACAGCAAGCATTTATCAACATTATGCCAACTCCAGCAGGTGTTTAACTACATTCTGTGCTTTCCAACCAGCATTTATCAACAGTCTAATAAATCCAGCAAGCATTTACCAGCATTATTTGTACTCCAGCAAGCATTTAACAACATTTTGCCATCTCCAGCAATACATTATTAACATTCTACATACTCTGGCAAGCATGTAACAACATACTACCCATTCCACTGAGCATTTATCAACATTCTACTGACTTCATCAAGCATTTATCAACCTTCTATCAACTCTGCCCAGCAATTATCAAAATGCAAGGTACTGCAGCAAGCATTCATCAGCATTCTACCAAATTTTGCAAGCATTTAACATTCCACCTACTCCAGCAACCATTTATCAACTTTCAACTTACTTGAGCAATTATTTATCAACATTCTATGTATTTCAGCAAGTATTTATCAATATTCTACTAGCTGCATAATCCCATTATCAACATTTTACAAACTCCACCAATCATTTTTAATCATTTTACTGACTCCAGCAGGAAATTATCAAAATTCTACATGCTCTAGGAAGCATTTATCAAAGTTCTGCAAACTCCAGCAAGCATTCGTCAACATTCTATGTACTCCAACAAGCATTTATTAACATGATACCCAGAAAAAAATGATCAAGCTTCTAGCAACTCTGATAAGCCTTTATCCACATTCTCCCAACTCAGTCAATGGTTTGCCAACATTCTTCCTGCTCCAGTAATTATTTATCCACATTCCACTGACCATAGTAAGCATTTGTCAACATTCTATCAGCTGCAAAAAGCATGTATCACATTCTACCTCCACCAGGTAGCATTTGCCAACATTCTATCTATTTCAGCAAGGATGGTGCTGGTGAACATAGAATGTTGATAAATGCTTGCTGGAGTAGGAAGAATTAAATGTTTGGAGGAGTAGGTAGATCGTTCATAAATACTTGTGGGAGTTTATAGAACTTTGATTATGGGCTTGCTGGAGTCAGTAAAATGTTATAAATTCTTGCTAGAGTTGATAGAATGTTGATTAATTCTTGCTGGAGATGGTGAATACTGATGAATGCTGCCAGAGTTGGTAGAATGCTGATAAATGCTTGTTGGATTACTTTGACTGTTGATAAATTCTTGTTGGGGTTGGTGGAATGTTGCTAAATGATTGCTAGAGTACGTCAAATGTTGATAAATGCTTGCTGGAGATGGTAGAATCTTGATAAATGCTTGCTGAATTATGTAGAATGTTGATTAATGCTTTCTGGATTTAGTAGAAAGTTGACTTCATTTTACCCACTTCAGTAAGCTTTTGTAACATTCCACTTACTTTAGTATGCATTTATTAAGATTCTACTGATCCTAAAAAGTATTTATCAACATTTTGCCAAAACAGCTAGTATTGAGCAACAATAATATCTCCTGCAAGCACTAACAATATTCTATCAACTACAGCCACCGTTTATCAACAATATTAATACTCCAGCAATTGTGTATCACCATTCTACCAACCCCAGCATGCATTTATCAACATTCTGTAGACACAAGCAAGCATGTATTAAAATCTAACAACTCCAGCAAGGATTTATCAACATTCAGCATAAACTAGCAAGGATTTATCAACATTCTGCAAATCTGTCAAGCATTTATCAATAGTCTATGTATGCTAGTATGCATTTATCAACAATCTACCAACTCCAGCAGGACGTTATTAACATTCTACATACTCTAGCAAACACTTAACAACAAATTACCCATTCCACTGAGCATTTATCAAAGTTATGCTGACTTCAGCAAGCATTTATTAACCTTCTAACAACTCTGCCCAGCAATTGTCAACATTCAACATACTCCAGCAAGCATTCATCAACATTCTACCAAATTTTGCAAGCATTTATTAACATTCCACCTACTCCAGCAACCATTTATAACTATTCAACTTACTTGAGCAAGCATTTATCAACATTCTGTGTACTTCAGCAAGTATTTATCAATATTCTGCTACCTCCATCATCCCATTATCAACATTCTACAAACTCCACTAAGAATTTTTAAGCTTTCTACTGACTCCAGCAAGAAATTATCAAAATTCTACACACTCTAGGAAGCATTTATCAAAGTTCTGCAAACTCCAGCAAGCATTCATTGACATTCTATGTACTCCAGCAAGCATTTATCAACATGATACCCAGAAAAAAAATGTTCATCATGCTTCTAGCAACTCCAATAAGCCTTTATCCACATTCAACCACCTCAGTCAAGGGTTTGACAACATTCTACTTGCTCCAGTAAGCAATTATCCACATTCCACTGACTATAGTAAGTATTTATCAGCATTCTGTCAGCTGCAAAAAGTATGTATCAAAATTCAGCCTTCACCAGCAAGCATGTATCAACATTGTATGTATTCCAGGAAGCATTTATCAACATTCTACCAACTTCAGCAAGGATTTATCAACATTCCACATACCCCAGAAAGCACTTCCAAGCTTTCTACCAACTCCACTAAGCATTTACCACATTCTACCTCCACCGGCAAGCATTTGTCAACATTCTATCTATTTCAGCAAGGATAGTGCTGGTAAACATAGAATTTTGACAAATTATTGCTGGAGTAGCAAGAATTTAATGTTTCAAGGAGTAGGTAGATCGTTCATAAATAACCACAAACAGCAGGAACTTCCGAAATGCACCAAAAATGAAAGAATAGGAAATCCCAGGAGAATCCAAAACTGCTGAAAATTAGTTATGTTACTCAGTATCTGTGTTATCGTTTGTATAGGTTCGTAGTGCGCAGTTTTGGATTCTCCTGGGATTTCCTATTCTTTCGTTTTAGATCGTTCATAAATACTTGTGGGAGTATATACAAACTTTGATTATGGGCTTGCTGGAGTCAGTAAAATGTTATAAATTCTTGCTAGAATTGGTAGAATGTTGATTAATTCTTTCTGGAGATGGTAAATATTGATAAATTCTGCCAGAGTGGGTATAATGCTGATAAATGCTTGTTGGATTACTTAGAATGTTGAGAAATTCTTGTTGGGGTTGGTAAAATGTTGATAAATGATTGCTGGAGTACATCAAATGTTGAAAAATGCTTGTTGGAGATGGTAGAATCTTGATAAATGCTTGCTGAATTATGTAGAATGCTGATAAATGCTTTCTGGATTTAGTAAAATGTTGTCTTCATTTTACCCACTTCCACAAGCTTTTGTAACATTCTGATTACTTTAGTATGCATTTATTAAAATTTTACTGATCCTAAAAAGCAATTATCAACATTCTGCCAAAACAGCTAGTATTGATCCACAGTCTAATATCCCCTGCAAGCATGTAACAACATTCTATCAACTGCAGCCACTGTTTATCAACACTATTAATACACCAGCAAGTGTGTATCACCATTCTACCAACCCCAGCATGCATTTATCAACATTCTGCAGACAAGCAAGCATGGATCAAAATCTAAGAATTCTAGCAAGGATTTATCAACATTCAGCGTTAACAAGCAAGGATTCATCAACATTCTCCCAAGTCTGTCAAGCATTTATCAACATTCTATGTATGTTAGTATGCATTTATCAACAGTCTACCAACTCCAGCCAGCATTTATTAACATTCTACATTCTCCAGCAAGCATTTATTAACATTATGCCAACTCCAGCAGGCATTTAATAATATTCAGTGCTCTCCAGCCGGCATTTATCAACAGTCTACTAAATCCAGCAAGCATTTACGAGCATTATTTGTACTCCAGCAAGAATTTAACATTCTGCCAACTCCAGCAAGAAGTTATTAACATTCTACATCTCTGGCAAGCATTTAACAACATACTACCCATTCCACTGAGCATTTATCAACATTCTACTGACTTCAGCAAGCATTTATCAACTTTCTATCAACTCTGCCCAGCAATTATCAAAATTCCAGCAAGCATTCATCAACATTCTACCAAATTTTGCAAGCATTTTTTAATATTCCACCTACTCCAGCAACCATTTATCAACATTCAACTTACTTGAGCAAGCATTTATCAACATTCTATGTACTTCAGCAAGTATTTATCAATATTCTGCTAGCTGCATCATCCCATTAACAACATTCTACAAACTCCACCAAGCATTTTTAAGCATTCTACTGACTCCAGCAGGAAATTATCAAAATTCTATACACTCTAGGAAGCATTTATCAAAGTTCTGCAAACTCCAGTAAGCATTCATCAACATTCTTTGTACTACAGCAAGCATTTATCTGCGTGATACCAAGAAAAAAATATTATCAAGCTTCTAACAACTCCAACAAGCCATTTTCCACATTCTACCAACTCAGTCAAGGGTTTGCCAACATTCCACCTGCTCCAGTAAGCATTTATCCACATTCCACTGACTATAGTAAGCATTTATCAACATTCTATCAGCTGCAAAAAGCATTTACAATCAACATTGTATGTATTCCAGGAAGCATTTATCAACATTCTACGAACTTCAGCAAGGAGTTTTCAACATTCCACATATCACAGAAAGCATTTCCAAACATTCTACCAACTCCACTAAGCATTTATCATATTCTACCTCCATTAGGTAGCATTTGTCAACATTCTATCTGTTTCAGCAAGGATGGTGCTGATGAACATAGAATGTTGATAAATGCTTGCTGGAGTAGTAAGAATTAAATGTTTGGAGGAGTAGGTGGATCGTTCATAACAACTTGTGAGAGTATATAGAACTTTGATTATGGGCTTGATGGAGTCAGTAAAATGTTATAAATTCTTGCAAGAGTTAATAGAATGTTGATTAATTCTTGCTAGAGATGGTGAATACTGATAAATGCTGCCAGAGTTGGTAGAATGCTGATAAATGCTTGTTGGATTACTTAGAATGTTGATAAATTCTTGTTGGAGACTGTATAATCTTGATAAATGCTTGCTGAATTATGTAGAATGTTGATAAATACTTTCTGGATTTAGTAGAATGTTGACTTCATTTTACCCACTTCAGCAAGCTTTTCTAACATTCCACTTACTATAGTATGCATTTATTAAGATTCTACTGATACTAAAAAGCACTTAACATTCTGCCAAAACAGCTAGTATTGATCCACAGTCTAATATCTCCTGCAAGCACGTAACAACATTCTATTAACTGTAGCCAATGTTTATCAACACTATTAATACTCCAGGAAGTGTGTATCACCATTCTACCAACCCCAGCATGCATTTATCAACATTCTGCAGACAGAAGCAAGCATATATCAAAATCTAACAACTCCAGCAAGGATTTATCAACATTTAGCATAAACTAGCAATGATTTATCAACATTCTACCAAGTCTGTCAAGCATTTATCAACATTCTATGTATGCTAGTATGCATTTATCAACAGTCTACCAACTCCAGCCAGCATTTATTAACATTCTACTTTCTCCAGCAAGCATTTAACAACATTCTACCAACTCCAGCAAGACGTTATTAACATTCTACATACTCTAGAAAGCATTTAACAACATATTACCCATTCTACTGAGCATTTATCAACATTCTACTGACCTCAGCAAGCATTTATCAACATTCTACCAACTCTGCCCAGAGATCGTCAACATTCAACATACTCCAGCAAGCATTCATGAGCATTCTACCAAATTTTGCAAGCATTTATTAACATTCCACCTACTCCAGCAACCATTTATAACTATTCAACTTACTTCAGCAAGCATTTATCAACATTCTATGTTCTTCAGCAAGTATTTATCAATATTCTACTAGCTGCATCATCCATTATCAACATTCTACAAACTTCACCAAGCATTTTTAAGCATTTTACTGACTCCAGCAGGAAATTATCAAAATTCTACACACTCTAGGAAGCATTTATCAAAGTTCTGCAAAGTCCAGCAAGCATTCATCAATTTTCTATGTACTCCAGCAACCATTTATCAACATTATACCCAGAAAAAAATGATCAAGCTTCTAGCAACTCTGACAAGCCTTTATAAACATTCTCCCAACTCAGTCAAGGGTTTGCCAACATTCTTGCTGCTCCAGTAAGCATTTCTCCACATTCCACTGACTATAGTAAGCATTTATCACATTCTACCTCCACCTGGTAGCATTTGTCAGCATTCTATCTATTTCAGCAAGGATGGTGCTGGTGAACATAGAATGTTGATAAATGCTTGCTGGAGTAGGAAGATCTAAATGTTTGGAGGAGTAGGTAGATCATTCATAAATACTTGTGGGAGTTTATAGAACTTTGATTATGGTCTTGCTGGAGTCAGTAAAATGTTATAAATTCTTGCTAGAGTTGGTAGAATGTTGATTAATTCTTGCTGGAGATGGTGAATACTGATAAATGCTGCCAGAGTTAGTAGAATGCTGATAAATGCTTGTTGGATTACTTTGAATATTGATAAATTCTTGTTGGGGTTGGTGGAATGTTGATAAATGATTGCTAGAGTATGTAGAATGTTGATAAATGCTTGCTGGAGATGGTAGAGTCTTAATAAATGCTTGATGAATTATGTAGAATGTTGATTAATGCTTTCTGTATTTAGTAGAAAGTTGACTTCATTTTACCCACTTCAGTAAGCTTTTGTAACATTCCACTTACTTTAGTATGCATTTATTAAGATTCTACTGATCCTAAAAAGCATTTATCAAGATTTTGCCAAAACAGCTAGTATCGAGCAACAATAATATCTCCTGCAAGCACTAACAACATTCTATCAACTACAACCTCCGTTTATCAACACTATTAATACTCCAGCAAGTGTGTATCACCATTCTACCAACCCCAGCATGCATTTATCAACATTCTGCAGACACAAGCAAGCATGTATTAAAATCTAACAACTCCAGCAAGGATTTATCAACACTCAGCATAAACTAGCAAGGATTTATCAACATTCTGCCAAGTCTGTCAAGCATTTATCAATAGTCTGTGTATGCTAGTATGCATTTATCAACAATCCACCAACTCCATCCAGCATTTATTAACATTCTACTTTCTCCATCAAGCAATTATCAACATTCTACCAACTCCAGCAAGACGTTATTAACATTCTACATACTCTAGCAAGCACTTAACATATTACCCATTCCATTGAGCATTTATCAACATTCTGCTGACTTCAGCAAGCATTTATTAACCTTCTAACAACTCTGCCCAGCAATTGTCAACATTCAACGTACTCCGGCAAGCATTCATCAGCATTCTACCAAATTTTGCAAGCATTTATTAACATTCCACCTACTCCAGCAACCATTTATCAACTTACTTGAGCAAGCATTTATCAACATTCTATGCCCTTCAGCAAGTATTTATCAATATTCTACTACCTCCATCATCCCATTATCAACATTCTACATCATGCTTCTAGCAACTCCAACAAGCCTTTATCCACATTCTACCACCTCAGTCAAGGGTTTGCCAACATTCTACCTGCTCCAGTAAGCAATTATCCACATTCCACTGACTATATTAAGTATTTATCAACATTCTGTCAGCTGCAAAAAGCATTTATCAACATTCAGCCTTCACCAGCCAGCATGCATCAACATTTTATGTATTCCAGGAAGCATTTATCAACATTCTACCAAACTTCAGCAAGCATTCATCAACATTCTGTGTACCCCAGCAAGCATACCCCAGCAAGCATTTATCAACATGATACCCAGAAAAAATGTTCATCATGCTTCTAGCAAATCCAACAAGCCTTTATCCACATTCTACCAACTCTGTTAAGGGTCTGCCAACATTCTTCCTGCTCCAGTAAGCATATATCCATATTCCACTGGCTATAGTAAGCATTTATGCACATTCTGTCAGCTGCAAAAGCATTTATTGATATTCAGCCTTCACCAGCAAGCATGTATCAACATCGTATGTATTCCAGGAAGCATTTACCAACATTCTACCAACTTCAGCAAGGATTTATCAACATTCCACATACCCCAGAATGCATTTCCAAACATTTTACCAACTCCACTAAGCATTTATCACATTCTACCTCCACCAGGTAGCATTTGTCAACATTCTATCTATTTCATCAAGGATGGTGCTGGTGAACATAGAATGTTGATAAATGCTTGCTGGAGTAGGAAGAAGTAAATGTTTGGAGGAGTAGGTCGATTGTTCAGAAATACTTGTGAGAGTATATAGAACTTTGATTATGGGCTTGATGGAGTCAGTAAAATGTTATAAATTCTTGCTAGAGTTGGTAGAATGTTGATTAATTCTTTCTGGACATGGTAAATATTGATAAATGCTGCCAGAGTTGGTAGAATGCTGATAAATGCTTGTTGGATTACTTAGAATGTTGATAAATTCTTGCTGGGGTTGTTAGAATGTTGATAAATGATTGCTAGAGTACGTAGAATGTTGATAAATGCTTGCTGGAGATGGTAGAATGTTGATAAATGCTTGCTGAATTATGTAGAATGTTGATAAATGCTTTCTGGATTTAATAGAATGTTGAGTTCATTTTTCTCACTTCAGTAAGCTTTTGTAACATTTCACTTACTTTAATATGTATTTATTAAGATTATACTGATCCTAAAAAGCATTTATCAACATTCTGCCAAAACAGCTAGTATTGATCAACACTCTAATATCTCCTGCAAGCACATAACAACATTCTATCAACTACAGCCACCATATATCAACACTGTTAATACTTCAGCAAGTGTGTATCACCATTCTACCAACCCCAGCATGCATTTGTCAACATTCTGCAGGCACAAGCAAGCATGTATCAAAATCTAACACCTCCAGCAAGGATTTATCAACATTCAGTGTAAACTAGCAAGGATTTATCAACATTCTACCAAGTTTGTCAAGCATTTATCAATATTCTATGTATGCTAGTATGCATTTATCAACAATCTACCAACCCCAGACATGATTTATTAACATTCTACTTTCTCCAGCAAGCATTTATCAACATTCTATCAACTCCAGCAAGATGTTAACATTCTACATACTCTAGCAAGCATTTAACAACATATCCATTCCACTGAGCATTTATCAACATTCTACTGACTTCAGCAAGCATTTATCAACTTTCTATCAACTCTGTCCAGCAATTATCAACATTCAACGTACTCTAGCAAGCATTTATCAGCATTCTTCCAAATTTTGCAAGCATTTATTAACATTCCACCTACTCCAGCAACCATTTATAGCCATTCAGCTTACTTGAACAAGCATTTATCAACATTCTATGTACTTCAGCAAATATTTATCAATATTCTACTACCTCCATCATCCCATTATCAACATTCCACAAACTCCACCATGCATTTTAAGCATTCTACTTACTCCAGCAAGAAATTATCAAATTTCTACACACACTAGGAAGCATTTATCAAAGTTCTGCAAATTCCAGCAAGCATTCATTAACATTCTGTGTACTCCAGCAAGCATTTATCAACATGATACCCAGAAAAAAATGTTCATCATGCTTCTATCAACTCCATCAAGCTTTTATCCACATTCTACCACCTTAGTCAAGGGTTTTTCAACATTCTACCTGCTCGAGTAAGCAATTATCCACATTCCACTGACTATAGTAAGCATTTATCAACATGCTGTCAGCTGCAAAAAGCATTTATCAACATTCAGCCTTCACCAGCAAGCATGTATCAACATTGTATGTATTCCAGGAAGCATTTATCAACATTCTACCAACTTCAGCAAGGATTTATCAACTTTCTACATACCCCAGAAAGCACTTCCAAACTTTCTACCAACTCCACTAAGCATTTATCACATTCTACCTCCACCAGCAAGTATTTGTCAACATTCTATCTAGATGGTGCTGGTGAACATAGAATGTTGATAATTCTTGCTGGAGTAGCAAGAATTAAATGTTTGGAGGAGCAGGTAAATCGTTCATAAATACTTGTGGGAGTATATACAAACTTTGATTATCGGCTTGCTGGAGTCAGTAAAATGTTATAAATTCTTGCTAGAGTTGGTAGAATGTGATTAATTCTTGCTGAAAATGCTGAATACTGATAAATGCTGCCAGAGTTGGTAGAATGCTGTTAAATTCTTGTTGGATTACTTAGAATGTTGAACAATTTTTGTGGTGTTGTAAAATGTTGATAAATTATTGCTGAAGTACGTAGAATGTTGATAAATGCTTGCTGGAGACGATAGAATCTTGATAAATGCTTGCTGAATTATGTAGAATGTTGATAAATGCTGTCATGATTTAGTAGAATGTTGACTTCATTTTACCCACTTCATCAAGCTTTTGTAGCATTCCACTTACTTTAGTATGCATTTATTAAGATCTACTGATTCTAAAAAGCACTTAACATTCTGCCAAAACAGCTAGTATTGATCCACAGTCTAATATCTCCTGCAAGCACGTATCAACCTTCTATCAACTGCAGCCAATGTTTATCAACACTATTAAAACTCCAGCAAGTGTGTATCACCATTCTACCAACCCCAGCATGCATTTATCAACATTCTGCAGACACAACCAAGCATGTATCAAAATCTAACAATTCCAGCAAGGATTTATCAACATTCAGTGTAAACTAGCAAGGATTTATTAACATTCTCCCAAGTCTGTCAAGCATTTATCAACATCTATTTATCAACAGTCTACCAACACCAGCCAGCATTTATTAACATTCTACATTCTCCAGCAAGCATTTATCAACATTCTGCCAAATTCAGCAGGCATTTAACTACATTCTGTGCTCTCCAACCAGCATTTATCAACAGTCTACTAAATCCAGCAAGCATTTACCAGCATTATTTGTACTCCAGCAAGCATTTAACAACATTCTGCCAACTCCAGCAATAAGTTATTAACATTCTACATACACTGGCAAGCATTTAACAACATACCACCTGAGCATTTATCAACATTCTTCTGACTTCAGCAAGCATTTATCAACCTTCTATCAACTCTGCCCAGCAATTATCAACATTCAACGTACTGCAGCAAGCATTCATCAGCATTCTACCAAATGTTGCAAGCATTTATTAACATTCCACCTACTCCAGCAACCATTTATCAACATTAATCTTACTTGAGCAAGCATTTATCAACATTCTATGTACTTCAGCAAGTATTTATCAATATTCTACTAGCTCCATCATCAACATTCTACAATCTCCCTCAAGCATTTTTAAGCATTCTACTGAATCCAGCATGAAATTAAAATTCTCCACACTCTAGGAAGCATTTATCAAAGTTCTGCAAACTCCAGCAAGCATTCATTAACATTCTATGTACTCCAGCAAGCATTTATCAACATGATACCCAGCAAAAAATATGCTTCTAGCAGTTCCAACAAGGCTTTATCCACATTCTACCAACTCAGAAAGGGTTTCCCAATATTCTACCTGCTCCAGTAAGCATTTATCCACATTCCACTGACTATAGTAAATATGTATCAACATTCTGTCAGCTGCTAAATGCATTTATCAACATTCAGCATTCACCAGCAAGCATGTATCAACGTTGTATGTATTCCATGAAGCATTTCTCAACATTCTACCAACTTCAGCAAGGATTTATCAACATTCCACATACCCCAGAAAGCATTTCCAAACATTCTACCAACTCCACTAAGCATTTATCAGATTCTGCTTCCACCAGATAGCATTTGTCAGCATTCTATCAATTTCAGCAAGGATAGTGCTGCTGAACATAGAATGTTGAAAAATGATTGCTGGAATAGCAAGAATTAAATGTTTGGAGGAGTAGGTAGATCATTCATAAATACTTGTGGGAGTATGTAGAACTTTGATTATGTGCTTGCTGGAGTCAGTAAAATGTTATAAATTCTTGCTAGAGTTGGTCAAAGGTTGAAAATCATTGTTGGAGTTGAAAGAAAGCTGTTAAATGTTTGTTGGGGTACACAGAATGTTGATAAATTCCTCGTCAAGTTGGTAGAATGTTGATCAGTGCTTGCTGGACTCACTGGAATGTTGACAAATTCTTGCAGAAGTTGGTAGAATGTTGAAAATGCTTGCTGGAAATGATAGAATGTTGACAAAAGCTGCCCGGAGGACATAGAAAGTTGATAAAACCTTGTTGGAGTAGGAGGAATGTTGATAAATGCTTGGTAGAGTAGGTAGAATGTTAATAAATACTTGGGGGAGTACATAGAATGTTGATAAGTAATTGTTGGATTTGGAAGAAAGTTAATACATTTTTATTGGACTTGGTAGAATGTTCATAAATGCTTGCTGAAGTATGTAGAATGTTGATAAATGGTTGGTGGAATTGGAAGAATGTTGACAAATGCTTGCTGGAGTCAGTAGAATCTTGATAAATACTAGCTGGAATTGATAGAATGTTGTTAAGGGTTTGTTGGAGTTAGAATGTTGACAAATGTTTGCTGGAACTGATAGTGATAGAATGTTGATAAATGCTTGATGGAGTCTGTACAATGTTGAAAATGCTTGCTGGAGTTCATAGAATAATGGTAAATGCTTGCTGTAGATGATATAATGTTGATAAATAATGGCAAGAGAAAGTAGGATGGTGAAAATTGGTGCTGAAGAAGGTAGAATGTTGAAAATCTTGTGGGAGTAGGTAGAATACTGATAAATGCTTGCTGGAGAAGGTAGGATGTTGATAAATGCTGTATGAAGAGCATAGAATTTTATAAATGTGTGTTGCAGTTGGTAGAATGTTGATTAACGCTTGCTGGAGATGATGAATACTGATAAATGCTGCCATAGTTGGTAGAATGATGATAAATGTTTGTTGGAGTACTTAGAATGTTTATAAATTCTTGTTGGGGTTGGTAGAATGTTGATAAATGATTGCTGGAGTACGTAGAATCTTGATAAATGCTTGCTGAATTATCTAGAATGTTGATAAATGCTTTCTGGATTTAGTAGAATGTTGACTTCATTTTACCCACTTCAGCAAGCTTTTGTAACATTTCACTTACTTTAGTATGCATTTATTTAATTTCTACTGATCCTAAAATGCACTTATCAACATTCTACCAAAAAGCAAGTATTGATCAACTGTCTAATATCTCCTGCAAGCACATAACAGCATTCTATCAACTGCACCCACCATTTATCAACACTATGAATACTCCAGCAAGTGTGTATCACTTTCTACCAACCGCAGCATTCTACCAACTCAGCCAATGGTTTGCCAATGTTCTACCTGCTCAAATAAGCATTTATGCACATTCCACTTACTATAGTAAACATTTATCAACATTCTATGAACTGCAAATAGCATGTATCATCATTTGGCCTAGATCAGCAAGCATGTATCAACATTGTATGTATTCCAGGAAGCATTTATCAACATTCTACCAACTTCAGCAAGAATTCATCAGCAGTCCACATACTCCAGCAAACATTTCCCAACATTCTACCGACTCCAGTAAGTATTTATACCATTCTACCTCCACCAGCAAGCATATATCAACATTCTATCTATTTCAGCTAGGATGGTGGTTGGTAACAAACAATGTTGATAAATGCTTGCTGGAGTAGCAAGAATTAAATGCTTGCTGGAGATGGTAGAATGTTGATAAATGCTTGCTGGATTATGTAGAATGGTGCTAAATGCTTTCCTGATTTAGTAGAATATTGACTTAATTTTACTCACTTCAGCAAGCTTTTGTAATATTCCACCTAGTTTAGTATGCATTTATTAACATTTTACTGATCCTAGGATGCAGTTATCAATGTTCTGCAAAAACAGCAAGCATTGATCAACAGTCTTATATCTCCTGCAAGCATTTAACAACATTCTATCAACTGCAGTCACCATTTATCAACACTATTAATACTCCAGCAAGTGTGTATCAACAGTCTACCAACCCCAGCATGCATTTATCAACATTCTACATACACAAGCAAGCATGTATCAAAATCTACCAATTCCAGCAAGGATTTATCAACATTCTGCATAAACTAGGAAGCATTTAGCAACATTCTACCAAGTCTGTCAAGCATTTATCTACATTCTATGTACACTAGCATGCATTATCAACATTCTATCAACTCCAGCCAGCAATTATTAATATTCTACATTTTCCAGCAAGCAATTATTGGGTCTATTTTAAATTCTCGAAAGCCAACAATGTCGATTCTGACATTGTCGACCCGAGAATAGCAAAAGTGCAGAACACCGAGTGGGTAAATGAAAATCTCTGTAAGGGGAGATTTCCATTTACTGTAATGTAGTGCAGTCTCGGAGTTGGTATATTTAAGTAGTGGGGGGTGCTTGCCCTCCCTGCCTACACACTGTTTTTTTTTAATTTTTTTTTTTATGAACTTTCGCTATTTTAACAGTTCAATCACTAAAGGACTAAAGGTCGACCTTTAGTGGTTCGAACTGTTAAATGTTCGATGTTCTAATATAGACCCCCATTTATCCACATTCTGCCATCTCCAGCAGGCATTTAACTACATTCTATGCTCTCCACCCAGCATTTATCAACAGTCTACGAAATCTAGCAAGCATTTACCAGCATTATATGTACTCCAGCAAGCATTTATCAACATTCTACCAACTCCAGCAAGGAGTTATTAATATTCTACATACTCTAGCAAGCATTTAACAACATCCTACCCATTCCACTGAGCATTTATCAACATTCTACTGACTCCAGACTGCATTTATGACCCTTCTATCAACTCTGCCCAGCAATTATCAACATTCTACATACTCCAGCAAGTATTCATCAGCATTCTACCAAATTTTGCAAGCATTTATTAACATTCCACCTACTCCAGCAACCATTTATCAACATTCAACATACTTGAGCAAGCATTTATCAACATTCTATGTACTTCAGCAAGTATTTATCTATATTCTACTACCTCCATCATGCCTTTATCAACATTCTACAAACTCCAGCAATCATATTTAAACATTCTACCAACTGCAGCAAGAATTTATCAAAATTCTACACACACTAGGAAGCATTTATCAAAGTTCTGTAAACTCTAGCAAGCATTCATCAACATTCTATGTACTTCAGCAAGCATTTATCAACATTCTACCCAGAAAAAAGTGATTATCAAGCTTCTAGCAAATCCAACAAGCCTTTATCAACATTTTACAAACTCAGTCAAGGGTTCTCCAACATTCTACCTGCTCCAGTAAGCATTTATCCACATTCCACTGACTATAGGAAGCATTTATCAACATATGTTAAGCTGCAAATAGCATTTATCAACATTGGCCTACAACCAGCAAGCATATATCAACATTTTGTAAATTTCTGGAAGCATTTTCAACATTCTACCAGTTTCAGCAAGGATTTACCAAGATTCCATACACTCCAGCAAGCATCTACCAACATTCTGCCAACTCCATTAAGCATTTATAAAATTCTACCTCCACCAGCAAGTATTTATCAATATTCTATCTATTTCAGCAAGGGTGGTGGCTGGGGAACATAGAATGTGATAAATGTGTGCTGGAGAAGAAGAATAATTAAATGTTTGGTGGAGTAGGTAGGCTGTTTATAAATACTTGTGGGAGTATATAGAACTTTGATTATTGCTTGCTGGAGTCAGTAAAATGTTATAAATTCTTGCTAGAATGTTGAAAATCCTTGTTGGAGATGATAGAATGTTGCTAAATCCTTGTTGGGGTACACAGAATGTTGATAAATTCTTTAAGTAGGTAGAATGTTGATCAATGCTTACTGGGCTCATTGGAATATTGATAAAGTCATGCAGGAGTTGGTAGAATGTTAAAATGCTTGCTGGAGATAATAGAATGTTGAAAAAAGCTTCCTGGAGAACACAGAATGTTGATAAAAGCTTGCTGGAGTAGGAGGAATGTTGATAAATGCCTGGTAGGTAGAATGTTGATAAATACTTAAGGGAGTACATAAAATGTTGGTAAATACTTGCTGGATTCCACTGAATATTTATCAATATTCTACGTATTCCAGCAGCATTCATCAGCATTGTAACAGATTCTGCAAGCATTTATTACCATTCTGCCTACTCCAGCAAGCATTCATCAGTATTCTACCAAATTTTGCAACCATTTATTACCATTCTACCTGCTCTAGTAGCCAGGTATCAATATTCAGCATTTTCAAGCAAGCATTTATCAACATTCTGTGTACTTCAGCAATTATTTATCAATATTCATCTACCTCCATCATGCCTTTATCAGCATTCTGTCAACTGCAGCAAGCATGTTTAGACATTCTACCAACTCCAACAAGAATTTATCACAATTCTACACACTCTAGGAAGCATTTATCAAAGTTCTGCAAACTCCAGCAAGCATTCATCATAATTCTGTGTACTCCAGAAAGCATTTAGAAACATTATACCTAGAAAAAAGTGATTATCAAGCATCAAGAAACTCCAACAAGCCTTTATCAACATTCAACCAACTCAGCCAAAACATTTATGCACATTCCACTTACTATAGTTCATAGGTTCATAGGTAGGTACTAGGCTATCAGCCCGAGGGCCTATGTAAGCCTAGCCAACAAGGTTCCCTGGCTTACGCCACCCAGGAAAGTTATGTTCCTGTGCCACTGTTGAGCAGAGACACAGAAGTGATCCCTGGGGTGTATTTCCTATTTCCCATCCACTCATCAAGATTTTTCTTGAAGAGTGCTAATGAAGAACTTTGCTTGAAATAGATGGGTAGCCTGTTCCAGAGTATGGGAAGTCTCTGGGACAGGAATCTATCCCTCCAGCATGTCCTTTTTATTGTGGTGACAAGGTTTAGGTCCCTAGAGCATGTAGCTTGGTGGAATTGGGATTTCTTTAGGTGTAGCATGTCCAACAGCTCTGGGTTTGACATAGCTTTATATATTAGGCAGAGATCTCCTTGGAGTAGGCAATATGCTATGGAGTAAAGCTGGAGTTTTTTGAGACGGTCAGTGTAGGGCATTTGTTTGAGGCCAGTAATACTCTTTGTGAGGTACTTCTGTGGCCTTTCCAGCTGCTGCAGATGTCTTGTGAGGTACATTCCAAAAGGGGTGTTGTACTCTATAATGGGTCTAATGAGTGTCGAGTAGAGGGGAACAATGACCTCTTTTTTCCTGGATGAGAACCCTTTTATGATGAGGTGTGCCACTTAGAAGGACTTCCTGACTACTGTGGCAATGTGACTATCAAAGGAGAGACTACTGTCCACCTGGGTCCCAAGGTCTCTTATCACACATTCAGTGTTATGTAGATTGCTGCCTATGTGATAGTTCATGGGTATAGAGTTTTTACCAAAGGGGATGACACTGCACTTTTTGGCATTGAGCTTGAGGCCATGGCTCTGACACCAGACATCTGTCTCTGCGAGGCCCTTCTGTAGGATGTCTACATCATTTGGGGACTTGACTATGGCTCCTAGTTTGCAGTCATCTGTGAACTTCATTAGCCAGAGGCCTTCTGTGTTATCCTGTACTTCAGAGAAGTAGATACCAAACAGGAGAGGTCCCAGGACAGAGCCCTGTGGTACTCCACTTTTCCCTGCTTTGAGGTCAGATTTGGAGTCTGCAACTTTTACAGTGTGGGTTCTGTCAGTAAGCCAGTTGGCAACCCATCTTGTGACATAGGGATTTATACCTAGTTTAGTGAGTTTAGCTATAATTCCAGAATGGGGGATGGTGTCAAAAGCCTTGGCGAGGTCAAGATAGGCTGTGTGAACCACCTTACCCTCATCTACGGCTTTGGTGACTGCCTCAAAGAAGTTCATCAGGTTCAGGAGGCATGATCTGTCTTTCACAAACCCAAACTGGGTGGGATCAAGAGTTTGGAGGTTACCAGTGTCTTTGTTTATGAGTTCCATGATGATACGTTCCATGGCCTTGCAGACCAGGCTCATCAGGCTAATAGGTTGATAGTTCCTGGGATCAGTGGTGGCTCCCCCTTTGTGGAGTGGAATAAATGTTGCTGTGCACCATTCAGTGGACACAAAACCTGATGCGAGGCTATTATTGAACATGGTGCTTAGGTGGATAGCCAGTTAATTCTGAAGTTCATGTAAAATGCAGCCTGGGATGTCCGGTCCCATGATGCTGTGTTTTTGGCTTTAGAGAGTGCAGCTTTTACCTGCATAGTTGTGATTACAGGGACTCTGCATTTTTCCTGTATAGATATGAGCCCTTTAGGGGTGAGGAGGGGTAAAGTTAGCACTGAACCTATCTGCCAGGATGTTGGCAATATCAGTTGGTTCTGTAATTTTTGTGCCTTTGTGCTGTAACTCAGAGCAAATCTGGGTGTTGCCATTGAGATTCTTGACATAGCGATAGAATGCTTTGTGGTTGTCCTTAGAATTAGTGGTGATTTTGTTTTTGTAGCTAGCTTTGAAGGATCTTATAAGGGATCTCAACTTCTTACTGAGGCTGACCAGGGGAGCTCCTCCACTCATGGGATTTTACTCTCTTTTGCAACAGTTTCTTCCTTCTGTTGTACAGTTTGTTTATGGCAGTGTGCCACCAGATTGGCTTCCTTTTTTTGGAGGATAGCGTCTTGTTTTGTTTGGGATAGCACGATCCATGCACTTGTGTAAATGCTTATAGAGTGCATTTGTGTAGAATTCAGAAGTTGTAACTGTTTTGTCCATCTGCATGGATGTCATGAAGTTCACCACTTCTGTCTTAAGAAGCATGAAGTTGGCTTTGGAGAAATTTTTTACCATAGTAAGCATTTATCAACATTCTATCAGCTGCAAAAAGCATTTCTCAACATTCTACCAACTTCAGCAAGGATTTATCAACATTCCATATACTCCAGCAAGCATTTCTCAACATTCTACCAAGTCCAGTAAGTGTTTATCACGTTCTACCTCCACCAGAAAGCATTTATCAACATTCTATCTATTTCAACAAGGATGGTGCTGGGGAACATAGAATGTTGATAAATGCTTGCTGGAGTAATGTTATAAATTCTTGCTAGACTTGGTAGAATGTTGAAAATCATCATTGGAGATGAAAGAAAGTTGCTATATTATGGTTGGGGTTCACAGAAGGTTGATACATTCTTCAAGTTGGTAGAATGGTGATCAGTGCTTGCTGGATATGTTAAAATGTTGACAAAAGCTGCCTGGAGAACATAGAATGTTGATAAAAGTTTGCTGGAGTAGGAGGAATGTTGATAAATGACTGGTAGAGTAGGTAAAATGTTGATAAATATTTGAGGAAGTACATAGAATGTTGATAAGTAATTGCTGGGTTTGGAAGAAAATGAATACATTTTTGCTGGACTTGGTGGAATGTTGCTTAATGCTTGCTGAGGTATGTAGAATGTTGATAATTAGTTGGCGGAATTGGAAGAACGTTGACAAATGCTTGCTGGAGTCAGTAGAATCTTGATAAATACTAGCTGGAATTGGTAGAATGTTAACTGTTTGTTGGAGTTAGAATGCTGACAAAAGTTTGCTGGAGCTGATTGTGATAGAATGTTGATGAATGCTTGATAGAGTCTTTACAATGTTGAAAAAGCTTGGTGGAGTTCGTAGAATGGTGGCAAATGCTTGCTGTAGATGATAGAATGTTGATAAATAATGGCAAGAGAAAGTAGAGTTGTGGAAATTGCTGCTGGAGAAGGTAGAATATTGAAAATTCTTGTGGGAGTAGGTAGAATGCTGATAAATGCTTGTTGGATTACTTAAATTCTTGTTGGGGTTGGTAGAATGATTGCTGGAGATGGTAGAATGTTGATAAATGCTTGCTGGAGATGGTAGAATATTATAAATGCTTTCTGGATTTAGTAGAATGTTGACTTCATTTTACCGACTTCAGCAAGCTTTTGTAACATTCCACTACTGATCCTAAAAAGCACTTATCAACAGTCTGCCAAAACAGAAAATATTGATCAACAGTCTTATATCTCCTGCAATCACGTAACAACATTCTATCAACTGCAGCCACCATTTATCAACACTATTAATACTCCAGCAAGTGTGTATCAACATTCTACCAACCCCAGCATGTATTTATCAACATTCTGCAGACACAACATATATCAAAATCTAACAACTCCATCAAGGATTTATCAACATTCTGCATAAACTAGCAAGCATTTATCAACATTTTACCAAGTCTGTCAAGCATTTATCAACATTCTATGTATGCTAGTATGCATTTATCAACAGTCTACCAACTCCAGGAAGCATTTATCAATATTCTACCAACTCCAGGAAGCATTTAACAACAGTCTACCAACTCCAGGAAGAAGTTATTAACATTTTACATACTCTAGCAAGCATTTAACAACATCCTACTCATTCCACTGAGAATTTATCAATACTCTACTGAGTCTAGAAAACCATTTATCAACATTCTATGTACTTCAGTAAGCATTATCAATATTCTACCTCCAGCATCCTTTTATCAACATTCTACAAACTCTGGCAAGCATTTTTAAACATTCTACCAACTCCAGTAAGAATTTATCAGAATTCTCTAGGAAGTATTTATCAAAGTTCTGCAAACTCCAGCAAGCTTTCGTTAACATTCTATGTACTTCAGCAAGCATTTATCATCATTCTACCCTGAAAAAAGCAATTATCAAGCTTCTAACAACTCCAACAAGCCTTTATCAACATTCTACCAACTCATGCAAGGGTTTGCATCAACATTGTATGTATTCAAGGAAGCCTTTATCATCATTCTACCAACTTCTTGGAGTTGGTAGAGTGTTCATAATTGCTTGCTGAAGTCAGTAAAATGTTATACATTCTTGCTGGAGTTGGTAGAATGTTGAAAATCTATGCTGGAGATGATAGAATGTTGCAAAATGCTTGCTGGGGTACATGCAATGTTGGAAAATTATTTTTCAAGTTGGTAGAATGTTGATAAATGTTTGCTGGAGTTAGTGTAATTTTGAACAATGTTTTCTGGACTCACTGGAATGTTAATAAATTATTGCTGGAGTTGGTAGAATGTTGAAAATGCTTGCTGAATATGATAGAATGTTGACAAAAGCTGCTCAGAGAACATTGAATATTGATAAAAGCTTGATGGAGTAGGAGGAATGTTGATAAATAACTAGAAGAGTAGGTAGAATGTTGATAAATGGTTTTGGGAGTACATAGAATGCTGATAAATAATTGCTGGATGTTGAAGAAAGTTAATACATTTTTGTTGGACTTGGTAGAATGTTCATAAGTGCTTGCTGAAGTACATAGAATGTTGATAAATGGTTGGTAGAGTTGGAAGAATGTTGACAAATGCTTGCTGGAGTCAGTAGAATGTTGATGAATACTAGCTGGAATTGGTAGAATGTTGTTAAATGTTTGTTGGAGTTAGCAGAATGTTGACAAATGTTTATTTGAGCTTATTTAAAGTTTGTTTGCCAGGATGGTCCATTGGGCCAAGAAGAGCCCATTTTCATTGGAGTCCTGGGGAGAAAACATAATAAAAATAAGTTATAGTAATATAGTAAAAAAAAGTACAGGTAAAAAACATGGTATTTGAAGGTACAGTTTAGTAAAATGCTTAAAGAAAAGTTATTAAGACCATAAGTGAATATCTACAAATATGCTGTAGATGATAGAATGTTGATAAATGCCTGATGGAGTCTGCACAATGTGGAAAACACTTGCTGGAGTTCATAGAATGGTGGCAAATGTTTGCTGTAGATGATAGAATATTGATAAATAATGGCAAGAGAATGTAGGATGAAGTAAATTGCTTGATGGAGAAGGTAGTGGAAAATCATTGTGGGAGTAGGCAGAATGCTGATAAATGCTTGCTGAAGATGGTAGGGTGTTGATAAATGCTGGCTGGAGAGCATAGAATGCTGATAAATGCTTGCTGTAGTTGGTAGAATGTTGATTAATGCCTGCTGGAGATGGTGAATACTGATAAATGCTGCCAGAGTTGGTAGAATGCAGATAAATGATTGCTGGATTACTTTGAATGTTGATAAATGTTTTCTGGAGATGGTATAATGTTGATACATGCTTGTTGAAGTACTTAGAATTGTAATAAATATTTTCTAGATTTAGTAGAATGTTGACTTCATTTTACCCACTTCATCAAGCGTTTGTAACATTTCACTTACTTTAGCATGCATATATTAACATTCTATTGATCCTAGGAAGAACTTATCAATATTTTCCTAAACAGCAAGCGTTGATGGACAGTCTAGTAACTCCTGTAAGCATTTAACAATATTCTATCTACTGTAGCCACCATTTATCAACACTATTAATACTCCAGCAAGTGTTTATCAAGATTCTACTAACCCCAGCATGCATTTATCAACATTCAACATACACAATCAACCATGTATCAAAATCTGCAACTCCAGCAAGGATTTATCAACATTCTCCATAAACTAGCAAGCATTTATTGACATTCTACCAAGTCTGTCAAGCATTTATCAACATTCTAAGTACGCTAGCATTAATTCATCAACATTCTTCCAACTTCAGCCAGCACGTATTACCATTCTTCTTTTTCCAGCAAGCATTTATGAACATTCTACCAACTCCAGCAGGCATTTAACTGCATTCTGTGCTCTCCATCCAGCATTTATCAACAGTCTGATAAATCCAGCAAGCATTTGCCAACATTATTTGTACTCCAGCAAGCATGTATCAACATTCTACCAACCCCAGCAAGAATTTATTAACATTCTACACTCTAGCAACAATATAACAACAGCCTACCCATTACACTGAGCATTTTTCAAGATTCTACTGACTCCAGCAAGCATTTATCCTTCTATCAACTCTGCCCAGCAATTATCAACATTATACATACTTCAGCAAGCATTCATCAGCATTATACCAAATTTTGCTAACATTTATTCATACTCCACCTATTCCAGCAACCATTAATCAACATTCAACATACTTAAGTATTTATCAGCATTCTATGTACTTCAGCAAGTATTTATCAATATCCTGCTACCTCCAGCATCCCTTTATCAGCATTCTTCAATTTCCAGCAAGCATTTTTAAACATTCTGCCAACTCCAGCAGGAATTTATCAAATTTCTACACACTCTAGGAAGCATTTATCAAAGTTCTGCAAACTCCAGCAAACATTCATCAACATTCTATGTTCTACAGAAAGTATTTCTCAACATTCTTTCCAGACAAAAGCAATTATTAAGCTTGTAGCAACACCAACAAGCCTTTATCAACATTCTACCAACTCAGTCAAGGGTTTGCCAACATTCTAGCTACTCAAGTAAGCATTTCTCTACATTCCACTGACTATAGTAAGCATTTATCAACATTCTATCAGCTGCAAAAAGCATTTATCAACATTTGGCCTACAACAGCAAGCATGTATCAACATTGTATGTATTCCAGGAAGCATTTATCAACACTCCACCAGTTTCAGAAAGGATTTACAAGATTCCACATACTCCAGCAAGAATATAACAACATTCTACCAATGCCATTAAGCATTTTACACATTCTATCTCCACCAGCAAGCATTTATCAACATTATATCTATTCCATCAAGGGTGGTGGCTGGAGAAGATAGAATGTTGATAAAGGCTTGCTGGAGTAGCAAGAATTAAATGCTTGGTGAGTAGATAGAATGGTCATAAATACTTGTGGGAGTATATATAATTTTGAGTAATGCTTTTTGGAGTTGGTAGAATGTTGCTAAATGCTTGGAGTTGGTTGAATGTTGATCAGTTCTTTGTGGAGTCAGTAGCATGTTGATAAACTCTTGCTTGAGTTGGTATAATGTTGAAAATGCTTGCTGAAGATGACAGGATGTTGATAAATGCTGGCTGGAGTAGGGAGAATGTTGATAAATACCTGGTGGAATAGGCAGAAAGTTGATAAATCCTTGATGGAGTACATTTAACCTTGATAAATAATGGCCGAAGTTACTAGAATGCTGATAAGTGCATGTTTGAGACATAAAATGTTGTCACATGCTTCTTGAAGTTGGTAGGGTGTTAATCCTTGCTTGCTGGAGTCAGTAAAATGTTATAAATTCTTGCTGGAGTTGGGAGAATTTTGAAAATCTCTGCTGGAGATGATAGAATGCTGCAAAATGCTTGTTGGGGTACATTCAATGTTGGAAAATTATTTTTCAAGTTTGTAGAATGTTGATAAATGTTTGCTGGAGTTAGTGTAATGTTGAACAATGTTTGCTGGACTCACTGGAATATTGATAAATTCTTGCCGGAGTTGGTAGAATGTTTAAAATGCTTGCTGAAGATGATAGAATGTGGACAAAAGCTGCCTGAAGAACATTGAATATTGATAAAAGCTTGCTGGAGTAGGAGGAATGTTGATAAATGCCTAACAGAGTAGGTAGAATGTTGATAAATGGTTGAGGGAGTATATAGAATTCTTCTTCTTTTGGCTTTTTCCTGGTTAGGGTTTGCCACAGCGGATCACCTGCCCACTCATGACTGGCAGTAGAGTTTTACAGTGTCGATTTGCCAGCCTGTCACCCCACCTTCCACAGAAGGAACATACATGCATGCACTCACGCCTAGAGCCAATTTAGAGTGTCCAGTCCATCTACAGCATGTCTTTGGGATGTGGGAGGAAACCAGAGCACCCGGAGGAAACCCATGCAACCACAGGGAGGACATGCAGACTCTGCACAGAAGGCACCCCAGCTGAGGATCAAACCAGAGAACGTCTTGCTGTGAGGCAACAACGCGAACCACTGCACCACCGTGGCTGCCCAGGGAGTACATAGAATGCTGATAAATAATTGCTGGATGTAGAAGAAAGTTAATACATTTTTGTTGGCTTGGTAGAATGTACATAAATGCTTGCTGAAGTACATAGAATGTTGATAAATGGTTGGTAGAGTTGGAGGAATGTTGACAAATGCTTGCTGGAGCTGATAGTAAAATCATTTTTATTTATTTATTTATTTAAAGTTTGTTTGCCAGGATGGTCCATTGGGCTGAGAAGAGCCCATTTTCATTGGAGTCCTGGAGAGAAAAGCTCCATAAAGACAACATAGCATAGTTAAAACATAATAAAAATTAGTTATAGTAGTATAGTAAAAGAAGTACAGGTGAATAGCGTGGTATTTGAAAGTATCATTTAGTAAAATGCTTAAAAAAATGTTATAAAGACCGTAAGTGAATATTTACAAATATGCTGTAGATGGTAGAATGTTGATAAATGCTTGATGGAGTCTGCACTATGTGGAAAACGCTTGCTGGAGTTCGTAGAATGGTGGCAAATGCTTGCTGTAGATGGTAGAATGTTGATAAGTAATGGCAAGAGAATGTAGGATGTAGAAAATTGCTTGCTGGAGAAGGTAGAATGTGGAAAATCATTGTGGGAGTATGCAGAATGCTGATAAATGCTTGCTGGAGATGGTAGGATGTTGATAAATGCTGGCTAGAGAGCATAGAATGTTGATAAATGCTTGCTGTAGTTGGTAAAATGTTGATTCATGCTTGCTGGAGGTGGTGAATACTGATAAATGCTGCCAGAGTTGGTAGAATGCTGATAAATGCTTGTTGGATTACTTAGAATGTTGATAAATGCTTGCTTGAGATGGTAGAATGTTGATAAATGCTTGCTGAAGTACTTAAAATTTTAATATATGCTTTCTAGATTTTGTAGAATGTTGACTTCATTTTACCCACTTCAGCAAGCTTTTGTAACATTTCACTTACTTTAGCATGCATATATTAATATTCTACTGATCCTAGGAATAACTTATCAGCATTTTTCAAAAACAGCAGGCATTGATGAACAGTCTAGTAACTCCTGCAAGCATTTAAAAACATTCTATCCACTGCAGCCACAATTTATCAACACTATTAATACTCCAGCAAGTGTGTATCAGCATTCTACTTACCCTAGCATGTATTTAGCAACATTCTGTGTATGCTAGCATGAATTTATCAACATTCTACCAACTTCAGCCAGCAATTAACATTTTTCTCTTTCCAGCAAGCATTTATGAACATTCTACCAACTCCAGCAGGCATTTAACTGCATTCTGTGCTCTCCATCCAGCATTTATCAACAGTCTACTAAATCCAGAAAGCATTTGCCAACATTATTTGTACTCCATCAAGCATGTATCAACATTGCACCAACTCCAGCAAGAAGTTATTAACATTCTACATACTCTAGCAACCATTTAACAACATCCATCCATTACACTGATCATTTTTCAAGATTCTACTGACTCCACCAAGCATTTATCATTCTATCAACTCTGCCCAGCAATTCTCAACATTCTACATACTCCAGCAAGCATTCATCAGCATCATTCATCAGCATTCTACCACATTTTGCTAACATGTATTAATACTTCACCTATTCCAGCAACCATTAATCCACATTCAACATACTTAAGCAAGCATTTATCAGCACTTATGTACTTCAAGAATTTATCAATATTCTACTACCTCCAGCATCCCTTTATCAACATTCTACAATTTCCAGCAAGCATTTTTAAACATTCTACCGACTCCAGCAGGAATTTATCAAAATTCTACACCCTCTAGGAAGCATTTTTCAAAGTTCTGCAAACTCCAGCAAGCATTCATCAACATGCTATGTTCTCCAGAAAACATTTATCAACATTCTGCCCAGACAAAAGCAATTAAGCTCCTAGCAACACCAACAAGCCTTTATTAGCATTCTACCAACTCAGTCAATGGTTTGCCAACATTCTAGCTACTCCAGTAAGCATTTATCCACATTCGATTGACTATAGTAAGCATTTATAAACATTCTATCAGCTGCAAAAAGCATTTATCAACATTTGACCTACACCAGCAAACATGTATCAACATTGTGTGTATTCCAGGAAGCATTTATCAACATTCCACTAGTTTCAGCAAGGATTTACAAGATTCCACATAATCCAGCAAGCATATACCAACATTCTACTAATGTCAGTAAGCATTTTATACATTATACCTCCACCACCAAGCATTTATCAACATTTTATCTATTCCAGCAAGGGTGGTGGCTGGAGAAGATAGAATGTTGTTTAAGGCTTGCTGGAGTAGCAAGAATGAAATGCTTGGTGAGTAGGTAGAATGCTCATAAATACTTGTGGGAGTATATAGAATTTTGAGTAATGCTTTTTGGAGTTGGTAGAATGTTGCTAAATGCTTGGAGTTAGTTGAATGTTGATCAGTTATTTGTGGAGTCAGTAGAATGTTGATAAATTCTTGCTTGAGTTGGTAGAATGTTGAAAATGCTTGCTGGAGATGACAGAATGCTGATAAATGCTAGCTGGAGTAGGGAAAATGTTGATATATTCCTGGTGGAGTAGGCAGAAATTTGAAAAATGCTTGATGGAGTACATATAACATTGATAAATAATGGCTGAAGTCAATAGAGTGTTGATAAGTGCCTGTTGGAGCACATAAAAGGTTGATAAATGCTTCCTGGAGTTGGTAGGGTATTAATCATTGCTTGCTGGAGTCAGTAAAATGTTATAAATTCTTGCTGGAGTTGGTAGAATTTTGAAAATCTCTGCTGGAGATGATAGAATGTTGCAAAATGCTTGTTGGGGTACATTCAGTGTTGGAAAATTATATTTCAAGTTTGTAGAATGTTGATAAATGTTTGCTGGAGTTAGTGTAATGTTGAACAATGTTTGCTGGACTCACTGGTAGAATGTTATAAATTCTTGCTGGACTTGGTAGAATGTTGAAAATCTCTGCTGGAGATTATAGAATGTTGCTAAATGCTTGTTGGGTTTCATAGAATGTTGATAAATTCTTCTTCAAGTTGACAGAATGTTGATAAATGTTTGCTGGAGTTACTGTAATGTTGAACAATGTTTGCTGGACTCACTAGAATGTTGATAAGTTCTTGTCAGAGATGATAGAATGTTGACAGAAGCTGCCTGGAGATCATCAAATGTTGATAAAAGCTTGCTGAAGTAGGAGGAATGTTGATAAATGCCTGGTTGAGTAGGTAGAATGTTGATAAATACTTGGAGTATATAGAATGCTGATAAATAATTGCTTGAGTTGGAAGAAAATTAATACACTTTTTCAAATTGGTAGAATGTTCAGAAATTCTTGCTGAAGTAGAATGTTGATAAATGATTGGCAGAGGTGGTAGAATGTTGATAAATTCTTGCTGGAGTCAGCAGAAACTTGATAAATACTAGCTGGAATTGGTAGAATGTTGTTAAATGTTTGTTGTATTGGAGTTAGCAGAATGTTGACAAATGTTTGCTGGAGCTGATAGCGATAAAATATTGATAAATGCTTGATGGGTTCTATACAATGTTTAAAAAGCTTGCTGAAGTTCGTAGAATGGTGACAAATGCTTGCTGGAGATGGTAGAAGGTTGATAAATGATGGCTAGAGAAAGTAGAATGGTGAAAAATGCTTGCTGGCAAAGGTAGAATGTTGAAATTGCTTGTGGGATTAGGTGGAATTCTAATAAATGCTTACTGGCAATGGCAAGATATTGATAAATGCTGGCTGGAGAGCATAGAATGTTGATAAATGTTTGCTGCAGTTAGTAGAAAGTTGATTAATGCTTTCTGGAGATGGTGAATACTGATAAATGCTGCCAAGGTTGGTAAAATGTTGATAAATGGTTGTTGGATTACTTAGAATGTTGGTAATGCTTGCTGGAGTTGGTAGAAGGTTGATAAATGCCCGCTGGAGTATCTAGAATGTTGATAAATGCTTGCTGGAGTTGGTAGAATGTTGATAAATGCTTGCTGAAGTAAGTAGAATGTTAACATTTTACCCACTTCAGCAAGCTTTTGTAACATTTTACTTACTTTACTATGCATTTATTCAGTAGGTACTAGGCTGTCAGCCCCAGGGCTTAAGTAAGCCTAGCCAACAAGTTCCCTGGCTTACGACACCCGAGAAAATTAATTTCCTATGTCCCAGTCTTGCAGAGCCACAGGAGTGACCCTCGAGATGTATTTCCTATTTCCCATCCACTCATCAAAAGTTTTCTTGAAGAGTGCTAATGAGGAACTTTGCTTGACATAGATGAGTAGCTTGTTTCAGAGTATAGGAAGTCTCTGGGACAGGAATCTATCTTTCCAGCATGTCCTATTTATTGTGGATTACAAGGTTTGGGTCCCTAGAGTGTGTGGCTCAGAGGGATTGGGATTTCTTGTCTAACAGCTCTGGGTTTGTCATAGCTTTATATGTTAGGCAGAGTTCTCCTCGGAGCAGGCGATATGCTACAGAGTAAAGCTGGAATTTTTTGAGACGGTCAGTGTAGGGCATCTGTTTGAGGCCAGTAATCCTCTTTGTGAAGTACTTCTGTGGCCTTTCCAGCTACTGCAGATGTCTTGTGAGGTACATTCCAAAAGGGGCATTATATTCTGTAATGGGTGTAATGAGTGCCGAGTAGAGGGGAACAATGACCTCTTTTTTCCTGGATGAGAACCCTTTTGTGATGGTGTGCCACATAGAAGGATTTCCTGACTACTGTGGCAATGTGATTATCAAAGGAGAGACTACTGTCTACCTGGGTCCCAAGATCTCTTATCACACATTTGGCATTAAGTAGACTGCCGTTTATGTGGTAGTTCATGGGTATAGAGTTTTTACCAAAGGGGATGACAATGCACTTTTTGGCATTGAGCTTGAGGCCATGCCTCTGACACCAGGCATCTGAGGCTCTTCTGTAGGATGTCCACATCATTTGAGGACTCAAATATGGCTCCTAGTTTGTAGTCATCTGTGAATTTCATTAGCCAGAGGCCTTCTGTCTTAGCCTGTACTTCAGAGATGTAGATACCAAACAGGAGAGGTCCCAGGACTGATCTCTGTGGTACTCCACTTGTCACTGGTTTGAAGTCAGATTTGGAGTCTGCAACTTTTACAGTGTGGGCTCTGTCAGTGAGCCAGTTGGCAACCCATCTTGTGATGTAGGGATTTATACCTTGTTTAGTGAGTTTAGCTATAATTCCAGAATGGGGGAATGGGTGTCAAAAGCCTTGGCAAGGTCAAGATAAGCTGTGTGAACCACCTTACCCTCATCTATGGCTTTGGTGACTGCCTCAAAGAAGTTGCTCAGGTTCAGAAGGCATGACCTGCCTTTCACAAACCTGAAATGGGTGGGATCAAGAGTTTGGAGGTTGCCAATGTCTTTGTTTTTGAGTTCCATGATGATACATTCCATGGCCTTGCAGACCAGGCTCGTCAGGCTAATAGGGTGATGGTTCCCAGGATCAGTGGTGGCTCTCCCTTTGTGGATTGGGATAACTGTTGCTGTGTGCCATACAGTGGGCACAAAGCCTGACATGAGACTATGATTGAACATGGTGCTTAGATGGGAGCCAGTTTGTTCTGAAGTTCATATAAAACGCAGCCTGGGATGTTGTCCTGTCTCATGGATGCTGTTTTTTTGGTTTTAGAGACTGCAGCTTTTACCTGCATAGATGTGATTACAGGGACTGTGCATTCTTCCTGTATAGATATGGGCCCTTTAGGGGGTGAGAGGGGAGTAAAGTTAGCACTGAACCTATCTGCCAGGATGTCGGCAATATCAGTTGGTTTTATAATTTTTGTGCCGTTGTGCTGTAACTCAGAGCAGATCTGGGTGTTGCCATTGAGATTTTTGACATAGCTATAGAATGCTTTGTGGTTGCCCTTAGAATCAGTGGCAATTCTGTTTTCATAGCTGGCTTTGGAGGATCTTATAAGGGATCTCAGCTTCTTACTGAGGCTGACCAGGGAGCTCCTCCACTCATGGGATTTTACTCTCTTTTGCAACAGTTTCTTCCTTCTGTTGTAGAGTTTATTTATGGCAGGGGACCCCCAGATTGGCTTTCTTTTTTTGGAGGATAGCATCTTGGTTCTGTTTGGGATAGCACGATCCATGCACTTGTGTAAGTGCTTATAGAGTGCATTTGTGTACAATTAAGGAGTCGTAACTGTATTGTCCATAGACATGGGTGTCATGAAGTTCACCACTTCTGTCTTAAGAGCATTTAGTTGGCTTTGGAGAAAATTTTTACCGTGGTTTACTTAATGGTGGGTGGGGGTGGGATGCGGATATCTCGGGTGATTAGCTTATGATCTGATCTGACCAATGAGGAGTTGACTTCAGGTGTGGAACACCGGGCACTCATTAGTAATGACTAGGTCTAGGATATTGTTGCCCCTGGTGGGGATGTGGATAAGTTGATCCAGGGCACTGGAATTTATGAATTCCAGAAAGTGTTGAGTGAAGGAGTTGGTACATGAGTAGTTCTAATAAACTATATAACTCAGCTGAAGCTGCAAACCAAATTGCAAACAAACAAATACATGGAAAACAGCAGAGACTGCAGAAAATAATCCTTTACTGTTTCTGGTACCTCGGCTTTTGCCTTCTCACAGAATACTTTACTCACAGAAGCAGCCATGTTTATACATCAACTTAATGATGCCTAATTAATCAATTGCATAATTAAATATTTGAACACATAAATATTCATTTAACATTTCAACCTCTTTACATTTCACAATTTTTAACATTTTCCACAATCTTTAACAATTTTTAAATGTTTGTTAAACATTTTTAATGCATAATTCATTGTTAACTTCATTGACCCCAAACACATTATCAAAATACATTATCAAAATTTCACCTAAAATGCTCCTATATCTATATTTCAAGATTCATGCCATTGGGATAAAGAGTATTATAATTAATAATAAACTTGGATTCCATTCTCAATAATCTTTATTGGAAATTAATATTATTTGTCCCCACCCCATAAGGTCTAGCAATTACACTGAAAATGAAATCTTCTACCAAACCTTCATGCTTAATATGAAAATGTTGGGCTATGGGGCTGTCCATCCTACCATTTGTTATGTCACCAAGGTGTTCCATAATTCTTAATTTCACCTTACGTTTAGTCTGTCCAGTATACCAGCCAAACATGACTGCTTCTGTGAGTAAAGTATTCCGTGAGAAGGCAAAAGCCGAGGTACCAGAAACAGTGAAGGATTATTTTCTGCATTCTCTGCTGTTTTCCGTGTCTTTGTGTGTTCGCAATTTGGTTTGTAGCTTCGGCTGAGTTGTATAGTTTATTATGTCTACAAACGGAGCAACATCGGCACCTGGGGGTGCTTCAATGAACCAGGAGAGGTTCAGTTTCATGGCAATATGGTGGGATAGAGAAGAAAAGTTTGCTTCAAGTGACCCGTGGATTTTTGGCCATAATGAATGCTTGGTGAAATATGAGGAATTAGAAAAATTGATGATCAAGGAAGTTACTATGTTTTATGATTTAAGACTTTTAGAGAAGTATCTTCTTCTTCTTCTTCTTCTTTCGGCTTTTTGCCGGTTAGGGGTCCCCACAGCGGATCACCTGTCTGCTCATGATTGGCAGTGGAGTTTTACGGTGCCGAGGTGCCAGCCCGGCACCCAACCTTCCACAGAAGGCACATGCATGCACACACTCACACCTAGGGCCAATTTGGAGTGTCCAATCCACCTACAGCATGTCTTTGGGATGTGGGAGGAAACCGGAGCACCCGGAGGAAACCCACGCGACCACAGGGAGGACATGCAGACTCCGCACAGAAGGCACCCCAGCCGAGAATCGAACCGGAGAACCTCTTGCTGTGAAGCGGCAACACTAACCGCTGCACCACCATGGCCACCCACTTTTAGAGAAGTATGTCAACTCTAATTTTACACCTAGGGGGTTAAGAGTTGAACGCCTGCCAGTGTATGACTTTTCTGATGAAGAATTAGATATTTTTTCCGAATGGAAGGAGATATCATTGCAATGCACCTTAGGATGGTTGAGAGTGTTAATAAAGTGCAATGAGAGAGCACTTGCCAAGATGCGATCCAGTATTTTGGCAGTTCAAGAGGCGCCCATTAATGAAACTTCTGAGGTGTTATTTAATCAAAATATGAAAGAGATTAAAGTCAGGGTATCCAGAATTTAGTCAGATGTTATCCAGCATAAAAAGAAGAAATTTGTACATGATTCTAATGACTATAAAACTCGTAAAATCTTTTCCTGGCAATACAGTCCAAAGAGGGGGCATGGTCGATCTGGTTTCAGAAACAGCAAAACCCGCGCTGTGCGAGAGTCGTTGGTTTCATCTTCAGAGACAGTATTGGTTGGTAGGAAATGCGTTTCCTTTGACAATTTGAATGTAGAAATCAGCCCTCAACCCAGTGGTTTGAATGCCGCAGTGCCTTCTTCAAAGCCGTGTCCATCATAGGGAAAAGGGCGTGGACGACGCCTTCAGGGAAAGTGAAAATGGAGGTGATTTTGCCTGTTTTTTACTATAGAAATACACAAAATAAACTGATACCCAAGGTAGCAATGGGTGCACAATACAATGAAAGTCAGAGTCTCGATAAAACTCTTCTTTAATAGACCAAGCGATGTAGATAAAACAATGGTTAACAAAGATTAAGTGCATTCATCCACATAAAAGTGGACTTCATCAGAATATTGTTCATTAACCATGATCCATTATTTAAAAATTTTTTTGGCGCCAATTCCGCCATTTACAAAAATTTAAAGAAACATTGTATCATAATAAATGTACTAAAAACACTGCATGTATATGTATACAGATCAACACAAATGATCTCTATGTATCATTATAACAATAATAAAAACTTTACATTTATATATGTATGAATCAACGCAAATGATCTCTCGTATGCTCTATGTGAAATTCATAACACTGTCACATTCATGTTTGCTAACTGACAGTGCTGTAAAACCAACAACATATTATAATAATTTCTAGTATATTTGTCATAGTTCCATATATTATAAAATAAATAAAAATAAAAATGAAAACTACGTTTGATCAGTATACACTAATATACATATATCATACCTTATATGCAATCAAGTCAGATAGTGTCCCTATCCTATTGTACATGTGTAACTTCCCTAATCAATCTAACTACAAAATACAACTAACTACTGTTAATGTAACTCTAGAATGGGCTTTATGGTAATGTATTCATTAAGACCGGGTTCTCTGGCAGAGTCAGTCAATATCTGCCAAATTATTTCCTTTTTACTTAGCTGAGCTTTTAGATTACCTCCTCTAGTGTCAACTTTGTTCTGATCTATAATCCCAAATTTAAATGAATGTGTACTATCATGTATAGATATATGTCTATATAATGCATTTTTATTATCTTTACTCTTAAACTCTTAATTCTATAAAAATGGTCATAAATTCTTTTTTTGAGTTGATGTTCAGTTTTTCCTATGTAAAAACTAGGACATGTAGTACATTTAGCAAGGTGTATCATGTTTCTGCTGTTACAATTTCCATATCTAAAATGAACCCTTGTCTTAGTTATATTATCTAATATTATTTCCTTTGTATCAAGAATAGCAGAGCATTGTCTGCAACTTCCACATTTAGTCATATAGCTATCATTATTGATTTTAATTTGCATTAATGGGCCAAATTCAATTATTTTCTTTAAATTAACTCCCATTTTATATACAAAAATTGGTGCCTCTCCTACTATTTTCTTTATTTCATTATCACCCATCGGGATACTCCAATTATTTCTTATTATATTTTTCACATCTCGACCATAGGGGGAATATTCTAACACACATGCTCTGTTGTAAGCATTATCTGATTTAATGTCTAACAAATTCAAGTTCTTGACCAACTCTTTCCCTAAAAGAGGGGGATATTTTTCCCCATTCACTTATGACATATTTCATTACATCATTAAGCATATAGTTAGGGTAACCTCTGTTTTTAAACATATTTCCTATGTGATGTATTTCTTCTATCATATCTTGATATTTTGATGTCATTTGTGCAGCTCTGCCCCTTGAAAATATTTTTCAACATATGTCTTGGATGCTTGCTAGTTGCTGTTTTTGACTATGAACAACAACGAGGTTTTTCTTGTGCAGTTGTGAGTAAGGATTATGACTTTCTCTTTCATAATGATATGTATGTAGGTGAGGACTTGAGTATTATACATTTAATGGATTTATCATTGAATAATGACATTAAGAATGTCTTATGTAGAGACACTAAGTTCATACCAACCTGCATTCCCTCTATGGCTGATGTTATTTTGGAAGTCAAAGAATTTTGTAGAAAATTACATTTGAGAGCTTTTTTTTTCAAATAAAGGGGCAGATATAATGGATATTTCTGCAGATTCTAGTGATGTTTCACTACTGGAGAGTTCATTGTTTGATATTTCTATGCATGAAAATGAGTTGGTAAATATTTTTTCAGATGAAAATGTGTCTGATGAAACTGCCTCAGGATTTGAGTTCCATACTGGGAATGGAAGGTTTTTAGTACCTAAGATGCCCCATGTGAGTGAATTTGTTCCCCCTAGAACAACTACTAGTATTAATGTATTTGAAAGAGGATTGTGCAAACAAGTTGAAAGTGAATTTACTAGATTCAAAAGAAGTAACAAGCCACTGAATTTGTCTAAGGAAGAGTGGTTGGCACTCTGTGAGTTAAGAGGGCTAAGTGAAGATTATGTATTCACAAAGTCTGACAAAGGGGGAAATTGGGTAATTTTGTTGAGAGAAGTATAATACCATTGTTAATGGGCTACTATCTGATAGTAGTACTTATGTGAAATTGCCTACTAACCCTTTGTCAGAATTTAATACTGCTTTATTAGAGTTGTTAGAAAGGGGTGAACGTTTGGGATTTTTTGTCTCTGCTGATGTTAGAAAACTTTACATCAAGTGTCCTAAGGATGCAAAATTTTTTATTATCTCAAAGATTCATAAGAATTTAAGGGATCCACCAGAATGACCTATAGTGTCGGGTAAAGGTGCTTACCTGCAAAATGTGGGAATCCTTTTGGACTCATTATTGAAATGTCATCTTTCCAGAGTACCCTCTCATGTTAAGAATACCAAGGAAATCTGTGATTTTGTAGGTGGAACTCTATGGCAGGATGATTTTTATTGGGTCAGTGTTGACATCAGCTCTCTTTACACTTGCATCAAAACTAATTGGGGACTAGAGGCAGTTTCTAAAATATTAGGTGAGGGGCCCCGTATGAAGTACATAATCAATTTGTTGGAATTTTGTTTAACTCATAATTATTTTGAGTTTGATGGAAAATTTTTTCTTCAAAAAGAAGGTACGGTTATGGGTGCATCGTTTATTCCATCATACACTATTCTTTTCATGGCTTATTTTGAGAATATGTTTTTGTATCCAACTGAGGTCTTCTGTAGGAAGGTAGTGAAATACAAAAGGTACATTGATGATTTATTATTTTTATGCAGTGGTGACCCTAAAGAATTTGAGGTGTTCATCACTTGTTTGAGGGATAATCCATGTGGGTTGGACTTTACCTTTAATATTGATAGGAGAAGATTACAGTTTTTAGATTTGGGACTATATGTGGGCATGGATGGAAGGGTGCAGTGTAAGCCTTTTCATAAAGCTACTGTTGTAAACAATTTTTTTACATGCTTCCGGTATGCATAGTTCCCATCTAATCAAGTCTTTACCGCTAGGGGAATTTAAGCGCATTGCAAATAATACTTCAGACAAAGTTAAAATTTGAATATGATCTTGTTAAAGAAAGGTTATATGCACAGGGATATTCTTATGAGTTAATTAGAGAAGCAGGAAATAAAGTAGAAAAAGAATTTAAACTTGGAGTTCATAAAAAATGGTTACATTCGAATTGGAATATATTAGACAGGGAGAGAGATATCCAGCTGATCATGTGGATAAACAGGATGATGTCATATTTTTTGTTAATAGATATTCAGGTTTTTCACCAATTTAAAAACAGTTGGCAAATACGTTATGGTCTATTATAAGTAGGGATGAAAATTTAACTGACATATTTCCTAAGAAGGTTGTTTTTTCTCATGGAAGATTTCAAAATTTGAAAGAGATGTTAAGAACTAAGAGTAAAAGGAAGGAGGTAATAAATGCAGGTGCTTATGCCCATGGGAGATGTAAATTTTGTGAAAAAATCAGAAATTTGTATGGTAAGATGATCAATGGTAAAGTTATAGGGCTATTGATCATTTTGATTGTAACTCCTTTGGAGTTATTTACGTGATCAGTTGGAACTGTCCGTCACCAAAATGGTATATTGGACAGACTAAATGTAAGGTGAAATTAAGAATTATGGAACACCTTGGTGACATAAGAAATGGTAGGATGGACAGCCCCATAGCCCAACATTTTCATATTAAGCATGAAGGTTTGGTAGAAGGTTTCATTTTCAGTATAATTGCTAGACCTTATGGGATGGGGACAAGTAATATTAATTTTCAACAAAGATTATTGAGAATGGAATCCAAGTTTATTATTAATTATAATACTCTTTATCCCAATGGCATGAATCTTGAAATATAGATATATGAGCATTTTAGGTGAAATTATGATGTATTTTGATAATGTTTTGGGGTCAATTAAGTTAACAATGAATTATACATTAAAAAATGTTTAACAAACATTTAAAAATTATTAAAGATTATGGAAAAATGTTAAAAATTGTGAAATGTAAAGAGGTTGAAATGTTAAATGAATATTTATGTGTTTAAATATTTAATTATGTAATTGATTAATTAGGCATAATTAAGTTGATGTATAAACATGGCTGCTTCTGTGAGTAAAGTATTCCGTGAGAAGACAAAAGCTGAGGTACCAATAACAGTAAAGGATTATTTTCTGCAGTCTCTGCTGTCTTCCGTGTCTTTGTGTGTTTGCAACATGAGTAGTTTTCCTAGTTAATGGTGGGGTAGTTGAAGTTGACCATTATTAGGGTGTTTGATTGAACCCTAATATTTTCCAGTATATCAAGAAAAGAGGAGTGGGAATCCTGGGGCATGGTGGGGGATCTGTAGCAAGCTACAATTTGGATTGCAGTTTTTCCCAGAGTTAGTTGCACTTGGATAACCACGGATGCATTATGCTGCGCAACTAGCCTGGAGATGTGGGTATCCTTAATGAATATGGACACACCTCCAACTTTGGTGTTCTTGTCCAGGTTAGATGGCCGAAAGTATAGTATGAGTTATAGCCTGGTATTGCAGGGGTGCTCTCTAGAGCTTTGAACCAGGTCTCAGTCAATGCACAGATATCGATGTTCTCCATTTTAAGGAGTGCCTCAAATGAGTGCATTTTGAGATTTTAAACTTCTAGCATTGAGTAACATTACCCTCAGTTTTTGCTTGCCTTTTCCTGTTACTGTGGTGAATTTGTCATTTGAACCTTGCCTAAAAAAGGCACTATAGGGGTGGCAAGACCCTTAGCCAGTATCCAGAATCCCAGGGCTGACAGGTGCAGGCCATCTCTGGCAAAGCATCATGGTCTATCGACCATGTTGTCCCAGGAAGACAGATACTGGATCCCCTTAGAATGACATCAGAAGCTTAGCCAATTGTTGAAGTCAATCATTTTGTCCTTGTACTGCGGTATCATTCTGGGTGATGGCAGGATGCTACTCAGGGCTAGGGTCATACCTGCCCAGGCTACAAGATCAGAGAGCTCTTCCATGTCTCTTTTCATGTAGTCCAGGGAGATATGTCTCTGGTCATTCACACCAACATGGACAATGACAGAGTCATATTTGTACTTGTGGAGTGACCTGAGTGCATGGATTATGTGGCAGACCCTGGCACCCGCTGACAGTAACCTTCTCCTTGTTTAGCTTGGTGAGTGGGACATCAGTGTGCCTGACTATAGAGTCACCTCTGGCTAGTGTGTTGAGTACGTTGTTTTGCCTTATGGGCTGTGGTGTATTGGCACACTGAGTCTGTGGGCTATGTGTCATTTAGGTTGTGTTGGGGAGTGGAGGTTACTTGTGTTTCTGCTTTGGTGCTCTCTGTTGCTTGAGCAGATTATTATTGAGAGCCTCTGTGAATATTTTTGTGTTTCTCTTTGTGGATTTTGGTGGTGTAGGTTTAGTGGGACTATGTGATGAGCATGGTGTGGTGCAAGTGTTTATCTTCTCCTCTTGACTGTCAAGTTCAGTCTTGGTTGGAGAGAGCTTTACCTCCAGTTTGGCTAGATAAGTGCATCTCACAGGTTGTGGTGTTGGGTGGTAGGAGGAGAGGGTTGTCTGTGTACATGAGGCATTTGCTACATTGCCCCAAGATGCCCAGATTTATCAGATAGACAGGAAAGAACACTGGGGGCTGATCCTTGGACATGCCTGAATAAAAAATTACTTTCCTCTAGACAAGTGAGGAAAGTGAGTATAAGAGTTGTTTTTCTCTAAGCAAGTGAGGAAAGTAAGTACAAAAACGGTTTTCCTCTAGGTAAAGAAGAAGGTTACGTGTTGTAGTAATTTGTAGCTTAATTAGTGCTAACAACAAGTTATGAGCAAGTGCTGAGCACGAATAAGCAAATTCAAGTGCTAAAAATAAGAATCTGTACCTGGGTCTTGTGGTAGATAGGCAACCTAGTGTTTACCCCTCCCACTGATAATCTAGAATGCTTCCCTCCAACACAGAAAGGCTTGGGGGGCTCAGAAGCTTATAAACAGTCCTGCATACAGAAAATCTGTATCTGGAATAGTCTAGTTATAGAAAAGGTGGGAAACAAGTCCAAACGTGGGCTACGAAAGTTGAAAGAGATGGAAAAGCTGCCCAAATAGCCAATAAACTACAATTCTGGCCAGAAGCTACTTTTGTGGTAGATAGGCTACCTAGTGCTTACCACTCCCACTGATAACCTAGAAGGCTTCCCTCCAACACTGAAAGGCTTGGGGGGCTCAGAAGCTTACAAACAGTCCTGGGTACAGCAAATCTGTATCTGGACTAGACTAGTTACAGGAAGGATAGGATACAAGCACAAATGTGGGCTTCTAAACCATTCTACTGTTAACATTCTACTGATCCTCGGAAGTACTTATCAACATTCTGCCAAAAAAGCAAGCATTGATCAACATTCTACCAACTCCAGCCAGCACTTATTAACATTCTGCCTTTTCCAGCAAGCATTTATCAACATTCAACCAACTCCAGCAGGCATTTAACTACATTCTATGCTCTCCATCCAGCATTTATCAACTGTCTACTAAATCCAGTAAGCATTTACCAACAGTATTTGTACTCCAGCAAGCATTTATCAACCTCCTACCAAATTCAGCAAGGAGTTATTAACATTCTAGATAATAATAGCAAAATAGTCCAAAAATACACTGTAATGTATCACGGCTCACACAAGAACATGGACTGATATAATAACTGTTTTTTTTTTTTTTAATATAAAAAATGAACCACATAGGTTAAGCGGTTTCATCTACCACATGTAGACTTCATCAGAACACCATAGTGGTAGTACATTTCATTTAAATAGTATTAAAAGCCAATGGGAATGGACAATCAATTTGATTCATTACTTTGCATATTCATGACCTAATACATATTCATGCTAATACTTCCTTACCTACTCACATAAAAAACTACATATATTTGTTTACTTAAAAATGCTTAAATACTTAAGCCATCATAAGAATTCCTTACAGTTCTTGAACCTAACATGAAACATAATACTTGAAAATGTGTTTATAAAATAAATACAAATATAAACTTACTTAACTATTTATTGTATACATATTCAACACTGACTTAACCATTGGCTACATATATACAAAACCAGATTGTATCCAGGAATATCTCAAGAGTCTAGAATATAACTACCAATTCACTGTCTGGCTTCTAATAATGGTTTAGTAGAGATGTAATCATTCAAGCCAGGGGCTTTGGCTGCATTTAACAAAAGTTTCCATTTAACTTCCTTTTCCTCGAATATAGCCTTAATGTCCTCCCCCACGGGGTTTGGTTTTACTTGCTCCAAAATCGCAAATTTAAAAGAATGACTCTCACTGTTCATTTGAATATGTCTGTGTAATACATTATTATGATCCTTCCTTCTGATACAATAATTGTGATCATATATTCTATTCCTAAGTTGTCTGTCCATCTTCCCCACATAGAAACTCAGACAGGTAACACATTTGGCCAAGTATGTTATGTGCTGAGCACAACAGCTGCCTTTCTTAAACCAAATCTTGGTATGATTAACATTTTCTAGAGTAATTGCTTTCTCTTCCAGGAAATCCTGGCATTGTTTATAACACCTGCACTTCCTAGTGTGTCCCTCTTTTTTATATACCTAGATACTATGTTCCCTCTTTCAAATCTGAACTTTAAGTTATGTCCAGTCTTGTACACATATCTTGGATTTGTACCTAAATTTTTCTGTACCATGTCGTCACTTCTAAGTATGTTCCAATTGTAACTTGTAATGTCTTTTACTTCTGCATATGGATCATATTCGGCTATAAATGCCCTTTTATACTGTTTGTCATTATCCATATCCAACTTATCCGTATTCTTCTCTAACCCAACCCTAACAATGGACAATATTTCTTCCCCCACTTCTTTATAACATAACTACTAATGTCTCTAATAATGGATCTGGGGTACCCCTCTAATAGGGTCCCTATATATTAAATTTTGCTAACCATCTCACTATATTCTGAGGTCATTCTTGCAGCTCTTATAAAATACTCCTTTTTTGACTGGTCAGATGACAACATGTATATTCCAGATACGAATTGCTGAAGGTTTCCTTCCTATATAGCCTAGATTTAAATCCATAATTACCATTGGATATATATATGCATCTAGGTAGACTATACCTGTACTACTACAACTATGTGTAAATCTTAGAAAAAAAATAGTTCCATTCAAATGCTTAAAGGATTCAACCTCTTCTATTGTACCATCCCACAAAACAAATATGTCATCTAAAAATCTTATGTAACATAGTATTTTGCTATTGTATAGACTTCCAAAAATATGCTAATTTTCCCAGTCCAGAAGAACTAAATTGGCATATATCGGGGTGTAGGCCACACCCATAACAACCCCACTGGATTGTCTGTAGTACTCCCCTTCAAACATGATATAATTGAAATCTAGTATAATAGACATAAATTCTCCAAGTAAACATACCTTTTCCCAATCAAACCCCATATATGTCTGTATGCTTTTACTAAATCTTTTAAGACCTTCTTCCTTGGGGATACAGGAAATCAAGTCCACTACGTCAGTTGGTAAATATATAAGCCCCTCTTTCCATATTTCTGGTATTAAATGACCTAAAAAGTCCCACAAATCTTTAACAATATGTGGTACTCTTTCATGTACAGGTTTAAGCCAATTGTGAATAACTTTTCCAAAAGGAAAATTTTTGGACTTACTGCCTGAAATTGTTGGCCTATATGAGGCATCCAGTATATTTTTATGGATTTTCGGAATCCCTACTATGGTGGCTAGGACAGGGAATTCAACTCTTAAAAATGTGTATGTATTCATATCTATCCTATTATCTAAGAGAAATTCCTCTAAATACAAATCTATTTGTCTATGTCCTATATTGACTTCATTTAATGAGGAAACAGTGTACCTATAATCTTTATGTGACATTTCAAAAATTGTATTATTGTAATCATGAGTATCATTTTTTGCTACATCACCCCCTTTATTGGGTTTCATTACTCTAATATCAGTCTCATGACATAATTGTTGAAGTAATGCATTTTCTTCTTTACTTAAATTATACTTTACCCTCCGTTTCATGTATTTCCCCTGTAATTTATATAATTCTTCCTTAACAATTCTTATATAGGCCACTAAGGTGGGATGTAAAGGTGGTGTATACTTCCCATTTTTGTTTAAATCACCATTCAAATTATTCCCTTTGACATCTTGGAAGTGGGGGGCTAGATTCAATTTTCTTAAATATAATTTGAACTTAACTAAGACATCCACTATATTAAATTTCTAATATGGAACATATTTCTTACCTTTGGCAAATAGCCTGAAGTGATACTCTTCAAGCTGCAATTATGTATAGTTATAAATGTTGAATTTTCCCATACTAAACTGAACCACATTATGTTGCACTATCCCCACCTCTATGTCTCATTTATCCATTGTTCCTTGCCCGAGTATGGAGTCCTTTCTACCCATTTCTGTGGTCTCCCACCCCCCGGGAGTATAGCTGGTCTTTCCCTTCCAGTGATGCCGTTAACTAAAAAAGGCTTATTTCTAAAATTGCTTCCCTGATTATATGCCACTTTATCATTTTTGTACTTTTGCTATTAAAAATATCATATTGTTTCACCTACATTTTTTTCCATTGGTTAAATAATAAAGCCTTCTGAATGCTTTCATTTAGTTTTTCTACATTCTTTAACATATGATACAATTTATTATCTTTACATTTAATAATAAATTCCATGAATCTAAACCAAAATTAAAATATTACACTCTTTCATATTTTCATCAGTTAGGTCCATTCCCATTGGGTCTTTGAAATAGCATAGGCCCATAGGCACAATTTTTAGTTATAAACATTTACTAAGATAGGCATTATCCATCTGCAACCACCTTATAATGCCTAGCTGTTTACCAAAGTCATAAATTAAGTCCTTTAAAGTCTTGTCTTTCAATTCCTGTTTGTTATTAACAGGTCTGTCCTCAGTAAACAAATCATTTTTTTTAAAAATGAAATTTTGCTCTAAAAATGTTTCCAACCCAACAGAACATTTGCTGTCATCATTTCTTTGTGCAACATGTTTATTTCTGATATTATAAGTCATACTAGACGAGTCTGACACAGTACTTTTGTTGTTTTGTGCTGTAACTTTGGAGTATGTCTTAATTTGGGCCGCTCTCTTCAGCTTTGCCCCTGAATGCGTGTACATGTCCTCCGAGTTGCCACCCGTACAAGATGCCCTAGGTTCTCCTTCCATAAGCACATCACACTGGCTTGCCTTAAGAGGGTCTGGTACCACTACAATGTTCTTTCTCACACTCCACTTGGCCATTCTGCAATGAAAACTCGGCCCTGCCTTCCTCACCATGTCACAATGACATCAGACAGCTGGGTTGGGTTCACTCGGCTGGTTTGACTGACTGAACAAATTAATCAGCCTCGTAAGCTCTCCCTTTAGAATATCCAGCTGACACTGTAAATGGTGGATATCATCTCACCTTACCGGTGAAAACATGGATGGAATTTTGTCTAGTGAGTCCATGATACCCACTACTAATAAAAATTCACAAAGTTTCCCCAACCCAATAAAAACAAAATAGTCCAAAAATACACTGTAATGTATCACAGCTCACACGAGAACAGGGACTGATATAATAACTGTTTTTTTTTTTTTTAATATAAAAAAACAAACCACCTAGGTTAAGCGCTTTCATATACTAGATGTAGACTTCATCAGAACATCATAGTGGTAGTACATTTAATTTAAATAGTATTAAAAGCCAATGGGAATGGACAATCAATTTGATTCATTACTTTGCATATTCAAGACCTAATACATATTCATGCTAATACTTCCTTACCTACTCACATAAAAAACTACATATATAGATGTGAATGCATACAAATTTTTAAGAGTTGAATTCCCTGTCCTAGCCACCATAGTAGGGATTCCAAAAATCCATAAAAACATACTGGATCCCCCATATAGGCCTATAGTTTCAGGCAGTAAGTCCAAAACCTTTCCTTTTGGGAAAGTTATTGACAATTGGCTTAAACCTGTATATGAAAGAGTACCACATAATGCTAAAGATTTGTGGGACTTTTTACGTTGTTTAAAACCAGAAATATGGAAAGAGAGGCTTATATAATTAACAATTGGCATAGTGGACTTGTTTTCCTGTATCCCCAAGGAAGAGGGTCTTGAAAGATTTAGTAAAAGCATACAGAAATATATGGGGTTTGATTGGGAAAAGGTATGTTTACTTGGAGAATTTATGTCTATTGTATTGGATTTCAATTATATCATGTTTAAAGGGGAGTACTATAGACAATCCAGTGGGGTTACTTTAGGTGCAGCCTGCTCCCCAATATATGCCAATTTAGTTCTTCTGGACTGGGAAAATGAGCATATTTTTGGAAGTCAATACAATAGCAAAATACGATGTTATACAAGATTTTTGGATGACATATTTGTTTTGTGGGATGGTACAATAGAAGAGGTTGAATCCTTTAAGTATTTGAATGGAACTAGTTTTTTTTTCTAAGATTTACACATAGTTGTAGTAGTACAGGTATAGCCTACCTAGATACATATATATCCAATGGTAATTATGGATTTAAATCTAGGATATATAGGAAGGAAACCTTCAGCAATTCGTATCTGGAATACACAAGTTGTCATCCGACCAGTCAAAAATGGAGTATTATAAAGGGGCAATGTATCAGAGCTGCAAGAATGACCTCAGAATATAGTGAGATGGTTAGTGAAATTGAATATATAGGGACCCTATTTGAGGAGAGGGGGTACCTCAGATCTATTATTTGAGACATTAGTACTTGTGTTATAAAGGAGTGGGGGAAGAAATATTGTCCATTGTTAGGTGTTGGATTAGAGAAGAATACGGATAAGTTGGATATGGATAATGACAAACAGTATAAAAGGGCATGTATAGAATACAATACATGTGCAGAAGAAGTAAAGGACATTGTAAGTAACAATTGGAATATACTTAGAAGTGACGACATGATACAGGAAAGGTTGAGTACAAATCCAAGATATGTGTGCAAGACTGGACAAAACTTAAAGTTCATTTGGAAGAGGGAACATAGTATCTAGGTATGTAAAAAAAGAGGGACACACTAAAAAATGTGGGTGTTGTAAACAATGCCAGGATATCTTGGACGAGATAGCAATTACCATAGTAAATGTTAATCATACCAAAATTTGGTTTAAGAAAGGCAACTGTTGTTCCCAGCACATAATATACTTGGCCTAATGTTTTACCTGTCCAACTTTCTATATGGGGAAGATGGACAGGCAACTTAGGAATAGAATATATGATCACAATTATTGTATCAGAAGCAAGGATCATAATAATGCATTATACAGACATATTCAAATGAATAGTGAGAGTCATTCTTTCAAATTTGCTATTTTGGAACAAGTAAAACCAAACCCTGGGGGGGGGGGGGCATTGAGGCTATATTAGGGGAAAAGGAAGTTAAATGGAAGCTTTTTGTTAAATACAGTCAAAGCCCCTGGCTTGAATGATTACATCACTACTAAACCATTATTAGAAGCCAGATAGTGAATTGGTAGTTATATTCTAGACTCTTGAGGTATTCCTGGGTACAATATGGTTTTGTATATATGTATCTAATGGTTATGTCAGTGTTGAATATGTATACAATAAATAGTGAAGTAAGTTTATATTTGCATTTATTTTATAAACACATTTTCAAGTATTATGTTTTATGTTAGGTTCAAGAAATGTAAGGAATTCTTATGATGGCTTAAGTATTTAAGCATTTTTAGTAAACAATTATATGTATTTTTATGTGAGTAGGTAAGGAAGTATTAGCATGAATATGTATTAGGTCATGAATATGCAAAGTAGTATACAAGAAATAGTGAAGTAAGTTTACATTTGTATTTATTTTATAAACACATTTTCAAGTATTATGTTTCATGTTAGGTTCAAGAACTGTAAGGAATTCTTACGATGGCTTAAGTATTTAAGCATTTTTAGTAAACAATTATATATAGTTTTTTATGGGAGTAGGTAAGGAAGTATTAGCATGAATATGCATTAGGTCATGAATATGCAAAGTAATGAATCAAATTGATTGTCCATTCCCATTGGCTTTTAATTTCTATTTAAATGAAATGTACTGCTACCACTATGATGTTCTGATGAAGTCTACATGTGGTAGATGAAACCGCTTAACCTCTGTTGTTCATTTTTTTATATTTAAAAAAAATAAACAGTTGTTATATCAGTCCGTGTTCTCGTGTGAGCCATGATACATTACAGTGTATTTTTGGACTATTTTGTTGTTACTGAGTTGGAGATATGCTGTACTTTGTGTATTTTTTTTAACATTCTGCATACTCTAAGAAGCATTTAACAACATCCTACCATTTCACCGAGCATTTATTAATATTCTACTGACTCCAGCAAGCATTTATCAACCTTCTGTCAACACTGCCCAGCAATTATCAACCTTCTATGTACTCCAGAAAGCATTCATCAGCATTCTACCAAGTTTTTCAAGCATTTATTAACATTCTACCTACTCCAGCAACCATTTATCAACATTCAGCAGACTTGAGCAAGCATTTATTGACATTCTATGTACTTCAGCAAGTATTTATCAATATTCTTCTACCTCCATCATGCCTTTATCAACATTCTATCAACTGTAGGAAGCATGTTTAAACATTTTGATCCTAGGAAGCACTTATCAACATTCTGCCAAACCAGCAAGCATTGATCAACATTCTGTTATCTCCTCCAAGCATTTAACAAAATTTTATCAACTGCAGCCACTATTTATCAACACTCTTAATACTCCAATCCCAACATGCATTTATCAACATTCTACATGCTGCAATAAGCATGTATCAAAATCTGCCAACTCCATCATGGATTTATCAATATTCTATGTACACTAGTAATCATGTACCAAGATTCTAGTAAGTCTGTCATGCATTTATAAACATTCTATGTACTCTAGCATGCATTTATCAAGATTCTGCCAACTCCAGACAGCAATTATTAAAATTATACCTTTTCCAGCAAGCATTTATCAACATTCTACCAACTCCAGCAGGCATTTAACTACATTCTATGCTCTCCATCCAGCATTTATTACCTGACTACTAAATCCATCAAGCACTTACCAATATTATTTGTACTCCAGCAAGCATTTATCAAATTTCTATCAAATTCAGGAAGGAGTTATTAACATTCAGCATACTCTAGGACGCATTTAATGACATCCTACCCATTCCACTGAATATTTATCAACATTCTTCGCATTCCAGCAAGCATTCATCAGCACTCTACCAGATTTTGCAAGCATTTATTACCATTCTGCCTACCCAGCAAGCAAGCATTCATCGGCATTCTACCAAATTTTGCAAGCATTTATTACCATTCTACCTACTCTAACAACCAGGTATCAACATTCACCATACTCAAGCAAGCATTTATCAATATTCTTCTACCTCCATCATGCCTTTATCAACATTCTATCAACTACACAAGCATGTTTAAACATTCTACCAACTCCAACAAGAATTGTTCAAAATTCTACACATTCTGGGAAGCATTTATCAAAGTTCTGCAAACTCCAACAAGTATTCATCAATATTCTATGTACTCCAGCAAGAATTTATCAACATTCTACCCAGAAAAGAAAGTGATTATCAAGCTTCAAGAAACTCCCAAGCCTTTATCAACATTCCACCAACTCAGCCAAAGCATTTATGTAAATTCCACTTACTATAGAAAGCATTTGTCAACATTCTATCAGCTGCAAAAAACATTTATCAACATTTGGTCTACACCAGCAAGCATGTATCAACATTGTATGTATTCCAGAAAGCATTTATCAACATTCTGCCAACTTCAGTAAGGATTTATCAACATTACACGCACTCCAACAAGCAATTCTCAACATTTGACCAACTCCAGTAAGAATTTATCAAATTTTACCTTCAACAGCAAACATTTATTGGTAGAATGTTGTTAAATGTCTGTTGGAGTTAGCAGAATGTTGACAAATGTTTGCTGGAGCTGATAGTGACAGAACACTGATAAATGCTTGAAGTCTGTATAGTGTTGAAAAAGCTTGCTGGAGTTCATAAAATGGTGGCAAATGCTTGCTGTAGATGATAAAATGTTAATAAATAATAACAAGAGAAAGTAGGATGGTTAAAATTGCTTTCTGCAGAAGTTAGAATGTTGAAACTTTTTGTGGGAGTAAGTAGAATGCTGATAAATGCTTGCTGGAGATGGTAGGATGTTGATAGCTGTTGGCTGAAGAGCATAGAATGTTGATAAATGCTTGATCCAGTTGGTAGAATGTTGATTAATGCTTGCTGGAGATGGTGAATGCTTACAGAGTTGGTAGAATGCTGATAAATGCTTGTTGGATTACTTAGAATGTTGATAAATTATTGTTGGGGTTGGTAGAATGTTGATAAATGATTGCTGGAGTACGTAGAATGTTGATAAATGATTGATGGAGATGGTAGAATGTTGATAAATGCTTGCAGATGTATGTAGAATGTTGATAAATGCTTTCTGGATTTAGTAGAATGTTGACTTTATTTTACCCACTTCAGCAAGCTTTTTTAACATTCATCTTACTTTAGTATGCATTTATTAACATTCGACTGATCCTAGGAAGCACTTATGAACATTCTGCCAAAACAGTAAGTATTGATCAACAGCCTAATATGTCCTGCAATCATTTACCAACATTCTATCAACTGCAGCCACCATTTATCAGCACTATTAGTAATCCATTGTGTGTATCTACATTCTACCAACCCCAACATGCATTTATCATGATTCTACAGACACAAGCAAGTATGTATCAAAATTTACCAACTCCAGCAAGGATTTATCAGCATTCTGCATAAACTATCAAGCATTTATCAACATTCTACCAAGTCTGTCAAGCATTTATCAACATTCAGTGCACGCTAGCATGCACTTATCAACATTCTACCAACTCAAGCCAGCATTTATTAACATTCTACTTTTTCTAGCAAGCATTTATCAACATTCTACCAACTCCAGCAGACATTTAACTACATTCTATGCTCTCCAACCAGTATTAATCAACTATCTACTAAATCCAGCAAGCATTTACCAACATTATTTGTACTCCAGCAAGCATTAATCAACCTCCTACTAAATCAAGGAAGGAGTTAATGTTCTACATACTCTAGGAAGCATTTAACGACATCCTACCCATTCCACTGAGGATTTATCAACATTCTTCTGACTCCAGCAAGCATTTATCAACCTTCTATCAACTCTGCCCAGCAATTATCAACATTCTGTGTACTTCAGCAAGCATTCATCAGCATTCCACCAACTTTTGCAAGCATTTATTAACATCTACCTACTCCAGCAACCATTTATCAACATTCAACATACTTGAGCAAGCATTTATCAACATTCTTCGTACTTGAGCAGGTATTTATCAATATTCTTCCACCTGCACAATGCATTTATCAACATTCTGTCAAGTGCAGCAAGCATGTTTAAACATTCTACCAACTCTAGCAAGAATTTATCAAAATTCCACACACTCTAGAAATCATTTATCAAACTTCTACCAACTCCAACAAGCATTCATCAGCATTCTGTGTATTCCAGCAAGCAATTATCAACATTCTACCCAGAAAAAAATGATTATCAAGTTTCTACAAATGCCAACAACATTTATGAACATTCCACCAACTCAGCCAAGGGTTTGCCAACATTCTACCTGCTCCAGTAAGCATTTATGCACATTCCACTTACTATAGTAAGCATTTATCAAGGTTCTATCAGCTGCAAAAAGCATTCATCAACATTTGGCCTACATCAGCAAGCATGTATCAACATTGTATGTATTCCAGGAAGCATTTATCAACATTCTACCAAGTTCAGCAAGGATTCATCAACAGTCCACATACTCCAGCAAACATTTCCCAACATTCTACCTACTCCAGTAAGCATTTATACCATTTCTACTTCCACCAGCAAACATATATCAGCAGTCTATCTATTTCAGTAAGAATGGTGACTGGATAACAGAATGTTGATAAATGCTTGCTGGAGTAGCAAGAAGTAAATGCTTGGTTGAGTAGGTAGAGTGCTCATAAATACTTGTGGGAATATATGGAATTTTGATTAATGCTTTTTGTGGTTGATAGAATGTTGATAAATGCTTGTTGGAGTTAATAGAATGTTGATCAATTCTTCCTGGAGTCAGTAGAATGTTGATAAAATCTTGTTGGAGTTGGTAAAATGTTGAAAATGCTTGCTGGAGATGACAGAATGTTGACAAATGATGGCTGGAATAGGGAGAATGTTGATAAATCCCTGGTGGAACAGACAGAAAGTTAATAAATGCTTGATGGAGTACATATAACATTGATAAATAATGGCCAAAAATCAATAGAATGTTGATAAGTGCATGTTGGAGCAGATTAAATGTTGACAAATGCTTCCTGGAGTTGGTAGAGTGTTAAACATTGCTTGCTGGAGTCAGTAACATGTTATAAATTCTTGCTGGAGTTGGTAGAATGTTGAAAATGTCTGCTGGAGATGATACAATGTTGCTAAATGGTTGTTGGGGTACATAGAATGTTGACAAATTCTTCTTCAAGTTGGTAGAATGCTGATAAATGAGTGCCGGAGTTAGTGGAATGTTGAACAATGTTTGCTAGACTCACTGGAATGTTGACAAATTCTTACTGGAGTTGGTAGAATGTTGAAAATTTTTGCTGGAGATAATAGAATGTTGACAAAAGCTACCTGGAGAACATTGAATGTTGATAAAGGCTTGCTGGAGTAGGAGGAATGTTGATAAATGCCTGGTGGAGTAGGTAGAATGTTAATAAATACTTTAGGGAGTACATAGAATGGTGATAAATAATTGCTGGAGTTGGAAGAAAGTTAGTACATTTTTTTGACTTGGTAGAATTATTTATTTATTTATTTACTGACATTTGTTAACCAGGTTAGTCCAGCTGAGCCAATGACCCATTTTCAGTAGAGACCCAAGGAGAAAAGCACAAGTTACAATATAGTAAACTATACACAAAAAGTTTGGTTTGCAAATGCATACCAATTGCAATTTGACCTACACTACATACATATTGCAGTTTGACATAAAAATACAAAGAAATATCCCCCCCCCTTTTTTATTAAAAAAGTTATGAAGTGATGTAGTAATGTGCATGCATGGGGTTAGAAGGGTATTAGGAGGCAGATTAAAATGCTAAGGAAAATATGATTAGACAAAGGAGAGTAGTGGAGATTAGGTAATGTAATGACAGGTGCAGGTTTTGGTGTTAACTAAATGAAGTCTGAGTTCTTTCTTAAAGTGTATAGGCCAAGTAATGGAGCGTATGTGGAATGGAAGTTTATTCCAAGCTAGGGATACAATGGATTTATACAGTAGTTTACCAATAGTTTTTTTTTGGTTTGTAGACATCACAGAGTTGCTGATTAGTGGTACAGAGTGGGAGTATAGGTGGATACTAAGGAGGAGAGAGCAGGGCAGGAGGATGGTTTATAGAGTATGGAGTGAGTAATTTGAAACTGAGATAGAAGGAGTTGTGGAAGTTCAAGCCAGTGAAGAGAGTTGAGTACAAGGCAATGGTGTGAGTTATAAGGAGAATTTGTGAAAACTCTTACTTTTTTGTGGTAAGTTTGTTGGAGTTTGGCCAGGGTAGTGGACTGAATATTAGTTAGGATTGGGGTGGCATAGAGAAGGGAGGGGAAATGAAGAGCATGTGCCAAGGAGAGTCTAGCATTTAAGGTTAAGAATTTATGGTATCGATAGAGCAGACACAATTTTTGGTGAGTCTTTTTTATACTTTGAAGGATATGTAGGTTAAACTTGAGTTCTTCATCAATGGCACCTAGAAGCTTTGTGTGGGAGTCAGGTTGTATGGTGGTGTTATTGGAGGATGTGATGAGAAAGGTAGATTTAAGGTGAGTGGGAGAATGAGGGAGGAATAGCAGGAGTTTAGTTTTTTTGGGCTTCAAGATGAGTAGATTATCAGACAGCCACTTTTCAATGGATAGAAAGGTGTCCTGGGTAAGAGTGTGGAGATCAATGATATTGCTGGAAGTGAAGATAAGAGTAGAGTCATCAATGTATTGAATTAGAGCAGATTGTTTGCAGGAAGTATGAAGTTCATTAGTAAAGATATTAAACAGGAGGGGACCCAAGATGGACCCTTGGGGTACCCCAGTAGTAACTGGGAGGTAGGGTGAGCAGGAGGAGAGCCATCAAACAGATTGTTGTCTTTGAAACAGGTAACTAGAGAAAAAGGCTAGGGTGGAAGGAGATTGAGTTTAGAAAGTTTGGTTAGAAGTAAAGGCTGAGAGCTAGTGTCAAAGGCTTTAGAGAGGTCAAGGAAAAGGCAGGATACAAGGTGATTTTTATCATGGGCCTCAGCTATTGTATGTGTAAATGACAGGAGGGCTATTGTAGTGCTATGGTTTGGGCGGAAGCCATGTTGAGTGGATGTGAGAAGGGTATGGTGGAGGACATAATTTAGGAGTTGTAAGTCTATACATTTTTCAAGTATCTTGGAAAGAGGAGAGAGGATAGCAATTGGTCAAAAGTTTGATGGGTTATTTGAGTTCCCACATTTATGCAGGGGGATGGTGAAGAAGGACTTCCAAATCTCTAGGATTGTTGCTTCCTGAATAAATCTATTGATTAGTAGGGATACTGGATAGGCTATGGATTCAGCAGCTAATTTGAGGAATGTGGATGGGAGATTGTCTGAGGAGAGGGAGAGCAGGGTTTAAGCTTTAGTAGGAGTGATTTAATGAAGGAGGTTGGAACTGATTGAAAGGAGACAAGGTTATAGCTGTGTGGGCTTGGAGGGGTAGAGGGAGTAATACTGTTGGAATTGGAGGGTGTAAGCTTCAGGACAGTTTCAATGAAGTGTCTGTTGAGAAGGGTAGCAGTTTTTAGAGGAGTGTTATTTGAGAAAGGGGATGGATTAGAAGGGCATCCAGGATTGCAAAGTTTATTTAAGGTAGTCCAAAATTTCTTTGGATTGGTTTTACTGTTAGTCTGGGGAGAGTTATAATAGGATTATTTGTCATTGATGACATGTTTTTTGACAAGTTTCTGAAATTCTTTAAACTTTTGAAATAGGGGAGGTTGTTTGCTCTTAGTCCGGGCTTTCCAAGTAATATCACCTTTATGCATGATGGATCTAGTTTCTTTAGAAAGCCAGGGAGCAAAATTAGATGTAATTCGAATTCACCTGGAAGGGGCAGGGGAGTTAAGGGTATCTAAGTATATTTCATTAAACTTAAGCACTGCTTCATCGATAGGTATCTGTTTGAGGATGGGCCAGTCAATATTAGAGAAAACTGAATTGAATTGGTGGTATTAAAGTTGTAGAGTTTATGACACTCTCTGTAAGAGTGTGGTTCAGTTACTTTGATAGAGTGTCGTAGGATGGAAGAAGGAAGATGGTCACTCAAAGTGCTAGGTAAGGTAGTTGGATTGTGATAAAGGCTAAGAGAGTTAGTGAGGATCCAGTTGATGGTAGAGTTGGATGAAGTGGTATTGTGTAGGTGAGTTGGGGATGTTATCAGTTGGTGGAATTCCTAAAGGTTAATACTGAGGTGTGGGGAATCTGTAGAAATGTTGTTTCAGTTGATGTTAACATCACCTACGATGAAGATTTAATAGGGTATATTGTCTTAGAAGCAGGATAGGATAGATTCCAGGATAGGTATATTTTTTCCAGGAGGGATATATTTTATATATTTATATATATATATATATATATATATATATATATATATATATATATATATAGAGAGAGAGAGGCAATGGCAAATTTCTTATGGGGGTTGAGATGACAGTTAAGAATGACAAGTTCAACTGGGTGGACATTTGCAATAGGGATGGTGATAGTGCAGAGGTTAAGACTATCAGAATGGAGGATGGCAACACCACCGCCCTTTTTTGAAAGTCTGTGACAGCAGTATATATTATAGCCTGGAAGTATTTCCTTGTTTGTTATGTGGAGTTTTAGCCAAGTTTCAGATATGGCTAGAATTTGAGGGGTGGTGTGGGCAATCCAGGAATGTAGCTCAATGATTTTGCTAGTAAGACTTTGTATATTTAGGGAATAGGTAAAGAGCTGTTTGTGTTGTAAGGTTTGGTATTAGGGAGGATGAGGAGGGTGTGAGAGGTGGGAAGTTTGGGGTTGCAGGGGCTGTTACAGGGTGTAAAATTATGGAGAGTGGAGGGGACAGGATTGGGGTGAATGTCACCAGTGAGAAGTATATTGCTAGGAAGTGAAGTATGTTGTTCTAGTAAGAAGAAATGGTGAAGTCTTTGGATTTATATGAAAGAGGGTAGTTCTTAAATATAATACATTTATGAAAGCCGCTTAAGGTGAAGTTGAACAGAGATGGGGAGATTAAGATGGGGTGAGATGGAGGCGAAGGTGTGGGAATCCATGTGGTAGGAGAGCATTGGAAAGGCTCGGAAAGGTTTGTGTGATAGGAGGTTAGAGTAGAGAGCAGTGTTAGAATTGGGAAAGCAAAGTAAAAAAGTACCATATTAGGTTGTGTGGTGAGTAAAGGAGAGCTTTGAGAGTATTATCTGGTTTCGTAGCAGGAGTTGATATAGTAAATAGTGGAGTAAAGGTTGTGTGAGTAGCTGGCATGAAGTGCAGTATGAGTAGCTGAACTGGACAGGAATGGGAGGGATTGGTAGTAATGGGGAAGTGGGGTTTGAGAGATTGTTTAGGACAGGAAGGGAAAGGATGATAGTAATCAGGAAGTGGAGTCTGAGAGGTTGTTTAGGACAGGAAGGGGATGGACTGGATAGGGTAAAGGTAATTAAAATGGGGTGGTTGGGAATATGGGTAGGGTAGGGAAGTGAAGAGAGCCAAGTGCAGTGAGGGCAAATGGAGCGGGACCACACCTGCAGTGACCACAGAAATCCCCAAGACAGACAATCAGTGAAGCTGATAAACTTGGTCTAAGAAGAGGCAGGAGAAGCTGGAAGGAGTAGAGAACAGGCACAGGGAGAAAGACTGAAAGGGTTGCTAGTCAAGGAGATATCAGGATTAAGTAAGGAAAGCTACCTAAAGTCAGCAAGATAGAGTAGTGCAGGAGGGCAGGTAAGAGAGAGAAATAGCCAGAGATGGGAGCATAGAAAAATAGGGAACTTAAGAGCAAGAATAGCTGTAGAAGGCAGGGGAGAAGGAGAACCTGAGTAGCTGGAAAATGGAGGACTAGGTAGCAGCCTGGAGATGTGCAGGAAGCAGCAACCAATGGAGAAATATAAGAACAGTACTGGTAAGGTATTTAGTAATAACCTTTAACAGGACATACTTCCAAATTATACCCAAAATATACATTGGAGAGAGGCAGTCTTCAGTTTGGACTAGGGCACATGCAGGTAGTTTCCAAGCAGGGTAAGCCAGTGGACCTGAGAAGGGAGTCTGTACTAACCTAAATAAAAAGAAAGAAGAGGAGGTGAGCAGTTAGGAAAATTGAAGGACCAAGTAAGAGTGAAAGGCTGGAAGGGTAGTAGAGTGTATATGAGAGGGAAGTATGATAAGTAAGGGAGTGAGGGAAATGGAAATAGTAGGTACTGTATGGGAGAAAGATAAAATGCAGTAGTGTGTGCTGTATGGGTTTGAAATAAATGCAACAGTGAGAGATAGTAAGAGCTGAAATGTGACAGTGGTCTATGATAGAAAGGAGAGCCCCTGAGAAGGTGGGAAAGACTGGGAAGAAGTGACAGTAGGTAAGAGACTGGGGCTTATAGTGATGAGTGGGATCATGCAGAGTGGCCTAGGTATATTAATAATTAGCAGAGTAAAGTGTGTAAGAGAGACAACGGAGCAACAGTACTACAAACAAATATAGTTCTGTTGAGAAAGGGAACAGTATTATATAAAATGCTATTTAGTTCAATGGATCAGACCTTGGAGCAGCAGTACAAAAATAAGACTACAGTTTAGTTAAAGAAGCAGCAGTACAATTTAGAAATGCAGTTTAGGTCAACAATTCAGCAGTGCGAATTCTAAATGCACTGCAGTTTAAGAAGATGGCAAGTTTCAAATAATAAAGTAAACTACTAAAATACAATAGAATGTTCATAAGTTCTTGCTGAAGTACACAGAACTTTGATAAATGCTTGGCAGAGGTAGTAGAATGTTGATAAATGCTTGCTGGAGTCAGTAGAATTTTGATAAATACTAGCTGGAATTGGTAGAATGTTAAATGTTTGTTGTGTTGGAGTTAGAATGTTGACAAATGTTTGCTGGAGCTGGTAGCGATACAATATTGATAAATGCTTGATGGGTTCTATACAATGTTGAAAAGGCTAGCTGAAGTTCATAGAATGGTGACAAGTTCTTGCTAGAGATGGTAGAAGGTTGTTAAATAATAGCAAGAGAAAGTAGAATGGTGAAAAATGCTTGCTGGTGAAGGCAGAATGTTGAAAATGCTTGTAGGAGTAGGTGGAATTCTAATAAATACTTGCTGTAGATGGTAGGATATTGATAAATGCCGGCTGGGGGCATAGAATGTTGATAAATGTTTGCTGCAGCTGGTAGAATGTTGATTAATGCTTGCTGAAAATGTTGAATACTGACAAATGCTGCCAAAGTTGGTAAAATGTTGATAAATGCTTGTTGGATTACTTAAAATGTTGATAAATGCTTGCTGGAGTTGGTAGAATGTTGATAAATGCTTGCTGGAGTAAGTAGAATGTTGACTTTATTTTACCCACTTCAACAAGCTTTTGTACCATTCCACTGACTTTAGTATGCATTTATTAGCATTCTATTTATCCTATGAAGCACTTCTCAACATTCTGCCAAACCAGCAAGCATTGATCAACATTCTAGTATCTCTACCAAGCATTTAACAACATTATATGTACTGCAGTCACCATTTATCAACACTCTTAATACTCCAGCAAGCATGTAGCATCATTCTACCAACCCCAGCATACATTTAACAACATTCTACATACTCCAGCAAGAATGTATCAAAATCTACCAACTCCATCAAGGATTTATCAACATTGGATGTGCTCTGGTATGCATTTATCAACATTCTGCTCACTCCAGCCAGCAATTATTAACATCTACCTTTTCCAGCAAGCATTTATCAACATTCTACCAACTCCAGCAGGCATTTAACTACATTATGTGCTCTCCATTCAGCATTTATCACCTGACTACTAAATCCAGCAAGCACTTACCAACATTATTTGTACTCCAGGAAGCATTTATCAACCTCCTACCAAATTTATTAAGGCATTATTACCATTCTACATACTCTAGGAAGCATTTAATAACATCCTACGCATTCCACTGAATATTTATCAACATTCTAAGTACTCCAGCAAGCATTCATCAGCATTCTACCAAAGTTTGCAAGTATTTATTATCATTCTACCTACTCCAGCAACCATGTATCAACATTTAACATACTTGATCAAGCATTTATCAACATTCTATGTACTTTAGTAAGTATTTATCAATATTTTTCTGCCTCCATCATGCCTTTATCAGCATTCTATCAACTGCAGCAAGCATGTTTAAACATTCTACCAACTCCAGCAAGAATTTATCAAAATTCTACACACTCTAGGAAGCATTTATCAAAGTTGTGTAGACTCCAACAAGCATTCATCAACATTCTGTGTACTCCAGCTAGCATTTATCAACATTCTACCCAGAAAAAAGTGATCAAGCTTCTAGAAACTCCAACAAGCCTTTATCAACATTCCACCAACTCAGCCAATGGTTTGCCAACATTCTACCTTCTCCAGTAAGCATTTATGTACATTCCCCTTACTATAGTAAGCATTTATCAACATTCTATCAATGCAAAAAGCATCTAGCAACATTTCACCTACAACAGCAAGCATGTATTAACATTGTATGTATTCCAGAGAGGATTTAACAACATTCTACCAACTTCAGCAAGGATTTATCAGCATTCCACATACCCCAGAAAGCATTTCACAACATTTACCAACTCCAATAAGCATTTATCACATTCTACCTCCAACAGAGGCATTTATCAACATTCTATGTATTTCAGCAAAGATGGTCCTGGTGAACATAGAATGTTGATAAATGATTACTGAAGTAGCAAGAATTAAATTCTTGGAGGATTAGGTAAAATATTCATAAATACTTGTGGGAGTATATAGAACTTTGATTATGGGCTTGCTGAAGTCAGTAAAATGTTATACATTCTTGCTAGAATGTTGAAAATCATTGTTGGAGATGAAAGAAAGTTGCTAAATGCTTGTTGGGGCACACAGAATGTTGATAAATTCCTCGTCAAGTTGGTAGAATGTTGATCAATGCTTGCTGGACTCACTGGAATGTTGATAAATTCTTGCAGGAGTTGGTAGAATGTTGAAAATGCTTGCTGGAGATGATAGAATGTTGACAAAAGCTGCCTGGAGAACATAGAATGTTGATAAAACCTTGCTGGAGTAGGAGGAATGTTGATAAATGCCTGGTAGAGTAGGTAGAATGTTGATAAATACTTGAGGGAGTACATAGAATGTTGATAAATAATTGCTGGATTTGGAAGAAAGTTAATACATTTTTGTTGGACTTGGTAGAATGTTCATAAATGCTTGCTGAAGTATGTAGAATGTTGATAAATGGTTGGTGGAAGTGGAAGAATGATTGACAAATACTTGCTGGAGTCAGTAGAATCTTGATAAATACTAGCTGGAATTGGTAGAATGTTAAGTGTTTGTTGGAGTTAGCAGAATGTTGACAAATGTTTGCTGGAGCTGATAGCGATAGAATGTTGATAAATGTTTGATGGGGTCTGTACAATGTTGAATAATCTTCCTGGAGTTCGTAGAATGGTGGCTAATGCTTGCTGTAGATTATATAATGTTGATAAATAATGGCAAGAGAAAGTACAATGGTGAAGATTGCTTGCTGGAAAAGGTAGAATGTTGAAAATTCTTGTGGGAGTAGGTAGAATGCCGATAAATGCTTGCTTGAGATAGTAGGATGTTGATAAATGTTGGCTGAAGAACATAGAATGTTGATAAATGCTTGCTGCAGTTGGTAGAATATTGATTAATACTTGCTGGTAATGGTGAATACTGATAAATGCTGCCAGAGTTGGTAGAATGCTGATAAATGCTTTTTGGATTACTTAGAATGTTGATAAATTCTTGTTGGGGTTGGCACAATGTTGATAAATGATTGCTGGAGATGGTAGAATGTTGATAAATGCTTGCTGAATTATGTAGAATGTTGATACATGCTTTCTGGATTTAGTAGAATGTTGACTTCATTTAACCCACTTCAGCAAGCTTTTGTAACATTCCACTTATTTTAGTATGCATTTATTAAAATTCTTGCAGGAGTTGGTAGACTGTTGAAAATGCTTGCTGGAGATGATAGAATGTTGGCAAAAACTGCCTGGAGAACATAGAATGTTGATAAAACCTTGCTGTAGTAGGAGGAATGTTGATAATTGTCTGGTAGAGTAGGTAGAATGTTGATAAATACTTGAGGGAGTGCATAGAATGTTGATAAATTGCTGGATTTGGAAGACAGTTAATAAATTTTTGTTGGACTTGGTAGAATGTTCATAAATGCTTGCTGAAGTATGTAGAATGTTGATAAATGGTTGGTGGAAGTGGAAGAATGTTGACAAATGCTTGTTGGAGTCAGTAGAATCTTGATAAATACTAGCTGGAATTGGTAGAATGTTGTTAAGTGTTTGTTGGAGTTAGCAGAATGTTGACAAATGTTTGCTGGAGCTGATAGTGATAGAATGTTGATAAATGTTTGATGGGGTCTGTACAATGTTGAATAATCTTCCTAGAGTTCGTAGATTGGTGGCTAATGCTTGCTGTAGATGATATAATGTTGATAAATAATGGCAAGAGAAAGTAGGATGATGAAAATTGCTTGCTGGAGAAGGTAGAATGTTGAAAATTCTTGTGGGAGTAGGTAGAATGCCGATAAATGCTTGCTGGAGATAGTAGGATGTTGATAAATGCTGGCTGAAGAGCATAGAATGTTGATAAATGCTTGCTGCAGTTGGTAGAATGTTGATTAATGCTTGCTGGAGATGGTGAATACTGATAAATGCTGCCAGAGTTGGTAGAATGCTGATAAATGCTTGTTGGATTACTTAGAATGTTGATAAATTCTTGTTGGGGTTGGTAGAATGTTGATAAATGATTGCTGGAGATGGTAGAATGTTGATAAATGCTTTCTGGATTTAGTAGAATGTTGACTTCATTTTACCCACTTCAGCAAGCTTTTGTAACATTCCACTTACTTTAGTATGCATTTATTAAAATTCTACTATCCTAAAAAGCACTTATCAACATTCTGCCAAAACAGCAAGTATTGATCAACAGTCTAATATATCTTGCAAGCATGTAACAGCATTCTATCAACTGCAGCCACCGTTTATCAACACTATTAATACTCCAGCAAGTGTGTATCACCATTGTACCAACCCCAGCATGCATTTATCAACATTCTGCAGACACAAGCAAGCATGTATCACAATCTACCAACTCCAGCAAGGATTTATTAACCTTCTGTATAAACTAGCAAGCATTTATCAACATTCTACTAAGTCTGTCAAGCATTAATCAACATTTTATGTATGCTAGTATGCATATATCAACATTCTACAAACTCCAGCAAGAAGTTATTAACATTCGACATACAGTAGCAAGCATTTGACAACATCCTTCCCATTCCACTGAGCATTTATCAACATTCTACTGACTTCAGCAAGCATTTATCTACCTTCTATCAACTCTGACCAGCAATTATCAACATTCAACCTACTGCAGCAAGCATTCATCAGCATTGTACCAATTTTTTAAAGCATTTAGCATTCCACCTACTCCAGCAACCATTTATCAACATTCAACTTACTTGAGCAAGCATTTCTCAACATTCAATGTACTTCAGCAAGTATTTATCAATATTCTACTACCTCCATCATCCTATTATTAACATTCTACAAACTCCAGCAAGCAGTTTTAAGCATTCTACCAACTCCAGAAAGAAATTATCAAAATTCTATGCACTCTAGGTAGCATTTCTCAAAGTTCTGCAAACTCCAGCAAGCATTCATCAACCTTATATGTACTCTAGCAAGCATTTATCAACATGATACCCAGAAAACAATGATTATCAAGTTTCTGGCAACTCCAACAAGACTTTATCCACATTCTACCAACTCAGTCAAGGGTTTGACAACATTCTCCCTGCTCCAGCAAGCATTTATTCACATTCCAATGACTATAGTAAGCATTTATCAACATTCTGTCAGCTGCAAAAAGCATTTATCAACATTTAGCCTTCACCAGCAAGCATGTATCAACATTGTATGTATTCAAGGAAGCATTTATCAACATTCTACCAACTTCAGCAAGGATTTATCAACATTCCACATACCACAGAAAGCATTTGCCAACATTCTACCAACTCCACTAAGCATTTATCACATTCTACCTCCACCAGCAAGCATTTATCAACATTCTATCTATTTCAGCAAGGATGGTGCTGGGGAACATAGAATGTTGATAAATGCTTGCTGGAGTAGCAAGAATTAAATGCTTGGAGGAGTAGGTAGAATGTTCATAAATACTTGTGGGAGTATATAGAACTTTGATTATGGGCTTGCTGGAGTCAGTAAAATGTTATAAATTCTTGCTAGAGTTGGTAGAATGTTGAAAATCATTGTTGGAGATGAAAGAAAGTTGCTAAATGCATGTTGGGGTACACAGAATGTTGATAAATTCCTCATCAAGTGGGGAGAATGTTGATCAATGCTTGTTGGACTCACTGGAATGTTGATAAATTATTGAAGGAGTTGGTAGAATGTTGAAAATGCTTGCTGGAGATGATCAAATGTTGAAAAAGCTGCCTGGAGAACATGTAATGTTGATAAATAATTGTTGGATTTGGAAGAAAGTTAATAAATTTTTGTTGGACTTGGTGGAATGTTTATAAAGGCTTGCTGAAGTACGTAGAATGTTGATAAATGGTTGGTGGAATTGGAAGAATGTTGACAAATGCTTGCTGGAGTCAGTAGAATCTTGATAAATACTAGCTGGAATTGGTAGGATGTCGTTAAGTGTTTGTTGGAGTTAGAATGCTGACAGATGTTTGCTGGAGCTGATAGTGATAGAATGCTAATAAATGCTTAATGGAATCTGTACAATGTTGAAAATGGTTGCTGGAGTTTGTAGAATGCTGACAAATGCTTGGTTTAGATTATATAATGTTGACAAATAATGGCAAGAGAAAGTAGGATCGTGAAAATTGCTTACTGGGGTAGGTAGAATGTGTATAAATTCCTGTGTGAGTAGGTAGAATGCTGATAAATGCTTGCTGGAGATGGTAGGATGTTGATAAATGCTGGCTGAAGAGCGCAGAATGTTGATAAATGCTTGCTGCAGTTGGACAAATGCTGATTAATGCTTGCTGGAGATGGTGAATACTGATAAATGCTGCCAGAGTTGGTAGAATGCTGATAAATGCTTGTTGGATTACTTAGAATGCTGATAAATTCTTGTTGGGGTTGGTAGAATGTTGATAAATGATTGCTGAAATACTTAGATTGTTGATAAATGCTGCTTGAGATGGTAGAATGTTGATAAATGCTTGCTGAATTATGTAGAATGTTGATAAATGCTTTCTGGATTTAATAGAATGTTGACTTCATTTTACCCACTTCAGCAAGCTTTTGTAACATTCCACTTACTTTAGTATGCATTTATTAAGATTCTACTGATCCTAAAAAGCACTTATCAACATTCTGCCAAAACAGCAAGTATTGATCAACAGTCTAATATCTCCTGCAAGCACGTAACAACATTCTATCAACTGCAGCCACTGTTTATCAACACTATTAATACTGCAGCAAGTGTTTATCACAATTCTGCCAACCCCAGCATGCATTTATCAACATTCTGAAGACACAAGCAAGCATGTATCAAAATCTACCAACTCCAGCAAGGATTTATCAACATTCTGCATAAACTAGCAAGCATTTATCAACATTCTACCAAGTCTGTCAATCATTTGGTGTATGCTAGTATGCATTTATCATCAGTCTACCAACTCCAGCCAGCAGTTATTACCATTCTATTTTCCCCAGCAGGCATTTATCAACATTCTAACAACTCCAGCAGGCATTTAGTCACATTCTATGCTCTCCAACCAGCATTTATCAACAGTCTACTAAATCCAGCAAGCATTTACCTGCATTATTTCTGCTCCAGCAAGCATTTGTCAACATTCTACCAACTCCAGCAAGAAGTTATTAACATTCTACATACTCTAGCAAACAGTTAAGAAAATCCTTCCCATTCCACTGAGCATTTATCAACATTCTACTGACTTCAGCAAGCATTTATCTACCTTCTATCAACTCTGACCAGCAATTATCAACATTCAACCTACTGCAGCAAACATTCATCAGCATAGTACCAAATTTTTTAAGCATTTATTAACATTCCACCTACTCCGGCAACCATTTATCAACATTCAACTTAACTGAGCAAGCATTTCTCAACATTCTATGTACTTCAGCAAGTATTTATCAATATTATACTACCTCCATCATCCCATTATCAACATTCTACAAACTCCAGCAAGCATTTTTAAGCATTCTAGCAACTCCAGCAAGAAATTATTAAAATTCTGCACACTCTAGGAAGCATTTTTCAGAGTTCTGCAAACTCCAGCAAGCATTCATCAACATTCTATGTACTCCACAAGCATTTATCAACATGATACCCATAAAAAAATGATTATCAAGCTTCTAGAAACTTCAACGATCCTTTATCCACATTCTACCAACTCAGTCAAAGGTTTGCCAACATTCTTCCTGCTCCAGTAAGCATGTATTCACATTCTTCTGACTATAGTAAGCATTTATCAAGATTCTGTCAGCTGCAAAAAGCATTTATCAACATTCAGCCTTCATCAGCAAGCATGTATCAACATTCTATGTATTCCAGGAAGCATTTTGTCAACATTCTACCAACTTCAGCAAGGGTTTATCAACATTCCACATACCACAGAAAGCATTTGCCAACATTCTACCAACTCCACTAAGCATTTATCAAATTATACCTCCACTAGCAAGAATGTATCAGTATTCAATCTATTTCAACAAGAATGATGCTGGGGAATATAGAATGTTGAAAATGCTTGTCGGAGATGATAGAATGTTGACAAAAGCTGACCAGAGAACATAGAATGTTGACAAAACTTTGCTGGAGTAGGAGGAATGTTGATAAATGCCTGGTAGAATAGGTAGAATGTTGATAAATACGTGATAGAGCACATAGAATGTTGATAAATTGCTGGATTTTGAAGACAGTTAATACATTTTTGTTGGACTTGGTAGAATGTTCATAAATACTTGCTGAAGTATGTAGAATGTTGATAAATGTTTGATGGAATTGGAAGAATGTTGAGAAATGCTTGCTGGAGTCAGTAGAATCTTGATAAATGTGGGCAATCCAAGTATGTAATTTTGTTAGTGAGACTTTGTATATTTAGGAGGAGAAATGTTGATAAATAATTGGTGAATTTGGAAGAAAGTTAATAAATGATTGTTGGATGATAAATGGTTGGTGGAATTGGAAGAATGTTGACAAATGCTTGCTGGAGTCAGTAGAATCTTGATAAATACTAGCTGGAATTGGTAGAATGTTAAGTGTTTGTTGGAGTTAGAATGTTGACAAATGTTTGCTGGAGCTGATAGTGATAGAATGTTGATAAATGCTTGATGGAGTCTGTACAATGTTGAAAAAGCTTGCTGGAGTTTGTAGAATGGTGGCAAATGCTTGCTGTAGATGATAGAATGTTGATAAATAATGGCAAGAGAAAGTAGGATGGTGAAAATTGCTTTCTGGAGAAGGTAGAATGTTGAAAATTCTTGTGGGAGTAGGTAAATGCTGATAATACTTGCTGGAGATGGTAGGATTTTGATAAATGCTGGCTGAAGAGCATCGAATGTTGATAAATGCTTGCTGCAGTTGGTAGAATGTTGATTAATGCTTGCTGGAGATGGTGAATACTGATAAATGCTGCCATAGTTGGTAGAATGCTGCTAAATTCTTGTTGGATTACTTAGAATGCTGATAAAGAGTACATCAAATGTTGATAAATGCTTGCTGGAGATGGTAGAATGTTGATAATTGCTTGCTGAATTATGTAGAATGTTGATAAATGCTTTCTCAGTTTAGTAGAATGTTGACTTCATTTTACCCACTTCAGCAAGCTTTTGTAACATTCCACTTACTTTAGTATGCATTTATTAAGATTCTACTGATCCTAAAAAACTCAAGCAAGCATTCATCAACATTCTATGTACTCCAGCAGACATTTGTCAACATGATACTCAGAAAAAACGATTATCAAGCTTCTAGCAACTTCAACAAGCCTTTATCCACATTCTACCAACTCATTCAAGGGTTTGCCAACATTCTGATTGCTCCACTATGCATTTATCCACATTCCACTGATTATAGTAAGCAGTTATCAACATTCTCTCAGCTGTAAAAAGCATTAGCAACATCCAGCCTTTTCCAGCAGGCATGTATCAACATTGTATGTATTCCAGGAAGCATTTATCAACATTCTATCAACTTCGGCAAGGATTTATCAACATTCCACATACCCCAGAAAGCATTTCCAACATTCTACCAACTCCACTAAGCATTTATCACCTTCGACCTCCACTAGCAAGCATTTTCAACATTCTATCTATCTCAACGTGGATGGTGCTGGGGAGCATAAAATGTTGATAAATGCTTGCTGGAGTAGCAAGAATTAAATGCTTGAAGTAGTAGGTAGAATGTTCATAAATACTTGTGGGATTATATAGAACTTTGAATATGGGTGCAGTCAATAAAATGTTATAAATTCCTGATATAATTGGTAGGATGTTGAAAATCATTTTTGGAGATGAAAGAAAGTTGCTAAATGCTTGCTGGGGTAAACAGAATGTTGATAAATTCATTGTCAAGTTGGTAGAATGTTGACCGATGCTTGATGGACTCACTGGAATGTTGATAAATTCTTGGACGACTTGGCAGAATGTTGAAAATGCTTGCTGGAGATAAAAGGATGTTGACAAAAGCTGCCTGGAGAACATAGAATATTGGTAAAACCTAGCTGGAGTAGGAGGAATGTTGATAAATGCCTAGTACAGTAGGTAGAATGTTGATAAATACTTGAGGGAATACATAAAATGTTGATCAATAATTGCTGTATTTAGAGGAAAGTTAATAAATGTTTGTTTTACTTGGTAGAATGTTCATAAATGCTTGCTGAAGTGCATAGAATGTTGATAAATGGTTGGTGGAATTGGAAGAATGTTGACAAATGCTTGCTGGAGTCAGTATAATCTGATAAATGCTAGCTGGAATTGGTAGAATGTTAAGTGTTTGTTGGAGTTAGCAGAATGTTGACAAATGTTTGTTGGAGCTGATAGTGATAGAATGTTGATAACTGCTTGATGGAGTCTGTACAATGTTGAAAAAGATTGCTAGAGTTCATAGAATTGTGGCAAATGCTTGCTGTAGATGACAGAATGTTTGTAAATAATGGCAAGAGAAAGTAGGATGGTGAAAATCTTTCTGTCAAATGTAGAATGTTGAAAATTCTTGTGGGAGTAGTTAAATGCTGATAAATACTTGCTGGAGATGGAAGGATGTTGATACATGCTGGGTGAAGAGCATAGAATGTTGATAAATGCTTGCTGCAGTTGGTAGAATGTTGATTAATGCTTTCTGGAGATGGTGAATACTGATAAATTATGCCAGAGTTCGTAGAATGCTTGTTGGATTACATAGAATGTTGATAAATTTTTGTTTGGGTTGGTAGAATGTTGATAATTGATTGCTGGAATACATAGAATGTTGATAAATACCTGCTGGAGATCATAGAATGGTGATAAATGCTTGCTGAATTATGTAGAATGTTGATAAATGCTTTCTGGATTTAGTAGAATGTTGACTTCATTTTACCCACTTCAGCAAGCTTTTGTAATGTTCCACTTACTTTAGTATGCATTTATTAAGATTCTACTGATCCTAAAAATCACTTATTAACATTCTGCCAAAACAGCAAGTATTGATCAACAGTCTAATATCTCCTGCAAGTACGTAATGACATTCTATGAACTGCTGCTACCATTTATCAACAATATTTATACTCCAGCAAGCGTGTATCACCATTCTACCAACCCCAGCAGTCATTTATCAACTGTTGGTAAATATTTGCTAGTGTACGTAGAAGAATGTTGATAAATCATTGCTGGTGTTGGTAGAATGTTTCTAAATGCTTGCTGGAGTAGGCATAATGCTGATAAATGCTTCTTTGAGTAGGTAGAATTTTGATAAATGCTTGCTAGAGTATGTAGAATGTTGGTAGAATGTTGATAAATGCCTGCTGGAGTATTTAGAATGTGGATAAATGGTAGCTGCAGTTGATAGAATGTTGTTAAATGCTTACGTGAGATACTAGACTTTTGATCAGTGCTTGCTGGTTTGGTAGAATGTTGATAATCGTTTCCTAGGATCAGTTGAATGTTAATAAATACTTACTGAAGTAAGTAGATTGTTCACAAAAGCTTACTGGAGTGGGTAGAATGAAGTCAATATTTTATCAACTTTAGCAAAAATTTATCAACATTCTTACAACTCAGCCTAGATTTTACCAAGATTCCTGTAACTCCACATGCTTTTATCAACATTCTACATACTCCAGCAAGCATGTAGCAACATTCTACCAAATCCAGCAAGCATTTATCAACATTCTAAGCACTCCAGTAAGCATTTATCAGCATTCTACCAACTCTGGCCATCATTTATCAGGATTCTGCCATCTCCAGCAAGGATTAATCAACATTCTATCAATTCCAGTAAGCATTTAGCAACATTATATGCTCTCCAGCCAGCATTTGTCAACCTCCTACCATCTCCAGCAAACATTTGTCAACATTCTGTATACTTCCACGAGTATGTTCAACATTCTACCAACTCCAGCAAGTATTTTTCAAAATTCTACTTTCTCTAGCCGATGTTTATCAACATTCTACCGTCTCCAGCAAACATTTGTCACCATTCTACTTACTCCAGCAATCATTTAAAGCATTGTACAGACTCCAGCAAGCATTTATCATCTCCAGCAAGCATTTTCAACATTCTGCCAGCTCCAGCAAGAATTTACCGACATTCTACTGACTCTAGCAAGCACTGATCAACATTTTCCTCACTCCAGCAAGCATTCATCAACATTCTACCAACTTCAGCAAGCATTTATCAAACTTCTATGTACTCCAACAAGCATTTATCAGCATTCTATGTTCTACAGCTACTAAGCTTGCTGAAATACATAGAATGTTAATAAATGCTTGCTGGTGTAGGTAGAATGTTGATAAATGCTTGCTGGAGTTGATAGAATGTTGAGAAATGCTTTAAGGAGATAGTAGAGTGTTGATAAATGCTGACTAGAATTGGTAGAGTGGTATTAAATGTTTGCTAGAGTTTGTGAAATCTTGATAAATCCTTGCTGAAGTTGGTAAAATTTTGATAAATGTATGCTACACATAGAATGTTGATACATGCTTGTTGGTGTAGGTAGAGTGTTAATAAATGATTTGTGTAGCTGACAGAATGTAGACAAATGCTTGCTATATTTAATAGAATGTGAATAGTTTTTTAATGGAGGAGACAGAAGTTAGCAAATACTTGGTGGAGTTGGCAAAATGTTGATAAATGCTGGTGGAGAGAGCAAAATGTAGATAAATGCTGGCTGGAGTTGGTAAAATGTTTGTAAATGCTTGTTGGTAAAGTTAGACTGTTAATAATTTATTGCTGGACTATGCTGAATATTGATAAATGACTGCTGCAGTTAGTAGAAGCTTGATAATTGCTTTTTGGTCTTGGTAGAATGCTGATAAATGCTTGTTGCAGTACATTAAATGTTGATATAACAACCACTCAGCATTGTTTTACAATAGTTGAAAAATGGTTCTCCGAGCTGAAACTCATACTCAATCCGTCTAAAACCAAACTGCTTATATTTTTCCCCTCTGTATCCACACCCTCTGTGAAAGAACTTCCTATTCCAATCAACATCTCCTTCCATGTTGTATCCATCAATGGCACCATCATTGACCCTGTCTCTAGTACCAAACTATTAGACGTCACCATTGACCATAAGCTCAAATTTGACGTTCACATTACCCAAACTATTAAAACTGTTAACAAGAAACTCAGGTCCATGTACAGAATAAAGAACTTTCTAACCCCTACTACCAAACTTACTATTGCTCACACCCATCTCCTTTCCTCCCTCTTGTATGCCTCCCCAGTACTCTCTTTTCTCAGAAAGCGAGAACTCAATATGCTTAATGTTGCCTATAATCATATTGCCAGATTTGTAACTGGAGCACCTTATCGAACCCACCACTGCCTTAACCTTAAGAAAATTGGCTGGTTGGAATTGCCCAATCTTCTCAAACTCAATCAACTCACTGAAGCTTTCAAAATAATCAACCATCCAGATAGAACCCCATCCCTGATCAGTATATTGATCCCCTATACCAACCTTAACTGCCTTCGATCCTCAAGCAGTGTTCAAATACTCACCATTAAATCAAAGAATATGGGTGGTGATGCTCTACGCTAACTCCATTGGAAAGCCCTGGAATTCCCTTCCAAACCACCTAAGAAATTTGACCTCACTTAATCAATTCAAAAATAATCTCAAAGAATATCTTAAATCACACTGGCTATGCCCCTGTTCCGAACCAGACTAACTTATCGACCCCTCTCCACCTTTGACTCCACCCCTTCTCAGAGTTCATTACCTTTAACTCTTGCCTTCACAATGTTACCATGCAAAATCTTGCTTTAGACTATGTGTATGTCCTATAATCAGCATGTATAGCCTTTTGTATTGTTTTTTTTTATCCTTTGTTAATCCTTACTATTTTGAGTTGAAATGTAAAATGTCTTGTCATTTTGTTGGAGCTTTTCTCCCTGGGCCTCTACTGAAAAAGGACATGTATCCAGCTAGACTAGCCCGGTCAACAAATGTAAAATAAAATAAAAATAAAATAAATATATGGCTGCCGGAGTTTGTAGAATTTTGATAAATGATTTCTAGAGTATATAGAGTGTTGATAAATACTTGCTGCAGTTGACAGAATGTTTAAAAATGCTTGGTGGACAAAGCTAGCTGGGGTTAGTAGAATGTTGATAAATGCTGACTGGTGAACATAGAATGTAGATAAATAAATGATGTAGTTACTAGAATGTTGATACATGCTTGCTGGATAATGGAGAATGTTGATAATTAGTTGCTGGAGTAGGTAGAATATTGATAAATGCCTGTTAGGCTTGGTTGAATGTTGATAAATTCTTGCCAAAGCACGTACAATGTTGATAAATGCTTGGCAGAATGTTGATAAGTGCTTGCTGGAGTACAAAGAATGTTGGTAAATGCTTGCTGGAGTTGGTAGAATATTCGTAAATGCTGGCTGGAGAGCATAGAATGTAGATAAGTACCTGCTGGAATAGGTAGAATGTTGATAAATGTTTTTAGGGCTTAGTAGAATGGTGATAAATGCTTCTAGAGTATGAAGAATGTTGATAAATGCTTGGCAGAGTTGGAAGAATGTTTCATAAATGCTTGCTAGTGTACGTCGAATGTTGATAAATGCTTGGCAGAGTTGGTAGAATGTTTCATAAATGCTTGCTAGTGTACGTAGAATGTTAATAAATCCTTGCTGGTGTTGGTAGAATGTTTTAAATGCTTGCTGGAGTAGGCAGAATACTGACAAATGCTTGTTTGAGTTGGTAGAATTTACATAAACGCTTGCTGGAGTATGTAAAATGTTGATAAATGCATGCTGGAGTTGGTAGAATGTTGATAAATGCCTGCTGGATAATTGCTTTTTGATTTTGGTAGAATGTTGATAAATATTTGAAGTAGTATGTAGAATTCTGACAAATGCGTGCAGGAGTTTATAGAGTTTTGATAAACTAGAGTATATAGAAGTTGATAAATTCTTGCTGAACTCTGTAGCATATTTAAAAATGCTTGCTGGAGTTAGTAGGATGTTGATAAATGCTCACTGGAATTGGTAGGATGTTGTTAAATTTTTGGTATACTACGTGGAATGTTGATATATCGTTGCCGAAGATGGCAGAATGTTGATAAATATTTGCTGGAGCAGGTAGAATGTTGATAAATAGGTTCATAGGTTCATAGGTTAGTACTAAGCTAACTGCCCTTGCGAGCCATTTTAAGCCTAGCCAATTATCCCTTGTGAGACTCAAACCCTGCACCTTGTGTTTGTAAGGCAAATACCTTAACCATTAGGCCACCCTCCCAACCCCCATAAATGCTTGCTATAGTCAGTAGAATGCGGATAAATGCTTACTGGAGTAGATAGAATGTTGTCCAAAGCTAGCTGGGGTTGGTTGAATGTTGATAAATGCTGACTGGAGAGCATAGAATGTAGATAAGTACCTGTTGGGATAGGTAGAATGTTGATAAATGCTTTTGGGGCTTGGTATAATGTTGATAAATGCTTGTTAGAGTATGTAGAATGTTGATAAATGCTTAACAAAGCTGGTAGAATGTGGATAAATGCTTGCTAGTGTGCGTACAATGTTGATAAATCCTTGCTGGTGTTAGTAGAATGTTTCTAAATGCTTGCTGGGGTAGGCAGAATGCTGATAAATGCTTGTTTGAGTTGGCAGAATTTTGATAAATGCTTGCAGGCATATGTAGACTGTTGATAAATGCATGCCGGAGTTGGTAGAATGTTAATAAATGCCTGCTGGAGTGTTTAGAATGTGGATAAATAGTGGCTGCAGTTGATAGAATGTTGTTAAATGCTTACTGGAGATACTAGACTTTTGATCAGTGCTTGCTTGTTTGGTAGAATGTTGATAACTGCTTCCTAGAATCAGTAGAATGTTAATCAATGCTTACTGAAAAAAGTAAATTGTTGAGAAAAAAACTTGCTGGAGTGGGTAAAATGATGTTAACAGTTTGCCAACTTAAGCAAGAATTTATCAATATTCTCACAACTCAGGCTAGAATTTACTAACATTCTACTAATGCCAGCAAACATTTATCAACATTCTACATACTCCAGCAAGCTTTTATCAGCATTCTACCAACTTCAGCAAGCATTTATCAGCATTCTGCATACTTTCACAAGCATTTTTAACATTCTACCAACTCCAGCAAGAATTTGCCAACATTCTATAGACTCCACCAACCATTGATCTACATTGTACTCACTCCAACAAACATTCATCAACATTCTACATTATCCAGCCACCAACCTTGCTGAAATACATAGAATGTTGATAAATGCTTGCTGGTGTAGGTATAATGTTGATAAATGCTTGTTGGGGTTGGTAGAATGTTGAGAAATATTTCCTGGAGATAGTAGAATGTTGATAAATGCTAGCTAGAATTTGTAGAATGTTGTTAATTTAATTCTACAGTAAGTAGAATCTTGATAAATCCTTGCTGGGGTTGGTACAATGTTAATAAATGCATGCTGAAATGTAGAATGTTTATACATGCTGGCTGGTGTAGGAAGAATGTTAATAAATGATTTTTGGAGATGACAGAATGTTGATAAATGCTTGCTATAGTCAGTAGTATGTGGATAACTGCTTACTGTAGGAGGTAAAATGTTGGGAAATACCTGCTGGAATTGGCAAAATGTTGATAAATGCTGGTGGAGAGAGAAGAATGTAAATAAATGTAAATAAATGCTGGCTGGAGTTGGTAAAATGTTGACGAATGCTTGTTGGAAAAGGTAGACTGTTAATAATTTCTTAGTGGACTAGGTTGAATGTTGATGAATAATTCATGCAGCTGGTAGAGGCTTGATAATTGCTTTTTGGTCTGGGTACAATGTTGATAAAGGCTTGATGGAGTACATAGAAAGTTGATAAATGCTTGCTGAAGTTGGTAGAATGTTGATGAATATCTACTCCAGCAACTAATTATCAACATTCTCCCTTTTCCATCAAGCATGTATCAACATTCTACCAACCTCAGCATTCATTTATCTACATTCTATGCTCATCAGCCAGCATTTATCAACATTCTACCAACACCATATAGCTTTGCCCAACATTCTACCTACTCCAGTAAGCATTTATTAACATTTTACTGATTATAGCAAGAATTTATCAACATTCTACCTGCTCCAGCAAATATTTATCAACATTCTGCCATATTCAATGGGATATATCAACATACTATATAGTACACCAAACATTTAACAACATCGTACCCATTCCACTGAGCACTTATCAATATCCTACCAACTCCAGCAAGCATTTTAAACATTCTACCAGCTCCAGCAAGAATTTAACAACATTCTATGTACTCCTGCAAACATTTATCAACATTCTACCAAAAAACAAAAAACAGTTATCAAGTTCTACCAAGTCCAGCAAGCATTTATCAGTTTTCAACCTACTTGAGCAAGGAATTATTAACAATCTACATTTTCCAGCAAGCATTTATCAACATTTTACCAGTTATAGCAACCATTTATCTACATTATGTGATGTCCAGCCAGCATTTATTAACATTCGACCAACTCCAGCTAGCATTTATCTGCATCCTATCTTCTCCAGCCAGCATTTATCATAGGTTCATAGGTTGGTACTAGGCTATCAGCCCTAGGGCCTATACAAGCCTAGCCATAACAATTCCCTGGCTATTTCTTCCCACATTATTTACTTTCCTGGACCCCTGTCTAGCAGGGCGACTGACGTGATCCCTGGGGTGAATTTCCTTTCTCCCATCCAATTGTCAAGGTTCCTCTTGAAGAGGTCCAAAGAGGCACTCTGCTTGACATGTATGGGCAATCTATTCCAGAGTCTGGGGAGTCTCTGGGTCAGGAACCTATCCCTCCAGCATGTTTTGTTTATTGTGATGACAAGGTTTAGATCCCTGGAGCATGTAGTTCTGCGGGATTGGGATTTCTTTAAGTATAGCATGTCCAACAGCTCTGGGTTTGACATGGCCTTGTATGTTAAGCAGAGATCGCCTCTGAGTAGACGATATGCGACAGAGTATAGCTGGAGTTTTTTAAGGCGGTCAGTGTAGGGCATCTGCTTTAGGCCTGTGATTTTTTAGTGAGGTATTTCTGAGGCCTTTCCAGTTGTTGCAGATGTCTTGAGAGGTACATACCAAATGGGGCATTGTATTCTATAATGGGTCTAATGAGGGATGAGTACAGTGGGACAATGACCTCCTTCTTTCTGGATGAAAAGCCTTTCGTGATGAGGTGTGCCACATAGAAGGATTTCCTGACTGTTGTGGCGATGTGGTTATCGAAGGTGAGACCACTGTCCCCCTGTGCCCTTAAGTCTCTTATCACACTTTCTGTGTTTAGTGTACTGCCACCTATATGGTAATTCATGGATACATGTTTTTCCCAAAGGGGATAACAATACATTTCTTGGCATTGAGCTTGAGCCCATGGCTCTGGCACCAAGCATCTGTTTTTGTAAGGCCCTTTTGTAGAGTATCCACATCATTTGGGGATTCAATAATGGCTCCCAATTTGCAGTCATCTGCAAACTTTGTTAGCCAGAGTCCCTTAGTGTTGACCTGTACTTCAGAGAAGTAGATGCCAAACAAGAGCGGCCCCAAGACTGAACCCTGAGATACTCCACTTGTCACTTGTCTGGAGCTGGATTTGGATTATCAACTGACTACCAACTCCAGCAAGGGTTTGCCAACATTCTATCAGATCCAGTAATCATTTTTCCACATTCTACTATATATAGCAAACATTTCTCAACATTGTATCAGCTCCAGCAGGCAATTATCAACTTTCTCTGTATTCCAGCAAGCATTTCTAACCATTTTACCATCTTCAGCAAGGATTTATCAACATTTTATGTGCTCTAGCAAATATTTAAGAGCATCTTACCCATTCCAATGAGCATTTATCAGCATTCTCCTGATGCCAGCAAGCATTTACTAACATTCTATCAACTCCAGCCAGCAATTATCAACATTCTATGTACTCCAGCAAACATTCATCAACATTATACCAAATTTTGCAAACATTTTTAATATTCTACCTACTCCAGCAATCATTTATCAAAACACAACATATTCCAGCATGCTTTTATCAACATTTGATGTCCTCAATAAAATTTATCAACATTCTACTACCTCCAGCATGCCTTTATCAACATTCTGCCAAGTCCAGCAAATATTTTTAAACATTCTGCCAACTGCAGCAAGTATTTATCAACACACTATATACTCTAGAAAGCATTTATTAAAATTCTACAAACTCCATCAACCATATATCAACATTCTATGTACTACAGCAAGCATTTATCAACATTCTAACTAGACCAAAAAGCTATTATCATCCTTCTACCAACTACAGCAAGCATTTATCAATATTCAACCTAGTCCAGCAATAAATTATTAACAGTATACCTTTACCTTCAAACATTTATAAACATTTTACCAACTCCAGCCAGCATTTATCAACATTTGCCAACTCCACCAACCATTTCCCAACATTCTGTCTCCTCCATTAAGAAATTATTCACATTATATTGAATATAGCAAACATTTATCAACATTCCATCAGCTCCACAAATCATTTATTAATATTCTACCTACACTAGCAAACATGTATCAATATTCTACTAACTTTAGCAAGGATTTATCAAGATTTCATGTACTCTGGCAAACATTTAATACCATTCTACCAATTTTAGTCAGCATTTATCAATAATCTACTATCTCCAGCAAGCATTTCTCAACATTCTACCAACTCCAGCAATCATTTATCAACATTCTATGTATTTCAGCAAGCTTAATGTCTGAAGAACATAGAATGTTGATAAATGCTTGCTGGAGTACATAGAATTTTGATAAATGTTTGCTGAAGTTGGTAGAATGTTGATGAGTGCTTGTTGGAGTATATAGAATGTTGATCAGTGCTTGCTAGAGGCAGCAGAATGTTGGTAAATTATTGCTGGAGTTGGCAGAATGTTGAAAATGCTTACAGGAGATGATAATTGTTAATAGATGCTTGCTGGAGTCTGTGCAATGTTTTAAATTCTTGCTGGAATAAGTAGAATGGTAACAAATGCTTGATGGAGATGGTAGAATGTTGATAAATACTGGCTAGAAAAAGTAGAAATCTGCAAAATACTTGCTAGAGTTGGTAGAATGTTGAACATGCTCGTGGAAGTATGCATAATGTTGATAAATGCTTGCTGGAGATGGTAAGAGTTTGACAAATGCTGGATTAAGAGCAGAGAATGTTGCAAAATGCTTACTGGAATTGGGAGAATGTTGATTAATCATTGCTGGAGATGGTAGAATGCTGATAAATGCTGGCCAGAGTTGATATAATGCTGATAAATGCTTGCTGGAGAACTTAGAATGTTGATAAATGCATGCTGGATTTGGTAGACTGTTGATAAATGCCTGCTGGAGTATTTAGAATGTGGGCAAATGGTGGCTGGAGTTGATAGAATGTTGTTAAAAGACTGCTGGAGATACTAGACTTTTTATCAATAATTGCTGGTTTGGTAGAATGTTTATAATCGCTTCTTAGGATCAGTAGAATGTTAATAAATGCTTACTGAAGTAAGTAGATTGTTCATAAAAGCTTCCTGGAGTGAGTAGAATGAAGTCAATATTTTACCAACTTTAGCAAGAATTTATCAACATTCTTACAACTCAGCCTAGAATTTACCAACATTCTACTAACTCCAGTAAGCTTTTACCAACATTCTATGTACTCCAGCAAGCATTTATCAACATTCTACCAAATCTAGCAAGCATTTATCAAAATTCTAAGTACTCCAGCAACATTCTACCAACTCTGGCCAGCATTTATCAGCATTCTACCATCTCCAGCAAGGATTAATCAACATTCTACCAATTCCAGTAAGCATTTAGCAACATTCTATGCTCTCCAGCCAGAATTTGTCAACCTCCTGCCATCTCCAGCAAGCAATTATCAACATTCTGCATACTTCCACGAGCATGTTCAACATTCCACCAACTCCAGCAAGTATTTTTCACAATTCTAGTTTCTCTAGTCAGTGTTTACTAGCATTCTAATGTCTCCGGCAAGCATTTGTCTCCATTCTACTTACGCCAAAAAGCATTTAAAACATTGTACAGACTCTAGCAAGCATTTGTCAACATTTATCATCTCCAGCAACCATTTTCAATATTCTGCCAACTCCAGCAAAAATTTACCAACATTCTACTGCCTCTGGCAACCACTGATCAACATTCTACTCAGTCCAACAAACATTCATTAACATTCTACCAATTTCAGCAAGCATTTATAAAAATTCTATGTACTCCAGTAAGCATTTATCAACATTCTATGTGTTCTCCAGCCACTAAGCTTGCTGAAATACATAGAATGTTGATAAATGCTTGCTGGTGTTGGTAGAATGTTGATAATTGCTTGTTGAAGTTGGTAGAATGTTGACAAATGCATGCAGAATCACATAGAATGTGGATACATGCCTGCTGGTGTAGGTAGAATGTTAATAAATGATTTGTGGAGCTGACAGAATGTTGATAAATGCTTGATATATTCAATAGAATGTGGATCATTTCTTACTGGAGGAGACGGAATGTTGGCAAATGCTTGGTGGAGTTGGCAAAATGCTGATAAATGCTGGTGGAGAGAGCAAAATATGGATAAATGCTGGCTGGAGTTTGAAAGCTATTTATAAATGCTTGTTGGTAAAGATAGACTGTTAATAATTTATTACTGGACTAGGTTGAATATTGATAAATGCTTGCTGCAGTTGGTAGAAGCTTGATAATTGCATTTTGGTCTTGGCAGAATGTTGATAAATGCTTGCTCCAGTACATAGAATGTTGATATATGGTTAATGGAGTTTGTAGAATTTTGATAAACTCTTTCTAGAGAGTATATAGCATGTTGATAAATACTTGCTTCAGTTGGCAGAATGTTGTAAATGCTTGCTGGACTTTGTAGAATGTTAATAAAGGCATGCTGGCGGCAGTAGAATGTTGATAAAAAAATTGTTTGAGTACGTTGAATGTTTATAAATGCATTCTGGAGTATGTTGTGTTTTGATAAATGGCTGCTGGAGTAGGTGGAATATTAAAAATGTTTGCAAAATTTGGTAGAATGTTGATGAATGCTTGCTGGAGTACATAGAATGTTGATAATTGCTGGCTGGAGTTGACAGAATGTTAGTAAATGCTTACTAGCATCAGGAAAATGTTGATAAATGCTCATTGGAATGGATAAAATGCTTTTAAATGTTTGCTAGAGTAAGTAAAATGTTGATAAATCCTTGCTGAACATGGTAGAATGATGGGAAATTCTTGCTGGAATGCAGAGAAAGTTGATAAATGCTTGATGGTGTAGATAGAATGCTGATAATTGCCTGCTGGAACTGATACAATGTTGAGAAATGCTTGCTATATTTAGTAGAATGTGAAAAAATTATTACTGGGGCAGGTTGAATGTTGGCAAACCCTTGCTGGAGTCAGTAGTCAGTTGATAAATGCTGGCTGGAGAAGATAGGATGTAGATAAATGCTAGCTGGAGTTGGGTGAATGTTGATAAATGTTGGTTGGACATCACAGAATGTAGATAAATGGCTGCTATAGTTGGTAGAATGACGATAAATGTTATTAATAATTCCTTGCTCAAGTAGGTTGAATGTTGATAAATGCTTGCTGGACTTGGTAGAACTTGATAATTGTTTTTTGGTTTTTGGTAGAATGTTGATAAGTGTTTGCAGGAGTACATAGAATGTTGTTAAATTCTTGCTGGAGCTGGTAGAATGTTTAAAAATGCTTGCTGGAGTTGGTAGGATATTGATAAGTGCTCAGTGGAATGGGTAGGATGTTGTTAAATGCTTGTTGTACTACATAGGATGTTGATATATCCTTGCTGAAAATGGGAGAATATTGATAAATATTTGCTGGAGCAGGTAGGATGTTGATACATTCTTGCTATAGTCAGTAAAATGTTGAAAAATGCTTACTGGAGTAGATAGAATGTTGGGCAAAGCTAGCTGGGGTTGGTAGAATGTTAATAAATGCTGACAGGTAAGCATAGAATGTAGATAAATGAATGCTGAAGTTGGTAGCATGTTGATACATGATTGCTGGCTGGAAAAGGAATAATGTTGATAATTATTTGCTGGTGTAGGTAGAATGTTGATGAATGCCTGTTACGCTTTATTGAATGTTGATAAATTCTTGCCAAAGCACGTACAATGTTGATAAATGTTTGACAGAATTGGCAGAATGTTGATAAATGCTTGCTGGAGTTGGTAGAATGTTCATAAATGCTGGCTGGATAGCATAGAATGTAGATGAGTACCTGCTGAAATAGGTAGAATGTTGATAAATTCTTGCTAGAGTATGAAGAATGTTGATAAATAGGTTCATAGGTTGGTACTAGGCTATCAGTCCCAGGGTCTATAGACGCCTAGCCATAACAATTCAATGGCTATTTCTTTCCACAATATTTACTTCCCTGGATCCCTGTCTAGCAGGGTGACTGACGTGGTTCCCGGGGTAAATTTCCTATCTTCCATCTAGTCATCAAGGTTCCATTTGAAGAGGGCCAAGGAGGCGCTCTGCTTGACATGTATGGGGAGTCTATTCCAGAGTATGGGGAGTCTCTGGGTCAGGGACCTATCCCTCCAGCATGTTTTGTTCATTGTGATGAGAAGGTATAGGTCCCTGGAGCATGTGGCTCTGATGGATTGGGATTTCTTTACGTGTAGCATGTCCAATAGCTCTGGGTTTGACATGGCCTTGTATTTAAGTAGAGATCACCTTGAGTAGACGATATGCAACAGAGTATAGCCAGAGTTTTTTAGTTGGTCAGCATAGGGCATCTGCTTTAGGCCTGTGATTCTTTTGGTGAGGTGTTTCTGTGGCCTTTCCATTTGTTGCAGATGTGTTGTGAAGTACATACCAAATGGGGCATTATACTCTATGATGGGTCTAATGAGGGATGAGTACAGTGGGACAATGACCTCCTTTTTTCTGGATGAAAAGCTGTTAGTGATGAAGTGTGCCACATAGAAGGATTTCCTGACTGTTGTGGCAATGTGGTTATTGAAGGTGAGACCACTGTCCACCTGTGTGCCTAAGTCTCTTATCACACTTTTGGTGTTTAGTGCACTGCCACCTATGTGGTAATTTTTGGGTAGATGTTTTTTCCCAAAGGGGGTAACTATACACTTTTTAGCATTGAGCTTGAGCTCATGGCTCTGGCACCAAGCATCTGTTTCTGTAAGGCTCTTTTGTAGAATATCCACATCATTTGGGGATTCAGTAATGGCTCCCACTTTGCAGTCATCTGCGAACTTTGTTAGCCAGAGTCCCTCAGTGTTGGCCTATACTTCAGAGAAGTAGATGCCAAACAAGAGCTGTCCCAGGACTGACCCCTGAGGTACTCCATTTGTCACTTGTGTGGAGCTGGATTTGGAGTCTGGTACTTTTACAGTGTGGGTTCTGTCAGTAAGCCAGTTGGCAACCCATCGAGTGACATAGGGATTTATGCCCAGCTTAGTAAGTTTATCTATGATTCCAGAGTAGGGGATGGTGTTGAAGGCCTTGGCAAGGTCCAGATAGGCTGTGTGGACTGCCTTGCCCTCGTCCATACCTCTGGGGACTGATTTGAAGAAGTCAATCAGGTTCAAGAGACATGATCGGCCCTTTACAAACTCAAACTGGGTGGGGTCCAGTGTTTGAAGGTTGCCAATGTCTTTATTTATAAGTTGCATGATAATATGTTTCATGGCCTTGCAGATCAGGCTAATCAGATGGATGGGATTGTAGTTCCCAGGATCTAAGGTGGATCCCCCTTGTGGAGTGGGATAACTGTAGCTGTGCGCCACTCAGTGGTCATGAAGCCTGAGGTGAGGCTATGATTAAACATGACACTTAGGTGAGGTGCCAGTTCATTTTGTAGTTCATGTAGTACACAGCCCAGGATGTCGTCTGGTCCCATGGATGCTGTATTCTTAGCTTTGGAGAGTGCGGTTTTTGCCTGTGTAGCCATGATTACCGGAATTTGGCAATGTTTCTGTATTGAGATGGGCCCTTTAGGGGTTGAGAGGGGGATCAAGTTAGCACTGAATCAATCTGCCAGAATATTGGCAATGTCCTTGGGATCAGTATATTTAATGCAATTCTGTTGTAGCTCAGAGCAGATCTGAGCATTGCCATTTAGATTCTTGACATAGCTATAGAATGTCTTGTGGTTGTCTTTGGAATCTTTGGCAATTTTATTTTCATAACTAGCTTTGGAGGATTTTATGAGGGATCTCAGCTTCTTACTGAGGCTGGTAAGGGAGTTTTTTTGCATCCTGGGATTTTCCTCTTTTTTCCAACAGTTGCTTCCTTCTGTTGTATAGTTTGCTTATGACAGGGGACCACCAGATTGGATTCCTTTTTTGGAGGAGAGCGTCTTGGTTCTATTTGGGATGGCGTGATTCATGCATGAGTGGATGTGCTCGTACAGTGCTTTAGTGTAGGTAGAGTTGGTAGAATGTTTCACAAATGCTTGCTAGTGTACGTAGAATGTTAATAATTCCTTGCTGGTGTTGGTAGAATTTTTTAAATGCTTGCTGGAGTAGGCAGAATGCTGATAAATGCTTGTCTGAGTTAGTAGAATTTACATAAATGGTTGCTGGAGTATGTAGAATGCTGATAAATGCATGCTGCAGTTGGTAGAATGTTGATAAATGCTTGCTGGTATACATAGAATGTTGATAAATCCTTGCTAGTGTTAGTAGAATGTTTCTAAATGCTTGCTGGAGTAGGCAGAATTATGATAAATGCTTGTTTTAGTTGGTAGAATTTTGATAAATGCTTGCTGGAGTATGTAGAATGTTGATAAATGCATGCTAGATCTGGTAGAATGTTGATAAATACCTGCTGGAGTATATAGATTGTTGATAAATGATGGCTGCAGTTGATAGAATGTTGTTAAATGCTTTCTGGAGATACTAGACTTTTGATCAATGCTTGCTGGTTTGGCAGAATGTTGATAATCACTTCTTAGGATCAGTAGAATGTATGCTTACTGAAGTAAGTACTGAAGTAGTAGTAGTATATATATATATGTATGTAAATATGTTTATTTAGGTGTTTGTCAGAAATGCAATGTGTATTATGTTGGTAAAACGAATAGAACATTAAGAGAGAGAATTAGGGAACATCTATATGCCATAAGCAAAGAGAATGAGACCAATGCCCTAGCCAAACATGTGATTTATAATGATACCACACATAAATTTAAGTTCATGGTTTTAGAACTGATACATACCACCACAAGGCTAGGAAACATAGGTAACTTTACTGAAAAAGAAGAGAACAAATGGATAATCAGACTACAAGCTGATATTAGACATGGTCACAATGATAGAGTTTCTTTAAAACCCTTTTTGAAAGATAGACCATTGAGACATTAACAACACTGCTCTTTCCATACAGTTCTTCATTTGCATACACTAGTTTCTCTCATTTAAGTATACATATTGCACTTAATTCATACTGATTTTCACCACATACTCTCACATACACATTCATGCGATTCTCACATACATATATATAAGCATATACATACTTTTTTATATACATTTTTTATATACATTTTTACATTCACTTTTATATTTACATTCACACACATTTCCATCATATATTAAATTTACTTCATACATCCACAGATATATTCATATATACTTATATATATATATATATATATATATATATATATATGTATTTTTTATGTATCATATATATATATATATTTTATATATATTTTTATACATACTTATTCATATATATATATATATATATATATATATATATATACACTTTCACACAGTTATATATTTATACATAATATCGAGGTATAGATTGAGTCACATATAAGCATACAGATATGGATATGTATATGTATGTATTTTTTACATTTTCATATTTATATGTTTATGTATTTTTATATTTTTATGTTTCTATATGAATTTTTTATGTATGTCTGCGTATAGGTACATCATGTGTATGAATATATTTTATTAATATTTTATTATTATTTTTAGAAACTCACAGTAGACTGCTAGTTTTATTAGACAATTCTATCAGTCAACAACTGTCTTTATAAAGATCTCTCTAAAGACAAGGAAATTAAATGCTGTAAATTAGAATTAATTTAGAATTAATTAGCTAATTAACATTCAGAGATTTCATTGGCTTAAGAAAGAGTTAAGTAGAGATATAAGGGAGTTTTTTACTTTTTATTTTCATTAAAGTCTGAAGAAGCGCCCTGTGAGGCGTGAAAGCGCTTACTTTCTTCAAATAAAGGATACATCAGCTTTTTAAGTTGGCTTCGATTGTCATGGTGTGCTTCTAATCTCTTTTTTCTACTGGACTTGTAACTTTGTTTTGGAGGCACTTCACCCCTTAAGTATACATTTTATTTCAAGATAAGTAGATTGTTCGCAAAAGCTTGCTGGAGTGGGTAGAATGAAGTCAATATTTTAGCAACTTTAGCAAGAATTAATCAACATTCTTACAAATCAGTCCAGAATTTACCAACAGTTTTCTAACTCCAGCAAGCTTTTATCAACATTCTATGTACTCCAGCAAGCATTTATCAACATTCTACCAAATCCAGCAAGCATTTATCTTCATTCTAAGTACTCCAGCAAGCATTTATCAGCATTCTACCAACTCTGGCCAACATTTGTCGGCATTATACCATCTCCAGCAAGGATTAAACAACATTCTGCAAATCCCAGTAAGCATTTATCAACATTCTATGCTCTCCAGCTACCATTTCTCAACTTCCTACCATCTCCAGCAAGCATTTATCAACATTCTGCATACTTCCACAAGCATGTTCAATATTCTATCAACTCCAACAAGTATTTTTCACAATTCTTCTTTCTCTAGCCCATCTTTATCAACATTCTACCATCTCCAGCAAGCATTTGTCACTATTCTACTTACTTTAGGAAGCATTTAAAACATTGTATAGACTCCATCAAGCATTTATCAACATTTATCATCTCCAGCAAGCGTTTGCAACATTCTGCCAGCTCCAGCAAACATTTATCAACATTTTACTAACTCTAGCAAGCACTGAACAACATTCTACTCACTCCGACAAGCATTCATCAACATTCTACCAACTTCAGCAAGCATTTATCAAAATTCTGTGTACTCCAGCAAGCATTTATCAACATTCGAAGTTCTCCGGCCACTAAGCTTGCTGAAATACATAGAATGTTGATAAATGCTTGCTGGTATAGGTAGAATTTTGATAAATGCTTGCTGGAGTTGGTAAAATGTTGATAAATGCTTGTTGTAGATAGTAGAGTGTTGATAAATGCTGAATAGATTTAGTAGAATAGTATTAAATGCTTGCTAGAGTATGGGAAATCTTGATAAATCCTTGCTGAAGTTGCTAGAATGTTGATACATGCATGCAGAAACATATAGAATGTTGATACATGCTTGCTGGTATAGGTAGAATGTTAATAAATTATTTGTGGAGCTGACAGAATGTTGATAAATGCTTGCTATATTCAATAGAATGTGGATAATTTCTTACTGGAGGAGATACAATGTTGGCAAATGATTGGTGGAGATGGCAAGGTGTTGATAAATGCTGGTGGAGAGAGCAAAATGTTGATAAATGCTGGCTGGAGTTGGTAAAATGTTTATAAATGCTTGTTGGTAAAGGTAGACTGTTAATTTATTGCTGGACTATGTTGAATATTGATAAATGCTTGCTGCAGTTGGTAGAAGCTTGATAATTGCTTTTTGGTCTTGGTAGAATGTTGATAAATGCTTGCTGCAGTACATAGAATGTTGATAAATGGTTGCTGGAGTTTGTAGAATTTTGATAAAAACTTTCTAGAGTATATAGCATGTTGATAAATACTTGCTGCAGTTGGCAGAATGTTTAAAAATGCTTGCTGCACTTCATGGAATGCTGATAAAGACATGTTGGAGGTAGTAGAATGTTGCTAAAAATTTTACTGAGTACATCAAATATTGATAAATGCATGCTGGGGTATGCTGTGTTTTGACAAATGGTTGCTGGAGTAGGTAGAGTTTTAAAAAGGTTTGCAAAATTTGGTAGAATGTTGATGATTGCTTGCTGGAGTACATAGAATGTTGATAATTGCTGGTCGGAGTTGACAGAATGTTAGTAAATGCTTACTGGTGTCAGGAGATGTTGATAAATGCTCATTGGAATGGGTAAGATGCTCTTAAATGTTTGCTAGAGTACTTAAAATGTTGATAAATCCTTGCTGAAGATGGTAGAATGGTGAGAAATGCTTGCTGGAATACAGAGAAAGTTGATAAATGCTTGATGGTATAGATAGAATGCTGATAATTGCCTGCTGGAGCTGATACAATGTTGAAAAATGCTTGCTATATTTAGTTGAATGTGGAAAAATGATTACTGGACCAGGTAGAATGTTGGCAAACCCTTGCTGGAGTCAGTAGTTAGTTAATAAATGCTGGCTGGAGAAGATAGGGTGTAGATAAATGCTGGCTAGAGTTGGTCGAATGTTGATAAATGCTGGCTGGACATTACAGAATGTGGATAAATGGCTGCTATATTTGGTAGAATGTTGAGAAATGCTTGCTGGAAAATGTAGATTGTTAATAATTCCTTGCTCGAGTAGGTTGAATGTTGATAAATGCTAGCTGGACTTGCCTGCTGGAGCTGATACAATGTTGACAAATGCTTGCTATATTTAGTAGAATGTTTAAAAATGATTACTGGAGCAGGTAGAATGTTGGCAAACCCTTGCTGGAGTCGGTAGTCAGTTGATAAATGCTGGCTGGAGAAGATAGGATGTAGATAAATGCTGGCTGGAGTTGGCTGAATGTTGATATATGCTGGCTGGACATCACAGAATGTAGATAAATGGCTGCTATAATTGGTAGAATGTTGATAAATGCTTGCTGGAAAATGTAGATTGTTAATAATTCCTTGCTTGAGTAGGTTGAATGTTGATAAATTCTTGCTAGACTTGGTAGAACTTGATAATTAGCTTTTGTTTTTTTGGTAGAATGTTGATAAATGTTTGCAAGAATATATAGAATGTTGTTAAATTCTTGCAGGAGCTGGTAGAATATTTAAAAATGCTTGCTGGAGTTGGTAGGTTGTTGAAAAGTACTCAGTGGAATGGGTTGCATGTTGTTAAATGCTTGGTGTACTACATAGAATGTTGATATATCCTTGCTGCAGATGGCAGCATGTTGATAAATATTTGCTGGAGCAGGTAGAATGTTGATAAATTCTTGCTATAGTAAGTAAAATGTTGATAAATGCTTACTGAAGTAGGTAGAATGTTGGGCAAAGCTAGCTGGGGTTGGTAGAAATTTGATAAATGTTGGCTGGCGAGCACAGAATGTAGATAAATGCTTGTTTGAGTTGGTAGAATTTACATAAATGGTTGCTGGAGTATGTAGAATGCTGATAAATGCATGCTGCAGTTGGTAGAATGTTGATAAATGCTTGCTGGTATACATGGAATGTTGATAAATCCTTGCTGGTATTGGTAGAATGTTTCTAAATGCTTGCTGGAGTAGGCAGAATTATGATAAATGCTTGTTTGAGGTGGTAACATTTTGATAAATACTTGCTGGAGTATACAGAATGTTGATAAATGCATGCTAGAGTTGGTAGAATGTTGATAAATACCTGCTGGAGCATATAGATGGTTGATAAATGATGGCTGCAGTTGACAGAATGTTGTTAAATGCTTTCTGGAGATACTAGACTTTTGATTGATGCTTGCTGGTTTGGTAGAATGTTGATAATCACTTCCTAAGATCAGTAGAATGTATGCTTACTGAAGTAAGTAGATTGTTCGCAAAAGCTTGCTGGAGTGGGTAGAATGAAGTCAATATTTTAGCAACTTTAGCAAGAATTTATCAACATTCTTACAACTAAGTGCAGAATTTACCAACATTAGTCTAACTCCAGCAAGTTTTTATCAACATTCTGCATACTCCAGCAAGCATCTGTCACCATTCTACTTACTCCAGGAGCATTTAAAACATTGTATAGACTCCATCAAGCATTTATCAACATTTATCATCTCCAGCAAGCATTTGCAACATTCTTCCAGCTCCAGCAAGCATTTACCAACATTTTACTGACTCTAGCAAGCACTGAACAACATTCTACTCACTCAGACAAGCATTCATCAACATTCTACCAACTTCAGCAAGCATTTATCAAAATTCTATGTACTCCAGCAAGCATTTATCAACATTCTATGTTCTCTGGCCACTAAGCTTGCTGAAATACATAGAATGTTGATAACTGCTTGCTGGCGTAGATAGAATCTTGATAAATGCTTTCTGGAGTTGGTAGAATGTTGAGAAATGCTTGCTGTAGATAGTAGAGTGTTGATAAATGGTGACTAGAATTAGTAGAATACTATTAAATGCTTGCTAGAGTATGGGAAATCTTGATAAATCCTTGCTGAAGTTGCTAGAATGTCGATACATGCATGCAGAAACATATAGAATGTTGATACATGCTTGCTGGTGTAGGTAGAATGTTAATAAATGATTTGTGGAGCTGACAGAATGTTGATAAATGTTTGCTATATTCAATAGAATGTGGATAATTTCTTACTGGAGGAGATAGAATGTTTGCAAACACTTGGTGGAGATGGCAAAATGTTGTTAAATGCTGGTGGAGAGAGCAAAATGTAGATTAATGCTGGGTGGAGTTGGTAAATGTTTATAAATGCTTGTTGGTAAAGGTAGACTGTTAATAATTTATTGCTGGGCTAGGTTGAATATTGATAAATGCTTGCTGAAGTTGGTAGAAGATTGTTAATTACTTTTTGTTCTTGGTAGAATGTTGATAAATGCTTGCTGCAGTACATAGAGTGTTGATATATGGTTGCTGGAGTTTGTAGAATTTTGATAAATGCTTTCTAGAGTATATAGCATGTTGATAAATACTTGCTGCCGTTGGCAGAATGTTTCAAAAAGCTTGCTGCAGTTGGTGGAATGTTGATAAAGGCATGCTGGAGGTAGTAGAATGTTGATAAAAATTTTATTGAGTGCATCAAATGTTGATAAATGCATGTTGGAGTATGTTGTGTTTTGATAAATGGTTGCTGGATTAGGTAGAATATTAAAAATGTTTGCAAAATTTGGTATAATGTTGATGAATGCTTGCTGGAGTACATAGAATGTTGATAAATGGTGGCTGGTGTTCACAGAATGTTAGTAAATGCTTGCTGCTATCAGGAAAATCTTGATAGATGCTTGTTGGAATGGGAAAGATACTCTTAAATCTTTGCTTGAGGTGGTAAAATGTTGATAAATTCTTACTGAAGATGGTAGAATAGTTAGAAATGCTTGCTGGAATACAGAGGAAGTTGATAAATGCGTGATGGTGTAGATAGAATGTTGATAATCCCCTGCTGGAGTTGATGCAATGTTGAGAAATGCTTGCTATATTTAGTAGAATGTGGAAAAGTGATTACTGGAGCAGTTAGAATGTTGACAGTCCCTTACTGGAGTTGGCAGTCAGTTGATAAATGCTGGGTGGAGTTGGTCGAATGTTTATAAATGCTGGCTGGACATCATAGAATGTAGATAAATGGCTGCTATAATTGGTAGAATGTTGATAAATGCTTGCTGGAAAATGTAGATTGTTAATAATTCCTTGCTCGAGTAGGTTGAATGTTGATATTTGCTTGCTGGACTTGGTAGAACTTGATAATTGTTTTTTGGTTTTAGTAGAATGTTGATAAATGTTTGCAGGAGTACATAGAATGTTGTTAAATTCTTGGAGATGGTAGAATGTTTAAAAATGCTTGCTGGAGTTGGTAGGATGTTGATAAGTACTCAATGGAATGGGTAGGATGTTGTTAAATGCTTGGTGTACTACATAGAATGTTAATATATCCTTGCTGAAGATGGCAGTATGTTGTTAAATATTTCCTGGAGCAGGTACAATGTTGGTGAATTCTTGCTATAATCAATAAAACGTTCATAAATGCTTACTGGAGTAGGTAGAATGTTGGGCAAAACTAGCTGGGGTTGGTAGAATGTTGATAAATGCTGGCTGGTGAGCATAGAATGTAGATAAATCAATGCTGGAGTTCGCAGAATGTTGATAAATGACTGTTAAGCTTGGTTGAATGTTGATAAATTCTTGGCAAAGTACATACAATGTTGATAAATGCTTGACAGGTTTGGCAGAATGTTGATAAATGCTTGCTGGAGTACAAAGAATGTTGGTAAATGCTTACTGGAGTTAGTAGAATGTTCATAAATGCTGGCTGGAGAGCATAGAATGTATATAAGTACCTGCTGGAAAAGGTAGAATGTTGATAAATTCTTTTTTAACTTGATAGAATGTTGATAAATGCTTGCTAGTGTCCGAAGAATGTTGATAAATGCTTGACAGAGTTGGTAGAATATTTCATAAATGCTTGTTAGTGTATGTAGAATGTTAATAAATCTTTGCTGGTGTTAGTAGATTGTTTTTAAATGCTTGCTGGAGTAGGCAGAATGCTGATAAATGCTTGTTTGAGTTGATAGAATTTATATAAATGGTTGTTGGAGTATGTAGTATATGATAAATGCATGCTGGAATTGGTAGAATGTTGATAAATGCTTGCTAGATTACATATAATGCAGATAAATGCTTGATAGAGTTAGTAGAAGGGTAATAAATGATTGCTTGTGTATGTTGAATGTTGATAAATCCTTGCTGGTGTTGGTACAATGTTTCTAAATGCTTGCTGGAGTAGGTAGAATGCTGATAAATGCTTGTTTGAGTAATTAGAATTTTGATAAATGCTTGCTAGAGTATGTAGAATGTTGATAAATGCATGCTGGAGTTGATAGAATGTTGATTAATACCTGCTGGAGTATTTAGAATATGGATAAGTGGTGGCTGCAGTTAATAGAATGTTGTTAAATGCTTGCTGGAGATACTAGACTTTTGATCAATGCTTGCTGGTTTGGTAGAATGTCGATAATCGCTTCCTAGATCAGTAGAATGTTAATAAATGCTTACTGAAGTACGTAGATTGTTCACAAAAGCTTACTGGGGTGGGTAGAATGAAGTCAAGATTTTACCAACTTTAGCAAGAATTTATCAACATTCTTACAAGTCAGCCTAGAATTTACCAACATTCTTCTAACTCCAGCAAGCTTTTATCAACATTCTACATACTCCAGCAAACATTTATCAACATTCTACCAAATCCAGCAAACATTTATCAACATTCTAAGTACTCCAGCAAGCATTGATCAGCATTCTACCATCTCCAGCAAGGATTAATCAACATTCTGCCAATTCCAGTAAGCATTTATCAACATTCTATGCTCTCCAGCCAGCATTTGTCAACCTCCTACCATCTCCAGCAAGCATTTATCAATGTTGTGCATACTTCCACAAGCATGTTCAAAATTCTACCAACTCCAGCAAGTATTTTTCACAATTCTTCTTTCTCTAGCCGGTTTTTATCAACATTCTACCATCTCCAGCAATCATTCATCACCGTTCTATTTACTCTAGGAAACATTTAAAACATTGTACAGACTCCACCAAGCATTTATCAACATTTATCATCTCCAGAAAGCATTTTCAACATTATTCCTGCTCCAGCAAATATTTGCCAACATTTTACTGACTCTAGCAAGCACTGAACAATATTCTACTCACTCCAACAAGCATTCATCAACATTCTACCAACTTTGGCACGCATTTATCAAAATTCTATGTACTCCAGCAAGCATTTCTCAACATTCTACATTCTCCAACCACTAAGCTTGCTGAAATACATAGAATGTTGATGAATATTTGCTGGTGTAGGTAGAATGTAGATTAATGATGGCTGGGATTGGTCGAATGTTGATAAATGCTGGCTGGGCCACAGAATGTAGATAAATGGCTGCTATAATTGGTAGAATGCTGATAAATGCTTGCTGGAAAATGTAGATTGTTAATTCCTTGCTCGAGTAGGTTGAATGTTGATAAATGCTTACTGGACCTGATAGAACTTGATAATTGTTTTTTGGTAGAATGTTGATAAATGTTTGCAGGAGTATATAGAATGTTGTTAAATTCTTGCTGGAGCTGGTAGAATGTTTAAAAATGTTTGCTGGACTTGGTAGAATGTTTTTAAAGGCATGCTGGAGGTAGTAGAATGTTGATAAAAATTTTATTGAGTACATCAAATGTTGATAAATGCATGCTGGAGTATGCTGTATTTTGATAAATGGTTGCTGGAGTAGGTAGAATATTAAAAATGTTTGCAAAATTTTGTAGAATGTTGAATGCTTGCTGGAGTACATAGAATGTTGATAATTGCTGGCTGGAGCTGATAGACTGTTAGTAAGTGCTTGCTGGCGTCAAGAGAATGTTGATAAATGGTCGTTGAAATGGGTAAGATGCTTTTAAATGTTTGCTAGAGTACATGCAATGTTGATAAATCTTTGCTGAAGATGGTAGAATGGTGAGAAAGGCTTGCTGGAATACATAGAAAGTTCATAAATGCTTGATGGTGTAGATAGAATGTTGATAATTGCCTGCTGGAGCTGATACAATGTTGAGAAATGCTTGCTATATTTAGTAGAATGTGGAAAAATGATTACTGGAGCAGGTAGAATGTTGGCAAACCCTTTGCTGGAGTCGGTAGTCAGTTGATAAATTCTGGCTGGAGAAGATAGGATGTAGATAAATGCTGGCTTGGGTTGGTCAAATGTTGATAAATGCTGGCTGGACAGCACAGAATGTAGATAAATGGCTGCTATAATTGGTATAATGTTCATAAATGCTTGCTGGAAAATGTAGATTGTTAATAATCATTTGCTCGAGTAGGTTGAATGTTGATAAATGCTTGCTGGACTTTGTAGAACTTATTAATCGTTTTTTGGTTATTGGTCGAATGTTGATAAATGTTTGCAGGAGTATATAGAATGTTGTTAAATTCTTGCTGGAGCTGGTAGAATGTTTAAAAATGTTTGCTGGACTTGGTAGAATGTTTTTAAAGGCATGCTGGAGGTAGTAGAATGTTGATAAAAATTTTATTGAGTACATCAAATGTTGATAAATGCATGCTGGAGTATGCTGTATTTTGATAAATGGTTGCTGGAGTAGGTAGAATATTAAAAATGTTTGCAAAATTTTGTAGAATGTTGAATGCTTGCTGGAGTACATAGAATGTTGATAATTGCTGACTGGAGCTGATAGACTGTTAGTAAGTGCTTGCTGGCGTCAAGAGAATGTTGATAAATGGTCGTTGAAATGGGTAAGATGCTTTTAAATGTTTGCTAGAGTACATGCAATGTTGATAAATCTTTGCTGAAGATGGTAGAATGGTGAGAAAGGCTTGCTGGAATACATAGAAAGTTCATAAATGCTTGATGGTGTAGATAGAATGTTGATAATTGCCTGCTGGAGCTGATACAATGTTGAGAAATGCTTGCTATATTTAGTAGAATGTGGAAAAATGATTACTGGAGCAGGTAGAATGTTGGCAAACCCTTTGCTGGAGTCGGTAGTCAGTTGATAAATTCTGGCTGGAGAAGATAGGATGTAGATAAATGCTGGCTTGGGTTGGTCAAATGTTGATAAATGCTGGCTGGACAGCACAGAATGTAGATAAATGGCTGCTATAATTGGTATAATGTTCATAAATGCTTGCTGGAAAATGTAGATTGTTAATAATCATTTGCTCGAGTAGGTTGAATGTTGATAAATGCTTGCTGGACTTTGTAGAACTTATTAATCGTTTTTTGGTTATTGGTCGAATGTTGATAAATGTTTGCAGGAGTACATAGAATGTTGTTAAATTCTTGCTGGAGCTGGCAGAATGTTTAGAAATGCTTGCTGGAGTTGGTAGGATATTGATAAGTGCTCAGTGGAATGTTGATATAGCCTTGCTAAAGATGGCTGAATATTGATAAATATTTGCTGAAGCAGGTAGAATGTTGATAAATTCTTGCTATAGTCAGTAAAACGTTGATAAATGCTTACTCGAGTAGCTAGACTGTTGGGCAAAGCTAGTTGGGGTTGGTAGAATGTTGATATATGTTGTCTGGTGAGCATAGAATGTAGATAAATTAATGCTGGAGTTGGCAATGTTGATACATGTTTGCTGGAAAAGGGAGAATGTTGATAATTAGTTGCTGGAGTAGGTAGAATGTTGATAAATGCCTGTTAGGCTTGGTTGAATGTTGATAAAATCTTGCCAAAGTTTGTACAATGTTGATAAATACTTGACAGAGTTGGCAGAATGTTGATAAATGCTTGCTGGAGTACAAAGAATGTTGGTAAATGCTTGCTGGAGGTGGTAGAATGTTCATAAATTCTGGCTGGAGAGCATAGAATGTAGATAAGTACGTGCTGAAATAGTTAGAATGTTGATAAATGCTTTTTGGGCTTGGTAGAATGGTGATAAATGCTTGCTTGAGTTGGTAAAATGTTCATAAATGCTGGCTGGAATACATAGAATGTAGATAAGTACCTGCTGAAATAGGTAGAATGTTGATAAATGCTTGCTAGAGTACAAAGAATGTTGATAAATGCTTTGCAGAGTTGGTAGAATGTTTCATAAATGCTTGCTAGTGTATGTAGAATGTTGATAAATCCTTGCTGGTGCTGGTAGAAAGCTTTTTAAATGCTTGCTGGTGTAGGCAGAATGTTGATACATGCTTGTTTGAGTTAGTAGCATTTGCATAAATGGTTGCTGGAGTATGTAGAATGCTGATAAATGCATGCTGGAGTTGGTAGAATGTTGATAAATGCTTGCTAGATTGCGTAGAATGTAGATAAATGCATGACAGAGTTAGTAGACTGTTGATAAATGCTTGCTAGTGTACGTAGAATGTTGATAAATCCTTGCTGGTGTTGGTAGAATGTTTCTAAATGCTTGCTGGAGTAGGCAGAATGCTGATAAATACTTGTTTGAGCTGGTAGAATTTTGATAAATGTTTGCAGGAGTATGTAGAATGTTGATAAATGCATGCTGGAGTTGGTAGAGTGTTGGTAAATGCCTGCTGGAGTATTTACAATTTGGCTTAATGGTGACTGCAGTTGATAGAATGTTGTTAAATGCTTGCTGGAGATACTAGATTTTTGATCAATGCTTGCTGATTTGGTAGAATGTTGATAATCTCTTCCTAGGATCAGTAGAATGTTAATAAATGTTTACTGAAGTAAGTATATTGTTCATAAAAGCTTGATGGAGTGGGTAGAATGAAGTCAATATTTTAACAACGTTAGCAAAAATGTATCAACATTCTTACAACTTAGCCTAGAATTTACCAACATTCTTCTAACTCCCTCAAGCTTTTATCAACATTCTACATATTCCAGCAAGCATTTATCAACATTCTACCAAATCCGGCAAGCATTTATCAACATTCTATGCTCTCCAGCCATCATTTGTCAACCTCCTACCATCTCCAGCAAGCATTCATCAAAATTCTGCATACTTCCACAAGCATGTTCAACATTCTACCAACTCCAGTAAGTATTTTTCACAATTCCACTTTCTCTAGCTAGTATTTATCAACATTCTACCATCTCCAGCATGCATTTGTCACCATTCTACTTACTCCAGCAAACATTTAAAACATTGTACAGACTCCACCAAGCATTTATCAACATGTATCTTATCCAGCAAGAATTTTTAACATTCTGCCAGCTCCAGCAAGAATTTACCAACATTCCACTGACTCCAGCAAGCAGTAATCAACATTCTACTCACTCCAACAAGCATTCATCAACATTCTACCAACTTTTCCAATCATGTATCAAAATTATCTCTACTCCAGCTAGCATTTATCAACATTATATGTTCTCCACCCACAAACCTTGCTGAAATATATAGAATGTTGATCCATGCTTACATGCTTGCTGCTGTTGTAGGTAGAGTGTTGATAAATGCTTGTTGGAGTTGGGAGAATGTTGAGAAATGCTTGTTGGAGATAGTAGAGTGTTGATAAATACTAGCTAGAGAAAACTTGATAAATGCTGGCTAGAATCAGTAGAATGATGTTAAATGCTTGCTAGAGTATGTGGAATCTTGATAAGTCCTTCCTGAATTCAGTAGAATGTTGATAAATGCATGCTGAAATACGCAGAATGTTAATACATGTTTGCTGCTGCAGGTAGAATGTTAATAAACGATTTTTGGAGCTGAGAAAATGTTGATAAATGCTTGCTATAGTCAATGAAATGTGGATAAATGCTTACTGGAGGAGGTAGAATGTTGATAAATGCTGGTGGAGAGAGTAGAATGTAGATAAATGCTGGCTGGAGTTGGTAAAATATTGAGAAATGGTTGTTGGAAAAGGTAGACTTAATAATTGCTTGCTGGACTAAATTGAATTTTGATAAGTTATTGCTGCTGTTGGTAGAAGCTTGATAGCTGCTTTCTGGTCATGGTAGAATGTTGATAAATGTTTGCTGGAGTACAGAAATGTTAATATATGCTTGATGGAGTTTGTAGGATTTTGATAAATGTTTCTAGAGTATATAGAGTGTTGATAAATGTTTGCTGCAGTTGGCAGAATGTTTAAAAATGCTTGGTGGGGCTGATAGAATGTTGAGAAATGCTTGCTATAATCAGTAGAATGTGGAAAATGATTAATGGAGCAGGTATAATGTTGGCATACCCTTGCTGGAGTCGGTAGACAGTTGATAAATGCAGGACGGAGAACATTGAATGTAGATAAAAGCTGGCTGGAGTTAGTAGAATGTTGATAAGTGCTGGCTGGAAAATGTAGAGTTTTAATAATTGCTTGGTGGAGTAGGTAGAATGTTGGTAAATGATCGTTGGAGTATGTGCAATTTTGATACATTCTTGAGAGTATATGTAAAATGTTGATAAATGATTTTTTGGAGCTGATAGAATGTTGATAAATGCTTGCTATATTCAGTTGGAAGAATGTTGATAAATGCTTGTTGGAAAATGTAGACTGTTAATAATTCCTTGCTCAAGTAGGTTGAATGCTGATAAATGCTTGCTGGACTTGGTAGAAGCTTGAAAATTGCTTTTTGGTTTTGGTAGAATGTTGTTAAATGTTTGCAGGAGTACATAGAATGTTGATAAATGCATGCTGGCATTTGTAGAGGTTTGATAAATGGTTTCTAGAGTATATCAGTAATAAATACGAACAGACCAATAAACAAAAAGCCAGCAGCTCTAAAACACAATCCAGGTGTATTGAAAATCCAGGTAAGTGCTTTTGGCTGTAACACCAGCCTTCATCAGACAACAAGACAAAGTGAACCACTCATTTTTATACAAAATCCAATGTATAATTAATTAACAATGAATCAGTTAAAGTCTACATACAAAATATAAACATATAAAACCATGTAAAAATATGTATATATATGCACATGTGCATTCCTATTATAAGCCCTCAATTTTAAAATGCTTGAAATAGAAATTGTGCCATTTAAACCTGGGAGTTGTGCAGCATTTAAATAAATTTGCCACCAGTACTCCCTAGTTTCTAAAATGGTTTTCCAGGGACCTCCCCTGGGACCCACTTGAAACTGTTCTAATACTACAAAACCAAATTTATGAGTGGGAATATTTTCTAAATGTCTATAAAGTGCATTAGTATTCTTACATTTACTAATGTCATAAGTATGTTCATATATACGCTGCTTGATTTTCTGTTCTGTTTTGCCTATGTAATAAGCAGAACATTCTAAACAACTAGCTGCATATATGACCCCCTTTGTGTTACAATTAAAATAACCAGGGATGGTAATGCCCTTTCCTGCTAAGAATAACTCTTCACATTCTAAAATATAAGTACACTGTGTGCACATATTACACTTTCTCATCCTACCTTGGGGCTTAATAGTTGAAGTGGAACAGGTATTGCACCAATCCTTCAAGTTACGATCCCTCTTGTATACCACATTAGGCTGTGCTCCTAGAATCTGACTTAGGTCCCTGTCACCTGTTATAAGTGTCCAGTTTCTACACATAAGCCGAATATATCGTGACTATCATTAGTATATGTTGTGACAAAACTTATATTTTCATATGAATTACCATTAGTTGTGTTTAGTAAGCTAGAAGTAGATGAAACTGGATCTGAAACATGAGTTTCTAATTATATGGTATTATTAGTTGCATCAATTTCTGATGCTAGCAAAGGCTTATAAAGTTATTTTTGTCTTTTGTCCACCACTTCACAAATTACACTATCTAGAAATGTTTTGGGGTAATCCCTATTCAAAATCATATTGCCTATAAAATGACATTCTTGTATGAATTCATCCACATCAGTTACCATCCTGGCTGCATGCACCATTTGATCTTTGATGACTGCTTTTTTACATGATGTAGATGATTACTAGTAAAGTGCAAAAATTTATTGGAATAGGTATTCTTCCTAAATATACCAGCTTTTAAACACCCTCGCACATAATCTTTGCACAATAATACATCTAAATATGAAACTCTGTCAGTTCCAATTTCATGCGAAAATTGCAAAAACTCAGTACCATTATTAATAAATTGCATAAAATCAGCTATAATATGTGTTGGTCCATCCCAAATAGAAAATAAATCATCCAAAAACCGACAATATAACTTGACATGAATCATATATTGAGATGGAAACAAGCATTTTTCCTCCCAGACAGCCATAACTACATTGGCATATAAAGTGCCCACTGGAGAGCCTATTGCTACTCCCTTGACTTGTTTGAAATATTGGCTGTCATGGAATATGTAGTTAGTAAGTACAAGTTCTAATAGATGTGACAAGGTATTTACATTATGTTGACCTATGAACATTTTCTCTGTGAAAAACTCAGTAAACCAATCTAGACCTACATCTTGGGGAATACATGTAAATAGATCTTTTACATCTACAGTGATAAATATTATGTCATGTACATTAGATATTTTTTACCATATTGACCTTGGACAAAAAATCCCAAGAATCATGACAAATGTGTTGTAAATCAAAATGTTTTTCTTTTAGTTGTATATCTATGTATTTTGGTATGAAATATGTTTTGGAACATACAGCATCCACTATGGGACATAAAGGTGGTTTATTTAAATCTTTATGTATTTTTGGAGTTTCAAAAATTGTTGGTATATTAGGATTATCAACCTGTATATATGTATAGGCATCCCTAGTAATCTGCCCCTGCATTAACATATCCTCTAAAAAATAATCTATTCTAGAAGCAGAAATGTTTATTTCATTAATCGAGGCTTCAACATATGCATCTTCATATAACAATTGCAACATCAACTGGTTATAATCCATAACATTCATCACAACTAAACCTCCGCCTTTGTCAGGCTGCATAAAGCGGAGGTCGCCCCTATTTTTTAATTCATTCTATAACTTTCTTTGTTGTGAATCCATATTAACATCATATAATGATGCCCTTTGCTGTAACAAATGTCTGAAATCTAAGTCACATATTTCCTCAAACAATTTTAGCTTTGAATGTTAACAGGGATTAAAAGTAGTAGGAACATGATGAGGGTTGTTACTGAAGGTAGAAGTGTCTTGAAGACCAATGCTAAGTTCATTTTCCTGGTATAAAGCTTTAGTTCTGTAAGCAATTCAGTTATTTTTGCTTGCCTATTAGGTGTAAAATTCAATCCCTTACTAACAATATTGGCGTGCTCAGGTTCTAAATCAATTGCACTATAATTATACATTTTAAAGTCACCAGTACTGTTAGTGACTAACTGATAGACATTATGGTGAATGTTTTCACCTACAAAGTCTAATTGTAATTCCTCCGTGGATAAGACACTGTTCTCTGTTTCTTTCAAGTGAATGAAGCATTCCCCCATTTGGAAAAGTTCTCCCTCTTGTTGTGTAGCCGTTCTGACCTCCAAAGTCTGGCTTCTTCTAAAGGGATAGACCATTGGTTCCCCATTTATACCTCACCAATGTTGGCCCTATCATCGTTGTCAGTAAAAACGCCATCACTATCTTCACCATCTCTATGCGTTTGTCCACGTGGTGGCTTGGGATAAGCCCTTCCATTGGAAAAGTTCAGCTGATCTGAGGGTGGCCTAATGGTTAAGGTGTTTGCCTTACAAACACAAGGTACAGGGTTTGAATCTCACAGGGGATAATTGGCTAGGCTTAAAATGGCTCGCAAGGGCAGTTAGCCTAGTACTAACCTATGAACCTATGAACCTATCTCTCTGCAATTTTTGGGTCTTTCTTTCAGACACAATTTTGCTGTGACTATCTATTTGTGTGAATGTCTCACGATATTGATTTTGACAAGCAGTATATGCTTTGTCTTGTTTTATTTGATTATCCAGAACTGTGATTTAGCTCATCCATTTTGAAGGTATTGTATTTGATGAGAACATCCAAAAGCTCACACCCCTGCCAATTAAACAGTTGCAAGAGCTCTTTGTGAAGTGTACTGTTCTCAATTAAACCCGTTGGGCACTTCCAGTACCTTAAGCCCTTTGGCACTTGTTTCGGTGTAACACATTCTTTAAAATAAATATTTTCATGTACTGTTTTTCTGTACTGCCATAAAATATCATGAAAATCATCCAGTAAAGTAGCAAATGTTGGCAATTTCTTACCCATATCTGCAGAGGTACCATCTATTTGATTCAGACATTGTTGTAAATGCAAATCTGAATTTATTATGCCTGCATCTGAAGTAGTAGCCAAAGGAGCCGACGGCTGATCATGCTGTCGCTGCCCTGGTGGAATACTGTCCGAACTTTCATCACTATCAGTTCTTTGTTGTGTGGAATGGTGTGAAGCTATTTCACCAGTGGCCAAGGTATTACCAGACAATTGCTGTATGAGCTGTGTCAAATTTGCAACCGACTGTTGCAACAATTCAAATTCAGTTCTAGTAACCCCTGAAATCGCATCTTGTGAACTGCCAGAAGCCATACCAGTAATAAATATGAACAAACTAATAAACAAAAAGCCAGCAACTCTAAAACACAATCCAGGTTTATTGAAAATCCAGGTAATCTCTTTTGTCTGTAACACCAGCCTTCATCAGACAACAAGACAAAGTGAACCACTCCTTTTTATACAAAATCCAATGTATAATTAATAAGCAATGAATCAATTAAAGTCTACATATAAAATATAAACATATAAAACCATGTAAAAAATATGCATATATATATATATATATATATATATATATATATATATATATATGCACATGTGCATTCCTATCTATTATAAGCCCTCAATTTTAAACTGATTTTATGCACTTTATTAATAATAGTGCTGAGTTTTTGGAATTTTCGCATGAAATTGGAACTGACAGGATTTCATGTATAGATGTATTATTGTGCAAAGACTATGTGCGAGGATGTTTAAAAGCTGGTATATTTAGGAAGAATACCTATTCCAATAAATGTTTGCACTTTACTAGTAATCATCCACATCATGTAAAAAAGCAGTCATCAAAGGCCAAATGGTGAGTGCAGCCAGGATGGTAACTGATGTGGATGAATTCATACAAGAATGTCATTTTATAGGCAATATGTTTTTGAATAGGGATTATCCCAAAACATTTGTAGATAGTGTAATTTGTGAAGTGGTGGACAAAAGACAAAAAGGATTTTACAAGCCTTTGCTAGCAACAGAAATTGTTGCAACTAATAATACCATACAATTGGAAACTCATGTTTTGGATCCAGTTTAATATACTTCTAGCTTACTAAACACAACCAATGGTAATTCATATGGAAATATAAGTTTTGTCACAACATATATTAATGATAGTCACGAAATATTTCATCTTATGTGTAAAAACTGGACACTTATAACAGGTGAGAGGGACTTAAGTCAGATTCTAGGAGCACAGCCTAATGTGGTATACAAGAGGGATCGTAACTTGAAGGATTGGTGCAATACCTGTTCCACTTCAACTATTAAGCCCCAAGGTAGGATGAGAAGGTGTAATATGTGCACACAGTGTACTTATATTTTAGAATGAGAAGAGATATTCTTTGCAGGGAAGGGCATTACCATCCCTGGTTATTTTAATTGTAACACAAAGGGGGTCATGTATGCAGCTAGTTGTTTAGAATGTTCTGCTTATTATATAGGCAAAACAGAATGGAAAATCAAGCAGCGTATATATGAACACAATTATGACATTAGTAAATGTAAGAACACTAATGCACTTTATAGACATTTAGAAAATAATCCCACTCATAAATTTGGTTTTGTAGTATTAGAACAGGTTCAAGTGGGTCCCATTCCAAACTAGGGAGTATTGGTGGCAAATTTATTTAAATGCTGCACAACTCCCAGGTTTAAATGACACAATTTCTATTTCAAGCATTTTAAAATTGAGGGCTTATAATAGATAGGAATGCACATGTGCGTATATATACATATTTTTACATGGTTTTATATGTTTATATTTTATATGTAGACTTTAATTGATTAATTGTTAATTAATTATACATTGGATTTTGTATAAAAAGGAGTGGTTCACTTTGTCTTGTTGTCTGATGAAGGCTGGTGTTACAGCCGAAAGCGCTTACCTGGATTTTCAATAAACCTGGATTGTGTTTTAGAGCTGCTGGCTTTTTGTTTTCTAGAGTATATAAAATGTGGATAAATTCTTGCTGGAGTTGGTAGAATGTTTAAAAATTCTTGCTGGAGTTGGTCGGATGTTGATAAATGCTTGGTCGAATGAGTAGGATGCTGTTAAATGCTTGGTATACTACATAGAATATTGGTATATCCTTGCTGAAGATGGCAGAATGTTGATAAATATTTGCTGGAGCAGGTAGAAAGTTGATAAATGCTTGCTGTAGTCTGTAGAATGTTGATAAATGCTTGCTATAGTCTGTAGAATGTTGATAAATGCATACTGGGGTAGGTAGAATGTTAGCCAAATCTAGCTGAGGTTGGTATAATGTTGATAAATGCTGGCTGGAGAGCATAGAATGTAGATAAATGAATGCTGGAGTTGGTAGAATGTTGATAAATGCTTGCTTGAAAAGGAAGAATGCTGACAATTGCTTGCTGGAGTATGTAGAATGTTGATAAATGCATACTGGATTTGGTAGAATGTTGATAAATGCTTGCTGGAGTAAATAGAATATTGATAAATGCTTGCTGCAGTTAGCAGAATGTTCATAAATACTAGCCTGAATTGAAAGTCTGTTGATAAATTCTTGCTAGAGTTGGTAGAATGTTGACTACAAATGGTATGGTGCACAGGAGACACTCCATGTGCAATTAACTGTTGACAAAAGACCTATTCAATTCATGGCTACCTACAGACCCCCAGCCATGACTCAGGACATCCACTCCATCTATCTACACTTACTTGAATCCATCAAGATTCAACCCTCTACCCTGATTCTGGGTGACTTTAACTATCCAACCATAGACTGGAATACCTACTCTAGCCCAAACATGATAACCCAGAGATTCCTTAACTTCATCAATGCCAATGCATTGGATCAGCTGGTCGGCACCCCTTTGAGAGGTGAAAATATCCTGGACCTGGTCCTAACCAACATGAGTAGCCACTGTAGCATCCCTAACATGTCCTCCACCTTTGTAAGGTCCGATCATAAAGTAATCACTTTCGAAGTCATCATCTTCCCTGACCCCCTCTGTCAGGGTCAAACAAAAAATGTTTCCAAAGCTGACTACAATCTCTTCACAGCATGTATAAGTAGCTTTACAGTGACCGTCCCTTCAGTTGGAACTAGCACTAATGTCCAAGCCTACACCAAAAAACTATATGAGCACCTACATAGCTGTACGGACTCAGCAATACCTGATATGTTAAAATCATCTTCCTCAAGGAAGAGTAAATTTGTCTGGTGGACAGCAGCAATAAACAAACTCTATAATAAAAGAAAACAATTGCTGTCTAGGACCAGGAAGGAGCCAATGCCAAGTTGGAAACAATCTCTCCTTTGTCTGAACAAGCAAATAAGGTAACTGGTGAAATCCTCAAAGGCTAACTTTGAGTCCAAATTGACCACATCCACAAAGGACAATCACAAGGGTTTCTTCACATATGTCCGCAGTCTTAAAGGTAACACCCAAAGCTGCTCTAAACTGGTGGTCAATGACACCACATACACAAAGGCCATAGATATAGCCAACTTGCTGGCAGACAGGCTCAGTGAAATCTTCACCCCCTTGTCCCCCCATCAGTAAACTAGGACATCACTGCACCTGCCCCCCTCCCATCATCACCAAGGATCAGGCCTTTAATGCCCTCTCAAAGGCAAAAAATACAGTCTCCATGGGACCCAATAACACCCCTGGCTGTATCCTACTGAACTCTCTGCTCCATTAGGCACCCTATTCAACCAAAGACTGAGCACCGGCTTCATCCCAACTGAATGAAGGACAGCCACTGTCATCCCTTTTTGCAAAGGTGAAGCATCCACTGACCCAGGCAATCATAGGCCCATTAGCGTAACTAGTCTGATCTGCAAGGCCATGGAACGCATTACCATGGTCCTTATAAACGGGGACATTGGCAACCTCCAAAAGCCTAGCCTCACACAGTTTGGTTTTGTCAATGGGAGATCATGCTTGTTAAACTTGGTTGACTTCTTTGAAACATTCACCAAAGCCATGGACAAGGGAAGATGGTGCACACTGCCTACCTTGACCTAGCCAAAGCCTTCAACACTATTTCCACTTGGGCATAATAGATAAACTCTCCCAGCTAAGCATCAACCCATATGTTACCAGATAGGTAGCTAACTGGCTCACTGAAAGAACCCACTCAGTTAAAACAGGGAAAGCCACCTCTAGTAGTAGACCTGAAATGAGTGATGTACCCCAAGGATTGTTCTTGGGGCCTTTACTGTTTGAGATATACTTTTCTGATGTGCAAGCCAAAACCAGTGGTCTGTGGCTGACCAAGTTTGCAGATGACTACAAGCTGGGTGCTGTCTTAAATTTCCCTAGTGATGAAAACATCCTCCAAGAGGGCCTTACCCAAACTAATGACTGGTGCCAGAAGCATGGCCTCAAACTGAATACCGAGAAATGCATCATTATCCCATTTGGGAAAAATGGCATCCGCACCAATTATCATATTAATAACAAGTTATATATATATATATATATATATATATATATATATATATATATATATATATTTATTTATTTATTTATTTATTTATTGCATTTGTGAAACCAGTAAATGATAAACCAATGAAACAATCAACAGATCAGTGGAATAGCAGCCTAGCAATACGAGTCAACCAGATGGAAAGTAGCTTGAACGCAAATTTATTTTATTAAAAAAGCGTTTTCGCTGCTTAGAAAATATGCAGCTTCTTCAGAAACCAATTGTAGAAAAAACGCTAAACTTTTTGAAATGTTTTTAAGGAAGTGAATGAATTACATCACTTCCTGTAAAAGACTTATTAGGACACACAGTTTAAAAACACATTATAATATATACTTAGAACAACGCAAGAGGACGTCCAAAAAATAAATGAATAGAAAAACTTATTAAAAATCTTATTAAAAAATCACCTTATAAACATATAATGCAAGTAAATCGCAAACCCTGACCATGAAGAGGGAAGAGAGGGAGGAGGGGGGGGAGGGAAGGAGGGGGAGGGGGGGAGAAGGGAGAAGTGAAGGAATCATAATAATAGACATCTACAAACGACACCATTAATTCTAATTTTAGTTTTATCTATGAATTATCCTCATAAATTTGTGATTGCATAACTACATATACTAAATTAAATATATATAATAAGTATTAAAAAATTATTTCCTTAAAAACATTTCAAAAAGTTTAGCGTTTTTTCTACAATTGGTTTCTGAAGAAGCTGCATATTTTCTAAGCAGCGAAAATGCTTTTTTAATAAAATAAATTTGCGTTCAAGCTACTTTCCATCTGGTTGACTCGTATTGCTAGGCTGCTATTCTGCTGATCTGTTGATTGTTTCATTATTTATTGTATTTGATTACCGGGATAGTCCACTAGGCCTGAAGAACCCATTTTCAGTGAAGGCCTGGGGAGAAAAGCTCCACAGTTATTACATACAGACAATAAATTGAACAATACAGGGTTTATAAGACATATTAGCATATAACAACTCTATGATTATATGCAATGAATTGAGAACAATGGATTTACATTGGTGACACCAGTAAGGAAGGCATACACTTAAGGAGTGACACTTAGAATAAAGGAATTAACTAATGAGTAAAGTAGATAGTGGAGAAAGGAGTTAGTGTAGAGTAGTTATTGAGTGTAGAGGAGATGGATATTGGGGGGGGGGACAACTTTTAGGGTTGTTATTTGAGGTGCAGCTACATATCCAATGAGAGGTGAGATGTAATTTAAGGGAGTTTTTAAAGGTATAGGGATTAGACATAGCTCTGAGTGAAGGGGGAAAATCATTCCATAATTTAGAGACAGTAAAGGAGTACAGCATTTGACCGGCAGAGAGCTTAGGTTTGTCAACATTTAATAGCATTTTGTTTTCAGACCTGAGGTGACGATTTGGATGCTACATGGTCATTATACTAGTGAGGGATGGGCAGGCTGCTGGGAAGTAGATAAGTTTGTGAGCAATAGCAAGTTGTAGGTATGTTAGATGATGGATGAGTTCATGCCAGACTAGTTCCTGCAGTGTGGTGCAGTGGTGGGTAGAGAATCTGGTGTTTGTAGCAAATTTGGCAATTTTATTGTAATATGAGTTGAGTTTAGTTTTTAGAGAGGACTGTATATTGCTAAGGATGAGGGCACAATATAAGAGAGTTGGAAGCAGGAATGCCGAGGCAAAAGATTTTTTTGCAGGAAGACTAAGAAAGTAGTTATGCCTGTAAAGGGATCCTAGTTTTTGATGGATTTTTTTATGTTGTTATGGATATGAAGCTCAAAGGTAAGGCTGTCATCAGTGATGGCACCAAGCAGTTTAGTGTTGGAAATTACTTCAATGATAGTATTATTTTGGGACTGAACAGAGATTTCAGATCTATTTACTGAGCAGCATTTTGTTGGAGTAAAGATTAAGAGTTTAGTTTTATTGGGGTTAAGGGCAAGGTGGTTCTGTGGCATCCAGGATTCAGTTGAGGTGCTTCTTGGGTAAGTTGTAATAGGGAAACAGATTTAGAAGAGCAAATAATAGTGGAATCATCAGCTTATTGTATTAGAGTAGAGTTGGAAAGAGTAGTATGGAAGTCGTTGATACATTTACTGAAAAGAAGGCGACCAAGTATAGAGCCCTGGGGTACACCTGTATTGGTATTTATGAAAGGGTAAAAGCAGTGTTGTCAGATAGTAGATTGTTGCCTGTTAGTGAGATAGTCAAAAAACCATTGGAGAGTGGGGGGAATGCTTGGTTTGGATAGTTTGCTTAGCAGGAGTACTAAGCATGAAATCAGTCATGAGGGACTTGGGCACCCAGGTTGATAGCAACCTGACTTTTGACCACCACATTACCTCCATTATACAGAAGCCTTTCAACATGGCCCACCTCATAAATAAAGGTATTTCATCCAGGAACAAGAAGATCATAACCTACCTGTATTCCTCCCTTATTAGATCCATTATTGACTATAATGTCTCCTTTGGCATGTACCTTGCCAAGCACATGCAGCAGCTGGAGAGACCACAGAGGTTCCTGACCAGGAAAATCCAGGGTCTCAAACACCTATTCTATACAGATAAGCTAAAAGCCCTGTCCCTCTACTGAGTCCCATACAGACTGCTGAGAGGTGACCTGTGTCTGGCATACAAGGCGATCTCAGACCCAGCTTTGATGGAGTTGCTGCATATTTGTAAATCAAACTTCATTTGAGGAACCCACATGCAAGGCCTTAACCTGGTCTGTGACATTAATAGAACTTGTTGGCAGGATAGACTTGTGCCCCAAACACTCCCCCATCTATGGAATAATACACTCCCTTGCCATGTCAGGCAAAGTGCCTCTCTAGGCCTCTTTAAGAGGAACCTGGATGACTACATGGGAAACAGAAACTACACCCCTAAGGACTCACCTGTGTCCCCTGCTGGACAGGGGAAACTGGTGCTGACTTTGAGGGAACATGGGGAAAAATGATATGCTATTCTTAAAACAGCCTCTAGGCCAATAGCCTAGTATCATCCTATGAACCCACTCAAACAAGTATTTTGATAAATGTTTTCTTGAGTATATATAATGTTGATTCATTCTTGCTGGAGTTGGTAGAATGTATAAAAATGTTTGCTGGAATTGATCGCATGTTGATAAGTGCTTGGTGGAACAGGTAGGATGTTGTTAAATGCTTGGTAAAGTAAGTAGAATGTTGATAAATCCATGCTGAATATGGCAGAATGTTGATGAAAGCTTGATGTTGTGGATAGAATGTTTATAAATCCTTGTTGAGCTGATAGAATGTTGATAAATTCTTGCTATAGTCAGCAGAATGTTGATAAATGGTTACTGGAGTAGGTACAATCTAGGCAAAAGCTTACTGGAGTTGGTAGAATGTTGATAAATGCTGGCTGGAGAGCACAGAATGTAAATAAATGCCTGCTGGAGTTGGTAGAATGTTGATAAATGCTTGCTGGAAAAGGTAAAATGTTAATAATTGCTTGCTGGAGTAGCTAGAATGTTGATAAATGCTCACTGGAGTTGGTAGAATGTTGATAACTACTTTTTTGGCTTGGTAGAATGTTGATAAATCCTTGCTAGAGTACATAGAATGTTGATAAATACTTGATAGACTTAGCAGAATGTTGTTAAATACTTGCTGGAGTATATAGAATGTTGATAAATGCATGCTGGATGTCATAGAATGTTGATCAATGCTTGCTGGAGTATTAAGAATGTTGATAAATCCTGGATGGAGTTTATAGAATATTGTTAAATGCTTGTTGGAGATAGTAGACTGTTGGTCAATGCTTGCTGGTTTGGTGGAATGTTGGTAAGTGGTTTCTAGCACCAGTAGAACATTAATAAATGCTTACTAAAGTCAGTAGAATGTTGACAAAAGCTTACTGAGCTGCATAGAATGAAGTCAACATTCTACCAGTTCTAGCAAGACTTTATCAACATTCTTACAAATCAGTCTAGACCTTATCAACATTCTACTAACTCTAACAAGCATTTGTCAACATTCTACCAACTTCAGCAAGCACTTAACATGCTACGCACTCCAGCAAGCATTTATCAACATTATACTAACTCTGTCATGAATTTCCCAGCATTTTATGTACTCTAGCAGGCATTTATCAGCATTCCATCAACTCCAGCAAATATTGATCAACATTCTACTAACTCCAACATGTTTATCTACAGTCTACTAACTCCAGCAAGCAGTTATTAAAATTCTATGTACTCTAGCAAGTATTTATCAAAATTTTACCTACTCCAAAAGCACTTAATTCTTCCTATTTAAGCAAGCATTTATCAACATTCTATGTTCTCCAGCCACCATCCTTGATGAAATAAATAGAATGTTGATAAATGCTTGCTCGTGTGGGTAGAATGTTGGGAAATTCTTGCTGGAGTATGTGCAATCTTGATAAATCTTTGATGACGTTGGTAGAATGCTGATAAATGTTTGCTGGAATACATGGAATGTTGATACGTGCTGGGTAGAATGTTGATAACTGCTTTTTGGAGCTGAGAGAATGTTGATAAATGCTTGCTATAGTCAGTAGAATGTAGATAAATGCTTACTGGAGCAGAAGAACTTTTGGAAAATGCTTGGAAGTGATAGAATGTTGATTAATATTGGCTTGAGAGCATAGAATATAGATAAATGCTACCTGGAGTTGGTAGAATGCCGATAAGTGCTTGTTGGAAAAGCAGACTGTTAATAATTGCTTGATGGAGTAAGTTGAATGCTGATAAATGCTTGCTGGAGTTGGTAGAAGCTTACTATTTGCTTTTTGGTCTTGTTAAAATGTTGATAAATGTTTGCTGGAGTGTGTAGAATGTTGATAAATGCTTGCTGGAGATTGTAGAGTTTTGATAACTGCTTTTTTGAGTATATAGAATGTAGATAACTTCTTGCTGGAGTTGGTAGAATCTATTAAAATGCTTGCTGGAGTAGGTAGCATGTTGATAAGTGCTTGGTGGAACAGGTAGGATGTTGTTAAATACTTGTGTCAAGGTGCCGAACCAATTTTATTCCACAAACAGAAGTTGACCTAGGTTTCATCTCAATGTAAAGACTTCCTCAGAGCAATGTACACTAACACAACACTCCCTTATATATTCACCCTCTCCCAATTACTCCATTAATTGGACAATCACATATACACAATTCATTACAAACACAATATATAACTAGTTTAAAAATGCTGTATTTTTTTTAAATACTGAATACTATATAAATGTAGTACAATATATTTCATTTTTCATTTTATATATTTGATTATAATAACATATTTATAAATGTTTGTTAAAAAGATTTATTAACATCTATTTAAAAACACCAACTAATAAACCATTCTTGTGACTTCATCCTAAAATATGCTTCAACTTTAATATTGGAGCTATGCTGATATTCCAATGTTGAAGTTGAATCATATTTTAGGATGAAGATGCAAGAATGGTTTATTAGTTGGTGTTTTAAACAGATGTTAATAAATCTTTTTAACAAACATTTATAAATATTTTCCAATTAATGGAGTAAATTGTTCGGCAACTTGACACAAGTGGTTCCAGTTTGTTGGTGTTTGGATATTCTTCTCCTGGTCGGTGGTCGCTGCTTTGTGGTTGTTCGTTTTGGTTTTTAGGATGTTGTTAAATGCTTGGTAGTCTACGAAGAATGTTGATAAATCCATGCTGAATATGGCAGAATGTTGATTAATGCTTGCTGGAATACAGAGAATGTTGAAAATTGATTGCTGTTGTAGATAAGAATGTTTATAAATCCATGCAGAGCTGATAGAATGTTGATAAATTCTTGCCCTAGTCAGTAGAATGTTGATAAATGCTTCCTGGAGTAGGTACAATGTAGGCAAAAGCTTGCTGACATTGGAAGAATGTTGATAAATGCTGGCTGGATAGCTCAGAATGTAAATAAATGCCTTCTGGAGTATGTAGAATGTTGATAAATGCTTGCTGGAAAAGGTAAAATGTTAATTGCTTGCTTGAGTAGATAGAATGTTGACAAATGCTCGCTGGAGTTGTTAGAATGTTGATAATTGCTTTTTTTGGCTTGGTAGACTGTTGATAAACGCTTGCTAGAGTACATGGAATTATTTATTTATTTTATTTTTTGTTTTATTTTATTTTACATTTATTGACTGGGATAGTCCGACTGGATAGATGTCCATTTTCAGCAGAGGCCTGGGGAGAAAGGCTCCAGACTTACAAACCGATAAAGACAAGCAAGTTACAGTATATGCACAAACATATTGTATTAACATACAAATTACAGTCTCACATTTCAAGCCTATGAAGAATACAGTTTATATTCAGAAATATATGCAAATATGTTACAGTTTCTCTTATCAAACATATAGGTGCAGTAGAATACAGAGTATCTGCAGAGATGTTACAGTTTCTCTTTTCAAACATTTTAGTGTAAGAGGTAAGTCGCTGTGAATAAAAAATTGCAAAGATATGGAAGCAGATTAGGCTTTAGTCAGGGTTAGAGCAAGGACATAACCAGTGAGTTTTAAAATACTGGGTTAAATTTTTTTTTAACTGATTAAGGGATGGGTTCAGAGTAAGGTCAGATTGGAGCGAATTCCAAGTTTTGCCTACTGAATTTACAAACAAAGATTCTCCAGATAGGTTGTGAGCTTTAACATATTGTACCAAAAGTTTTGTAGTGGAACAAAGTGGCTTAGCGTTTTTGTAGGGATGGATAATGTTTTTAAGGGAGGGTGTTTTTTTTTGGATGGTTAATAACCTTGAATGCAACAGTAAGTTGATTATAATGAATTAGCCTGGGGAGCTCTAGCCATCCTAAGAGGTTTAGGTTTTGACAATGGTGTGTCCTGTAGGGAGTTCCTGTGGCAATCCTGGCAATTTGATTGTAGCAGCTAGAGAGTTTGATGAGATCAGTTTTGTTCAAGTTAGTGAGTATTGGCGAGACATAGAGTAGAGTTGAAAGCAGATGGGTTACGGGTAATGGCAATCCTAGCTAGAGGGGTGAGAAAAGGTTTGTTTTTGTATAAGGAGCCAAGTTTTTTATTAACGGATTTAATAGTTTGGTTTATGTGCATGTCATATTTGAGGTTGTTGTCTGTTATAATACCCAGGAGTTTGGTATACATATCTGGTGAGATTATGGTCCCATTGTCAGATGTTATAGTAAATGAAGGTTAAGAGGATTTGCGAGTAGGGGAGAAGAGCAATGTTGTTAAATGCTTGCTGGTGTATGTAGTATGTTGATAAATGCATGCTGGATGTCATTGAATGTTGATAAATGCTTGCTGGAGTATTAAAAATGTTGATATATCCTGGCTGTAGTTGATAGAATGTTGTTAAATGGCTTGTTGGAGATAGTAGACTGTTGATCAATGCTTGCTGGATTGGTAGAATGTTGGTAAGTGCTTTCTAGTACCAGGAATGTTAATAAATGCTTACTAAAGTCAGTAGAATGTTGACAAAAGCTTCCTGAGGTGTGCAGAATGAAGTCAACATTCTACAAACTCTAGCAAGACTTTATCAACATTCTTACAAATCAGGCTAGAATTTACCAGCATTCGTTAACTCTAGCAAGCATTTGTCAACATTCTACTAACTCCAGCAACCACTTATCAACATGTTACATACTGCAGCAAGCATTTATCAACATTCTACCAACTCTGGCAAGAATTTCCTAACATTTTATGTACTCCAAAAGGCCTTTATCAACATTCCACCAACTCCAGCAAGCATTAATCAACATTCTACCAATTGCAACAAGTATTTATCAACATTCAGTGCTCTGAAACCAGCATGTATCTACATCCTATCATCTCTAGCAAGCATTTATCAGCATTCTACCTACTCCCACAAGCATTTCCAACATTCTACTAACTCCAGCAAGCACCTTTCACCATTCTATATTCTCAAGACAGTATTTATCAACATTCTACCATCTGCAGCAAGCATTTGTCACCATTCTACATAGTTCAAGAAGCATTTCCAACATTCAACAGACTACAACAAGCATTAATCAACACTCTATCACTATCAGCTCCAGCAAGCATTTATCAACATTCTGCTAACTTGATGAAGCATTCAACTTCTACCAATTCCAGCTAGCATTTATCAAGATTCTACTGACAGCAGCAAGCATTTATCAACTTTTTTCCAACTACAGCACGCATTTATCAACAATCTACATACTCCAAGCATTTAACAACATTCTACCAAGTTCAACAAGAATTTAACAACATTCTTCCAACTCCAGCAATTATTTAACAACATTCTATGTACATCTTCCAGCATTTACAAACATTCTACCTACTCTGCCAGGAATTTATCAACATTCTTCCTACTTCAGCAAGCATGTATCAACATTCTAACATCTCCAAGAAGCATTTATCAACATTCTATGAACTCCAGCAAGCATTTATCAACATTCTATCATCTCCAGCAAGAATTTTCAACATTCTCCTGACTACTGCAATGATTTATCAACATTTTGCTGATCTACCAAGCATTGATTAACACTCTACCAACTCTAAAACACATTTATCAGCATTTTATGTATGCCAACATGCAGTCATCAACATTCTACTGACTTCAGCAATTATTTAGCAACATTCTATGCACTACATCAAGCATTTATCAACCTTCTACCTACTCTACCAGTCATTTTTCCACATTCTTCCTACTCCAGCAACCATTTATCAACATTCTACTTTCTCCAGCCAGCATTTAGTCAACATTCTATCATCTCCAGCAAACAGTTTCAACATTCTACCAACTCCAGTAAGAATTTATCAACATTTTACTGACTCCAGCAAACATTGATCAACATTCTACCAACTTCAACCAGCATTTATAAATATTCTATATACTCCAAGTATTTATCAACATTCTATGTTCTCCAGCCACCATCTTTGCTGAAATACATAGAATGTTGATAAATGTTTGCTGGAATACATAGAATATTGACACATGCTTGCCGGTGTGTATAGAATGTTGATAAATGCTTTTTGGAGCTAATAGAATGCTGATAAATGCTTGCTATAGTCAGATGAATGTGAATAAATGCTTACTAGAGCAGATAGAATGTTGGCAAATCCTTGGTGAGTTGGTAGCAGATAGAATGTTGGCAAATCCTTGGTGAGTTGGTAGAATGTTGATAAATGCTTGCTATGAAATGTAAAATGGTAATAACTTGCTGGAGTAGGTAGAATGTTGATAAATGCTCACTGGAATTAGTAGAATGTTGATAATTGCTTTTGGGCTTGGTAGAATGTTGATAAATGCTTGCTAGAGTATGTAGAATGTTGATAAATGCTTGATAGTGTACGTAAAATGTTGATAAATCCTTGCTGGAGTTGGTAGAATTTTATTAAATGCTTGCTGGAAAACGTAGAATGTTGATAAATACTTGTTTGAGTTGGTAGAATTTTAATAAATGCTTGCTGCTATATGTAGAATGTTGATAAATGCATGCTGCAGTCAGTAGAATGTTGATTAACACTTGCTGGAGTATTAAGAATGTTCGTAAATGTTGGCTGGAGTTGAAAGAATGTTGTTGAATGCTTGTTGGAGATAGACTGCTGATCAATGCTTGCTGGTTTGTTCGAATGTTGATAACTGCTTCCTAGGATCAGTAGAATGTTGAAAAAAGCTTGCTGGAGTTGGTAGAATTAGTCATCTCAGGCTAGAGTTTCCAACATTCTACTAACTCCAGCAGGCATTCAACAGCATTCTACCAACCCCAGCAAGCATTTATCAACATTCTAAGTACTCCAGCAAGCATTTACCAACATTGTACCAACTCCAGCAAGCATTTACCAACATTTTATATACTCCAGCAAGCATTTATCAACATTCTACCTACTCCCACAAGCATTTTCAACATTCTACTAACTTCAGCAAGCACTGTTCACCATTCTATGTTTTCTAGTCAGTATTTATTAACATTCTACCATCCCCAGGAGACATTTGTCATCATTTTACATACTTCAGCAAGCATTTCCATCATTCTACAGAATACAGGAAGCATTTATCTACATTCTGTCGCTATCAGCTCCAGCAAATGTTCATCAACATTCTACTACCACCTCAAAAAAGCATTTAACTTCTACCAATTCCAGCTAGCATTAATCATGATTCTACAGACTCCAGCAAGCAGTTATCAACATTCTACCCACTCCAGCAAGCATTTGTCAACATTCTACATACTCCAGCAAGCATTTATCAACATTATCCCAAGGCTAACAAGACTTTATCAACATTCTTCCAACTCCAGCAATTAATTATCAACATTCTATGTACGCCATCAAGCATTTATCAACATTCTACCTACTGCACCAGGCATGTATCAACATTATTCCTACTTTAGCAAGCATTTATCAACATTCTGTGTTCCCCAGGTGACATTTGTCAACATTCTATCACCTCCAGTAAGCATTTTAAACATTATACTCATTCCTGCAAGAATTTATCGACATTTTATGGACTCCACCAAGCATTGATTAACACTTGCCCAACTCCAAAAAACATTTTTCAACATTTTATGTACTCCACCATGCATTTGTCAACATTCTACCAACTTAAGCAATTAATTATCAACATTCTATGTACTACATCAAGCATTTATCACTTTTCTACCTACTCCAGCAGGCATTTATAAACATTCTTACTACTCCAGCAAGCATTTATCAACATTCCACTTTCTCCAGCCAGAATTTATCAACATTCTATCATCTCCAGCAAGCATGTTCAACGTTCTACCAACTCCAGCAACAATTTATCAGAATTCTACTTACTCCAGCAAGCATTGATCAACATTCTAACACCAAGCATTCATCAACATTCTACCAACTTCAACAAGAATTTATCACAATTCTATATACTCCAGCAAGTATTTATCAACATTCTACCTATTCTGAAAACATTTATTTCTTCCTACTCCAGCAAGCATTTATTAACATTCTATTTTCTCCAACCACCATCCTTGCTGAAATACATAGAATGTTGATAAATGCTTGCTGGTGTACGTAGAATGTTGATAAATACTTGCTGGATTTGGTAGAATGTTGAGAAATGCTTGCTGGAGATAGTAGAATATTGATACATTCTGGCTAGAATTGGTAGAATGTTGTTAAATGCTTGCTAGAGTATGAAGAATCTTGATAAATCCTTGTTGAAGTTTGTAGAATGTTGATAAATGCATGCTGCAATACGTAGAATGTTGATAGATGCTTGCTGGTGCATTTAGAATGTTAATAAATGTTTTTTAGTTGCTGATAGAATGTTGATAAATGCTTGCAACACTCAGCAGAATGTGGATAAATGCTTACTGGAGGAGGTAGAATGCTGGCAAATGCTTAGTGGAGTTGGTAGAAAAAGTAGAATGTTAATAATTATTTGGTGGAGTAGGTAGAATGTTGATAAAGACATGCTAGAGGTAGCAGAATGTTGATAAATACTTGCTAGAGTACATAGAATGTTCATAGCTGCTTGCTGGAGTACGTTGTATATTGATAAATGGTTGCTGGAGTAGGTAGAATGTTAATAAATGCTTGCAAAATTTGGTAGAATGTTGAATACTTGCTGGAGTAGGTAGAATGTTGATAAATGCTTGCTGGAAAAGACAAAATGTTAATTGCTTACTGGAGGAGGTATAATGTTGATAAATGCTTTTGGAGCTTGGTAGAACATTGATTAATGCTTGTTAGAGTACATAGAATGTTGATAAATGCTTGACAGAGTTGGCAGAATGTTGATAAAAGTTTGCTAGAGTATGTAGAATGTTAATAAATCATTGCTGGCATTGGTAGAATGTTGATAAATACTTGCTGGAGTACACTGAATGTTGGATAATGCTATCTGGAGTTTGTATAATTTTGATAAATTCTTACTGGAGAGCATGGAATGTGGATAAATGCCTGCTGGAGTTGGTAGAATGTTAATAAATGCTGCTGGAAAAGGAGGAATGTTAATTGCTTGCTCAAGTAGTTAGAATGTTGATAAATGCATTTAGGGCTTAGTATAATGTTGACAAATGCTTGCTAGATTAAGTGGAATGTTGATAAAGTCTTGACAGAGTTGGTAAAATATTGATAAATGCTTGCTAGTGTATGTAGAATGTTGGTACATCCTTGCTGGAGTTTGTAGATTGTTTTTAATTGCTTGCTGGAGTAGGCAGAATGTTTATAAATGCTTGTTTGAATGGGTAGATTTTGATAAATACTTGCTGGAGCATGTAGAATGTTGATAAATGCATGCTGGAGTACATAGAATGTTGATAAATGCTTTCTGGAGTTGGTAGAATGTTGACTTCATTTTGTCCCCTCCAGCAAGCTTTTGTCAACATTCAACTTACTTTAGTATGCATTTACTAAGATTCTACTTATCCTAGGAAGCACTTATCAACATTCTACCAAACCAGTAAGCACTCATCAACATTCTACGTATTCCAGAAATCATTTATGAACATTCTACCAAATCTGGCCAGGATTTATCAGCATTTTACTATTTCCAGCATGCATTAATCAATGCTTGGATATGTAGAATGTTGATAAATTCTGGCTGATGTAGGTAGAATGTTAATTAATGCTTTTTGGAGCTGATAAAATGTTGATAAATGCTTCCTATAGTCAATAGAATGTGGATAAATGCTTCCTGGAGGAGGTTGAATGTTAGCAAATGCTTGCTTGACTTAGTAAAATGTTGATAAATGCTGGTGGACAGCATAGAATGTGGATAAATGCTGGCTGGAGATGGTAAAATGTTAATAAATGTTTGTTGGAAAAGGTAGACTGTTAATAATTGCTTGTTGGACTAGGTTGAATGTTGATAAATGCTTGATGTAGTTGGTTGATGTATGATAATTGCTTTTTGATCTTGGTAGAATATTGATAAATGCTTGCTAAAGTACGTAAAATGTTATAAATGCTTCCAGAGTTTGTAGAATTTTGATAAATGTAGACTATTGATAAATGCTTGCTGGATTTGGTAGAATGTTAAAAAATGCTTGCTGCAGTTGCTAGAATGTTGATAAAGGCATGCTGTAGTTGGTAGGATGTTGATAAATACTTGCTGGAGTACATAGAATGTTGATAAATGCTTGCTGGGGTATGTTGAATGTTAATAAGTGGTTGCTGGAGTAGGCAGAATGTTAATAAATGCTTGTAGAATTTGGTAGAATGCTGACGAATGCTTGGCAGGGTACATAAAATGTTGATAATTTCTGGCTAGAGATGATAGAATGTTGGTAAATGCTTGCTGGAGTCAGTACAATGTTGATAAATGCTCGGAGTGGGTAGCTTATTTTTAAATGCTTGCTAGAGTAAATAGACTTGATAAATCCTTACTGAAGATGGCAGAATATTGATAAATGCTTGCTGGAATACAGAGACTGTTGATAAATGCTTGCAGGTGTAGATAGAATTTTAATAAATGCTTGCTGGAGCTGAATGAATGTTGATAAATGCTTTCTGGAGCTGGTAGAAGCTTGATAATTCCTTTTTGGTCTTCATAGAATGTTGATAAATTCTTGCTGGAGTTGATATAATGTTTCAGTATGTTTGCTGGAGTTGGTAGGATGTTGATAAATGCTCAGTGGAACAGGTAGGATGTTGTTAAATGCTTACAGGACTAGGAAGAATGTTGGCCAAAGCTTGCTGGAGTTGGTAGAATGTTGATAATTGCTTGCTAGACTTGGTAGAATATTGATAATTGCTTTTTGGGTTTGGTAGAATGTTGATAAATGCTTGCCAACATATGTAGAATGTTGATAAATGCTTCAGAGAGTTGTAGAATGTTGATAAATGCTTACTAGTGTATGTATGAAAACAGTTTTTGTGCTTACTTTTCTCACTTGCTTAGAGAAAAACAGCTCTTGTACTCACTTTCCTCACTTATCTAGAGGAAAAACCCTGCAACTCTCTTTTTGCTTGGTCTTACACACAGAGCAGTGTCGGGCAGCGCCGGTTAGCTGGGGTATACTATTCCCGGCCCCACAAAGTCTGCACTGTAAATTTTCCCTTAGAACTAGGCAAGCCTCAATTCAAGTGCTTCAGATCAGCTGCTCTTATTGCAGCACTTGCAAAACAGAAATCAGCACTTGTCCTATTAATCTCTAGACAGCACTATTATTCTCCAAATTTCCTAGACAGCACTATTATAATATAGCATAAGACCCTCGATCGTCCATGGGACTTAAGTTCAATTACTTTTCAAGCATGTCCAGAGGTCAGCTTCAGGTGTACTCTCAGTTCATCTGGTGGAATTGGGCATCCTGAGGCAGTGTCACAACTGTCTCATGTAACAGACAACTCTCTCCTCTTACTCTAGACACAAACACTTGTGAGGAATGCAAATACACAGCCAGACTGGAGGCTAACCACTCTCAACCCATGACTGTAACAGACCCGGTCAAGGAGGATAAAGGGACATTGCTGCTATTGTTCTTCACTTGGATAGTCGTCACACCACCAGTTTTCGAGGAACCCATGAACCGAATTCTACAAAACAAGCACCGCAAAACATACGCTCATTGATAAATACACTGCAATCAGGCCTTTTAAAAACATATTCAAAGACATTTTGCTAGGTACCAATCTGCAAACTAAAGAAACCCATCTCTTTATCCACACCAGACAAGCAATTATCAGCTTCTGCTGTTACGCCCTATAAAACATTATTCTAATTCCAGAATACTACAAATATGTTGGTCCCAAATGCCTGCTGTTTTTCAGCATAGAACACGTTGAACTCTTCCTACAAAAGCATCTCCAGTATAGGTGCAAAATACCACCAGCATAAGCGCCTGCAACATGTGACATCGTTGCTCTTTAGTAAATAAGGGGTATACGTTTCTATATTCTACTGATAAAGGGCCCACCCGGCCATTTGGATTGGTTCATGGATGATATAAAAATTCTTGATGGAGTCTAACTTTAGATATGTTAAACAAAGGAACATTAGATTCATTTAATTCTTGCTGGCGAAAAGGCCTGGGCCATCGATCAGTATGCAATCCCACAGTTATAACTACTGTGCCCGATTTCTTGATTCAGCATGTCCAGCTTAGCGCAATTTTTTTTTTTATAAAAGAAGTTCAGCTCCACCTTTAGGCAACAAACTACCATTGGAGCACTCATCTGCCTAAACATTCATGTACATGTTGGCCTTGCTACCCAGAAGTAATTTTCGTAGAAGACAAAAGTTTTGCCAGTTTCATAGGACCTGAGGCAATGCCGAAAAAAAGCAAAGACATTAATGTTAAGGTATTGCTCTCCGGAGTCAGGATTCTCTACCAGGCCCATTTAGGTTGCTTAAATGGTTTATTTGCAACGCTAAAAGCTTTGATGTAAGCACAGTCTAATATGCTACCAACGCCCAAAGAATTTTGCATGCAACCAGCAAGTGTACTCAAACTGAGCAAAATGATAAATATTCATCCTAGTAGTGTTAACCACCCCAATTGAAAGCTGTCTCCTTGGTGTAACATTTATAAACCCTAACAGCAGATCCACCTATTAGAATTGATAACATGCACGCATTGGTTGGACCATTGGGACAGCAAGCTACAAAGGAAGTTAGCCAACATTGCCACAATTATGCCATGAATGTTTATATAGGCAGGCTCTGATCCATGGATTTTCATGTAATGACTTTCTGGGCAACAAAAGGTTGCTGATTCAGGGTGCAGCATTCTGCTTTTTAGGGCAATGGTGGCAGCTGTGACTCCAGGGGATCATTTTGATGAGGTCTTCTATTCGGGGCAGACTTACATTTGAACCAGCTTCACTATCAAGACAATATGCAGCGCTGGATTTGTTGCGTGTATTATGCATATCAAACCAGCAGGCAATTAGTGATTTGTATCTGGCGAACAGCATGATTCAAAGAGTAGCCAAAGCAGTCATCGTGGGTTATAGGTGTGTAATCATACATGCAGACCAAATGTGAAGAAAATCTCAGGAGTGTTTATCATTTGCTGGAAAACACTGACCAGGCTACCTATTCCACACTAGGTTTATCATTGTTTTGCAACTCAAGGATGTAAAATGTTGCATAAACTACTGATACCAGCATTCTGGATCTATTACAAGTTTGGTTTACATTCTATACTCAAGTTTCCTGGCAAGCTTTCAGGTTCCCTACTCCTTTTCTTGTGACTTTTTCTAGCAGCTACAACCTAAGTTTTAACCGAATTAGTTACAACTCGCATATTCCTACCTGGTCTGAAATGAGTAGTCAGCATTGTTCCAGAATGCATTGAGAAATAATGCTGAAATTTGCAGCAATCGAAATTTTGTTAGGTTATGATCAAACATACCAATGATTGGAATGACTTTATCAGCAGGCAAAACCACATTTGTTCACAGGCCAAATGACAAAGACTAGAGCTTATGTATTGATCATTACAGGCTTATGAAGTGATCTTTTTTAGCACTTTAAAGAATAAGCTTCTATACTGCAAAATTTAAGCATGTCGGCTCTGTTTGCAGTTGAGCAAAAGCATCGGTAGGAATTCTACCATCTCCATAAAAAGGTATCCTACATTCTACATAAGCCATGCTTCATTTTTAGATTTTAAGATGATTTCCAGAAGATTAACTTCAGTTCGCTTGTTTGGAGATACAATAGGCTCACTCTCTGAACTACCAAAATATGGCTCCAACTTTCTTTCAGTAGATATCACTTACAGGAATTGATTATAGAATTTATAAGTATTCTCCAGTAGCACCAGCTTAGCCTTTCTGTCAGGACAACTAGCATTTACTAGAGCTGACAAGCATATTGATTTATACCACCAATTCAGCATTGCTTAACAACTAAATCATTAGTTCAGCGAGAATAGTTTGTTGACTTATACACATCAACGTTCTATCCTGATCCTGGAAGGACACAAGCTAAATGCTACTTTTGATGTGGCAGCATAATTGGGAGGGTTTCACGTTGAACAACACAAATTTTTTGGATTAAAATTCTTCAGAAATTGCCTCTGAGTTACATTCGTGTTCTTGCATTAACCAATGCCTCTTTAATCAATTTATGAAAAACCTCATATTATCAAGGCAATTTTACCGATTACAGCAACCATTTATTAAAATTACCTGGGGACTTTTATGGAACCTACTGAAAGTAGGCATTCATATGCCTTAAACGCACATTACCACCAACTCCTGGTTGGCGTCAAGAATGGCATTTTATCAAATTTGGAACATAAAATACTTGGTCCACAAGAATAGTCAATGACTGTGGCCCCTTACAAACCTTAAACTAGGTGCCTATTTATTGTACATGCAAAATGTCTTTTTACCCAGACAGAGCAAAATTCCGATGAAGTATCAGAATGAGAGTCTATAGTTAGAATATCAATGGCTGATTATTTTTGAACATACCTCACAGACTCATCTATGACATAGCAACACGCAAGAATGGTGGAATTGTTCTATTATGGGTAATCCTACAAGTTTAGTGCCAGCATAGAGCAAATTTTATGTTTACAGGTAGGTATTAATTCTAGCTGAAATGAGCAGAATTTTTAAGTAACAAGTATCCCACAAAATACTGACCAGCAGCATGTATTTGTAATGATAAGCCTCATCCTGCAGGTTTCAGCATTTTACCGCTAGGAGAAATCCAATCACGCTGGATCTAGTTCAATAAGTTATCAATACTAGGCTGGAATTTTGGAACAGAATTTATATCTGTTTTCTCTACTATAGTTTGAATGCCACCTTTAGGACTCATATCAACACTTTAAAGGGGTTCTGATCAGCCGTCACTATCCAGAGTTGAAAGGATTCCTAGTATTTATAGGCATTTACGTATAGACTCATTCAACTGCTGTTGTCCGAAAACCTAGTACAATTGACCATGAAAATTTGTACGCAGCCTGGAAACCGTTCCGTTGACAAATTTTTTGGACAGAGGCAGTCTGATGTACTTGAAACTCCAGCAAGCATCCTTATCCAGTCAATTCGGTGGCTGGAAACCCAAGCTTCCAATAACCAGCATACTATTCCTATCGATGTGGGTCTAGCTTGCTGAAGCAGCACATTAACCTTCAGCTCAGCCAACATACTGTTATTCCAACAGGAGAAGTCTTGTCACAGATTCCTGAGCATGTAGCATTAAAGATTCACCAACATTGGGCTACCAGGTAGGGTCCAAGATTGTCAAAAACGAATGCATTCAACGGCAATCTAACACTGGCTTTGTTTTAACAAGGCTCCAACAGGAATTTTTTTAGAACACATCTGTCCTAAGTGGAGAATCTCCAGGTAATTCCACAGTATGCTCAGGGCCTTGGTACCAACATTCTTATGGAAGAATAAGCATTTAAGGAGATTTTTGGCAACACTACTGAAACATTCTGAGGTCTTAGCAATTAAGATTCAGCAGAAAGCTTTTACACAATCATAATCCATTTCAATGCGTTAAAGGATGTTGACAAAATTCTATGACCTTAACCTCTAGCCGGAGTATGTTGATCAGCAAACAACCTTATTTCCCTAGTTACATAAATGCTTTGTCGGGACAGCGGAGCATTTATTGTGTCAACTCATAAATATTAAACTCCAAATTTTAAACATTGTTTCCACGCCAACATGTTCTTGAACACCACTGCAGTCTTTTGAGCATTCTACATTTGCAACATTCCACCAGAACAACAATCAAGGCTGATTTCTTTGTAAGGAACATAATGGATTCTTCATAAAAGGGTCCTGGAATCTCTCCACGATCTTCTATCCAATGGGCATAACGTTTGTATGGTTTATTTCTCTAGAGAGTACCAGTGCTGGAAACTCTGCAATGCATCTATAAAACTAGCTAAAGCATTTAGGGACATCATTTCTACCCATTCAAAGCCAGCAGTTGATTGTATTGATAAATAAGCTTTTCACTGTTGCAGCAATGGTGGCCACTTTGAAAAACTACATCCTTCACTGGATCTTTCACAAGCCATGGGTATCAACATACCTACTCCCACCATTAGACAATGTGTTTCTGTGGCTGCAATGGGGCCAAATTTTGTTAAGCATTGTTTTTTAGCAGATTCTTATTGGTATTATTTCCGGCTTATGGACAGTATTTATCTAACAGTACCATCTGGAATTGCTACCATTTATCCTATATGTAATTCCATATGTTGACCAACTACTTACAGTTTTTTAGCCACCATTTTTACTACCAAGGGAACAGTACAGACACCTCAAGCTCCGCAAACATTTATGCGAATCTTCTCAGAGATCAGTAACCGTGCTTTTGTGGATGGGATTCCTGAGCAATTAGCAAGAATCTGTTGAAAATCAACTAGTTCATAGTGTATATCCAGCATAGGACTGGGGCAAGACTTGACCTTGAGTTGGATCACCCAAAAGGAAGTGTTGCTTCTACCATCATTTTGCCAATTTACATGCATGTATCAGCAAATGCTGCAACATAGGCAATCTCGGACAAAAAGCTGATCAATGCAAAAGACCTCGAGCAAGCATATGGGAGAGGTATTCAACAGGACAACATTAATAAACTAAGGCATGATTTATTTAAGTACCAGCATTATTAACTCCAGCAAAGCTGTGAGGATGGGTATCATTTTGTTTATAACATTCTGCCGTGTAACCTAGATTACTACTGAAGAAGAAATAACATTGAACTCTATAGAATGTTGACCTGGCAACAAGTTCCAGGCACCTCCAAATCCAAGTCCGTTGGCTGATCTACCTTTGATATTACCATCTCTTGCTGAAATACAATCAGATCGAAGTTCTAGAAAATGGCTTAAGCCCAATGTGAATTATCAAATTGATCAAGATCTTTAATTCTCCATTTTCCATCAGCATTATAACATTCTAAAGAATTTATCTAACATCTCCAGCAGCTGGAGAGACCACAAAGGTACCTAACCAAGAGGAATACTGGCCTCAAACAGTTGCCCTATGCAGCATGATTGAAAAAGCTAAGACTGTTCTCTGTTGCATACCGCTTTCTCAGAGGTGATCTCTGTCTAACGTACAGAGCCATGTCCAACCCAGAATTGTTGAACATGCTCTATCTTAGCTAAACCAAATCTACTCAAGCTACACGCTCTAGGGATATAAACCTCAACACAACAATGAATAGAACATGCTGGAGGGATAGATTCCCTTCACAGTGACTTCCCTTACTATGGAACAGGGTCCCGATCTACATAAGACAGAGCCCCTCACTATCACTCTTCAAGAGGAACCTTGATGAGTGGATGGGTAACAGAAAGTTCACACCGGGGTTCACACTAACAGCACTACTAGATAGGGGCCAAGGGTACTAGCTGCTAGTACAAGGGTCTAGGGAACTACTAAATGGGCCGTGAATACCGCACAACTTGGCTGGGCTAATATATGTCTTTGGGCAGATAGCCCAGTACCAACCTATGAACCTATAAGAATGTTGATAAATGCTGGCTGGATCTGATAAAAAGTTGTTAAATGCTTGTTGGAAATAGTAGATTGTTGATCAATGATTGCTTTGGTAGAATGTTGATAAACCCTTGTTGAAGATAGTGGAATGTTGAGAAATGCTAGCTAGAATACAAATAATGTTTATAATTATTTGCTGATATAGATAGAATGTTGATAAATGCTTGTTGGAGCTGAAAGAATGTTGATAAATGCTTGCTATAGTCAGTAGAATGTTGATAAATGCTTACTGGATTAGGTAGGATGTTGGCCAAAGCTTGTTGGAGTTGGTAGAATGTTGATAAATACTGGCAGGAGACCAGAAAATGTAGATAAATGACTGCTGGAGTTGGTATAATCTTGATAAGTGCTTCCTAGGATCAGAAAATGTTAATAAATGCTTAATAAAGTAAGCAGAATGTTGCCAAAGCATGCTAAAATGTAATTGTAAATGTAAATTGTAAAATGAGTCAACATTTTACCAACTCTAGCAAGAAATAATCAACATTCTTACAACTCATGCTAGCCTTTATCAACATTCTACTAACTCCAGCAAGCATTTATCATCAGTCTTCATACTCTAGCAAGCATTTATCATCAGTCTTCATACTCTAGCAAGCATTTATCAACATTCAACAAACCCCAGCAGTCTTTTTTCAATATTATATGTACCCCAGCAAGCATTTATCAACATTCTACCCACCCTGGTAGAATTTATCAGTATGTTACCAACTCCAGCAAGCATTTATCAACATTTTATATACTCCAGCAAACATTTGTCAACACCCTACCATCTCCAGCTAGCATTTATCAACATTCTTTCTTCTTCCAGAAGCATTTTCAACAGTCTGCCAACCCCAGCAAGCATTTTCACCATTTCATGATCTCTAGCTAGTATTTATCAACATTCTACCATCTCATGCAAGTATTTGTCACCCTTCTACATACACCAGAAAGCATTTTAAACACTATACAGGCTCCTGCAGGCATTTATCCACATTCTATCTGCAACATGAATTTAACAAAATTCTACCAAATCCAGCTAGCATTTATCAACATTCTAACAAGTTCAACAATAATTTATCAACACTTTTCCAACTCCAGAAATTATTGATCAACATAGTATATACTACATCAAGCATTTATCAATATTCTGTATCTAGTATTTGTCAAGAGTGTTAGCACTCCATCAAGCATTTTCAACATTCTACAATCTCCAGCAAGCATTTATCAACATTCTGTGTTCTCTAGTCTAAACATGCTACCATTTCCAGCAAGCATTTGTCAACATTCTACCTACTCTAGCATGCATTTTCAATATTCTGGTTTCTTCAGCAATAACTTATCAGCATTCCACTGACTCCAGCAAGTACTGATCAAGAGTCTACCAACTTAACCAAGCATTTATCAACATTATATGTTCTCCAGACAGCATTTTTCAACATTCTACCATCTCCAGCAAACATTTTTCAACACTCTTTCTACTCCAACAACAGTCTACCACCTGAAGCAGGTATTTTTCACCATTTTATGTTCTCTAGCCAGTATTTATCAACAGTCTACCATCTCCAGCAAGCATTTCTGAACATTCTAGGTAGTCCAGCAAGCATTTTCATTATTTACAAACTCCAGCAAGCCTTTATCAAAATTTTATGTACTCCAGCAAGTATTTATTAGCATTCTACCTAGTCCACAACGCATTTATCAAAATTCTTCATACTCCAGCCAGTATTTCTCAACATTCTATCACCACCAGGAAACATTTTCAACATTCTACCAACTCCAGCAAGCATTTGTCAACATTCTATATTCTCCAGTCAGTATCTACCAACATTCTACCATCTCCAGCTGGAATCTATCAACATTCTACCAGCTCTAGCAAGCATTGTTCAACATTCTACCAACTCCAGGAACTACTTTTTGACATTCTAAGTTCACTAATCATTTATGAACATTCTAACAACTCCAGCAAGCATTTATGAACATTCTGCACACCCCAGCTAGTGTTTACTGACATTCTACATACTCAAGCAAGTATTTATTAACATTCTACAAACTCCAGCAAATATTTATCAACATTTTACCAAATCTAGCCAGCATTTATCAATATTCTACCATCTCCAGCAAGCATTTATCAACATTCTACTAACTCCGACCAGCATCTTTCAAATTTTACCATCTCCAGCAAGCATCTATCAACATTATGTGAACTGCAGCAAGCATTTATCAACATTCTATGCTCTCCAGCCAGCATTTGTCAACATCCTGCCATCTCCAGCAAGCATTTATCAACATTCTTCCTTCTCCCAGAAGCATTTTCAACAGTCTACCAACTCCAGCAAGCATTTTTCACCATTTCATGTTCTCTAGCTAGTATTTATCAACATTCTACCATCTCATGCAAGTATTTGTCACCCTTCTACATACACCAGAAAGCATTTTCAACACACTACAGGCTCCAGCAGGCATTTATCCACATTCTACTATCTCCAACATGAATTTAACAACAATCTACCAAATCCATATCAAATCCAGCTAACATTTATCAACATTCTAACAAGTTCAAAAAGAATTTATCAACATTTTTCCAACTCCAGAAATTATTAACATTGTATGTACTCCATCAAGCATTTATCAATATTCTGGTAAAAATAAACTGACTAAACTTCCACAGACACTGCAAACCTTTAATAGATCAATAAACAGCAAAATACATATAGAAAACCTTACATTTAAGGGAAATAACTTAGCACTTTCACCCGTTTAAAATCGGGCATCATCAGAGTAAAAAAGCCCTTCTTCTTTGTTGTAATTAAAGCCTCAGCTTACAAACACGTCCCTTCATGTAGCCTACCACAGTCCAAATACAATTAATGACTTAAAGCCGCAGTAATTATCATCCTGTATTTATAAAAACCTATTGCACATACATAAAAAAACTAAATAAATGCAAATTATTAAAACAAGCATATTTAGTAAAAAATATAAAATATTTAAAATGGATATATATATATATATATATATATATATATATATATATATATATATATATATATATATATATAGTGTGTTGCACAAATAAACACACCTTAAATACATGTAGACTTGTATTTTAAAATACTAGACACCGAAATGTGATTTTTGATGCCTGGAGGTCTGGATGCATCTAACCTTAACTACCAGATGCACTTCCTTATCTCCAGTAAAACTTTTGCATCACCTCCTTTGTCGTTAAAAGGAATTCTATCTATTACAAAAAAACAAAAATCTCAGGGCATTATTTGATCTTTTGTTCCTGATGTCTCTGACATCAGTCTACTGACTCCAGTAAGCATTGCTCAACATTCTACTAAATCCATGAAGCATTTATCAACATTCTACCAACACCAGTAAGCCTTTATCAAAATTCTATGTACTCCAGCAAGTATTCTACATTCAACCAGCTGCAGCAAGAATTCATCAACAGTCTGACTCCAGCAAGCATTGCTCAACATTCTACTAAGTCCAGGAAATATTTGTCAAAATTCTACCAACACCAGCAAGCCTTTATCAAAATTCTTTGTACTCCAGCAAGTATTTTTCAACATTCTGCCTCCTCCACTAAGCATTTATCAACATTCTTTGCACTCCACCAAGGATTTATCAACATTCTATATTCACCAGTCAGCACTTGTCAACATTCTATCATTGCCAGGAAACATTTTCAACATTCTACTGTCTCCAACAAGAATTTATCAACATTCTACCAACTCCAGCAAGCTTTGACTAACACTCTACCAAATCCAGGACACATTTGTCAACATTATATGTACTCAGACATGCATGTATCAACATTTTACTGACTCCAAGCATTTATCATCATTCTGTGTACTCCAGCAAATATTTGTCAGCATTCTACCTAGGCCAACAAGCATATCTCAGCATTTTCAGTCCTCCAGAAAAAAAATGATCAACTTTCTACCAACTTTGGCAAGTATGTATCAACATTCTACTAACTCAACTAATTATTTATCAACATTCTACCATTTCCAGCAAACATTTCTCAACATTATGTTTTCTCCAGCAAGCATTTATCTACATTCTACAAACTCCAGCAAGCATTTATCAACATTATGTGTTCTGTAGTCTGAACATGCTACTATCTCCAGCAAGCATTTGTCAACATTCTACCTACTCAAGCATGCATTTTCAATATTCTGGTATCTCCAGCAATAACTTATCAGCATTCCACCAACTCCAGCAAGCACTGATCAACATTCTACCAACTCCACCAAGCATTTATCAATATTTTATGTTCTCCAGCCAGCATTTATCAACATTCTACCATCTCCAGCAAACATTTGTTAACACTCTTTCTACTCCAGCATGCATTTTCAACAGTCTACCAACTGTAACAGGTATTTTTCTCCATTTTATGTTCTCTAGCCAGTATTTATCAACATTTTACCCTCTCCAGCAAGCATTTGTCACCATTCTACGCACTCTAGCAATCATTTTCATTATTCTACAAACTCCAGCAAGCCGTTATCAAAATGTTATGTACTCCAGCAAGCATTTATCAACATTCTACCAACTCCAGCAAATATTTATCAACATTTTACCAAATCTAGCCAGCATTTATCAATATTCTACCATCTCCAGCAAGCATTTATCAACATTCTACCAATTGCAGCAAGCATTTACCAACATTCTGTGTTCTTCAGCCAGCATTTATCATCACCAGGAAAATTTTTCCACATTCTATCATCTCCAGCACTCATTTTCAATATTCTGACAACTCCAGCAATAATTTATCAACATTCTACCGACTCTGACAAGCACTGATCAACACTGTATTAACTCCAACAAGTATTTAGCAACATTCTATCAAGTACTGGAAGCATTTATCATATTCTAGGTACTCTAACAAGCATTTATCGACATTCTATTATTACCAGCAAACATTTTCTACATTCTACAGACACCGACAAGAAATTATCTACATTTTACTGACTCTATTAAGCATTGATGAACATTCTACTAACTCCAGCAAGCTTTTATTAACATTCTAGAAACTCCAGCAAGCCTGTATCAAAATGCTATGTACTCTGCAAGTATTTATTAATATTCTACTTACTCTACCAAGCATTTATCAAAATTATTTGTATTCCAGCAAGCATTTATCAATATTCTATGATATCCAGCAACCGTTTATCAACATTCTAGCATTATCAGGAAAAGTTTTCAACATTCTACTGACTCCAGCAAGCATTTGCCGACATTCTATGTTCCCAGTTAGTATTTACCAACATTCTATCATCTCCAGCAAAAATTTATCAACATTCTGCTGACTGCAGCAAGTATTGATCAACATTCTACCAGCTCCAGAAAACACTTATTAACATTCTACTAAGTCACCTTATCATTTATTAACATTCTTCCAACTCCAACAGCATTTGTCAACATTCTGCATACTCCAGCAAGCATTTACCAACATCTGTGTACTCCAGCAAACATTTATCAACATTCTACCAATGCAAGCAAGCATTCATCAAAATTCTGCTTACTCCACCGAGCATTTATCAACATTCTACCAACTCCGGCCAGCATTTGTCAACATTTTACCATCTCCAGCAAGCATCTGTCAACATTATGTGAACTGCAGCAAGCATTTATCAACATTCTATGCTCTCCAGCCAGCAATTGTCAACATCCTGCCATCTCCAGCAAGCATTTATCAAAAATTGTCCTTCTCCCAGAAGCTTTTTCAACAGTCTACCAACTCCAGAAAGCATTTTTCACCATTTCTTGTTTTCTAGCTAGTATTTATCAACATTCTACCATCTAATGCAAGTATTTGTCACCCTTCTACATATACCAGAAAGCATTTTCAACACTCTGCAGGCTCCAGCAAGCATTTATCCACATTCTACTATCTAGAACATGAATTTAACAACAATCTACCAAATCCAGCTGGCATTTATTAACATTCTAACAAGTTCAACAAGAATTTATCAACATTTTGCCAATTTCAGAAATTATTGATCAACATTGTATGTACTCCATCAAGCATTTATCGATATTCTGCATCAAGCACTTGTCAAGAATGTTACAACTCCATCAAGCATTTTCAACATTCTACAATCTCCAGCAAGCATTTATCAACATTCTGTGTTCTCTAGTCTAAACATGCTACCATCTCCAGCAAGCATTTGTCAACATTCTGCCTACTCCAGCATGCATTTTAAATATTCTGGTACCTCCAGCAAGTACTGATCAAGAGTCTACCAACTTAACCAAGCATTTATCAACATTTTATGTTCTCCAGCCAGCATTTTACAACATTCTACCATCCCCAGCAAACATTTTTCAACACTCTTTCTACCACAACAAGCATTTTCAACAGTCTACCAACTGTAGCAGGCACTTTTCACCATTTTATGTTTTCTAGCCAGTATTTATCAACAGTCTATCACCTCCAGCAAGCATTTGTGACAATTCTACGTACTCCAGCAAGCATTTTCTTTATTCTACAAACTCTAGCAAGCCTTTATCAAACTTTTATGTACTCCAGCAAGTATTTATCAACATTCTACCTAGTCCAGCAAGTATTTATCAAAATTCTTCATACTCCAGCCAGTATTTCTCAACATTCTATCACCACCAGGAATCATTTTCAACATTCTACCAACTCCAGCAAGCATCTGTCAGCATTCTATATTCTCCAATCAGTATCAGCCAACATTCTACCATCTCCAACTGGAATCTATCGACATTCTACCAACTCTAGCAAGCATTGTTCAACATTCAACCAACTCCGGGAACTAATTATTAACATTCTACTAAGTCCACTAATCATTTATGAACATTCTAACAACTCCAACAAGCATTTATGAACATTCTGCACACCCCAGCCAGTGTTTACATACATTCTACATACTCAAGCAAGTATTTATTAACATTCTACGAACTCCAGCAAATATTTATCAACATTTTACCAAATCTAGCCAGCATTTATCAATATTATACCATCTCCAGCAAGCATTTATCAACATTCTACCAATGCAAGCAAGCAGTCATCAAAATTCTGCATACTCCATCGAGCATTTATCAACATTCTACTAACTCCAGCCAGCATCTTTCAAAATTTTACCATCTCCAGCAAGCATCTATCAACATTATGTGAACTGCAGCAAGCATTCATCAACATTCTTTATGCTGATTATAATTAATAATAAAATTTGTAAGAGTTTATATAATTTGTGAGGTAAAGAGTGTTTGATTTATGCATATTAAGTAGAGTTAGAGGGTTTGCTTTGGTAGTTCTACTAGTCAGGCAATAGGTTTATAACCTCATAGTATTGAATAGTGGTTTCTTATATTAGAATTCTTGGGTTCATAAGTTTTTTTGTTATTAATAGTTTGGTGTCTATCAGGAATGTACAGAAATTGTATAGAAGAAAATATGTGAACCATTTTCCAAAGACATACTCAGTGGTCAATGTTATGTATATATACTCTTATACACTTACAAACACAGATTTAAAATATGAAATGTTTATCTATCAGTGTTAATGGTCTGAATAATAACATTAAAAGGAGAAGTTTATTTCAATACATAACTCTACATAAACCCCCAATTAATATTCCTACAAGAAAAACACCTGTAAATAACTTAAATATTAATAATTACACAGTTTTAGTAAGCTCCCAATATAAACAAAAAGAGAGGAGTAGCTATTTTATACCATAACACAATTACAGCTAAAATAATTAACATTTATCATGATTCATCTAGTATGTTATGCCTAGTATCCATTGAAATAAATAGGAAAATATACATATTAGTAAAATGAGTTAAGACAGTAAATCATCACTTTGAAAATATAATGCATCTAACAAAGGGCAGTTTAATATTAGCTGGAGATTTCAACTGTAAAACAGATGATAAAGATACACATTGAAAAACCAAAAAGAAGAAAATCTCCAACATCAAAAGCACTTTTACAGTTTACATATACAGCATGCATAAAGGATACTGGTCAATTTGAGGACTCAAATTCACTATTTTTTATTTTCTATTCACATAGGTATAACTCTCATTTTAGAATTGATAGGTTATATGTTTCACATGATTTGATAACAAAAGTAGAAGGAGTGAAAGTCATAAATTGCCCTCTATAAGATCACAATGCATTAGTTTTGAAATGGAACTAGTACCAATTTGTTCAATCCTTATCACTAGAATACCTTCATACATAACAAAAATTGACAGAGTTTAAAGAGTTTTATGTAAAAGAAATAAAAACTTTTCTTTAAATAAATAATACAGCAGGTATATCAGAAATATATATTTGGGACTCCTTAAAAGCATATATTTATGGAAAAGACTTATCCTGGTATATTAATAAAAATAAAACATGGAATAAAGATATGGTAGAACTTCAAAATAAAGCAGACAAGCTTAAACTAGAAATACAAAAAGGTAACACAGATCTAATACCAGAACTAGTTCAAACAAGTAATAAATACTCTGAAATACTACATCGTAAGATTATGATTAACCTAGAGAAAATCTAATTAAATTCTTACATTATAAATCCTGCTTATCAGAGACAATTGGCAAACAGAGCAAAAAAGATTATTAAATCTAAACAAATAAAAGAACTATATAATCCCCAAACAAAGAAGAAAGTTGCTGATTTAAATAGCATCTTGGAGGCTTTATACTTCATTATAATACACATAAGCCTTTGAATCCTCAAAAATCTTTCAAGGATATTAAACTTCTTACCAGGTTAACATGAGAACAAATACATATTATAAATAAATCAATCACCATGACTGAATTAAAATCACAAATTAAAAAAACTCAAGATTAACAAAGCCCTTGGTCCAGACAACATATTACCAGAGATGTATAAATTACTACCAAACCAAGCCTTACATTTACTTTTAAAAGTATACAGTATAGTTAAACAAGATATAAATATACTCTTAGAAATATTCATTAATATCCTCAATAATAAAAACAGATAAATATGAAAAACTTTATAGGCCCATAACCTTACTAAATATAGAGTATAAAATGTTTATGGCAATCTTTGCAGACAGGATCAAACACTTTCTTCCCTTATTAATACATGAAGATCAGACATGTTTTATAAAAGGAAGAAATATGATAATATAAAAAGAATCTTGACAATAATTGACCATAACAAACTTAAAGGTTTAGAATTAACCATTATCTCCATAGACATCAATAGTGCTTTTGATTCTGCTGATTGGAACTATCTATTTTTAGTCCTAAATGAATATAGATTCCCAACAGCTTTTAATACATTAATCAAATCCTTGTATGAAAACTCTATAGCATTTCTCAAATTAGGATCCCATAGATCAGGACCCATTTCATTTATGAAAGTGACCAAGCAAGGATGTCCCTTGTCACCCTTATTGTTTGTTCTGTTGATAGACCATTTTCCAAATAGTATTAGATTAGATAAAAAAAATAAAGGTATACAAATTAACAGAGTACTGAACTTAAAACTCCAACTCTTTGCTGATGATATACTTCTGACCTTATTTGATACTAACCATTCCCTACAAGCATTATTTAATTCAGTGACTATTTATCAAAATATTTCAGGACTACAGTTTAATGAAAATAAAACAAAAATCTTAATCTCAAATTGTAAAAAAGTACATAAGTAAAATATTTACTAAATATATAGTAACAGATGACAAACTTCCGTATTTAGGTATTTATCTATTAGATGATATGAATGACTTACTTATACTTAAGTACAATATAATATTATATAAAATTGAACTAATGATGTCCAACTGGAATAAATATCTTTTTACAATGGGAGATAGATTATTCCTGATTAAATCAAAAGTTTTCCCAAGGTGCTATATCTTGTACAACTTTTCTCACTTCCTCTCCACAAGCACATCATTTCAAGATTTAATAAATTGATACTAAACTTTTTATGGTTTCAATATAAGCCCTGAATTGCCTTGAATAAACATTTACCAGAGGGAGGATAGAGGAATACACTTACCAGACATTGAGACATATGTCATTTCGTCTGTGGTTAAAAATATAACATTATGGTTAAACACATCTTACTTTTCCATATGGCAACAAATTCATGAACAGATCTGGTTAGAATATAAGCACTCTCATAATAATGATTATTTGTCTATATTATCAAGCTCCCTTACTTGGATGGTTAAAGACTATATTCTAGAAAATAAAAATATTAAATTGCCATCACAATATATAAAGCTTAGAGTATCTATCTTTAAGAAATTTGTAAATAAAAATCCAAACATCAACTCGTGTTTTTTCCTAATCTTTCCTATAGCCTTTACAATTAATAAAATTGAAACATATCAAACACAGAAAATGAATGCACTTAAAAATGAAGTTTAGTTTTGGCATCAGTTAATAGACTTAGGAAAAGTTCTATCAAATGATCAAATAATAAATAAATACAATATAAACAAGGATATGTGGTTACTTCTTCAAAGCCCGAGGCAATATCTTATAAATAAAATAGAATTAATGCAAACTTCTGTTAGAAAAGACACCCCTAAGCTTATCGAATATTTTATAATTATTACAAATCAACCCTATCAAGGTAATGGTCATTTATCTAACATTTACAAAATTGTTAAAAAAACAAAAATGTATCATACCGAAACATATAGGAATTATTATACACAAATAAATGACCATCCCCCATCTGAAGACAATAACACAATTATTCTTAAATCATCAAAATATTCAACACTATCAACTCATTGGCAACTATTTACATGGATATTCTTAAATACAAGTTTTTACACCCCACAAATTAGCATTAATATTTGCCAATGAAGAAATATGTTGGAGATGTGAGATAAAATTAAAAGCTGATTGGCAACATACTTTTTATGAATGTAAATGCCTCAATGTGTATTGGAATAATGTTAATTATTTTTTTCAGGCTATCTTTAATGACAACTTCCAATTAACTAAATAATTTATCATATTTAACTAACCCATACTCAAGTGTATTTCAAAAAAAGATTTGTCAATCGTTTGGACATTATTAGCTATAGCACGAAAGATCATTACCATTCATTGGAAAAGTGTGACTTCTCCTACATTCAACAAATTCAAAAATCTTGCCTTAACAGTTGGGCATATGGAAATCTCTACTTTAAAGAATAGAACCAGCAGACCTACATCATACTACAACAATTAGACAACAGTAATAGAAATGCTTGAGAAAATGGACAAAAATACATGATATTATGATTTATTCTTCATACATTGTTCAACTAGGTCATAATTTGTGTAGACACCGATGGATATAGTTCACAATGTTATGAAGTTAGTTTTAAGATTGTATGCATGTTGTATATTTCTCTTTTTTCCATGAACTGTTTTTAAAAGGTGTTATTTTAAACAAAAACAAAATAAAAAAAATTAAAGGAAAAAAATACTGTGTACTCCAGCAAGTATTTATGAACATTCTACCTAATCCGCAAAGCATTTATCGACATTCTACATAGTCCAGCACACATTTATCAACATTCCTCTAACTCTGGCCAGCATTTATCAACATTGTATCATCTCCGGCAAGCATTTATTAACATTGTACCATCTCCGGCAAGCATTTATCAACATTCTACCACCTGCAGGAATGGGTTATCAGAATTCTATTCTCCTCAGCCTGCATTTATCAACATCCTACCATCAGCATCAAGCATTTGGCAACATTTTTTTCTACTCCTACAAGCATTTTCAGCATTCTACCAACTCCACCAAGCATTTTCACCATTCTGTGTTCTCTATACAGTATTTACCAGCATTCTACCATCTCCAACAAACATTTGTCACCATTCTACATACTCCAGCAAGCATTTTCAACATGCTACAGACTCCAGCAAGCATTTATCACATTCTTTCAGGTTCGGCAAGCATTTATCAACATTCTACTAACTCCAACAAGCATTTAACAGTATTCTACCAATTCTACCTAACCTTTATCAAGAGTCTACTGACTCCAGCAAGCATTTATCAACATTCTACTATCGCCAGCAAGAATGTATCAGCATTGTATGTACTCCACCAAGCATTTTGAACATTATACAGAATCCAGCAAGCATTTATCAACAGTCTGACAGCTCCAGCAAACATTTATCAACATTCTACTAACTCCAACAGGCATTTAAAGACATTCAGCCAATTCCATCTAGCATTTATCAAGATTCTACTGACTCCAGCAAGCATTTATTAAAATTCTACAATCTTCAGCAAGAATCTATCAACATTTTACGTACTCCAGCAAGCATTTATCAACATTCTACCATGTCCAACAAGAATTTATCAACATTTTCCCAACTCCAGCAATTATTTACTACCATTCTATATACTCCATCAAGCATTTATTAACATTCTACCTACTCCACCAGGTATTTATCAACATTCCTCCTACTCCTGCAAGCATTTAATTTCATTCTATGTTCTCCAGGCAGCATTAATCAACATTCTACCAACTCCAGAAAGCTTTGACTAACACTCTACCAAATCCAGGAAGCATTTATCAACATTCTGTGTATTGCAACATGCATTTATCAACATTCTACTGACTCCATCAAGCATTTATCACAATTCTACAGCAAATATTTGTCAACATTCTACCTAGGCCAGCAAGCATGTATCAGAATTATACATCCTCCAGAAAATTTATCAACATTCTACCACCTCCAGCAAGTATGTATCAACATTCTACTAACTCAATTATTTATCAACATTCTACCATCTCCAGCAAGCATTTATCAACATTCTATTTACTCCAGCAAGCATTTATGTACATTCTACAAACTCCAGCAACCATTTATTGACATTTTTCCAGAGACCACCAGCATTTATCAAGATTCTCTTTTATCCAGCAAGCATTTAACATTCTAGCAACTCCACCAAGCATTTATCAACATTCTATGTGCTCCAGCCAGCATTTATCAACATTCTATCATCTCCAGCAAGCATTTATCAAGAATATTCCGACTCAGTCAAGCATTTTCAACATTCTACCATCTCCATCAAGCATTTATCAACATTCTGTGTTTTTTGGTCTAAACATGCTACCATCTCCAGCAAGCATTTGTCAACATTCTACCTACTCCAGTATGCATTTTCAATATTCTGGTATCTCCAGCAAGAAGTTATCAGCATTCCACTGACTCCAGTAAGTACTGATCAACATTCTACCAACTCGACCAAGCATTTATCAACATTCTATGTTCTCCAACCAGCATTTACCAACATTCTATCATCTCCAGCAAACATTTGTCAACACTCTTTTCTCCAACAAGCATTTTCAACATTTTACCAACTGCAGCAAGTATTTTCCACCATTCTGTGTTCTCTAGCAAGTATTTATCAACATTCTACCATCTACAGCAAGCATTTTTCACCATTCTATGTACTCCAACCAGCATTTTCAACATTCCACAGATTCCAGCAACCATTTATCAACATTCTATCTTCCCCAGCATGCATTTATCAATATTCTACTAACTCCAACAAGCATTTAACAACATTCCACCTATTCCACCTTGCATTTATCAATATTTTACTGACTCCAACAAGGATTTATGAGCATTCTACCAACTTCAGCAAGTATTTATGAACATTCTATTTTTTCTAGCCAGCATTTATTAACTTTCTGCCATCGCCATCAAATATTTGTTAACAATCTTCCTATTCTAGCAAGCATTTTCAACATGGTATCAACTGCAGCAAACATTTATGAACATTCTATGTTCTCCAGGCAGTATTTATCCACATTCTGCCATCTCCAACAAGAATTTACCAACATTCTACTTACTCCAGCAAGCACTGATGAACATTCTACCAACTTCAGCAAGTATTTGTCAACATTCTATGTACTCCAGCAAGCATTTATTAATATTATACCAATGTTGGCCAGCATTTATCAACATTGTAGCATCTCCAGCAAGCATTTATCAACATTCTGCCATCTCCGGCCATCATTTGTCAACATTCTACCAACTCTAGCAAGCATTTATCAACATTCTACATAGTCCATCAATCATTTATCAATAAGCTACCAACTCTGGCAAGCATTTATCAATATTCTATGCTCTCCAGACAGCATTTGTCAACATTCTGACATCTCCAACCAGCATTTATCAGCATTCTTTCTACTCACACAGGCATTTTCAACAGGCTAAAAACTCCAGCAAGCATTTTTCACCATTCCTTGTTCTCTAGCCAGTATTTATCCACATTCTACCATCTCCTGCATGCATTTGTCACCATTCTACATAACCTAGCCAGCATTTTCAACATTCTACAGGCTTCAGTAGCATTTATCAACATTCTATCATCCCCAACATGCATTTATCAACATTCTACTAACTCCAACAAGCATTTAACAACATTTTACCAATTACACCTTGTATTTATCAATATTTTAGTGACTTCAGCAATGATTTATGAACATTCTACCAACTCCAGCAAGTATTTATCAATGCTCTATTTTTTCCATCCAGCATTTATCAACATTCTGCCATCTCCATCAACCATTTGTCAAGAATCTTCCTATTCCAGCAAGCATTTTCAACTGCAGCAAGCATCTGTGTAAATTCTATGTTCTCTAGCCAGTATTTATCAGGAATCTACCATCTCCAGCAAGTATTTGTCAACATTCTAGCAATGGTAGCAATCATTTATCAACATTCTATGTTCTCCAGCCAGTATTTATCAACATTCTACCATCCTCAGCAAGAATTTATCAACACTCTACGTCATATAGCAAGCATTGATCAACATTCTACCAACTCCAGCAAGCATTTATCAACATTCTACATAGTCCAGTAAGCATTTATCAACATTCTTCCATCTCTGGCAAGCATTTATCAACATTGTACCATCTCTGGCAAGCATTTATCAACATTCTACCAACTGCAGGAATGGGTTATCAGCATTCTATTCTCTTCATCCTGCATTTATCAACATCCTACCATCAGCATCAAGCATTCTCAACATTCTTTCTACTCCTACAAGCATTTTCAACATTCTACCAACTCCACCAAGCATTTTCACTGTTCTATATTCTCTATCCAGTATTTACCAGCATTCTACCATCTCCATCAAGTATTTGTCACCATTCTACATACTCCAGCAAGCATTTTCAACATGCTACAGACTCCAGCAAGCATGTATCAACATTCTACCAACTCCAGCAAGAATGTATCAACATTGTATGTACTCCACCAAGCATTTTGAACATTCTACAGACTTCAGCAAGCATTTATCAACAGTCTGTCAACTCCAGCAAACATTTATCAACATTGTACAAACTCCAACAGGCATTTAAAGGCATTCAACCAATTTCATCTAGCATTTATCAAGATTCTACTGTCTCCAGCAAGCATTTATCAACATTCTACCATCTCCAGCAAGAATTTATCAACATTCTACATACTCCAGCAAGCATTTATCAACATTCTACCATGTCCTACAAGAATTTATTAACATTTTCATTCTATATACTCCATCAAGCATTTATTAACATTCTGCCTACTCCACCAGGTATTTATCAACATTCCTCCTACTCCCACAAGCATTTAATTTCATTCTTTGTTCTCCACGAAACATTAATCAACATTCTACCAACTCCAGCAAGCGTTGACTAACACTCAACCAAATTCAGGAAAAATTTATCAACATTCTATGTACTGCAACATGCATTTATCAACATTCTACTGACTCCATCAAGCAATTATCACAATTCTCCAGCAAATATTTATCAATATTCAGTCTAGGCCAGCAAGCATGTATCAGCATTATACATCCTCCAGAAAATTTATCAACATTCTACCACCTCCAGCATGTATGTATCAACATTCTACTAACTCAACTAATTATTTATCAGCATTGTTCTCCAGCAAACTTTTATCAACATTCTATTTACTCCAGCAAGCATTTATCTACATTCTACAAACTCCAGCAATCATTTATTGACATTTTTTCCAGACACCACCAGCATTTATCAAGATACTACTGTGTCCAGCAAGCACTTGTTAATATTCCAGCAACTCCACGAAGCATTTATCAACATTCTATGTGCTCCAGCTAGCGTTTATCAACATTTTATCATCTCCAGCAAAGATTTATCAACATTCTGTGTTCTCTAGTCTAGACATGTTTCCATCTCCATCAAGCATTTGTCAGCATTCTACCTACTCCAGCATGCATTTTCAATATTCTGGTATCTACAGCAAGAACTTATCAGCATTCCACCAACTCTAGCAAGTACTGATCAACATTCTGCCAACTCGACCAAGCATTTATTAACATTCTGTGTTCTCCAGTCAGCATTTATCAACATTCTACCATCTCCAACAAACATTTGTCAACACTCTTTCCACTCTAACAAGCATTTTCAACATTTACCAACTGCACAAAGCATTTATGAACATTCTATGTTCTCCTGCTAATATTTATCAACATTTTATCATCTCCAGCAAGCATTTGTCAGCATTCTATCAACTCCAGCAGGCATGTATCAACATTCTATGTACTCCAGCAAGCATTTATCAACATTCTACCAAGTCCAGCAAGCATTTATCAACATTCTACCTACTCCGCTAGGCATTTATCAACATTCTTCTATTCTTGCAAGTATTTAACATCATTCTATATTCTCCCGGCAGTATTAGTCAACATTCTATATCTCCAGCAATCATTTTCGTAGGTTCATAGGACAATACTAGGCTATTGGCCCGGAGACCCTTGTAAGCCTAGCCAAGAATTTCACCTATGTTCTCTCAAAGTCAGCAGCTGTTTTCCATATCTAGCAGGGATGCAGGTTTGATCCCATTCTACCATCTCCAGTAAGCAGTTACAACATTCTACGTACTCCAGCAAGCATTTATCAACATTCTACCAAGTCCAACAAGAATTTATCAACATTCTTCCATCTCCAGCAATTATTAATCAGCATTCTTTGTACTCCATCAACCATTTATCAACATTGTGTTTACTCCAACAGGCATTTATCAACATTCCCAATACTCCAGCAAGCATTTATCAACATTCTATGTTCCCATGCAACATTTGTCATTGTTCTATCATCTCCAGCAAGCATTTTCAATGTTCTACCAACTCCAACAAGAATTTATCATCATTCTACTGAATCCAGAAAGCATTTATCAACATTCTGCTAACTCTAGAAGCATTTAGCAACATTCTACCAACTGCAGGAAGCATTTAGCAACATTCTACTTACTCCAACTAGCATTTAACAACATTATATAAGCTCCAGCAAGCATTTTCAACATTCAACTGACTCTATTAAGAATTTGTCAACTGACTCCAGCATGCATTGATTAATACTCTACTAACTCTAGAAAGCATTTATTAACATTGTGTGTACTCCAACATGCATGTATCAACATTCTGTTGACTCCACAATTATTTATCAACATTCTGTGTTCTCCATTAAGAATTTATCAACATTCTACCTACTCTACCAGGCATTTATCAACATTCTTCCTACTCCAGCAAACATTTATCAACATTCTATGTTCTCCAGCCTGCATTTATCAACATTCTGTCATCTCCAGCCAGCATTTATCAACATTCTGTGATCTCCAGTAAGCATTTTCAACATTCTATCAACTCTAGTAATAATTTATCCATATATTACTGACTCCAGCAAGCACTGATGAACACTCTAACTCCAGCAAGCATTTATTGTCATTCTACCTACTCCACCAAGCATTTATTTCTTCCTACTCCAGCAAGACTTTATCAATGTTATATGTTCTCCAGTCTCCATGCTTGCTGAAATACATAGAATGTTTATAATTGCTTGCTGTAGTTGATAGAATGTTGGGAATGCATGCTAGAGGCAGTAGAATGTTGATATAAGCTGGCTGGAATTAGTATAATGCTATTAAATGCTTGCTAGAGTATGTGGAATCTTGATAAGTGCTTGCTGAAATTGTTGATAAATGCTTGTTGGAATACGTAGAATGTTGATACATGCTTGCTGGTGTAGGTAGAATATTAATAAATGCTTTTTTGACCTGATAGAATGCTGCTAAATACTTGCTATAGTCAGTAGAATGTGCACAAATTATTAATGGGGATGGTAGAATCCTGGAAAATGCTTGCTAGTGATGGTATAATGTTGTTAAATGCTGGCTGGAGAGCATATAATGCAGATGAATGCTGGCTGGAGTTGGTAGAGTGTTGGTAAATGCTGTTTAGAAATGGTAGACTGCTAGTAATTGCTTACTGGAGTATGTCAAATGTCGATAACTGCTTGCTGGAGTTGGTTGAAGCTTGAAAATTGCTTTTTTTGTCTCGGAAGAATGTTGATAATTGCTTGCTGGAGTACACAGAATGTTGATAAATGCTTACCAGAGTTTGTAAAATTTTGCTAAATGCTTTGTAGAGTATATTGAATGTTGATAAATTCTTTCTGGAGTTGGCAGAATGTTTAAAATGCTTTCTGGGGTTGTTGATAAAGGCTTGGTGGAGTACATAGAATGTTGATAAATGCTTACTGGAGTATGCTGAATGTTGATAAGTGCTGGCTGGAGTTGATAGAATGTTGATAAATGCTTGCTGGAATCAGTAGAATGTTGATAAGTGCTGGCTAGAATTGGCAAAATGTTGCTAAATGCTTTCTAAAGTACATAGAATGCTGATAAATCCTTGTTGGAGATGGTAGAATGTTGATAACTTCTTGCTAGAATGCATAGAATGTTGAAAAATGCTTGGTGGTATAGATAGAATGTTGAAAAATGCTTGCTAGAGCTGATAGAATGTTGATAAATACTTACTACAATCAGCAAAGTGTTGGCAAAAGCTTGCTGTAGTTGGTAAAATGTTGATAAATGCTGGCTGGAGAGCATAGAATGTAGATAAATGCCACCTGCAGTTGGTCAAATTTGAAAAATGATTGTTGGAGAAGGTAGAATGTTAATTGCTTGCTGGAGTAGGTTGAATGCTGATAAGCAGAGTAGCTCTTGAACCCTTTTTAAGCACAACCTGGATAACTGGATGGGGAGCAGAAAATGCACCCCTGGAATTTCACCTGTGTCCCTGCTGGTCAGGGGCATTGGGTGATGGCTTGTTGGAACATGGGCAAAATTCTTCGCTAGGGTTGTAACGGACACAGGGCCAATAGCGTAGTAACTTCCTTTGAACCAATGATCCTATAAATCCTTGCTGAAGATGATAGAATGTTCATAAATTATGGACGGAGAGCATAGAATGTAGATAAATGTCTGCTTGACTTGGCAGAGTGTTGATAAATGCTTGTTGGAAAAGGTAGTGTGTTAATAATTGCTTGCTGGAGCAGGTAGAATGTTTACAAAAACTTGCAAGAGTTGGTAGAATGTTGATAATTGGTTTGGCTTGATAGAATGTTGATAATTATAAATTATTATTATTAAAAAAATAAACTCCTAGTAGCCTCGACTAAATCTTACAATAAAGCTGGCGACTCATTATTTTCAAATTCTGTCGGGAAAATCTGGAACCAACTCCCTCAAGAAATAACTAACCTAGACCCACATCCCTTTTCAAAAAACATATCAAAGAGCACCTTAAAACTCACTGGCTATGTCCCTGTGCTAACCCTGACTGAAAATACTTCTCCCTTACTCCTAACTTCCCTCACTCTCCCCTGACTATGCCTCTAAATGACACACTTCGTGATACCAGCTACTTCTTTATTTTGAATCCACCATAAATTTGATCTATTCTTTTTTCTTCTCCATGTTATGCCATCTGGTGGCTTCCTTATCTGCTTTTTTTTCTTATTAATCTAACTTTTTATCCTGCATACCTGAAATCTCTATTTTAACCAGCTGTTTTATTTTTTTTTGTTAACTGGTCTTGAGTTTGCTAGTCTGTTTTTGTTTTCTCTTTAAGTCTTACACATGCTTACCATTGTACCATTTGGTATTTTTGTTTATTATTGTTTTTTGTTGTTGTTAATGATTGCTTACTGCATGTAATTGGAGCTTTTCTCCCCGGGCCTCTACTGAAAACGGATATATGTCCAGCTAGACTATCCCGGTCAACAAATGTAAAATAAAAAATAAATAAATAAATAAATAAATAATTGCTTGCTGAAGTAGGTAGAATGTTGATAAATGCTTGCTGGATTAGGTAGAATGTTGATAAATATGTTGATAAATGCTTGCTGGATTAGGTAGAATGTTGATAAATGCATGCTGGAGTTGGTAAAATGTTGATAAACACTTGCTGTATTATTATGAATGTTGATAAAGGCAGCTGGAGCTGATACAATCTTGTTAAATGCATGTTGGAGTTAGTAGACTTTTGCCCAATGCTTGCTGGTTTAGTAGAATGTTGATAAATGATTCCTTGGATCAGTAGAATGTTGATAAATGCTTACTAAAATAAGTAGAATGTTGACAAAAGCTTGCTGAACTGGGTAGAATGTTGTTGACATTCTACCAACTCTAGAATTAATTTATCTACATTCTTACATCTCAGGCTAGAATTTATCAATATTCTACTAACTCAAGCAAGCATTTATCAACATTGTACCAACTCCAGTAATCATTTACCAACATTCTATGTACTGCAGCAAGCATTTATCAACATTCTACCAACTCCAGCAAGCATTTATCAACATTGTACATACTCCAGCAAGCATTTATCAACTTTCTACTTACTCCAGCAAGCATTTATCAACATTCTACCAACTTCAATAATCATTTACCAACATTCTATGTGCTGCAGCCAGCATTTATCAACATTCTACCAACTCCAGCAAGCATTTATCAACATTGTACATACTCCAGCAAGCATTTATCAACATTGTACATACTCCATCAAGCATTTATCAACATTCTACCAATTGCAGCAAGCATTTATCAGCATTGTACATACTCCAGCAACTCCAGCAAGCATTTATCAACAATCTACCAAGTGCAGCAAGCATTTATCAACATTATGTTTTCCACCCAGCATTTGTCAACATCTCCACCAAGCATTTGTCAACATTCTACTAACTCCAGCAAGCACATTTCACCATTCTATGTCAAGTATCCAGTATTTATCAAAATTCTACCACTTCCAGTAACCATTTGTCACCATTCTATGTACTCCAGCAAGCATTTTCAGCATTCTACAGACTCCAGCAATTATTTATCAACATATGATCAGCTCCAGCAAGCATTTTTCAACATTCTACTAACTAGTAGCTAGTATCTGTAGCAAAGTCCAGATCCAGGTCTGTTGCTTCTGGAAATGTTTGCAGTTGTTTGTTTGTTCTGAGCATGTTTTTCAGGCCATCTTGGATTTGAAGGGGCTTATCTGCATTTTTGTGAAATATTTGTGTTTGACTGGCACCTGACTGATAAAGAGAGACTGGTCTAGCATTTGGAATAAGTATCCTAATTGGTCCTTTTGAATTTTGTTAGAGTTTTTTCAAGTTTTAGCTTCTTGTATTTAGGCCCTGCATCTGAGCAGGTTTCTGCTTGTTTGCATGTTGTGCAGCACCGTGCACTGCCACACAATTTTGTGTCAAAGGCAGACAGTTAAATTCAGCAAATTTTCCCTTAAAACCCAGGCAGAAATATCCATTTGCTGAACTCCACAGTGATCATTTCTGTAAAGCCACCCCTAGTGACAACTGTCTTCCACCTAGCATTATGAACAGTTGGACTACCCTTTTTTCTCCTGTCACCCTTGTTGACATGAGTCTCTTGAGGCAGTGTAACAATTGCCTCACATACACAGATAGCCCTCTACTGATAACACAGTCTAGTACAGAGTGCAAAAGATGTATTTACACCAAGAATCTAGAATACATATTCTCGCTCACTCAAAACAGTAACACAGAGGAGGTTGTCAACTTGCCCATCACTAAATATTCACATAGTACCACTACTCATACACATACCACTACTCATACACACATACTCATCAAACACATAAATCCACATGTGCAGAGGTTCTCTCGAAAATGTACTAGACTGTGTTATCAGTAGAGGGCTTTCAACAGAATCCCACTTTCAGGCATTAACAATAAACTTAGCAAACTGAATTTAAACCCCTTCATCCTAAGATGGGTTGCCAACTGGCTCACAAACAGGACACACATTATTAAAGTGGGTGACTCTACATCAACCAGCAGATCTGTTACCAGCAGGGTGCCATACTGTTTGGTATATACTTCTCAGATGTTCAGATCAAAACTAAAGGGTTGTGGCTGACCAAGTTTGCAGATGACTGCAAACTAGATGCAATCATTGAATCCCTAGATGATGTCAGTATACTCCAGGATGGTCTCACAATCCAACGACTGCTATATTAGTCATGATCTCAAATGGAATGAAAAGAAGTGCATCATCATTCCCTTTGGCACAAACAATGTCTCTTCACATTAACAAATCATTAACAATACCCTAAGTACCCATGAAGTGGTAAGGGATGCATGACACAGGCTGACTGCAACCTTAACTTCAACCACCATGTGTCTACCATTGTGAGGAAAGCTTTCCACATAGCTCAGTTGATTAGTAAAACCATCACCTCGAGAGCAACAGAAGTTATATCCCCCCTATACTTGACACTTATCTGGCCCATAACTGAGTATAACGCCTCATTTGGTATGTACCGTACCGTACTAAGCAGCTACAGCAATTAAAGAGGCCTCAGAGGTTTCTAACAAGGAATATCAAGGGCCTACAACATGTGTCTTCTCCGGACTAACTAAACTCCCAGTCACAATACTCTGTATCATATAGACTTCTTAGTGGAGACTTATGCCTGGCCTGCAGAGCAACCCAAGACCCAAACCTAATGAATTTACTGCATATCAAGAAATCAAACAGGTCTAAGGCTACCCATTTCAGGGACTTAAATATGGACTGAGAATTAAATAGGACTTGCTGGAAGGACATATTTATCTCCCAGCAACTGCCACATCTTTGGAACAGGCTACCAATTCATGTGAAACGGAGCACCTGTATGACACTGTTCAAGAGGAACCTATATGAGTGGATGGGGCACTCTAAATTCTTACTGGGGATAGCATCCACAATCCCCATAGACATTAGCAGTCTTTATTAAATGCAGTCTTGGGTATTGACTAGTATTTCTATGGTATTACATTGGGTTGAAACGGCTAGGCTTAAAATGATCTCCGGGTTGATAGCTTAGTAATCTCCTATGGTCCTATGCTCTTGTGATCCAACAAGCATTTAAAAACATTCTACCATTTCCAGTTAGCATTTATCAAGATTCTACTGACTCCAGCAAGCATTTACCAATGTTCTCCCAACTCTGACAAGCATTTATCAACATTCTACCAAGTCCAACAATAATTTATCGATATTCTTCCAACTCCAGCAAATATTTATCAACATTCTGTGTACTCCATCAAACACTTAACATTCTACCTACTCTACCAGGTAATTAGCAACATTCTTCCTACTCTAGTAAGCATTTATCTACATTCTATGTTCTCCAGGCAGTATTTATCAACATTATATCATCTGTATGAAGCATTTTAAGCATTCTACCAACTCCAGCAAGAATTTATCAACATTTTAGTGACTCTGGCAAGCATTGATCAACACGCCACTAACTCCAGCAAGCATTTATCAGCATTTTACCAACTCCAGCAAACCTTTATCAAATTCTATGTATTCCAAATATTTATCAACATTCTATTTACTCCACCAAGCATTTATCAGCATTCTTCCTACTGCATCAAGCATTAATTAGCATTCTATGTACTCCAGAAAACATTTATCAACATTATAACTATTTCAGCAAGCATGTATCAGAATTCTACATCCTGAAGAAAAATGTATCAACATTCTACCTACTCTGACAAGTATTTATCGACATTCCTAACTACACTAATTATTTATCAACAGTCTACCATCTCTAGCAAGCATTTATCAAAATTCTATTTACTCCAGCAGCCATTTATCAACATTCTACCAACTCCAGCAAGCATTTATCAGCATTTTTCCAATCTGCCAGGATTTATGAACATTCTACTGTACCCAGCAAGCATTTGTCAATATTCTAGCATTTCCACCAAGAATTTATCAACATTCTATGTTCTCCAGCCAGCATTTATCAACATTCTACCATCTCTGGCAAGCATTTGACAAGAATCGTCCAACCCCAGCAAGTAGTTTCCACATTCTATCATCTCCAGCAAACATTTATCAACATTCAGTGTTCTCCAGCCTGTATTTATCAACATGTTACCATCTCCATCAAGCATTTGTCAACATTCTACCTACTTCAAGCATTTTCAACATTCTGCTGTCACTAGCAAGAATTTATCAACATTCTACCAACTCCAGCAAGTACTATTCTACCAGTTCCACCATGCATTCATCAACATTCTATGTTCTGCAGCCAACATTTATCATCATTCTACCATCTCCAGCAGCATTTGTCAACAATCTTCTTACTCCAGGAAGCATTTTCAACATTCCAGCAAGGATTTATGAACATTGTATATCCTCTAGCCACTATTTATCAGCATGCTATAATCTCCAGCATGCATTTGTCAGTGCTCTACCAACTTTAGCAATCATTTATCAACATTCTATGTTCTCCAGAGAATATTTATCAACATTCTAATATCTCCAGCAAGAATATATGAACATTATACTGACTCCAGCAAGCAGTAATCAACATTCTACCAACTCCAGCAAGGATTTATCAACATTTTATATACTCCAACAAGAATTTATCAATAGTCTAAGTACCTCTCAACCTCTTAATGTAAAAAATCTGGACAAAGCTTGACAAAATGGGGGTACAAATAGGGACATATTTTAAATATTGCTCTTATAGACTTAGAAAGTTGCTAGAGTAACAGGATTTGTTTTAATATACATTTTCTGAAGGATTTGAAGTCTGAAACTCAAATGTATGTCATTATTTAGTAACTTAAATCCTGAGGTCGTCCCAGTGATTTGCCAGGAAAAAGAGGAACAGGCCAAAAGTATGAGCCAAAAACCTGGACATTCTGTGAAAATTTGAACAGTTGAGAAGTTTATCAACATTCAGTGTTCTCCAGTCAGCATTCGTCAACATTCTAACACCAACATGAATTTAACAATATTCCACCAAATCCAGCAAACATTTATTAATATTCTAAGTACTCGAGAAAGCATTTATCAACAGTCTACCAACTCCAGCATGTATTTATCAACATTCTGTGTTCTGCAGCCAGCATTTATCAACACTCCATATACACAAACAAGCAAGTAAAAATATTCTACCAACACAAACAAGCATTTATCAACATTCTTCCAACAACAGCAAGTATTTATCAAAGTTCTCCATTCTTCACAAAGCAATTATCAACATTCTACCTACCACAGGAAGCATTTATCAACATTATATGTACTCCAACCAGCATTTATCAACATTCTACCAACATTTATCAGCCTTCTACTAACTACAGAAAGACTTTATCAATGTTCTTATGACTCCAGCAAGCATTTATCAACATGCCATCTCCAACAAGATTTGTCACCATTCTACTTACTCCAGCAAGCATTTTCAACATTCTTTTTCCAGCAAGAATTAGTCAACATTTTACTTACTCTATCAAGCACTTATCAACATTCCCCTAACCCAATCAAGAATTTATCAACATTTTGGAGTACATAGAATGTTAATGCTTACTGGAACTGATAGAATGTTGATAAATGCTTGCTGTAGTCAGCAGAATATTGATAAATGCTTACTGACATAGGTAGAATGTTGGCAAAAGCTTGGTGTAGTTGGTAGAATGTTGATAAATGCTGGCTGGAGAGCATAGAATGTAGATAACCTGTGGAGCTGGTAGAATGCTGATAAATACTTGTTGAAAAGGGTAGAATGTTAATAACTGCTTAGTGGAGTAGGTAGAATGTTAATACATGCTTTCTAAAACATAAACATATGTTAGTGATATCACTTTAGTGCTATCACTTAAAACCATGGACTTATTATTTGAAAGTAAGAAACATTAATATTTTGCATTGTTTACAAAAATTGGTAGATCATTAATTGAACTTAGAAACAACAAAATAAAGAAAATAGTAAGAGATCAAAAGGAATGTGAAGCTGCCTCCCCTGAGTCAAGAACAACAGAAAAGTAATTTGGGTGAAAATGAGTGGGGAAATCAACAGTATAACATGGGTTACGGAACCATTGAACCGGTTTCAGACAATCCACCCCTTTAGAATATCCCCCCTCTGATGTTTTAAAGGCTGATGAATCAGAGAGGGGACAATCATAAAGGGTCCATCAACAGATTCAAGCATCAAGACAGGGGGCAGGAGAGAAGGAAGGGCAGGGGGGAATTCCAGTCGGAACAGATAGGGCAAAGTGTTTCATATGTGATTTTTAATCAATAAGAACTGTGATTTTAAGATTTATAATTATAATACTGTTGAATTGTGTTCTTCTTATGCAGGCCTGTTTGAAAAAGGGTTGTCTTTTGTTCCAGACAGAAAAGCCTATATAGATGAAGTATTGATTAATTTGAAATTGTTTTCTAGAATATTGAATTTAAGTTTTTGTTTTAAATACTCTAATGGGAATGGGGTCTCCGAACATGGTTGTAGGAGACCAAGTATGTTCAATCCTACATTACATCCAACAGTCACTATATTTCAGAAGATGTGTGAGTTTTATATTTGAAAATTGTTTTTGACCAAACAATGTTTTAATAAGGGTTTTCTCAATTATTCCTATTAAGAGTTTAAACTATTAACAGCTATATGTCACAAAAGGGAATTAAGGGTCATGAAGCCTGATAAGGGAGGAGGCTTGGTAATTCTGAATAGTAATGATTACAGCAACAAAACGTATACCCTCTTATTTACTGAAACCTATGAAGAAACCAGTATTAATGAAATGAATATTGCATACCACAAAATTGATTTATTATTAGAGGATTTATTGATTAACAATCAGATAACCCCCTCTGAATATAAATTTTTGAGGGTAATTCAAGCAAGGACCCCTATTATTTTTGGGGTCACTAAAATACATAAGGATTTGGGAGAACCAGATTTTAGACCTATAGTGGATACCAAGGCCTCAAAAACATTCCCAGTTGCTAAATTCATTGACCAACAGCTTAAGCATATTATGGACTATCACCCCTGGTGTCTAAAAGATTCATGGGACTTTCTGACTAAAATTTGCAATGAAACTTACAAAGATGAAATTATTTTTGCGGCAATCGACATGAAAGATCTATTTTCAGTAATCCCACATACTATGTGGATTGAATGGTCTTACTCTTATTTATGCCAACATTCTGGTCTCAATCATAATTGGATTCTTACACTTAGGGCATTAATAGAGGTGGTGCTGGACAACAAATTCATTGTATTTGAACAGCAACTGTTTAGGCAAAGGAATGGTGTGGCAATGTGGACAGCTTCTGCCCCCATGTTTGCCAACATTGTACTTGCACATTGAGAAATAGAATATGTTATTAAGTCCACTTTTTCACAGTGCTGGTCATTGTATGGATGGTACTTGGATGATATATTTTGGACTGACACGAGAGAGGGAGAGACTAGAACAGTTTGTTGAATACATTCATAAAACTACATATTTTTTCAGATTTCACTATGAACATAGGTATAGAACAAGTTAATTATTTAGATATTACAATTATTAAAGACAAAATGAACAAACACTTTAATTCTACAATATATGGAAAGCCGACCTATTCTAGTACAATACTACATTTCAACAGTTGGCGCCCCTTTATCAAAAAAAGTCCTTAGTCCAGGGCCAATGTGTTTGTTTGGCTTAAATGGTTTCAGATATGGGTGAATTTCAAAATCAATGTGAAATATTGAAGAATATGTTGGTCAGAAGGAGATAACTATACACCTTACTTGACAACTTCTTTAGGGAGGTTTTGCAAAAAAGAATAGGAGGGTATAATACTCCTTTATTAGGACTTAATACAGTAACACCAGTAGTTAATAACAGCAATAGGGGCAATGATAAGTTTAGGAATGCGTTATTATTAACATTCAACAGTCATTGTTTTTGACATAAGTACTATTATTGAGAAGAACTGGGATGTTTTTGGAATAGATTCTGATTATATTAATAGAGTAGGGGAAGCCCCACTTATTACATATATAAAAAGGACCTATGTTTCAAAAACATTTTGGAAAGGGTCAAAAATCCAGAACAAATAGGGAAGATGAGTAAATGTGGGCATTGCTCACTGTGTAAATTCATATTAGAGCTGAGTGAAGCGGAGCTTATGAATTATTGTATGATAAAACTTTATAAGAAGTATAATTGCAACACAAAGCATGTGGTGTACCTCGCTTTATGTCAAAATTGCACATGTTTTTATATAGGAAAAACTAAAAGCAGCTTTAGAAACAGTGTCTCTCACCATCATTATGATATATAGAAAAAGCACCAAAAAAGATTAATCAGCAAACATCTTAAAACATGCCAATCAATCTTTTAAGTTCACAGTTATTGATCATGTGGACTTAGACCAAAGGAGTGGACTGACAGATGACATTCTAGAATTAAAGGAGTGGACTGATAGATGATATTCTAGAATTAAAGGAGCTAAAGTGGCAGCTTTGGACTAATGCCACGGTATACCCTGGGCTAAATGAAACAACATCAATTAGTTCAATCCTTAGGTCAAAAGGAGGTCTAGCGTGGTAGATAAATAAATTATTAATATTTATATTACTTATTTTGGTGTTTTTATGCCAACTAGTGGTTTTATGTGATATGTTTTTATATTATGATTATTTAAACATTTTTATGAGTGATTATATTGCTTTAAGCAAGTAGTGCTAATGTGGTGTCACTCATTATTCAGTTATGACTGATGATATATAAGCTGTATATTGCTGTGCGTTTTTTTCATTCTGAAGAAGTCCTTACCTTTGGGATGAAAGCACTTAATAAATATTGGAACTGTGGATTTATATTCCTCAGGATCTTTCTTTTTTGTGCTTTTAATAGTTTGTGGGAGTCTACGTGTTATTTTGGTTTGCCTGGTATGGGAGGAGCTGAGGATATAGATCTACTGTTTTCATGAGCCTTGCTTGCTTCATATAATGAACTTGATAGATTGGTTGGGAACCTCATACTGCTAGTTGAGCAGCTCACTCAGTAAATATCCCATTCCAGGGGTTCCTTTGGTGGTTTTAATGGATCGGTATTTAGACCAGAAACCCAGGACACCAGTTCTGAATACAGCACTATCACACCTGCTCAAAGACAACATTCTACCACCAACAGCCATTTGGATGCTAATAATTTACGTATTGATTTAAATTATGTCATCTTGGCAGGTGGGGCCAATTACAATGCAAACCAGACTATGAAAGAATACCTTGATAATGGCAAGGATTGTCATTTGGGAACAATAGATCTACAGAATTTTTTGGCACAGTATACAAGCAATTAGAACAATTGGAAAAATCAACTCTGAATTTCAGGAAACTGCAACTTGAGAATAGCTATTTCAGAAAATGCCTGTGGACCGAACGGATGCCAAAGGGCCTCAGGAAATGGAAGTACCCAACTGGACTGGAGAGAGGTTCTGACTTACATTGTGAGTTATTAAAATTATTTAATAGACATGGCTGTGAATTATTACTGTGTTTGATGAAGGACAGTTATAGGAAAATGATGAAACTATCAGACACCATATATAAATTAGACCAAAATATACAGTCAGACTTATTATTTGAAAATAAGAAAAAATGAATATTTTGCATTTTTTACAGGAGTTGATAGATCATTAACTGAACTTAGAAACAACAAAATAAAGATTCTAGTATGAGATCAAAAGGAATATGAAGCTGGTAAGCTTATACCCTGCCTCCCCCGGGTCAAGAACAACAGAAAAGTAATGCGGGTGAAAATGAGCAGGGAATTAACAGTATAACATGGGATATGGACTGATTGAACCAGTTTCAGACAACCCACCCCCTTTAGAATATTCCCTTATGATGAGGCTCTGTTGACTGATGAATCAGAGAGGGGACAGTCATTCAGGGTCCATCAAAAGATTCAAGCATCAAGGGGGGGGGAGGCAGGAGGAATTCACGTTGGAGCAGATAGGGGAAAGTATTTCATATTTGATTTTAAACAATAAGAACTGTGAATTTAAGATTTATAATTATAGTAATGTTGAATTGTGTTCTTCCTATGCAGACCTGTTTGAAAAAGGGTTGTCTTTTGTTCCAGTCAGAAAAGCCCATATAGGTGAAGTATTGATTAATTTGAAATTGTTTTCTAGAAAATCAAATCTAGGTTTTTATTTTAAAACACTCAAATGGGGTTGGGTCCTGGAACATGGCTGTAGGAGACCAAGTATGTTCAATCCTACATTATAGCCAACAGCCTCTATAGTTCAGAAGATGTGCGAGTTTTACATTAGAAAATTGTTTTTAACCAATGTTTTAATAAGGGTTTCCTCAATTTATCCTATTAAGAGTTTAAACTATTAAGAACTATATGTGACAACAGGGACTTAAGGATCATGAAGCCCGATAAGGGAGGAGGCTTGGTAATTATGAATAGTAATGATTACAGCAATAACATGTATACCCTCTTATTTACTAAAACCTATGAAGTAACCAGTATTAATTAAATGAATATTGCATACCACAAAATTGATTTATTATTAAAAGATGTATTGATTAACAATAAGATAATGCCCTCTGAATATATTTTTTGAGGGTAATTCATGCAAGGACCCCTACTATTTTTGGGGTCTCTAAAATACATAAGGATTTGGGAGAACCACCTCTTAGACCTATAGTGGATGCCAAGGCCTCAAAAACATTCCCAATTGCTAAATTCATTGACTGACAGCTTATGCATATTATGGACAATCATCCCTGGTGTCTAAAAGATTCATGGGACTTTTTCACTAAGATTGCCAATGAAATGTACAAAGATTAAGTTATTTTTGCAATAGTCAATATGAAAGATTTATTTTCAGTGATCCCACATACTACGTGGATTGAATAGTTTTACTCTTATTTATGCCAACATTCTGGTCTCATTCCTAATCAGATTCTTAACCTTACAACATTAATGGAAGTGGTGCTGGACAACAACTTCATTGTATTTGAACAACTGTTTAGGCAAAGGAATGGTGTGGCAATGGGGGCAGCTTCTGCCCCCATGTTTGCCAACATTATACTTGCATATTGAGAAATAGAATATGTTATTAAGTCCACTTTTTCACAGTGTTGGTCATGATATGGATGGTACTTGGATGATATAATTATATTTTGGACTGGCACTAGAGAGAGAGAGAGAGAGAGAGAGAGCGAGACTAGAACAGTTTGTTGAATACATTTATTAAACTACAGATTTTTCAGAGTTCACTGTGAGTATAGGCATAGAACAAGTGAATTATTTAGATAGTGCAATTACTAAAGACAAAGTGAGCAGACACTTTAATTCTACAATACATGGAAAGCCGACCTATTCAAATACATTACTATATTTCAGCAGTTGGCACCCCCTCCATCAAAAAAGTTGTTAGTCAAGGGCCAATGTATTTGTTTGGCTTGAATGGTTTCAGATATGGGTGAATTTCAAAATCAATGTAAAATATTGTTTAATAGAAAAGAAAAAAGTGGTTCAGTTCATTATTGTTTAACTTTTCCTCTTGGGTGATTAGTTAATTAAAGAAATCTGAATGGGAGGGGAACAATAAAAGTGTACTATTCAAACTCAGTTGGCATCTGATGAACTCTATATGAAACAAAAACGTATGTGTGTCTTGAATTGTGTTACAGTTGGATTTATGTTTTAACATTAAATTGGTGAAAAGCACGTCTGCATTGTGTGGCCATTTCTACAAGGTTATCGTTTCCCCTCCATCAAAAAAAGTCTTTAGTCAAGGGCCAATGGGTTTGCTTGGCTCAAATTGTTTCAGATATTGGTGACTTTCAAAAGCAATGTGAAATATTGAAGAATATGTTGGTCAGAAGGAGAAACCTAGACACCTTTCTTGACAACATCTTTAGGGTGGTTTTGCAAGAAAAGAATAGGAGGGTATTATACTCCTTTATTAGGACTTAATACAGTAACACTAGTGGTTAATAACAGCAATAGGGGCAATGATAAGTTTAGGAATGCATTAGTATTAACGTTCAACAGTCATTGTTTTTGACATAAGTACTATTATTAAGAAGAACTGGAATGTTTCTGGAATAGATTCTCATTATATTAATATGTTAGAGGAAGCCCCACTTATTACATATATAAAAAGGGCCTATGTTTCAAAAACATGTTGGAAAGGGTCAAAAATCCAGAACAAATAGGGAAGATGAGTAAATGTGGGCATTGCTTACAGTGTAAATTCATCTTAGAGCTGAGTGAAGTGGAGCTTACAAATTATTGTATGATAAAACTTTATAAAAATTATAATTGCAGCACAACGTGTGTGGTGTACCTTGCTTTATGTCAAAAGTGCATGTTTTTATATAGGAAAAACTAAGAACAGCTTTAGAAACAGGGTCTATTAACATCATTATGATATACAGAAAAAGGCACCCAAAATGATTAATCAGCAGACATCTTAAAACATGCCAATCAGTCTTTTAAGTTTACAATTATTGACCATGTGGACTTAGGCCAGAGAGATGGGCTGATAGACAACATTCTAGAATTAAAGGAGCTAAGGTGGAAGCTTTGGGCTAATGCCATTGTATACCCTGGGCTAAATGAAACAACATCAGTTAGTTCAATCCTTTGGTAAAAAGGAGGTCGAACATGGTAGATAAATAATTTATAAATATTTACATTGCTTATTTTGTTTTCATGCCAACTAGTGGTTTTAAGTGATATGTTTATGTATTATGATTGTTTCATTTTTTTATGGGTGATTATATTGCTTTAAGGAAGTAGTGCTAATTTGGTGTCACTCATTATTCAGTTATGACTGATGATATATAAGCTGTATATTGCTGTGTGTTTTTTCATTCTGAAGAAGTCCTTTCAAAAAATGAAGTAGCAGGACACTGCCAAGATAAAAGCAATAAAAACACTTTATTGAATAAAAAGTTAGCGCTTTCGGGATAACCCTTCATCAGACAAAATTTTTTAACAATGAAACATCCATATTTAAGAAACAAACCATCCAATCATCTGCTTACAAAAACCTGCCTATTCTGCAGTGTGGGTCTAATGGGTAATACATCATTAAGACCTGGAAATCTATGTGCCATTAAATCCACTATCCATTTGGATTCCGCTAAAGCTGTTCTGTGTTTAACATCCCCCCCTATCATTAAGCTTAATATTCACAATGCATCTAAACTTAAAACTATGTGTGGGGTTCTGACTTATGTGTCTGTATAGGGCATTACTCAGATCACAGTTTCTTATATTACTCAAATGCTGCAAAATCCTAACTTTAAACATGTTATTCGTCATGCCAACGTAGAAACACGCACAATGTTCACAATTGGCCAAATAAACCAAATGCTGTGTCCTGCATGTGGCTCTCCCCTGTAGATGAAATGTTTTACTCATAACAGGATGTTTAAAATCTGTATCACCATTGATATAGGTGCATGCCTTGCATTTGCCACAGGGATGCGTACCTATACTCATACTAGATATATGCCCCTTATCCTGATGTGCTTCCTTGCATAGTAAGTCTTTTAAATTCTTATTCCTTCTATAGTTAAACATGGGACGACCACCCACTACATCTTTCAATCCCATGTCACTTGTTAATATATTCCAATTATTTTGCACTATTTGACAAATATCTTTAATATTGCTGCCATAGGTGAAGAACAGCTTAGGTTTTTTATTCCCACTTCTATTCATACCAGTACTGTTATAGTCATCTCTGCCCAAGTTTTTCATCCAGGGCTTATATCTAGTATTTCTACATTGTTTGTTATTTTCCATAACCTGATTGACCAAAGATCTCCCATAGCCTCTATCTGTGAGGTATTGGTCTAGTTTACTCAATTCCTCATCACAACATGCATCCTCAGAACATATCCTAGAAATCCTACTCATCTGACTTTTAATAATATTGGGGAAAACATGCCTCGGGTGCATGCTGTCAAAAGGCAGCAATGTATTTTGCCAGCATTCCTTTCTGTACAACCCCGAGGTAAAACCTTCTACAGTCTGTTCCACACATACATCTAAAAATTCAATTTTAGTATAGGAAGTTTTGGCACTAAATCTCAGAAAAGTGGTGGTGGAATGAATAAACGCTAGAAAACGTTCAAAAGAAACCTGGTCCCCATCCCACAAAATAAAGACGTCATCTACAAACCTGACGTACAATAGAATATAATCTTTCCAATCCTGGTTACTCAAAACCTCCTTCGTTTCCCATTTGGATAACACAAGGTTTGCATAAGTATTAGCACAGGGGGTGCCCATGGCTACCCCCCGTGCTTGTCTAAAAAGTGAACCAGGTCCCAAGAAAACATTATTATTCAAAACCAAAAGCAACAAATCTTCCACAGTAAGTCTCAAATGATCAGTAGCTCCCAAGTTGCTAATTGTTTCACCCACAGCTGCTACCCCATATTCATGTTCTATAACTGTAAAAAGACTATTGACGTCCAACGTGGCCATTAATAACTTCCTTCCCAATGGTTTAACCACATCTACTAATAGTCCCAAGAAATGTCATGTATCCCGTAAAATGTTACTAATTTTATCCATATAAGGTTTGAGTGTAAACTCTAACCAAATCGAAATGTTTTCTGTGACCCATCCCCTCCCCGAAACAATGGGTCTGAGGGGTGGGTCACTAAGAGATTTATGAATCTTGGGTAAGGCTTTGAATAAAGGTGTGGTTGGTTTATCTATCAATAGGAACTCATAAGTTTCTTTAGTTATCCTCATTTCATCTAGCATACCCAGTAGCTCACTATGCACTTTATCAATTATCATTCTAACCTGTAGGGGATTAATCTGTTCATACGCTCCATCCATAGTCAACATATCCCTCAGTTTTTTGTTGTACCACACTGTATCCAATACGACAATAGCCCCTCCTTTATCCACCATCTTGATGGTTATTCCTTTATTGTCCATCAACCCTTGAAGTGCCTGTTTCTGCACTGGGGTTCTATAGACATGTTCCAACTCAAACAGTCCCATGAACAAATTGGCATACGCTGGGGCGAACTTTATTTATGAGTTCCTATTGATAGATAAACCAACCACACCTTTATTCAAAGCCTTACCCAAGATTCATAAATCTCTTAGTGACCCACCCCTCAGACCCATTGTTTCGGGGAGGGGATGGGTCACAGAAAACATTTTGATTTGGTTAGAGTTTACACTCAAACCTTATATGGATAAAATTAGTAACATTTTACGGGATACAGGACATTTCTTGGGACTATTAGCAGATGTGGTTAAACCATTGGGAAGGAAGTTATTAATGGCCACGTTGGACGTCAATAGTCTTTTTACAGTTATAGAACATGAATATGGGGTAGCAGCTGTGGGTGAAACAATTATCAACTTGGGAGCTACTGATCATTTGAGACTTACTGTGGAAGATTTGTTGCTTTTGGTTTTGAATAATAATGTTTTCTTGGGACCTGGTTCACTGTATAGACAAGCACGGGGGGTAGCCATGGGCACCCCCTGTGCTAATACTTATGCAAACCTTGTGTTATCCAAATGGGAAACGAAGGAGGTTTTGAGTAACCAGGATTGGAAAGATTATATTCTATTGTACGTCAGGTTTGTAGATGACGTCTTTATTTTGTGGGATGGGGACCAGGTTTCTTTTGAACGTTTTCTAGCGTTTATTCATTCCACCACCACTTTTCTGAGATTTAGTGCCAAATCTTCCTATACTAAAATTGAATTTTTAGATGTATGTGTGGAACAGACTGTAGAAGGTTTTACCTCGGGGTTGTACAGAAAGGAATGCTGGCAAAATACATTGCTGTCTTTTGACAGCATGCACCCGAGGCATGTTTTCCCCAATATTATTAAAAGTCAGATGAGTAGGATTTCTAGGATATGTTCTGAGGATGCATGTTGTGATGAGGAATTGAGTAAACTGGACCAATACCTCACAGATAGAGGCTATGGGAGATCTTTGGTCAATCAGGTTATGGAAAATAACAAATAATGTAGAAATACTAGATATAAGCCCTGGATGAAAAACCTGGGCAGAGATGACTATAACAGTACTGGTATGAATAGAAGTGGGAATAAAAAACCTAAGCTGTTCTTCACCTATGGCAGCAATATTAAAGATATTTGTCAAATAGTGCAAAATAATTGGAATATATTAACAAGTGACATGGGATTGAAAGATGTAGTGGGTGGTCGTCCCATGTTTAACTATAGAAGGAATAAGAATTTAAAAGACTTACTATGCAAGGAAGCACATCAGGATAAGGGGCATATATCTAGTATGAGTATAGGTACGCATCCCTGTGGTAAATGCAAGGCATGCACCTATATCAATGGTGATACAGATTTTAAACATCCTGTTATGAGTAAAACATTTCATCTACAGGGGAGAGCCACATGCAGGACACAGCATTTGGTTTATTTGGCCAATTGTGAACATTGTGCATGTTTCTACGTTGGCATGATGAATAACATGTTTAAAGTTAGGATTTTGCAGCATTTGAGTAATATAAGAAACTGTGATCTGAGTAATGCCCTATACAGACACATAAGTCAGAACCCCACACATAGTTTTAAGTTTAGATGCATTGTGAATATTAGGCTTAATGATAGGGGGGGGATGTTAAACACAGAACAGCTTTAGCGGAATCCAAATGGATAGTGGATTTAATGGCACATAGATTTCCGGGTCTTAATGATGTATTACCCATTAGACCCACACTGCAGAATAGGCGGGTTTTTGTAAGCAGATGATTGGATGGTTTGTTTCTTAAATATGGATGTTTCATTGTTAAAAATTTTGTCTGATGAAGGGTTATCCCGAAAGCGCTAACTTTTTATTCAATAAAGTGTTTTTATTGCTTTTATCTTGGCAGTGTCCTGCTACTTCATTTTTTGGATATACTTTGGCTATAGTACGTTGGGACTTCAGCATAACGTGTTTATTCTTTTGCTTGAAGAAGTCCTTTCCTTTGGGATGAAAGCACTTAAATATTGGAACTGTGGATTTATATTCCTTGGGATCCTTTTTGTGCTTTTAATAGTTTTTGGGAGTCTGTGGGTTATTTTTGGTTTGTTTGGTATGGAAGGAGCCAGGGATATAGATCTCCTGTTTTCACGAGCCTTGCTTACTTCATATAATGAACTTAATAGATTGGTTGAGAACCTCATACTGCTAGTCGAGCAGCTCACTCAGCAAATATCCCATTCTGAAGGTTCATTTGGTGGTTTAAATGGATCAGTATTTAGACCAGAAAGCCAGGACACCAGTTCTGAATACAGCACTATCACTCCTGCTCAGAGACAACATTCTACCACCAACAGCCAATTGAATGCGAATAATTTGTGTATTGAGTCAAATTATGTCATCATGGCAGGTGGCACCAATTACAATGGAAACCAGATGCTGAAAGAATAGCTTGATGATGGATGGGATTGTCATTTGGGAAGAATGGCTCTATGGAAATTTTTGGCACAGTAGACAAGCAATTAAAACAATTGGAAGAATCAACTCTCAATTTCAGGAAACTGCAACATGAGAATAGCTATTTTAGAGAATGTCTGTGGATCGTATGGATACCAAAGGGCCTCAGGAGATGGAAGTATCCAGCTGGACTGGAGAGACTATGACTTGCATTGTGAGTTATTAAAATTATTTAATAGACATGGCTGTGAATTATTACAGTGTTTGATAAAGGACAATGATAGGAAAATGATGAAACTATCGGACAATATATATAATTAGACCAAAGTATTCAGTCGAACTTATTATTTGAAAAAAAAAACTAATATTTTGCATTTTTTTTAAAGGAGTTGCTAGATCATAATTGAGCTTAGAAACAACAAAATAAAGACACTAGTATGAGATCTAAATGAATATGAAGCTGGTAAAGCTTATCCCCTGCCAACCCAATGTCAAGAAAAACAGAAAAGTAATGCAGGAGAAAACGAGGGGGGAAATCAACAGTATAACATGGGATATGGACCCATTGAACCAGTTTCAGACAACCCACACCCTTTAGAATATCCCTGTCTGATGAGGTTTTGAGGAGCTGATGAACCAGAGAGGGGACAATCATACAGGGTCCATCAACAGATTCAAGCATCAAAAGAGGGGGAGGGGAGAAGGAAGGGCAGGGGGAATTCCAGTTGGAACAGATAGGGGAAAGTGTTTCATATGTGATTTTAAACAATAGGAACTGTGATTGTAAGATTTATAATTATACTAGTGTTGAATTGTGTTCTTGCTATGCAGGCCTGTTTGAAAAATGTTGTCTTTTGTTCCAGTCAGAAAAGCCCATATAGACAAAGTATTGATTCATTTGAAATTGTTTTCTAGAAAATTGAATCTAGGTTTTTATTTTAAATACTCTGATGGGGATGGGGTCCTGGAACATGGTTGTAGGAGACCAAGTATGTTCAGTCCTACATTACATCCAACAGTCTCTATATTTCAGATGTGCTAGTTTTACATTCGAAAATTATTTTTGACCAAACAATGTTTTAATAAGAGTTTCCTGAATTTATCCTACTAAGAATTTAAACTATTAAGAACTATATGTGAAAACAGGGAATTAAGGGTCATGAAGCCCGATAAGGGAGGAGGCTTGATAATTATGAATAGTAATTATTACAGCAACAAAATGTATACCCTCTTATTTACTGAAACCTATGAAGAAACCAGTATTAATGAATATTGCACACCACAAAATTGATTTATTATTAGAAGATTTATTGATTAACAATCAGATAACCCCCTCTGAATATACATTTTTGAGGATAATTCACGCAAGGACCCCTATTATGTTTGGGGTCCCTAAAATGCATAAGTATTTGGGAGAACCACCTTTTATAGCTATGGTGGATGCCAAGGCCTCAAAAACATTACCAATCGGGTTCTTATAATTTGTGTATCAAGTCAAATTATATCATCATTGCAGGTGGTGCCAATTACAATGGAAACCAGATGCTGAAAGAATGGCTTGATGATGACAAGGATTGTCATTTGGGAAGAATGGATCTACGTAAATTTTTGGCACAGTAGACAAGCAATTAAAAAAATTGAAAAAATCAACCCTCAATTTCAGGAAACTGCAACTTGAGATCAGCTATTAGAGAGAATGCTTGTGGACTGAACAAATACCAAAGGGCCTCAGGAGATGGAAGTATCCAACTGGACTGGAGAGAGGCTCTGACTTACATTGTAAGTTATTATTATTTAATAGACATGGCTGTGAATTATTACAGTGTTTGATAAAGGACAATGATAGACAAATGATGAAACTATCAGATTCTATATATAAATTAGACCAAAGTATACAGTCTGACTTATCTGAAAATAAGAAAAATTTATATTTTGCATTGTTTACAGTAGTTAATAGATCATTAATTGAACTTAGAAACAACAAAATAAAGAAACGGGTCAACAACAAAAAAGTAATACGGATGAAAATGTGGGGAAAATCAACAGTATAACATGCGATATGGACCCATTGATCCAGTTTCAGAGGTAGAAAGTTGGCAAAAGCTTGCTAGAGTTGGTTAGAATGTTGATAAATGCCAGCTGGAGAGTGCAGAATGTAGATAAGTGTTGGTTGGAGTTGGTAGAATGTTAATAATTGTTTGTTGGAAAAGGTAGGCTGTTAATAATTGCTTGCTAGTGTAGGTAGACTGTTGATAAATGCCTGCTTGAGTTAATAGAATCTTGATAATTGCTTTTTGGTCTCAGTAGAATATTGATAAATGCTTGCTGGAGTATGTAGTATGTTTATAAATGCTTGCCGAAGTTTGTAGAATTTTGGTAAGTGCTTTATAAATTATGTAGAATGTTGATATATTCTTGCTGGAGTATGTAGAATGTTTACAAATGTTTGCTGGATTTGGTAGAATTCTGATAAAGGCTTGCTGGAGGTAGTAGAATGTTGATAAATACTTACTGGATTACATAGAATGTTGATAAACGGTTGCTGGAGTAAGCAGAATGTTAATGAATACTTGCAAAATCTAATAGAAAACAGATGCATTATGGAGTATGTAAAATGTTGATAAATGATGGCTGGAGTTGATAGAATGTTGATAAATGCATGCTATAATTATTAGAATATTGATAAATGCTCACTGAAATTAGCAGAATGTTGTTACATGCTTGCTAGAATATGTGGACTGTTGATAAATCCTTGTTGAAGTTGGTAGAATGTTGATAAATGCTTGCTGGAATACTTAGAATATCGACACATGCTTACTGGTGTAAGTAGAAAATTGATAAAAGCTTTCTTGGAACTGATAGAATGCTGATAAATGCTTGCTATAATCAGGAACATGCATGTGGATAAATGCTTACTGGAGTAGGTAGAAATTTGGCAAAAGCTTGCTGGAGTTGGTTAGAATGCTGATAAATGTTAGCTGGAGAGCACAGAATGTTGATAAGTGCTGGTTGGAGTTGGTAGAATGTTAAATGCTTGGTTGAGTGCTGGGATTCTTGATAAGTGATTGTTGAAATTGGATGAATGTTAACAAATGCTTGCTGGAATATGTAGAATTTTGATATATGGATGCTGGTGTAGGTAGAATGTTAATAATTGCATCTTGGAGCTGACAGAATGTTAATGGATGTTTGCTATAGTCAGTACAATGTGGTTACATGCTTATTTGAGCAGGTAGAATGTTGGCAAAAGCTTGCTGGAGTTGGTAAAATGTAGATAAATGCAGGCTGGAGTAGGTAGAATGTTGATAAATGCTTGTTAGAGTTGGTAGACTTTAGAGAATTGCTTTTTGGTCTTGGTAGAATGTTGATAAATACTTGCTGGAGTATGTAGAATGTTGACAAATGCTTGTTGAAGTTTGTAGATTGTTGATAAATGTTTTCTAGAGTATGTAGAATGTTGATACATTTAGGATGGAGTTGGTAGAATGTTGATAAAGGTTTGCTGGAGGGAGTAGAATGTTAATAAATACTCGGCAAATTACATAAAATGTTGATAAATACTTGCTGGAGTATGTTGAAAGTTGATACATTTTGGTTGGAGTAGGTAGAATGTTGATAAATGCTTGTGAAATTTGATACAATGTTGATGTATGCTTGCTGGAGTACATAAAATGTTGATAAATGCTGGACAGAGTTGATAGAATGTTGATAAAGACTTGCTGGAGTCAGTATAATGTTGACACATGCTTGCTGGAATTGGTAGAATGTTCTTAAATGCTTCCTAAAGTACATATAATTTTGATAAATCTTTGCTGAAGATGGTAGCATGTCAATAAATGCTGGAATACGTAGAATGCTGATAAATGCTTGCTGGAGCTGATAGAATATTGATAAATGCTTGCTGTAGTCAGTAGAGTCTTGATAAATGGTTAGTGGATTAGATAGAATGTCAACACAAGATTGCTGGAGTTGACAGAATGTGATAAATGCTGACTGGAGAGCATAGAATATATATATAAAGGCCTGCTAGAGTTGGTAGAATGCTGATAAATGTTAGAAAAGGTAGAGTGTTAATAATTGGTTTCTGGAGAAGGTAGAATGTTGATAAATGTCTGTTGGAGTTGGTAGGCATTTATAATTGCTTTCTGGTGTTTGTAGAATGTTGATAAATGCTTGCTGGATCATGTTGAATACTGATAAATGCTTGACAGAGTTGGTAGAATGTTGATAAATGATTGCAAGTTTACAAAGAATGTTGATAAATCCTTGCTGGAGTTGGTAGAATGTTTATAAATACTTGCTGGAATACTTAGAATGTTGACACATGCTTGCTGGTGTAGGTAAAATGTAGATAAATTTATTCTAGAGCTGATAAAATGTTGATAAATTTCTATTCAGGAGCATACGGATTAATGCTTACTGGAGTAGGTAGAATTTTGGCAAAAGCTTGTTGGAGTTGGTAGAATGTTAACAAATTCATGCTGGAGTTGGTAGAATCTTCATAATTGCTTTTTGGGCTTGGTACAATGCTAATAAATGCATGCTGGAGTATGTAGAAGTTGATAAATGCTTGCTGAAGTTTGTAGAATTTGTCAAAATGCTTTCTAGAGTATGTAGAATACTGTTAAATTCTTCCTGGTGTATGTAGAATGTTTAAAAATGGTTGTTAGAGATAGAATGTTGATAAAGGCTTGCTGGAGGTAGTAATATGTTGATAAATACTAGCTGGTGTTTGAAGAATGTTGATAAATGCTGGCTGGGGTGTGAGGTAACTGTCAGACTAGCAAAATAGTTTATCTGGCAAAGTGTAATTCCTGCCCGGGTTTTATGTTGGGAAAACTGAGAGGGCTCTCAGGTCCAGGATATATGAACACTTATATGACATTAAGAATTCAAAAGAAACCAATGCCTATTTAGGCATAGTAAAATATGTATTAATTTCTCTGGATTTAAGTTTGGGATATTAGATACCATTGAAATAAACCCCAGGGGTGGCAAATGGAAAAACACTTTAAACAAGAGGGAACTGATGTGGCAGCTTTGTTTGGCAGTTAATCTGTGTCCAGGATTAAATGATTTTATATCGATTTTGCCTGCTTTAAAAGAAAGAGTGGAAAGGGTTTCATTTTATACAATTTCTTCACAGAAATGTATTTTTTGTATTTTTAGTGTTTATAGTGTATGCCTTTAAGGTATTAATTTATTCAAGAGATCTTTTGTTTGACTGGTGGGATTCCTCACCTATCCTGTGACAGTGTAATATATTTAAATCCACATGACTGTTTGTATATTGTTCTGAGGAAGTCAATTTTACTTTGATGAAAGCGCTTAACCTGAAAAATAAACTTGTGTCTACTAGTCCTACTGGTGAATTTGTGGTTTTTAGACTGTTGATAAATGCTTGCTAGCATCAGTGGAATGTTGATATATGCTTGCTAGAGTTTACAGAATGTTGATAAGTGGTTTAAAGAGCATGTATAATCTTGGAATGTTGATAAATTCTTACTGGAGTTCGTAGAATGTTTAAAAATAACAAGTAACAAATAGCTATTAAAAGTCTCTAAGGCCAATAACTCTGCAGGTGAATTCATATACTCTACCTATACAGCCAGAAGATGGAATTCCCTGCCCTCTAACATCACTAGTCATTCCTCAATAGCGGATTTCAAAACATCATTAAAACATCCCCTGGATAACAATTGGCTTTGCTCCTGCTCTACTCCAGGATAGTATTTCTTTTTGAAAATAATCTCTACTTTTCTACTCATTTACTCATTCATCATTATCACTATGTTTGAATGTTAGGCAAACAAATGATTGCATAGTAGACCAGGACACAATCCAAACAAGACTAAATGTACAAAAAACAGACATCCACAAAGGCTGAGCAGCCTTAACAAGAAGCAATAAAATAATAGAGTATAAAAGAGGTGAGTGCCTTCGCGGATACCCCAGTTCTTCAGACCAAAACACCAATACATACAGATATCTAAATGCAATTTCATCCAATGAAATCAAAAACAGATCACGATAACAATAAGACAATTAACTCAATGATGTAAGCATTTTTTTTCAAATCAGGTTTCAGCGAGACATCATTAAGACCTGGACTAACATTGGCCCTAAAGTCTAAAATCCAACGTAGTTCACTACCTGACTTAAGAAAAACTATGGTTAAATTTGTATTCATTTCCATTATATATTGTACAGCTCTGTAGAATTGTTTGCTTTGATAAATGTGTCTCTTTCATATGCAGCATATGTAACGTATGTAATGTATTACTGCTATTGATATTATTTGTGGAGCATTTCTCCCCAGGCCTCCACTGAAAAAGGACTATTTGTCCAGTTGGACTTTCCCAGTAAACAAATGTAAAATAAAATAAAAATGAAATAAATGCTGTCTGGAGTTAATAAAATGTTGATAAATGCCTGGTGGAGGCAGTAGAAGGTTGATAAATGCTGACTGAAATTGATGGAATGTTGTTAAATGATTGCTAGAGTACATGGAATCTTAATAAATCCTTGCTGAAGTTGGGAGAATGTTGATAAATACTTGCTGGAATATGTAGAATGTTGATAAATGCTCGCTGGAGTATTAAGAATGTTGATAAATACTGGCTGGAGTTGATAGAATGTTGTTAAATGCTTGTTGGAGTTAGTAGACTGTTGGTCAATACTTGCTGGTTTGGCAGACTGTTGATAAATGCTTGCTATGATCAGTAGAATGTTATATGCATGCTGGAGTTTACAGAATGGTGGTAAATTGTTTATTGAATATGTAAAATGTTGAACATTCTTGCTGGAGTTGGTAGAATGTTGGTAAATACTTGCTGGATTGCACAGAAGGTTGATAAATGATTGTTGGAGTAAGCAGAATGTTAACAAATATTTGCAACATTTGGTATAATATAGATGCATTATAGAGTATGTAAAATGTTGATAAATGATGGCTGGTGTTGATAGAATGTTGATAAATGCATGCTGGAATCATTAGATTGTTGATAAATGCTCACTGAAATTGGCAGAATGTTGTTAAATGCTTGCTAGAATATGCAGAATGTTAATAAATCCTTGTTGAACTTGGTAGAATTTTGATAAATGCTTGCTGGAATACTTAGAATGTCAACAAATGCTTGCTGGTGTAGGTATAAAAATGATGCATGCTTTTTGGGGCTGATAAATGCTTGCTATATGCGGGAACATGTAGATAAATGCTTACTGGAGTAGGTAGAATTTTGGCAGAAGCTTGCTGGGGTTGGTTTGAATGTTGATCAATGTTAGCTGGAGAGCCCAGAATGCAGATAAGTGTGGTTGGAGTTGGTAGAATGTTGGCAAATACTTGTTGGAAAAAGTAGACAGTTAATAATTGTTTGTTGGAGAAGATAGAATGTTGCAAAAATGCTTGCTGGAGTTGGTAGAATCTTGCTAATTGCTTTTTGGGCTTGGTAGAATGTTGATAAATGATGGATGGTATTGGTAGAATGTTAAATGTTTGCTAGAGTGCAGAGAATCTTGATAAATGCTTGTTGAAGTTGGTTGAATGTTAAAAATGCTTGCTGGAATATGTAGAATGTTGTCACATTATTGCTGGAATAGGTAGAATGTTGATAATTGCATTTTGTTGCTGGCAGAATGTCGATGGATGTTTTCTATTGTCAGTAGAATGTGGATACATGCTTATTGGAGCAGGTAGAATGTTGGCAAAAGCTTGCTGGAGTTAGTAGAATGTAGATAATTGCTGGCTGGAGTTGGTAGAATGTTGATAAATGATTGGTGGAAAAGGTAAACTGGAAATAATTGTTTGCTGGAGAAGGTAGAATGTTGATAAATGCTTGTTAGAGTTGGTAGAATTTTGTGAATTGCTGTTTGGTATTGGTAGAATGTTGATAAATACTTGTTGGAGTATTTAGAATATTGATAAATGCTTGATGGAGTATGTAGAATGTTGATATATGCTTGCCAAGGTTTGTTGATAAATACTTGTTGGAGTATTTAGAATGTTGATAAATGCTTGATGGAGTATGTAGAATGCTGATATATGCCTGCCAAGGTTTGTAGAAGTTTGATAAATGCTTGATGGAGCATATAGAATGTTGATAAATTCTTGCTAGAGTATGTAGAATGTTTAAAAATGGTTGTTGGAGATGGTAGAATGTTGATAAAGGCTTGCTGGAGGGAGTAGTATATTGATAAATATTTGCTGTGTTACATAGAATGTTTATAAATGCTGGCTGGAGTATTAAGGTTGTTGATAAATATTGGCTGGAGTTGACAGAATGTTGTTAAATACTTGTTGGAGTTAGTAGACTGTTGGTCAATACTTGCTGGTTTGATAGGCTATTTATAAATACTTGCTAAGATCAGTAGAATGTTGATATATGCTTGCCAGAGTTTACGGAATGTTGATAAGTGGTTTCTAGATCATGTAGAATGTTGATAAATTCTTGCTGGAGTTGGTAGATTGTATAAAAATAGCAAGTAACAAATAGCTATTAGAAGTCTCTAAGGCCAAAAACTTGTGGTTTCCCATCCACTCAACAATGTTGCACTTGATGAGGGTCAGCAAGTTGCTCTGCAACTCTTGACTAGGCTTGTAAGAGCCCCAGAGCCATTAAATGCTTACTGGAGTGGGTAGAATTTTGGCAAAAGCTTGCTGAAATTATTTGAATGTGATAAATGCTGGCTGGAATTGATAGAATGTTGTTAAATACTTGCTAGAGTACAGGGAATCTTAATAAATGCTTACTGAAGTTGGATGAATGTTAAATGCTTGCTGAAGATGTAGAATGTTGATACATGGATGCTGGTGTAGGTAGAATGTTGATAATTGCATTTTGGAGCTGATAGAACATTGATTAATGTTTGCTGCTGTCAGTAGAATGTGGATAAATGCTTACTGGAGCAGGTAGAATGTTAGCAAAAGCTTGCGGGAGTTGGTAAAATGTTTATAAATGCTTGCCGAAGTTTGTAAAATTTTGATAAGTGCTTTCTAGATTATGTAGAATGTTGATAGATTCTTGATGGAGTATGTAGAATGTTGATAAATACTTACTGGATTAAACAGAATGTTGATAAATGGTTGCTGGAGTAGACAGAATGTTAATGAATACTTGCAAATTTGGTAGAATATAGATGCATTATGGAGTATGTAAAATGTTGATAAATTGTGGCTGGAGTTGATAGAATGTTGATAAATGAGTGCTAGAATCATTAGAATGTTGATAAATGCTCACTGAAATTGACAGAATGTTGTTAAATGCTTGCTTGAGTATGTAGAATGTTAATAAATCCTTGTTGAACTTGGTAGAATGTTGATAACTGCTTGGTAGAATACTTAGAATGTCAACGCATGCTTGCTGGTATAGGTAGAAAATTGATAAATGCTTTTTGGAGCTGACAGAATGTTGATAAATGCCTGCTGTAGTCAAGATCATAGGATCGTAGGATCATATGAGGTTACTAGGCTAATGGCCATGGCGCCCTTACAAGCTTAGCCAAGAGTTTATCCCCAAAAAGAAACCTCAGTCAGCACCTGTCACTCCTGCTAATGAGGGACACAGGTGAAACCCCTGGAGAAAAACTTGTGGTTTCCCATCCACTCAACAATGTTGCACTTGAAGAGGATCAGCAAGGTGCTCTGTAATTCTTGGTTAGGCTTGTAAGCTCCCCTGTGCCATTAAATGCTTATTGGAGTAGGTAGAATTTTGGCAAAAGCTTGCTAGAGTTTGTTTGAATGTTGATAAATGTTGGCTAGAATTGGTAGAATGTTGTTAAAAGCTTGCTAGAGTGCAGGGAATCTTGATAAATGCTTACTGAAGATGGATGAATGTTAATAAATGCTTGCTGGAATATGCAGAATCTTGATATATGGATGTTGGTGTAGGTAGAATGTTGATAATTTCATTTTGGAGCTGATAAAATGTTGATGAATGCTTGCTGTAGTCAGTAAAATGTGTTTAAATGCTTACTGGAACAGGTAGAATGTAAGCAAAAGCTTGCTGGAGTTGGTAGAATGTTTATAAATGCTTGAAGTTTGTAGAATTTTGATAAGTGCTTTTTAGATCATGTAGAATGTTGATAGATTCTTGCTGGAGTATGTTGAATGTTTAGAGATGTTTGCTGGAGTTGGTAAAATGTTGATAAAGGCTTGCTGGAGGTAGTAGAATGTTGATAAATACTTGCTGGATTACATAGAATGTTGATAAATGATTGATGGAGTAGGCAGAATGTTAATGAATACTTGTAAAATTTGGTAGAATATAGATGCATTATGAAGTATGTAAAATGTTGATAAATGATGGCTGGAGTTGATAGAATGTTGATAAATGTGTGCTAGAATCATTAGAATGTTGATAAATGCTCACTGACATTGGCAGAATGTTGTTAAATGCTTGCTAGGGTATGTAGAATGTTAATAAATCCTTGTTGAAGTTGGTAGAACATTGATAAATGCTTGCTAGAATACTTAGAATGTCAACACATGCTTGCTATTGTAGGTAGAAAATTGATAAATGCTTTTTGGAGCTGATAGAATGCTGCTAAATGCTTGCTATAGTCCGGAACATGTGAATAAATGCTTAGTGGAGTAGGTAGAATTTTGGCAAACACTTGTTGGGGTTGGTTAGAATGTTGATAAATGTTAGCTGGAGAGCACAGAATGTAGATAAGTGCTGGTTGGAGTTGGTAAAATGTTGATAAATGCTTGTTAGAAAAGTTAGACTGTTAATTGCTTGCTGGAGTAGGTAGAATTTAGATAAATACTTGATGGATTCGATAGAATCTTGCTAATTGCTTTTTGGGCTTGTTAGAATGCTGACAAATGCTTGCTAGAGTTAGTAGAATGTTGATAAATGATTGTTGGAAAAGGTAAACTGGTGATAATTTCTTGCTGGAGCAGGTAGAATGTTGATAAATGCCTGTTAGAGTTTGTAGAATTTTGAGAATTGCTGTTTGGTCTTGGTTGAATGTTGATAAGTACTTCCTGGTGTATGTAGAATGTTGATAAATGCTCACTGAAGTTTGTAGAATTTTGATAAATGCTTTCTGGAGTATGTAGTAGGTTGATAAATTCTTGTTGGAGTATGTAGAATATTTAAAAATCGTTTCTGGAGGTGGTAGAATGTTGATAAAGTCTTGTTTTGAATTGGTAGAGTGTTGATAAATGCTTGCTGGAGTATTAAAAATGTTGATAGATGTTGGCTGGAGGTGATGGAATGTTGTTAAATGCTTGTTGGAGTTAGTAGGCTGTTGGTCAGTGCTTGCTGGTTTGGTAGACTGCTGATAAATGCTTGCTAGGATCAGTAGAATGTTGATATATCCTTGCCAGAGTTTACAGAATGTTGATAAGTTGTGTATAGAGCATGTAGAATGTTGAAATGTTGATAAGTTATTGCTGGAATTGGTAGAATTTTTAAAAATAACCATTATACAATAACCCCCCCCCATTAATATTCCAAAATGTGCATGCTGATTGGCCAACGTGCCCATTGTAAATCCCACAATATACCAACGGAAAAGGGTCTGGTCGCCCAGACTTTTTTCCATTGGCATAAAGTGCTCAAAACATTTTTTTAACAAATAAAAAAAAAAAAAAAAAGAAAAAAAATGGAGCAACGGAGACTTTCTTTTCTCCGTTGCTTCCATTTCAAAGCATTGATATACTGGGTATTTGTGGGATGCAAGTCCTATACGCATGCTCAGTACATCAAAACAAGGAAACAGTGTACCACAACCAGCTGAAGAACAGTAATGTGCTCTTATGCAAAGACATTATTTAAGAAAAGTAAGTATTTTTTTTCTTAAATAATGTCATTGTATAATAGCAATAACCGACTCCTTGGTTGTGGTATATTTAAATTTACCCATGGTTGGCTTTATTTAATCACTCAGGCTTCGCCATCGTGATTAAACCACACCAACTGTAGGTAAATCTTCAATATACCACACCACGTCATTGGTTATTGCTTAAGTAACAAATAGCTATTAGAAGTCTCCAAGGCCAATAACTCTGCAGGTGAATCCCTATACTCTCCTTATATTGCCAGAAGATGGAATTCCCTGCCCTATAATATCACTAGTAAATTCTCAATAGCAGATTTCAAAATATCTTTAAAACATCACCTTGGATAACAGTTGGCTTTGCTCCTGCTCCACTCCAGGGTAGTATATCTTTTTGAAAATAATTTCTACCTTTCTACTCATTTACTCATTCATTAGTGTTTATCACTATATTTGAATGTTATGCAAAAATGATTGCAGAATAGACCAGGACACGATCCAAATAAGAGTAAATGTACAACAAAACAGACATCCATAAAGGCTGGGCAGCTTTAATAAAAAGCACTAAAATAATAGAATAGAAAATAGGTGTATGCCTTCACGGATATTCCACTTCTCCAGACCAGAACAGCAATACATACAGATATCTAAATACAATTTCATCCAATGAAATCTAAAACAGATCACATGACAACAATAAGATAGTTAGCTCAATGATGTAAGCATCTTTTTTTCCAAAGCAGGTTTCAGGGAGACTTCGTTATTAAGATCTGGACTAATATTGGCCCTAAAGTCTAAAATCCAACATAGTTCACTATCTGATCTAAGAAAAACTCTTGTTAAATTTGCATTAATTTCTTCTATTATATATTTTACAGCACTGTACAATTGATTGTACAGCTCTGCTGAATTGTTTGCTTTGTTAAATGTGTCTCTTTTATATGTAATGTATTGCTGCTATTATTATTTGTGGAACATTTCTCCCCAGGCCTCCACTGAAAAAGGACTATTCATCCAGTCATACTTTCCCAGTAAACAAATGTAAAATAAAATAAATATAAAATAAATGCTTGCTAGAGTTCATAAAATTTGAGAAATGCTTGTTGTAGGCAGTAAAGTGTTGATAAATGCTGGCTGAAATTGGTGGAATGTTGTTAAATGCTTGCTGGGGAAAATGGATCCTTAAATCCTTGCAGAAGTTGGGACAATGTTGATAAATACTTGCTGGAATATGTAGAATGTTGACACATGCTTTCTGGTGTAGGTAAAATGTAGATACATGTTTTTGGAGCTGATAAAATGTTTGATAAATGCTTGCTCAAGCCAGGAGCATATGGATAAATGCTTACTGGAGTATATAGAATTTTGGCAAAAGTTTGTTGGAATTGGTTAGAATGTTGATAAATGCTGGCTGGGGAGTGCAGAATGTAGGTAAATGCTGCTTGGGGCTGGTAGAATGTTGATAAATGCTTGTTGGAAAGGGTATACTGTTAATAATTGCTTGCTGACGTAGGTAGAATGTTGATAAATGCATGTTGGAGTTGGTAGAATCTTAATAATTGCTTTTTGGGCTTGGTAGAATGCTGATAAATGCTTGCTGGACTATGTAGAATTTTGATAAATGCTTTCTAGAATATGTAGAATGTTGATAAATTCTTGCTGGAGAATGTAAAAATGTTCAAAAGTGGTTGATGGAGATGGTAGAATGTTGATAAAGGCTTGCTGGAGGTAGTAGTATGTTGATACTGAAAATACTTGCTGTATTACATAGAATGCTAATAAATGCTTGTTGGAGTAGGTAGAATGTGGATAAAGGCTTGTTTGAATTGGTAGAGTGTTGATAAATACTTGCTGGAATATGTAGAATGATAAATTCTTGCTGGAGTATTAAGAATGCTGATAAATACTGGTGGGAGCTGATAGAATGTTGTTAAATGCTTGGAGTTAATAGATTGTTGGTCAATGCTTGCTGGTTTGGTAGACTGTTGATAAATGCTTGCTAGGATCAGTAGAATGTTGATATATGCTTGCTGAAGTTTACAGAATGTTGGTAAATTGTTTATATTGTATGCAAAATGTTGATAAATTATTGCTGAAGCTGGCAGAATGTTTATAAATGCTTGCTGGAGTTGGAAAAATGTTGATAAATGCTGACTGGAGTGCAAAGAATGCTGATAACTACTTACTCGAGTTAGTAGAATGTGGATAAATGCTTGTATCATTTTGTAGAATGTTGATAAATACTTGCTTGAGGATTAAGAATGTTGATAAATATTTGCTGGAGCTGACAGAATGTTCTTAAATGTTTGTTGGAGTTAGTAACCTGTTGATCAATGCTTGCTAGTTTGGTAGAATTTTAATAAATGTTTGGTGGGATCAGTAGAATGTTGATATATGCTTACTAAAGTAAGTACAATGTTGACAAAAGCTTGCTGGAGTGGGGACAATATTGACAACATTCAACCAACCGTAGCAAACATTTATCAACATTCTACAAAATCCAGCAAGCCTTTTTCAAAATTCTGTGTACTCATCCAAGCATCTATTACTATTCTACCAACTCCAGCAAGCATTTAGCAGCATTCTGCATACTCCAGCAAGCATTTATCAACATTCGACCAACTCCATCACACATTTATCAACATTTTACATACTCCAACAGGCATTTATGAACATTCTCCCAACTCCAGCCAGCATTTATCAACATTCTGCAAACTCCAGCAAGCATTTAATACTATTCCACTTTCTCCAGCCAGTATTTAAAAGTATTATAGCATTTCCAGCAATCATTTGTCATCATTCTTCATCATCCAGCAAGCATTTATCAACATTCTATCAGCTTCAACAAGCATTTAACAACATTCTATCACTTCCAACCAGCATTTATCAACATTCTTAGTACTCCAGCAACCATTTATCAACATTCTACCAACTCCAGCATGGATTTATCAACATTTTGCATACCCCAGCAGGCATTTATCAACATTCTACCAACTCAAACACACATTTATCAACATTATACATACTCCAGCAGGCATTTATATACCAGCTCTGTTAGAAATGCTTCATCTAAACGAATCACAATCCCTCTGCACTATACGGTCCACAGACCTACACCTCATTACCACAATCAACAGAGCAAGTTGAAGGGACAGGTTCATAACCCAGAGACTGCCCCTGCTATGGAATAGACTTCCCATACATGTCAAGCAAAGTGCCTCACTGGCCCTCTTCAAGAGAAATCTTGATGAGTGGATGGGAAATAAAATATTCACCCCAGGGATCACTCCAGTGGCTCTACTTGACAGAGGCTCTGGGAACTAAGGTCAGGTGGCACAATGCCAGGGTAATCTTATGGGCTAAGCTTGTAAAGGCTCCAGGGCCATTAGCCTAGTACACACCTATGAACCTATTCTACGAAGTTCAGCAAGAATTTATCAACATTCTACCAATCCAGAAATTATTTATCAACATTCTATATACTCCGTCAAGCATTTATTAACATTCAACCTACTCCACTTTATTTATTTATTAACAGTCTTTTTACTCCAGCCAGTATTTATCAACATTCTACCAATTCTAGCCAGCATTCATCAGCATTCTACGAATCCCAGCAAGAAATTTATCAATATTTTGCTGACTCCAACAAGCACTTAGCAACATTCTTCATACTGCAGCAAGCATTTATCCACATTCTATGTACTCCAGAATGTTGAGAAATTCTTTATTGAGTTGGTAGAATGTTGATAAGTGCTTGATGGAGTCAGTAGAATGTTGATAAATTCTTGCTGGAATCGAGAGAATATTGAAAATCCTTCCTGGAGTAAGTAGAATGTTGTCAAATGCTTGCTGTAGATGGTAGGCTGTTGAGAAATGCTGGCCCAAATTGGTAGAATGTTGCTAAATGCTTGCTAGAGTACATGGAATCTTGATAAATCATTGGTGAAGTTGGTAGAATGTTGATAAATGCTTGTTGGAATACGTAGAATGTTAATAAATGCTTTCTGGAGATGGTAGAATGTTGATAAATGCTGATTGGAAAACATAGTATGTAGAGAAATGCTTGCTGCAGTACAAAGAATGCTGATATATAATTGCTGGAGTTGGTATAATGTTGATAAATTCTTGTTGGACTTAGTAGAATGTTGATAACTGCTTGGTACAATACAGAGAATATTGATAAATCCTTGCTGACGTTGGTAGAATATTGATAAATACTTTCTGGAGTACATAGAATGTTGATAAATGCTTGCTGGTGTAGGTGGAATGTTGATAAATGCTTGTTGCAGCTAATAGAATGTTGATAAATGCTTGCTATAGTCATTAGAATGCGGATAAATGCTTACTGGAGTAGGTAGAATGTTGGGAAAAGCATACTGTAGTTGGTAGAATGATGATAAATTATGGCTGGATTGAGTAGAATGTAGTTAAAGGCTGGATGGGGTTGACAGAATGCTGGTAAATGCTTGGTAGAAAATGTAGACTGTTAATAATTGCTTGTTGGAGTAGGTAGAATGTTGATACATGGAAAAAAAACCCAAATACCAGCGAAACAAACTTCAGCAACCAAACACTGGAGCAACAGAGGAACGAGAGTAGAAATAATGTAAAACAATTTATTCAATGTTTTCATCCAGTGGACTTCTTCAGAATAAAACTTCCATCTTTAACTCAAACATTTATACAAATAATACATAATTAATCAATTAAACAATCCAATAATTTAATAAAGTAATAAATACTTTATACAATTGTTTTAAAAGAACATAATTAAAAACTTAAAATGCATTTTACACCATGTTATTATAATTTTTCATATTTGCTTTTTCATATTAGCTATAAATAGCTTTATTTTCCCAATTTCCTGTCTGCCAAAAAGCACTTTATATTAATCATATCATTTAAACCCAGTGGGACATCCGCCCCAAACCTCAATTGTCATAATATTTCTTTTCTTTCTACCCTATTTTTCATATTCCCTCATCTTAAATCTTTCTTTACATGTTCTAAAATCGAAAATGTAAACTTCTTATATGACTGACATGTTATTGAATGTCTATAAAGAGCATTATTTTCATCTTTGCTCTTAATTGCATAACAATGTTCCTTTATGCATTTACTAAGGCTTCTAGTTGTCATACCTATATAATAGGCTGCACAGCCTGAGCATAAAGCAATATTACTGGTCAGACAACTATATCTACCAGTAATGCTAATGAGTTTATGATAATGTTCTAAATTAGAAGTTTGCATTTTTGATTTTAGGCTGTGACATCTTGAAAATGAAAGGCCAACGCTCAGAGGTTCACAAAAATTATATAAACAGTCAGAGAATCACAAAGTGAACAAGTGATAAAGTGGAACCAACAGCAAAACCATAAAACTCCAAAACGAAATAAGGTTTCACAGCATTGTACCAATATACTTTTAATAAAAAACAAAGCATCTGTAAGAAAGATACACAAGCTAATAAATATTTACATAAAACCAGCATGCATGCTAGGCATGTATTTAAGGGTATACCTGGAGGGCAATACCTACGTGTAAGTAGGTTAAATACTTGAGACGATGTCTGCCTTAAACAGATGCATTTTTGGAAAGAGGATATAATTCAGATGATTTGGAGATGGCCAGAAATGAGGTCTTGTCTATGAGGCAGGGAAGAGCAAGGCCCTATTTTTTCCAAGCAAGACAGTATTTCAACTGCACAATCAATGCCTGATAGTAATTTGAGATATCTAATGACCTATAGTAGAACAAGTAAAAGCATAGAACAAGTTATTAGAAATAATTGGTATATACTGAAGGCCTTGCCAGGTTATGGAAAATGGATCCCAGATAGACCATGCTTTACCTATAGAAATTGTAACAGTATAAAGAAACGTTTATGTTACAAAGACTTTGGTTTAAATAGAATAGAACCTATAAAGTATAACAAGAAGAGGACCCATCCTTGCCACAATTGTGCATGTTGTGTTAATATAACTACAATAACTGAATTTATACATCCCATTAATGGGAAGAGATTTGAAATTTGTTGTACAGCTACATGTAACACTAACAATGTGGTTTATTTAGCATTATGTCTACAGTGTTCATGTTTCTGTGTTGGTAAGTCAACCAGAAGGCTGAGAGATAGGATAACCGGACATAAATCAGAAATAGGAAGGAAAGTATTTAAAAATTCTCTAGCCCAACACATACAAGAGACAGATATATCACATTGTTTTTCTTTTTGTGTGATAGATATTTCAACTACTAATATTAGGCATGGGGGACTTAGTAAATAGATTGGATAATAGGGAGTATGAGTGGATTACTCGCCTACACGCTGAAAAATATCCTGGTTTGAATAAGCAAGTTACCATTAAACCCATTTTGAAAAAGAAGCAACAAATAAAATAATTGAGGAATGTGTATAGTTATGTGTCAAAAAATGTTTTCATATACATTTCTGCATATTTGATATGGCGTATTATATACTATATATTAGAATGGACAATTGTCTGCATTTATGTGAGTTATTATTGTTGTTTAGCTTTGTTATGTATATGACTTCACATAATGTTCAATTATATAACATGCTTGTTATTTAGCTCCATATCACTGAAGGTTTAGTTCTTTAACTAAGCATTTATGGATGTGTATACATACATATAAACATTTTACACATATCTTTGGGCTATTTGTGAAGAATATATGTAAGTGAAGGAAGTAAATATGCTTATGTCAAGTCCACTTAATAACAAACATATTTTCTAAGTCACTGAATAGGATGTTATATGTTTCTTCAAGATTTTTCAATGCAAAACCTGATTAATTGCTGTTTTTAATGGCTTGATTAAGCCTAATTTATGATAGGTAGGCTGTGTCATGTGATTATTTTTTTTTAATTATAAAGGATATGTTATCCGGATAAGAATTTTATTTACACTGAAGAAGGACTTCTGTCTGAAAGCTTTGTTTTTTATTAAAATTATTATTGGTACAACTCTGTGGAGCCTTCTTTTGTTTTGGAGTTTTATGCTTTTGCTGTTGGTTCCACTTTATCACTGGTTCATTTGTGATTCTCTAAATGCTTGCTATAGTCAGGGACATGTGGATAAATGCTTACTGGAATAGGCAGAATGTTGGCAAAAGCTTGCTAGAGTTGGTTAGAATGTTGATAAATGTTAGCTGGAGAGAACAGAATGTAGATAAGTGCTGGTTGTGGTTTGAGTTGGTCGAATGTTGATAAATGCTTGTTGGAAAAGGTAGACTATTAATAATTGCTTGCTGGAGTCGGTAGAATGTTGATAAATGCTTGCTGGAGTTGGTAGAATGTTGCTAATTGCTTTTTGGGCTTGGTTGAATGTTGATAAATGCTGGCTGGAATTGGTAGAATGTTAAATGCTTGCTAAAATGCAGGGAATCTTGATAAATGATTGCTGAAGTTGGATGAATGTTAAGAAATGCTTGTGGGAATATGTAGAATGTTGCTACATGGAAGGTGGTGTAGGTAGAATATTGATAATTGCATTTTGGAGTTGACAGAATGTCCTTGGATGTTTGATATAGTCAGTAGAATGTGGATACATGCTTACTGGAGCAGGTAGAATGTTCGCAAACGCTTGCTGGAGTTAGTAGCCTGTAGATAAATGCTGGCTGGAGTTGATAGAATGTTGATAAATGATTGGTGCAAAAGGTAAACTGGAAATAATTGCTTGCTGGAGAAGGTAGAATGTTGATAAATGCTTGTTAGTGTTGGTAGAATTTTGAGAATTGCTGTTTGGTCTTGGTAGAATGTTGATAAATACTAGCTGGAGTATTTACAATGTTGATAAATGCTTGATGGAGTATGTCAAATGTTTAAAAATGGTTGTTGGAGACGGTAGAATGTTGACAAAGGCTTGCTGGAGGTAGTAGTATGTTGATAAATATTTGCTATATTACATAGAATGTTTATAAATGCTGGCTGGAGTATTAAGAATGTTGAAAGATATTGGCTGGAGTTGATAGAATGTTGCTAAATACTTGTTGGAGTTAGTAAACTGTTGGTCAGTGCCTGCTGGTTTGATAGACTGTTGATAAATGCTTGCTAATATCAGTAGAATGTTGATACATGCTTGTCAGAGTTTACAGAATGTTGATAAGTGGTTTCTAGATCGTGTAGAATGTTGGAATGTGGATACGTTCTTGCTGGAGTTGGTAGAATGTTTAAAAATAAGAAGTAACAAATAGCTATTTGAAGTCTCTAAGGCCAATAACTTTGCAGGTGAATACCTATACTCTACCTATATGGCCAGAAGATGGAATTCCCTGCACTATAACATCACTAGTAAATCCTCAATAGCAGATTTCAAAATATCCTTAAAACATCACGTGGATAACAATTGCCTTTGCTCCTGCTCCACTCCAGGGTAGTAATCTAAGGGGGCGGCGAAACCCAACACATTCTGGCTAGGCTTATAAATGCCTTCGGGCAGATAGCCTAGTACCTACCTATGAACCTATATCTTTTTGAAAATAATATCTACTTTTCTACTCATTTACTTATTCATCACTGTTTATCACTATGTTTGAATGTTAGGCAAAAAGTGATTGCAGAGTAGACCAGGACACAATCCAAATAAGAGTAAATGTAGAAAAAACAGACATCCACAAAGGCTGAGCAGCTTTAACAAAAAGCAATAAAATAATAGAGTATAAAATAAGCAACCACCTTCGCAGATACCCTACTTCTACAGACCAGAACACCAATACATACAGATATCTAAATACAACTTCATCCAATGAAATCTAAAAACAGATCACATGACAACACTAAGACAATTAACTCAATGATGCAAGCATTGCTTTTTTCAAATCAGGTTTCAGGGAGACATCATTATTAAGACCTGGACTAATACTGGCCCTAAAGTCTAAGAACCAATGTAGTTTACTACCTGACGTAAGAAAAACTATTGTTACATTTGTATTCATTTTTTCTATTATATATTGTACAGCTCTGCAGAATTGTTTGCTTTGATAAATGTGCCTCTTTCATATGTACTGCATTGCTGCTATTGATATTATTTGTGGAGCATTTCTCCCTAGGCCTCCACTGAAAAAGGACTATTTGTCCAGTTGGACTTTCCCAGTAAACAAATGTAAAATAAAATAAAAATAAAATAAATGTTGGCTGGAGTTCAATAAATGTTGATATATGCCTGCTGGAGGCAGTAGAATGTTGACAAATGCTGGCTGAAATAGGGGGGATGTTGTTAAATGCTTGCTAGGGTACATGGAATCTTAATAAATCTTTTCTGAAGTTGAGAGAATGTGGATAAATAATTGCTGGCATATATAGAATGTTGATAAATGCTCGCTGGAGTATTATGAATGTTGATAAATACTGGCTGGAGTTGATATAATGTTGTTAAATGCTTGTTGGAGTTAGTAGACTGTTGGTCAATACTTGCTGGTTTGGTAGACTATTGATAAATGCTTGCTAGGATCAGCAGAATGTTGATATATGCTTGTTGGAGTTTACAGAATGATGGTAAATTGTTTATTAAGTATGTAAAATATTGAAAAATTCTTGCTGGAGTTGGTAAAATATTTAAAAATGCTTGATGAAGTTGGTAAAATGTTGATAGATGCTTGCTGGTGTCAGTAGACTGCTGCTATATACTCACTGAAATTAGATGAATGTTGTTAAGTGCTTGCTAGTGTGTGTACAATGTTAATAAATCCTTGCTGAAGTTGATAGAATGCTGGTAAATGCATGCTGGAAGATGTAGAATGTTGACACATGCTTGCTGGTGTAGGCAGAATGTTGATAAATAGTTTTGGGAGCTAATAGAATGTTGATAAATGCTTGCTATAGTCAGGAACATAGGATCATATGAGGTTACTAGGCTAATGACCCTGGGGGCCTTACAATGCTAACCAAGTGTTTATCCCCAAAAAGAAACCTCAGTCAGCACCTGTTGCTCCTGCCAATAAGGGACACAGGTGAAACCCCTGGGAAAAACTTGTGGCTTCCCAGCCACTCATCAATGTTGCACTTGAAGAGGGTCAATGTGTTGCTCTGTAACTCTTGTCTGGACTTGTAAGGGCCCCAGTGCCATTAAATTCTTATTGGAGTAGATAGAATTTTGACAAAAGCATGCTGGAGTTTGTTTGAATGTTGATAAATGCTGGCTAGAATTGATAGAATGTTGTTAAATGCTTGCTAGAGTATAGGGAGTCTTGATAAATACTTACTGAAGTTGGATGAATGTTAACAAATGCTTGCTGGAAAATGTAGAATGTTGATACATGGATGCTGGTGTAGGTAGAATGTTGATAATTGCATTTTGGAGCTGACAGAATGTTAATGAATGTTTGCTGCTGTCAGAATGTGGATAAATGCTTACTGGAGTAGGTAGAATGTTTGCACCAGCTTGTTGGAGTTGGTAAAATGTTTATAAATGCTTGCCGAAGTTTATAAAATTTTGATAAGTGCTTTCTAGATTATGTAGAATTTTGATAGATTCTTGATGGAGTATGTAGAATGTTTAAAAATGTTTGCTGGAGTTGGTAGAATATTGATAAAGGCTTGCTGGATGTAGTAGAATGTTGATAAATACTTGCTTGATTAAATAGAATGTTCATAAATGGTTGCTGGAGTAGACAGAATGCTAATAAATGCTTGCAAAATTTGGCAGAATATAGATGCATTATGGCGTATGTAAAATGTTGATAAATGTTGGCTGGACGCATTAGAATGTTGATACATGCTCACTGAAATTGGCAGGATGTTGTTAAATGCTTGCTACAGTATGTAGAATGTTAATAGAAATACTTAGAATGTCGACACATGCCTGCTCATGCAGGTAGAAAATTGATAAATACTTTTGGGAGCTGATAGAATGCTGATAAATGCTTGCTATAGTCAGGAACATGGATAAATTCTTAGTGGAGTAGATAGAATTTTGGCAAAAGCTTGTTGGAGTTGGTTGGAATGTTGATATATGTTAGCTGGAGAGCACAGAGTGTAGACAAGTGCTGGTTGGAGTTGGTAGAATGTTGATAAATGCTTGTTAGAAAAGGTAGACTGTTAATAATTGCTTGCTGGATTAGGTAGAATTTTGATAAATGCTTGCTGAAGTTGGTAGAATGTTGATAAATGACTGTTGGAAAAGGTAAACTGGTAATAATTGCTTGCTGGAGTAGGTAGAATGTTGATAAATGCTCCCTGAAGTTTGTAGAATTTTGATAAATGCTTTCTAGAATATGTAATATGTTGATAAATTCTTGCTGGAGTATGTAGAATGTTTAAAAAAATGTTTGTTGGAGATGGTAGAATGTTAATAAAGGCTTGTTTGAATTGGTTGAGTGTTGATAAATGCTTGCTGGAGTATTAAAAATGTTGATAAATATTGGCTGGAGTTGATAGAATGTTGTTAAATGCTTGTTGGAATTAGTAGACTGTTGGTCAATTCTTGTTGGTTTGGTAGACTGTTGATAAATGCTTGATAGGATCAGTAGAATGTTGATATATCCTTGCCAGAGTTTACAGAATGTTGATAAGTGGTTTATAGAGCATGTAGAATGTTGAAATGTTGATAAATTATTGCTGGAATTGGTAGAATGTTTAAAAATAACAGTTATACAATGACCCCCCCCATTAATATTCCAAAACGTGCATGTTGATTGGCCAGCTTGCGCATTGTAAATCCCACAATATACCAACGGAAAAAGGTCCCGTTGCCCGGACTTTTTTCCATTGGTATAAAGTCCTCAAAACATTTTTTTAACAAATAAAAAAAAGAAAAAAAGAAAAAACAGAGCAATGGAGACTTTCTTTTCTCCATTGCTTCCGTTTCAAAGCATTGATGTACTGGGTATTCATGGGATGCAAGTACCGTACGCATGCTCAGTACATCAAAAAAAAGGAAGCAGTGTACCACAACCAGAGGAACAACAGCAATGCGCTGTTATACAAAGACATTATTTAAGAAATGTATTTTTTTTCTTAAATAATGTCATTGTATAATAGCAATAACTGACTCCGTGGTTGTGGTGTATTGAAATATACCCACGGTTGGCTTTATTGAATCACTCAGGCTTCGCCCTCGTGATTAAACCACCATGGGTAAATCTTCAATGTACCACACCACATCGTTGGTTATTGCTTAAGTAACAAATAGCTATTAGAAGTTTTTAAGGCCAATAACTCTGCAGGTGAATCCCTATACTCTACCTATATGGCCAGAAGATGGAATTCCCTGCCCTATAACATCACTAGTAAATTCTCAGTAGCGGATTTCAAAATATCTTTAAAACATCACCTTGGATAACAATTGGCTTTGCTCCTGCTCTTCTCCAGGGTAGTATATCTTTTTGAAAATAATTTCTACTTTTCTACTCATTTACTCATTCATCAGTGTTTGTCACTATGTTTAAATGTTATGCAAAAACCGATTGCAGAGTAGACCAGGGCACATCCAAATAAGAGTAAATGTACAAAAAAACAGACATCCACAAAGGTTGAGCAGCTTTAATAAAAAGCAATATAATAATAGACTATAAAATGGGTGAATGCCTTCACGAATATTCTACTTCTCCAGACCAGAACAGCAATGCATACAGATATCTAAATACAACTTCATCCAATGAAATCAGGGACACTTCATTATTAAGATCTGGACTAAAATTGGCCCTAAAGTCTAAAATCCAACATAGTTCACTACCTGACCTAAGAAAAACCCTTGTTAAATTTGCATTAATTTCTTCTATTATATATTTTCCAGCTCTGTACAATTGATTGTAAAGCTCTCCTGAATTGTTTGCTTTGTTAAATGTGTCTCTTTTGTATGTAATGTATGTAATGTATTGCTGCTATTGATATTATTTGTGGAGCATTTCTCCCCAGGCCTCCACTGAAAAAGGACAATTCGTCCAGTCAGACTTTCCCAGTAAATAAATGAAAAATAAAATAAAAAATAAAATAAATGCTTGCTGGAGTTCATAAAATGTTGATAAATGCTTGCTGTAGGCAGTAGAGTGTTGATAAATACTGGCTAAAATTGGTGGAATGTTGTTAAATGCTTGCTGGAGAAAATGGATCCTTAAATCCTTGCAGAAGTTGGGACAATGTTGATAAATACTTGCTGGAATATGTAGTTGACACATGCTTTCTGGTGTAGGTAAAATGTAGATAAATGTTTTTTGGAGCTGATAAAATGTTTGATAAATGTTTGCTCTAGCCAGGAGCATATGGATAAATGCTTACTGGAGTAGGTAAAATTTTGACAAAAGTTTGTTGGAGTTGGTTAGAATGTTGATAAATACTGGCTGGGGAGTGCAGAATGTAGGTAAGTGCTGCTTGGAGTTGGTAGAATGTTGATAAATGCTTGTTGGAAAAGGTAGACTGTTAATAATTGCTTGCTGGAGTAGGTAGAATGTTGATAAATGCATGCTGAAGTTGGTAGAATCTTAATAATTGCTTTTTGGGCTTGGTAGAATGCTGATAAATGCTTGCTGGAGTATATAGAATTTTAATAAATGCTTTCTAGATTATGTAGAATGTTGATAAATTCTTGCTAGAGTATGTAGAATGTTTAAAAGTGGTTGTTGGAGATGGTACAATGTTGATAAAGGCTTGCTGGAGGTAGTAGTATGTTGATACTCTAAATACTTGCTGTATTATATAGAATGCTGATAAATGGTGCTGGAGTAGGTAGAATGTGGATAAAGGCTTGTTTGAATTGGCAGAGTGTTGATAAATATTTTCTGGAATATGTAGAATGTTGATATATGCTTGCTGGAATTTACAGAATGCTGGTAAATTGTTGATAGAGTATGCAAAATGTTGATAAATTCTTGCTGGAGCTGGTAGAATGTTTATAAATGCTTGCTGGAGTTGGAAAAATGTTGATAAATTCTGGTTAGAGTGCAAAGAATGCTGATAACTACTTACTTGAGTAAGTAGAATGTGGATAAATGCTTGTATCATTTTGTAGAATGTTGATAAATACTTGCTGGAGGATTAAGAATGTTGATAAATGCTTGCTGGAGTTGACAGAATGTTCTTAAATGCATGTTGGAGTTAGTAACCTGTTGATTAATGCTTGCTAGTTTGGTAGAATTTTAATAAATGTTTGCTGGGACCAGTAGAATGTTGATATATGCTTACTAAAGTAAGTACAATGCTGACATAAGCTTGCTGGAGTGGGGACAATATTGTCAACATTCTAAAAACTGTAGCAAGTATTTATCAACATTCTACAAACTCCAGCAAGCCGTCTTCAAAATTCTACATACTCAACCAATCATTTATTACCATTCTACCAACTCCAGCAAGCATTTAGCAGCATTCTGCATACTCCAGCAAGCATTTATCAACATTCTACCAACTCCATCATGCATTTATCAACATTTTACATACTCCAACAGGCATTTATCAACATTCTACCAACTCCAGCCAGCATTTATCAACATTTTGCAAACTTCAGCAAGCATTTAATACTATTCCACTTTCTTCAGCCGGTATTTAAAAGCATTATAGCATTTCCAGCAAGCATATGGATAAATGCTCACTGGAGTAGGTAGAATTTTGACAAAAGTTTGTTGGAGTTGGTTAGAATGTTGATAAATACTGGCTGGGGAGTACAAAATGTAGGTAAGTGCTGCTTGGAGTTGGTAGAATGTTGATAAATGCTTGTTGGAAAAGTTAGACTGTTAATAATTGCTTGCTGGAATAGGTAGAATGTTGATAAATGCATGCTGAAGTTGGTAGAATCTTAATAATTGCTTTTTGGGCTTGGTAGAATGCTGATAAATGCTTGCTGGAGTATATAGAATTTTGATAAATGCTTTCTAGATTTTGTAGAATGTTGATAAATTCTTGCTAGACTATGTAGAATGTTTAAAAGTGGTTGTTGGAGATGGTACAATGTTGATAAAGGCTTGCTGGAGGTAGTAGTATGTTGATACTCTAAATACTTGCTGTATTATATAGAATGCTGATAAATGGTGCTGGAGTAGGTAGAAAGTGGATAAAGGCTTGTTTGAATTGGTAGAGTGTTAATAAATATTTTCTGGAATATGTAGAATGTTGATATATGCTTGCTGGAATTTACAGAATGCTGGTAAATTGTTGATAGAGAATTTAAAATGTTGATAAATTCTTGCTGGAGCTGGTAGAATGTTTATAAATGCTTTCTGGAGTTGGAAAAATGTTGATAAATTCTGGCTGGAGTGCAAAGAATGCTGATAACTACTTACTTGAGTAAGTAGAATGTGGATAAATGCTTGTATCATTTTGTAGAATGTTGATAAATACTTGCTGGAGGATTAAGAATGTTGATAAATGCTTGCTGGAGTTGACAGAATGTTCTTAAATGCATGTTGGAGTTAGTAACCTGTTGATTAATGCTTGCTAGTTTGGTAGAATTTTAATAAATGTTTGCTGGGACCAGTAGAATGTTGATATATGCTTACTAAAGTAAGTACAATGCTGACATAAGCTTCCTGGAGTGGGGACAATATTGTCAACATTCTAAAAACTGTAGCAAGTGTTTATCAACATTCTACAAACTCCAGCAAGCCTTCTTCAAAATTCTACGTACTCAACCAATCATTTATTACCATTCTACCAACTCCAGCAAGCATTTAGCAGCATTCTGCATACTCCAGCAAGCATTTATCAACATTCTACCAACTCCATCACGTATTTATCAACATTTTACATACTCCAACAGGCATTTATCAACATTCTACCAACTCCAGCCAGCATTTATCAACATTTTGCAAACTTCAGCAAGCATTTAATACTATTCCACTTTCTTCAGCCGGTATTTAAAAGCATTATAGCATTTCCAGCAAGCATTTGTCATCATTCTTCATCATCCAGCAAGCATTTATCAACATTCTATCAGCTTCAGCATGCATTTAACAACATTCTATCACTTCCAACCAGCATTTATCAACATTCTTAATACTCCAGCAAGCATTTATCAATGTTCTGCCAACTCCAGCATGCATTTATCAAAATTGCGTGTACCCTAGCAGGCATTTATCAACATTCTACCAACTCAAACAAGCATTTGTCAACATTATACATATTCCAGCAGGTATTTATGAACCAGCTAAGACTATCTGCAAATATATAGAGCTGAGTATATTTTTCTGTATTATTCTGTATTATAGTGCTAAATTGTTGCTTAGATATCTGTTGTCTTACTGTTCTGCAAATATACAGAGATCAATATATTTTTTTTGGTTTTATAATTTGCACTCTGATTCCTCACATCTCTGTTGAAACTCCCCCCCCCTCCCTGTTCTTGGTTGTAGTTTTAAATTTGGTGGCTTTTGCAGTGCCCGCCCCACTGTATATTTGATGTAGGACACTCCCCCAGTCCCATCTCTTTACCGCATTCTACCTAATAAACCCTTTCTGCACTTGCTTTTAGTCCTTTTTAATTTAATTATATTTTTTCAAGCTGTGTGTTGACTAATATTGCTACATACTCAAGTGTTCCAGCTTGCACTGCATGTGAATTGTTTTTACTACTGTTTTTGCTACTTTTCTGAAAAAAAAATTGTAAGCCTGTTTCCTACCTTTCCTGTAATTAGTGTTCCAGATACAGATTTGCTGTATCCAGGACTGTTTGTAAGCTTCTGAGCCCCCAATCGTTTCTGTGTTGGAGGGAAGCCTTCTAGCTTATCAGTGGGAGTGGTAAGCACTAGGTAATCTGTCTACCACATAAGGAGTGGTTCTGGCCCAGAATTTGTAGTTATTTGCCATTTGGGTGGTCTTCCATCTCTCTCAACTTTCTGATTTGAAGGCCTGCATTTGCACTTGTTTCTGTCCTGTAACTCCTGGGCCCATCTCATTTGCTCACTCAAAAAAAAAAAAATGTATCTGCTTTTACTGTATTTGTGTTTCTTCCTACTTTATTTTGCTTTTGCGTCATCTTAAAAGTACTCAGTTGTATTTATTACTGCTTGGTGTAACTCATTCTAAGCCTTTTAGTTTAAGCATTTGGGCTTCAGACCAGTTGTTTTACATTAGGAAAGTTTGTGGTCTGCAATGTAGTGGCAGGACAGGTAGCTTGCATCCTTCTAAGTAGGGAACTGCTGATTGAGGGCTCAGTGTCTGTTATTCTAAAAGTGTATTAATTCTGGTTTAAGCACTTGGGCTTCAGGCCAGTTGTTTTACATTAAGAAGGTTTGTGGTCTGCACTGTAGTGGCAGAACAGGTAGCTTACATCCTTCTAAGTTGGGAACTGCTGATTGAGGGCTCAGTGTCTGTTATTCTAAAAGTGTATTAATTCTGGTTTAAGCACTTGGGCTTCAGGCCAGTTATTTTACATTAAAAGGGTTTGTGGTCTGCACTCTTGTGGGAGGAGAGGCTGGACTCTGCCCTTCTGAGCTGGGAATTTCTGGTTAAAGGCTTATAGTGCCTGCATATTTGAACTGCTTCTTACTGAAATTGGTACACTTTGTTTGCTGTAGCATAGACTAGATCCAGGCCTGCTGAATCTAGCTTTGTTTGCATAACTTGAGAACTAATCCAGGCATTCTTTAAAGTATTCAATTGTATTTATTACTGCTTGGTAGTAACTTGATTAAAGTATAGCTATCATTCTAAGTCATTTGGATTAAGCACTTGGGCTTCAGACCAGTTGTTTTACATTAGGAAGGTTTGTGGCCTGCACTGTGGTGGCAGGACAGGCAGCTTACATCCTTCTAAGGTGTGAACTGCTGATTGAGGGCTCAGTGTCTGTTATTCTAAAAGTGTATTAGTTCTGGCTTAAGCACTTGGGCTTCAGGCCAGCTATTTTACATTAAGAAGGTTCGTGGTCTGTACTCTTGTGGGAGGAGAGGCTGGACTCTGCCCTTCTGAGCTGGGAATTTCTGGTTAAAGGCTTATAGTGCCTGCATATCTGAACTGTTTCTTACTGAAATTGGTACACCTTGTTTGCTGTAGCATAGACTATATCCAGGCCTGCTGAATCTAGCTTTGTTTGTATGCTTGTTATTTCCCCAAAACACTAATTCCACCTAAAACACAGCTTTTCAGTGCTTCTGTGGATCCCTAGTGACATCTGCATTGCTTACTGTACTTATTTCCTTGTTTCACTTGAAAGAAAGTTACTGTTTGTCATTTTTGCATTTAAGTTACCTGTAAGACATTGCATTTAAGTTACCTGGCACTTGCTCACTAAAGCAATTATATAAGTCAGCACTAAAATATTAAAAGCACTACACCCTCACAAACTCCCCTTGAGTACCTCGTTCCCCATTGGCCCTTTTTTTTTCAATTATAAAGGAATTCCCAATACTATTCTAGCATGTCCAAAGGTCAGTTGTCAATCTCCTCTCTGGTCCAGCTGGTGAATCTGGGAATCTTGAGGCAATGTTACAACTGCCTCATGTACACAGACAACCCTCTCCTCCTCCCAACAAATTCCAACACATGTGAGAGATGCAACCATATAGCCATACTGGAGGCTAAGCTCTCTCAACTCAGTACTGGCGAAACCAGTCAGGAGGAGAAGGAAACCACACTCACTACAATTCCAGTCTCACATAGACCTACCACGACAGCAAACCAAACACATAAACACACAAAAACATACTCGGAGGCTCTAAATAAAAATCTGCCTAAGCAGCAGAGACCTCCAAAGCAGACACCCAAGCAACCGCTACCCCAAATCAAAACACTTGCAACACATACCTCACAAAGCCAGTGTGCCGAACAGTCACAACCCTTAAGGCTAAACAACACACCTGATACACTTGTAATAGGTGACTCTATCATCAGGCACACTGACGTCCCGCTCACCAGGCTGAACAAGGAGAAGGTCATGGTGAGCTGCCTGTCGGGTGCTAGGATCCGCCACATAACACAAGCACTCAGGTCACTCCAAGGCAAGTACAAATATGACTCAGTCATTGTCCATGCTGGTGTGAATGACCTGAGATGTACCTCCCTGGACTACATGAAAAGAGACATAGAGGAGCTCTCTGAGCATGTAGCCCAGGCCGGTATGACCCTGACCTTGAGTAGCATCTTACCCTCACCAAGAATGATGCCACAATATGAAGGCAAGATGATCAATTTCAACAATTGGCTTAAATATTGGTGTCATTCAAAGGAGATCCAATGCCTGTCATCCTGGGATGACATGCTCGACAAGCCACGATGCTTCGCTAGGGACAGCTTGCACCTGTCACCCCTGGGCTTTCGGATATTGGCAAAGGCTCTTGCTACCCCCATAGTGCCTTTTTTAGGCAAGGCTCAAAAGACAAACCCACCTCCATAGGTATCACAAGGGATAAGAAACTAAGAGTAATGCTACTCAACGCCAGAAGTCTAAACCTCAAGATGCATGCACTTGAAACTCTGCTTAGCATGGAGAACATCGATATCTGTGCAGTAACAGAAACCTGGTTCAAGGCTCCCAAGAGCACCCCAGCACTACCAGGTTATACCTCATACCATGCTTTTCGGCCCCAAAACTTGGACCGAACCACAAAAGGAGGGGGAGTATCAATATTCGTCAAAGATACCCACACCTCCAGGTTGGTGGCACAGCACAAAGCATCAGAGACTATCCATGTGCAACTAACAGTGGGTAAAACTGCCTTCCAGTTTATAGCCTGCTACAGACCACCCTTCCAAACCCAGGAACCCCACTCGGCCTTCCTGAGAACACTGGAAAATATGTAGGTCTCTCCAAACACCATTATATTGGGCGACTTCAACTACCCAAACATAGACTGGGAGCATTACTCTATCTCCAACACCCTAGCCCAAAGGTTCCTAGAATTTATAAACTCAAATGCTATGGAACAACTTGTTACCACTCCCACAAGAGGGGAAAACATACTGGACCTGATCATCACCAACATGGGGACTCTATGCTCCAGACCAGAAGTGTATCCCTCACTGGTAAGATCAGACCATAAACTAATCTCACTGGATATTCACATCCTGACTCCACCCCCTGCCCTGAAAACCACAGTGAAAAACTTCTCTAAAGCAAATTTCACACTCCTCAAAACTGAGGTGGAATCCTTCAAAGCCCTGGGGCCTGTGTAAAATATGGCCCAGACCGCAGAATCCTTTATAAACTCATTCTATGAACACCTTCAGGAATGCATGGATCATGCAATCCCAAATAAAACCAAGACCCAATCCTCCAAAGGCAGACGTCCTGTCTGGTGGACCTCAGCCATAAACAAACTATACAATAGAAGGAGGAAGCTGCTACATGATAGAGCAAAATCCCAAAAAGGGAAGGCATCTCTGATCAGTATTAGCAAAAAACTACGGGCACTCATAAAATCGTCTAAGTCCAGCTTCGAGAGAAAAATTGCACAGGACACTAAGGATAATCACAAGGCTTTCTTTAGTCATGTTAGGAACCTGGGTGGGAATTCCCAGATATGCTCAGAATTAGTCCAAAATGACAAAAAATACACTGAACCCACAGACATTGCCAACATCCTAGCTGACAGGTTCAGTGCAAACTTCTTCCCCCCTTCCCCACCAAAAGGGCAAATATCTATCCCAGCAGAGTGCTGCCCCCCTGACATCTCAGATGCTCAGGTAAGAGCTGGCCTCTCCAAAGCAAAAAGCACAGCATCAATGGGACCAGACGGTGTCCCGGGCTGCGTCCTACATGAACTCCAAGAAGAGCTAAACCCAAACATAAAACTACTGTTCAATCTCAGCCTTACTACAGGATATGTACCCAAAGAGTGGCGTACAGCAACAGTGGTCCCTCTCCACAAAGGTGGTTCCTCAACGGATCCTGGAAACTATCGCCCCATAAGCCTGACTAGCTTGGTCTGCAAAGCTATGAAAAGGATCATCATGGACCTCATAAATAAAGATATTGGGGACCTACAGACACTGGATCCTACCCAGTTCGGCTTTGTTAAGGGCAGATCCTGCCTCTTAAACCTGGTTGATTTCTTTGAAACAGTCACCAAGGCCATTGACGAGGGGAAGGTGGTCCACACAGCCTACCTGGACCTCGCAAAAGCCTTCGATACAATACCCCACTCGGGCATTATAGATAAGCTCACCAGCTTAAATATAAACCCCTATGTCACTAGATGGGTTGCAAACTGGCTCAAGGACAGAACCCACATGGTTAGAATTGCTGGAGCCATGTCAGACTCCAAACCAGTTACAAGTGGCATCCCACAAGGCTCAGTCCTGGGTCCTCTCTTGTTTGGTATATATTTCTCGGAGGTACAGGCCAACACGGAAGGACTGTGGCTGATCAAGTTCGCAGATGACTGCAAACTGGGCGCCATAATTGACTCTACAGCCAACACAAGCATCCTCCAAAAGGGCCTCATAGAAACAGACAACTGGTGCCACAGCCATGGCCTCACGCTAAATGCCAAAAAGTGTATAGTCATCCCCTTTGGCAAAAACAAAGTGCCCACAAATTACCACATAGGTGGTAATCCATTAAGTACAGAAGAAGTAATTAAGGACCTGGGGATCCAAGTTGATAGCAATCTCTCATTTCACAACCGCGTGGCCAAAGTGGTTAGAAAAACATTTTATATAGCCCACCTAATCAAGAAGGGATTCACATCTAGATCAGGGGAGGTCATCGTGCCTCTTTACTCATCCCTCATCAGGCCCATAATTGAGTACAATGCCCCTTTTGGGATGTACCTTACCAGACACCTGCAGCAACTGGAAAGACCCCAAAAGTACCTCACCAAGAGGATCAAAGGGTTCAAACAGATGCCATATGCTGCCCGGTTAAAGAAACTCCAGCTCTACTCAGTGACATACCACCTGCTCAGAGGCGATCTGTGCCTGATGTATAAAGCCATGTCCAACCCGGAATTAATGGACATGCTGCACCTCAGAAAATCCAAATCCCATCAAGCTACACGCTCGAGAGACTTGAACCTCAGCACTGAAATAAATAGGACATGCTGGAGGGACAGATTCATAACCCAGAGGCTCCCTTCACTCTGGAATAAAATCCCAGTCCAGGTTAGGCAGAGTCCCTCATTGACTCTCTTCAAGAGGAATCTTGATGAGTGGATGGGAGATCATAGGTTTACCCTGGGTGTCACTTCTGTGTCACTGTTAGACAGAGGCACAGTATACTAACCTCGAAAAAGGGCATAGCAAAATTAATTTAAAATGGGTGGTGAAAGCCAAACACACTCTGGCTAGGCTTATAAATGCCCTAGGGCAGATAGCCTAGTATGAACCTATGAACCTATGAAGCTCTGTTAGAAATGCTACATCTAAAGAAATCCCAATCCCTCCATACTACATGCTCCACAGACCTCAACCTCATTACCACAATCAACAGGGCAAGTTGGAAGGCCAGGTTCATAATCTGGAGACTGCCCATGCTACGGAATAGACTTCCCATACATGTTGAGTGGAATGCCTCACTGGCCCTCTTCAAGAGAAATATTGATGAGTAGATGGGAAATAGAAAATTCACCCTGGGGATCACTCCAGTGGCTCTGCTTGACAGAGGCACTGGGAACTAAGGTCAGGTGGAATGATGCCAGAGTAATCTTATGGGCCAGGCTTGCAAAAGCTGCAGGGCCATTAGCCTAGTGCACATCTATGAACCTATGAACCTATTGTATGAAGTTCAACAAGAATTTATCAACATTCTTCCAATACAGCAATTATTTATCAACATTCTGTGTACTCCATCAAGCATTTACTAACATTTAACCTACTCCACCAGGCATTTATCAACATTCTACCTACTCCAGCAAGCAATTATTAACAATCTACCTTTTTCAACAAGCATTTATCAACATTCTAACAACTCCAGCCAACATTTATCTGCATTCTACGCTCTCCAGCCATAATTTATCAACATTCTACTAACTCCAGAAAGCTTCACCCAACATACTATCTACTCCAGTAAGCATTTATCCGAATTCTACTGACTATAGCAACCCTTTATGAACATTCTGTTAGCTGCAAAAAGTATTTATCAACATTCTACCAACTCCAGCAAGCATTGATGAATATTCTACCTACTCCAGAAAGCACTTTTCAACATTCTACTAACTCCACTAATCATTTATCAACATTCTACCAGCTCCAGCAAGGATTTGTCAACATTTTATGTACTCCAGCAAGCATTTATCAACAGTCTACCAACTTCAGCGTGCATTTATCAGCATTCTATGTTCTTCAGCCAGCATTTGTCAACATTCTATTAACACCAACATGAATGAAAAAATATGATACCAACTCCATCAAGCAGTTATCAACATTCTTCATAATCCAGCAAGCATATATAAGCATATATCAACATTCTATCAACACCAGTAAGCATTTAGCAACATTCTATGTACTCTAGAAAACACATCAGCATTCTACCAACTCAAACAAGCATTTATCAACATTCTTCTAACACCAGCAAGTGTTATAAAAGTTCTCTGTTCTCCAGCAAGCAAGTATCAACATAATACGTACTCATGAAGCATTTATTAACATTCTTTTTACTCCAGCCAATATTTATCAACATTCTACCAATTCTAGCCAGCATTCATCAGCATTCTACCTATCCCAACAAGAAATTTATCAATATTATGCCGACTTCAACAAGCACTTATCAACATTCTTCATAATGCAATAAGCATTTATCCACATTCTATGTACTCCAGAATGTTGAGAGATTCTTTATTGAGTTGGTAGAATGTTGGTAAGTGCTTGATGGAGTCAGTAGAATGTTGCTAAAGTCTTGCAGAAATCGAGATAATGTTGAAAATGCTTCCTGGAGTAAGTAGAATGTTGACAAATGCTTGCTGTAGATAGTAGGCTGTTGATAAATGCTGGCCCAAATTGGTAAAATGTTGCTAAATGCTTGCTAGAGTACATGGAATCTTGATAAATCACTGCCAAAGTTGGTATAATGTTGATAAATGCTTGCTGGAGATGGTAGAATGTTGATAAATGCTGATTGAAAAACATAGAATGTAAAGAAATGCTTGCTGCAGTACAATGAATGCCGATAAATAATTGCTGGAGTTGGTATAATGTTGATAAATTCTTGTTGGACTTAGTAGAATGTTGATAACTGCTTGGTAGAATACAAAGAATATTGATACATCCTTGCTGAAGTTGGTAGAATATTGATAAATACTTGCTGGAATACATAGAATGTTGATAAATGCTTGCTGGTTTAGGTGGAATGTTGATAAATGCTTTTTGCAGATAATAGAATGTTGATAAATGCTTGCTATAGTCAGTAGAATGTGGATAAATGCTTACTGGAGTAGGTAGAATGCTGGGAAAAGCATATTGTACTTGGTAGAATGTGGATGAATTATGGCTGGATTGAGTAGAATGTAGTTAAATGCTGGATGGGGTTGGTAGAATGTTGGTAAATGCTTGGTGGAAAATGTAGACTGTTAATTGCTTGCTGGAGTAGACAGAATGCTAATACATGCTTGCTGGAGTTGGTAGAATCTTGATAATTGCTTTTTGGGCTTGGCAGACTATTGATAAATGCTTGCTTGAGTACATAGAATGTTTATAAATGCTTAGTGGAGTTTATAGAATGTTGATAAATGCTGTTTAGAGTATGTATAATGTTGATGAATTCTTGCTGTAGTATGTAGAATGTTTAAAACTTATTTCTATAGTTGGTAGAATATTCATAATGGCTTGCTGGAGACTGTGGGATATGTTTAATACTTGGAGTACATAGAATGTTGATAAATGCTTGCCTGAGCATTTTTAATGTTGATAAGTGGTTGTTGGAGTAAGTAGAGGATTAATGAAGCTTATGGAATTTGGTAGAATGTTGATAAATGCTGGCTGGAGTTGAATGAATGCTGATAAATGCACACTGGAGTGAATAGAATGTTAATAAATGTTCACTGTATTTGTTAGAAAGTTAAATGCTTACTAGAGTACATAGAATGTTTAAAATCATTACTGATATTAAAATGTTGATAAATCATTGCTGGAGTTGGTAAAATGTTGATTAATGCTGGCTAGAATTGGTAGAATGTTGGTAAATGTTTACTAGACTATGTACAATGCTGATAAATCCTTGATGAAGATGGTAGAATGTCGTTAAATGCTCGCTGGAATAAGTAGAATGTTGACAAATGCTTGCTGGTGTAGGTAGAATATTGATAAATGCTTTTTAGAGCTGATAGAATGTTGATGAATGCTTGCTAAAATTCAGTAGAATGTTAATAAATGCTTACTAGAGGAAGTAGAATGTTGGCAAAAGCATGCTTGAGTTGGTAGAATGTTGATAAATGCTTGTTGGAAAAGATAGAATGTTAATAACTGTTTGCTGAAGTTCGAAGAATGTTAATAAATGCTGGCTGCAGTATGCAGAATGTTGATAAATGCTGGCTGGAGTAGGTAGAATGTTGATAAATGCTTGCTAGAATATTAAGAATGTTGACAAATGCTGGCTGGAGTTGATGGAATGTTGTTAAATGCTTGTTGGAGTTAGTTAACTCTTGATCACTGCTTGCTAGTTTGGTAGAATGTTGATAAATGCTTGCTGGGATCAGTAGAATGTTGATAAATGCTTACTAAAGTAATGAGAATATTGGCAAAAGCTTGCTGGAGTGGGTAGAATGTTGTCAACATTCTATCATGTCTAGCAAGCATTTATCAACATTCTTACATCTCAGGCTAACATTTATTAACATTCTACTAAATCCAGCAAGCATTTATCAACATTATACAAATCCAGCAAGTATTTATCAACATTCTACACAGTAGAGTCAGCATTTTTCAACATTCTAGTAACTCCAGCAAGCATTTATCAACATTCTATCAAATCCAGCCAGCATTTATCAACATTTTACCATCTCCAGCAAGCATTTGTCAACATTCTACCTAGTTCAACAAGCATTATTAAAATTCTACCAACTCTAACAATCATTTATCACCATTCTATATTCTCTAGCCAGTGTATATCAACATTCTATCATCTCTAGCAAGCTTTTCTCACCATTAAACCTACTCCAGCAGGAATTTTCAGCATTCCACTGACTCTATCAAACATTTTGTCGATGTTCTACCCACTCCAGCAAGCATTTATCAACATTTAACTGACATCAGCAAGTATTGACCTGCATTCTACCTACTCCACCAAGCATTTATCAACATTTAACTGATATCAGCAAGTATTGACCTGCATTCTACCTACTCCACCAAGCATTTTTAATATGCTATGTTTTCCAACCTGTATTTATCAACATGCTACCATCTCCAGGATGCATTTGCCAGCATTCTACCTATTTGGGCAAGTATTTTCAACATTCTAGTGTACTCCAGCAAAAAGTTATCAACATTTTACTGAATCCAGCAAGTATTGATCAACATTCTACTGACTCCACTAAGGATTTATCAATATTCTATGTTCTCCAGCCAGCATTTATCAACATTCTACCATCTCCAGCAAGCATTTGTCAACAGTCTTCCTACTCCAGCCTGCATTTTCAACATTCTACCAACTACAGCAATAATTTATCAACATTTTGTGTTCTCCAGCCAGTATTTATCAACATTCTATTAACTCCAGCAAGCATTTATCTGCATTCTTCCCATGATTAAATAAAGTCTGTGTATGTATCTTTGTAGAGCCTACACAGAATGTATCCATGTAAATGTAGATTATTGTACATTAGACAGAAAGTTAAAAAGACACTGACAGAGTATGCAAAGGTATAGATCTGAAAAAACAGAAAGCATAGGTTTTAGTTAAGTTATTTTTGCTATTACAACACAAATATACAGGATATTTAAGATACAAATTTAAAAAGCAGACATATTCTGCAGCATATATAAATTAAAAAGGTAGATAAACATGATTTTTAGTAACAAATCTAACTGAATATTTACAGGTGCAAGTTAATATAATTCAATCGTAGAGGTACGAGACTTCAGTCCAAACAGACAAGTGACATTTAGGGGTCAAAATTGAAATTGCAAGTTTATTAACCAGATAAAGAAAGATTGTTTTACATAATTAAATCATAAAGTTAACCCATTCACTCCAATGGAGTTCCGGAAGATAGCACTGTAACTTCCAATGGGTGGAGCCTAAATCTTTTGACAGAATCAAATTATGTCCTCACATTTCAAACAAATGTTCATATCTCTGGAACCATCAGGGTTATGAAGTTAGTATGAATGTCAAACCCTTCGGCACAAACAATTTTTTATAGTGGTAGTAGTATTTAGGTTCTAGGTCTTAAACTGAAATTTGTAAGTCACAGTAAACACCGTGACCATTACATTTGTGATATTTTGTAAACAACTTACAATATCTCAGCAACCACTGAAGTTATGCACATACTGTCAGCAGCATTTATTCATCTAGCTGAGAGCTTTCATGTAAGGCTAAGGAATTCTGTGTTACTTGGATTTTGAGATATTTAGAAAATGTGAAAATTATGTGTGTATAAATTAATATAATAAAAACAGTTAATATCTCAGTGCCTACACAAGACAGAGATCAGATATTAATGCAGTTGAGTTTGCCATTGTGTAAGCTTTAAGATGAAATCTTTTAAAGCCTGGAGTCAGTAGGAGTTAACTGCAGAAGCACCTGGAGGCATCACTTGGATGTAATGAGTTAAGAGACTTCAATCCAAACAAAACATAAATGCTCTAGCAACAGCTAGTGGCCAAAACTGAAATTGGAAGTTTATTTACTAGATACAAGAAATATTTTATATTACTTCTAATGATCATTACAGTAGCTTTCACAGACTGTATTAATATATTTATAAAGAAATTACAGAAGTAAATCCCCTTTCAGTAATTTCAGAAAAAAATTTTATGGAACAAATCCTAGCTAAGTACAGTAGAACAGACCTTGCACAGGCCTAAAGATGTAAGGATAGGCCTGTGTTTTCATGCTATATTTCATATTTTAAAGTAAATATATAATTAAGATAGCTGTGTGCATGTTCAAGTATTTTCAGGAGGAGTGTTAGGTTGTGTCATTTAAATCTACAAAAATACAGTATTATCTTTGCAACCATCTAGAAATGCAGCTGTATTAAAGCAGGCTTCACAGCTTACATACAGTTTTAGTAAATCATTGAAAATAACCTACAGTCCAGAATACTGATAAGAAAAGAATGCACTGCACATTTGAGTACAAACATGTCTTGTTTGTATGCTAGAAGGCTTGGGAACCAGGGCTAAAGAGGCATGTAGACCAGTGTTAATTCAAAACCCTACTTCAGGAAAAGCCTCAAAGAACATAACAGAACAGTAGTACTTCAGATAATCTAAAAAAATCAGCAGTATACTTTCAGAACAGGAAAAGACAGTATCCAGTTAACAGTGATGTACTTCAGCACCTCTAATGAAGACAAGAGACTTTCAAGTTTCCAGTGTGATGTCACACAGCCAAGAAGCAAGAAAAAGTTTAAAAAAGCTGCAAGATGCCAGAACACATTCTTCAATCAACTTCAAATCCTTAAGTTATGTGAGAACTGATTTGTGTTATATATTCTCTGAGTCAGGCAGTAAACCTCAGAAAAGTTTAAATACATCAGTAAAGTTCAATTGTACAAATATGTCAAACAGTACTTCTACAGTAAAGACACCAGCAAATTTGTGGTTTAAACTGAAAAATTGGGTAAAACAGTTTAAAAAACTGTGTTCTAGAAATGTTCATTTAAATTTCAATGTTATTAGTTTGGGAATGTTACATTTTTCTGGAAGCAAAAGGGTCAAATCACAAAAGCACACTACAGCAGACACACTGTCTCATGATTTGCAGAATGAGTGACCTTTGTTCAGTGTGGTTTTAGACTTAAATAATGCAAATATTTGTTTACACTCTTTAGAAATCAGTGTAAATGCTATGCATATGTAATTCAAAATGTAGAGTTAAGTCACAGTATTGCACATACAGACATCAACACAGTCAGTGTATGTAACACGCAGGCAATGTCTCAAGTTAACATTATTTCAAATACAGATGCTCAGGATGTAATACATTCTAGTTTCTTGTTTTCAGAAGCCAGGAGTTTGTTGCACTTAGGGGAGATAAGTTGGATCAGAGTGCAAACTTTGATCAGTTTAAGAAAGTAAACAGCAGCATAAATGGTATACAGACATCAGGGCAAAATAAAGAAGAAATGAATACCATAGCTCAAGTCAGTTGCTAGTTCTATAAAAAAGGATTTTCAGCTTATCTGTAAGTGGTGTGGGAGTCCATCAACAAGCTAGATTATCTGCCATTGTTTAAGGCTGAAAACATAACCATATTTCATTGTTTACAGAAAAGAAATTATGGAATAAAGCACTGACTAACACAGATGCATTAATTTCAGTTACAAAATAGACCTGTACTAGAAGACATGAGTGCACTTTTGTCAGGATTTAAAGGGTTAAAGATTACAGCAGTGAACAGTTCTAAGTGTAACTACTTTGTACTAGGTATGGACATGTCATCAGAGTTACATTTATTTTATTTTATTTTACATTTGTTGACCGGGCAAGTCCAGCTGGATGTATGTCCATTTTCAGTGGAGGCCCGGGGAGAAAAGCTCCAATGGTTATTACAAGTTTAAACAAAAACATAAAAAGATAAAAGGATGAAAACAAAGATGAAAAGATTATATACAAAATTGAGTTAGTACACGTAATACACATGTAAGAGGAAATAACAATTACAAGATAAGATTCATAATCAAATAAGTAAATACTTGCAATACAGAAATATGAAAAAACATAGAGTGAATAATAAATTGTCAAACAAATGTGATAGAATTAATTTTTTTTTTTTTAGTTGTACAGTATAAATGGGATGACATATATGTACAAAGGTGATATGTAAGGGGGGAACAATCAGGATACAGGGAAAAGAGAAGGAAGAAATTATGGTAGTGGAAAGGAAGAAGGAAAGGTCAATCAGGGTTGGTACAAGAACAAAGCCAGTATTTATTAAGATGCATTTCCAGTTGTTTTTTAAATAGTAGAAGAGTGGACAAGGATGAGATATTGGATGGAAGTTTGTTCCACATTTTTCCAATCGAGTTGGAAAAAAGGCAGTCACCTGCAGAGTTATTGGGTTTGGTAATATTAACCAGTAGTTTGTTTGAAGAAAGTAGGTGTTTCAGGTTATTGTAAGGAGTAAAGAGGTTAGAGAGTATTGGTGTTTTAGATGGTTGATATAGAATTTTTTGAGCTATTAAGAGCTGTTGATAAATAAGCTTGTTAGGAAGTTCAAGCCAACCTAGTTTTAGGTTCAGACAGTGGTGAGTTCTAAACGGGGATCCTGTAGCAAATCGAGCAATATTATGGTAAGATGTAGCAAGTTTGTTAAGGTTATTTTTAGAAAGATTAGTGTAAATAGGGGAAGCATATAGAAGGGTAGAGATAAGGTGAGATCTAGCTAAGGTGGTCCGATCTTCAGGTGTAAGGAAGGGTTTGATTCTATAAAGGGATCCAATCTTTTTATTAACTGCTTTTATTGTGTTGTTGATGTGAGAATCAAAGTTAAGATTGTTGTCAATAGTTAGCTTTGTAGTAGAATCTGGAGAAATAAGAGTGTTATCAGTGGCAGTGATAGAGAAGTTTAGAGGGGAAGATTTATGGGTGGGTGAAAACAGTAATTTGGTTTTCTTGGGGTTGAGGAGTAGGGAACAGTCAGAGAACCACTGTTCAACAGTGGTAAAAGCTTTTTGGGTAAGAGACTGGAGTTCAGTTTGAGAGGAAGCAGTGCAGATTATAGTGGAATCATCTGCATATTGCATGCAGGTGGTGTTAGGGATAGCTGACTGGAGGTCATTAATAAAGATAGAAAATAGAAGGGGACCTAGGATAGACCCTTGAGGTACTCCTAAAGAGATAGGAAGGAGATTAGATAGTGAATTTTTCCAAAATACTGCTTGCTGTCGGTTTTCTAGGAAAGATGTAAACCATGTTAAGGAAGAGGGATCAAGTGCGAGAGATTTTAGTATATGCAGAAGAAGTTTGTGATTAACCATGTCAAAAGCTTTTGATAGGTCTATGAAGAGAGAAGATGATAGATTATTGTTGTTGTGGTTATAGTTGATGGAGTTGGTAAAGGAGAATAATGCAGTGGTGGTGCTTTGGGAAGGTCTAAATCCAATTTGACAATTTGCAAGTAGGTGGTTAAGTAGTTGTTTGTGGATACATTTTTCCATGATTTTAGCAATGGGTGATAGAAGTGCTATGGGACAGAAGTTTGAAAAGTCATTAGAATTGCCCCCTTTGTGTAGGGGAATGATGTGAGATATCTTCCATATGGACGGGAAAATTCCTTCATTTATAGATCTATTTATTAGGATAGAAATAGGATAGGCAGTGGCTTTGGCTCCTATTTGCAAGAATTCTGCAGGAAGCTTGTCAGCAGAGGGGATGGTGGGTTTAAGTTTTTGGAGTAGAGATAAGATAAAGGAGGTAGATACAGGTTGTAAGTGAAGGGGAGGAAGAGTATTTAAAGTCGGTGAGAGTAGTTTAGTAGTGTCTGGAGATAGGTGATTTGCAAGAGTTTGGATAGTGTTGGTAAAGAAAGAGTTAAAGTCATTGGCTGTTTGTGTAGGATTGTCTGGGTCAGAGTCCTGAGGGTTAGGTGTGATTGACTGACCTGGGGATAGAAGATTATTAATACTAATCCAGAATTTTTTTGGTTCTTTTTTAGTGGATTGTTGTAATTGTAGGTAATAGTTCTTTTTATCTGTCAGGATGGCTTTTTTGTGCTGTTTCTAAGCTCTCTAAAGTTTTGATGGTCAGTTTGGTTCTTAGTAGACCGCCATCTATCCTAAGATTTATTTCTGAGAATGATCTTTTGCTTAGTATTCTTGGTTAGCCAGGATGCTGTTTTTGCTTTGGTTCTAATGGTGCGACTTGGGGCATGATGATCTAGGATAGATGGAATGTAGAATTGAAGTATTCTACTGCTTCATTAAGTGGGAGATGTTTTAGTGGGTCCCAATTACATTGTCTAAGTTCAGCTTGAAACTGTTCAGAGTTAAAGTGTTTTTTAGAACGTAGTGTTTTGTATGTTGTAGGTAAGGTTAGGTTTGTTTTGTGTCTAATGATATAAGTTAGTGAGTGGTCACTTAGATCATCTGGAAGGGTGCCTGATTGGTAGGTTTGTTGGGGAGTATTAGTAAGAATCCAGTCTAAGGTGGTTTCATTATTGTTGGTTTTATTAGTTCTGGTGGGACTATTAATGAGTTGTTTAAAGCCATAAAGGTTAATATGTGAGGTGGGGTTAGTACTGTTACAGGAATACCAATCGATGTTAAAGTTGCTTAAGGCTACTGTTTCTTAAAGGAGGTTGGTAGAGAGTAGGTTGAGGATGTGTTCGAGAGTGGTGATATTATTTCCTGGAGGGAGATGTACACAAATGATATTTATGGATTTAGTAGTATTGATTTGAAGTTTGGAGCTGATTATTTCAGTATTATTGTCTAGGGTACAAATCAGTTTTATAGTACTGATTTGGAGTTTTGTTTTGTAGAGAATTGCAACCCCTCCTCCCTTTCTGGCTGTGCGATCAGGTCTAATGATGTTATAACCAGGCGGGGTGATTTTATTGTCTTTGATAGAAGGCTTTAGCCATGTTTCAGTTAAGCATAAAATATCAAATTGATGGACTTCTAGAAGGGCATGGAGATGAATAATTTTGTTACGAACACTTTGTTATTGAGATGGGCAATAGAGAGAGAGTTGGTGGGTATAGAAGATGAGAGATATGTAGTTTTGTCTTGCATTTTGTGTATATTGGTTTTATTATGCTGTGGGCCTGGATTATGATGAATATCTCCATCTAGCAGAAAGTGGAGGATTCTGAAGTATTTTGGTTGGGGAAGTTTGTAGGAAGTGTCAAATATTTTCCTGGATTTAAGTTTCCTTAACTTGAAATGCGCTAGTCTGTGGTATTTGGCTAGTAGGTAGTTGGGTTGAGTGGTTAGGTGTGGGAAGGTAGGAGAGAAAGGTGATGTAGGTGTAGAGGTGTATTTAGAAGGATATGAAAGAGAAGAATTCAGTGGGTATTCGTAGGAGGTTAAGAGGTAAGTAGTTATAAGAGAAGATACAATTGAAAAGCAGATAAGTGTATGGAGTTGTGGATGGATGGTTGATATAGACATGTTAATATGTATGGAGTTTAGCAGAGAGGGTAGATGTAGTTTGTAGGTGTGGTGTGGGGTTGTAGTAGGAGAAGGAAGATAGGGGAGGAGGTGGCTATGTTAATAAGTGGGAGAGGTGTAGAATGAGAGGGTTGGGTTAGTCTGAGATGTTAGGAATCTGATTGGAGTGGACAGGATAGGGTGTGTTTACTAGTGGTATAAATGTAGGACCCCTGGGGTGGGAGGGAATTGGGGGCAGGGTAGGGGAGCAGAGTGAGCCAGCAGGGCGAACGGAGCGGGTAGAGACAAGAGAGAGAACCACTAAGGAAGACAATTAGCAAAGTGAGAGAGTTCAGCAGGTAAGTTTGAAAGTAAGAAAAAAAAAGTAGGGGTAAGTTAACAGGCTGGTATGAGGAACATATACATGACTGAGAGGTAGAGTATAGAAAGTAAGTTGTAGGAGGTGAATAAGAACATCTATGAAGAGAAGGAACTGAGAAAGGAAACAGGGTTGGGAGGTTTAATAGAGAAAGAATTGACACGAGGTGAGATACAGAATGGTAATGGTAAAGTACCACCTAGTGGCCAGTAACTGTAATGCAACAGATAATTTGAAAGCAAGGGTAGCAGGCTATGAGAGAGAGAGAGGAGTTAAGCTACTTTTATATGCAGAGAGTATTGGCTATATACAAGCGTTTGGTAAAAAGAACAGGGCAAGAAAAGATGGGGGGGATAGGCTGCTGGCTATCCTGAGTGGGGAACTTGCCTAGTATAACAGGGGTTCTTAGACCTGACATTAGTGGTTCAATGTTCGAATTATGTAGAACAGCACATACTTTCACTGTCTTAATAACACAGGCCTCTTAGGTAGCTGGTAGGTAATTTCTTATTTCGGATTACTTTTCTTATACTTCCAGGAGGGTGAGTTTCAGGTATTATTTTCAGGGATGTACTTTGTGCTCCAAGTTTCACTGTCTTAATAACACAGGCCTCTCCGGTAGCTGGTAGGTAATTTCTTATTTTGGATTACATGTTGTTTTAGATTTCAGTAACAAGATTTTATGTGAAAATAAAAATGCTACAAAATGAGTAGTGCATTAGATGATACTTATAAGAATTTGTATGCAGCAGATTGTGCAAATATACAGAATTTAAGGAATTGGTTACAAGAGGAACATGCAGATTTATGGGTTAAAGATAAAACAAATTCCAGTTCAAATGGTACAGCTAAAGTGCAGGGAGTCAAATTTCAGCTTATCTCAGAAAGATATATTGGGAGTTGCCAGTGAGAAAAAAAAAGGTAAAAGTACACATTTATCATTCTAGTAACATGTTGTGTAAGGTTTACTGTTACAGATATGGCAATTTTTTTTGTGTTATTGTTTAGTTTAGCAGACATTAAGACCTTCAAATTATGATAGCAAAGTGTTGCAATGCATAAATAATATCTTGATACAAAGAGAGACAGAAAAGCATTCACAGATATTAAATTATATTTTCCTAGTTTACAGAATGTAAAATTTAAAGTCAATGGTACATTTTAAAAGTGACAGTACAGTCAAAAGTGCAGATCTCATGTGAGAAGAGGACAGCATAAATATTATGTGTCATTGTAGCCACATGTTCTAAAAACAAACTTTACATATTTGTATAAAGGACAAACAAGTAAAGTTCCAGAATCGTGTATGTTCAACTCTAGTAATAAATGTGTATATTTAAATGGTTCTGATTGTATATGCATTTTATGCAGAAATGGCAGTTTACTAAGCACACCAGAAGAATGGACTTATGCAACTGAGTTATTAGATTACATGCCAGCTCAGCAAGCTGAAATAAAAACAGTACTGTATGCCATAAAACAGTATTATTTTATATTTATTAGATCTTGTGATCATTATAGTAGCTTTCACAGGCTGTATTAATAGATTTATAAAGGAATTACAGAAGAAATGCAATATATTTCAGTAATTTCGGAGAAAATTGTTATGGAAAAAATCCTACCTCAGTACAGTTAGTAGATTAGAACTTGCATAGGCCTAAAATGCAAGGTTATGCCCATGTCTTCATTTTGTATTTCATATTTTAAAGTAACTACATAATTAAGATAGCTGTGTGCATGCTCGGGTATCTTCAGGAGGAGTTGTTAGGTTTCATTTAAATGTACAAAAATACAGTATTCTCTTTACCTAAGTTTAGAATTGCAGCCATATTATACAAGCTTCATAGTTTATGTACAGTTTCAATAAATCATTGAAAATAACCATCAGTCAAGAATACTGATAAGAACAGAATCTGCTGTACATTTGAGTAGAAACACATCTTGTTTGTATGCTTCAAGGCCTGGAAACAAGGCTAAAGAGGCATGTAGGACAGGGTTTTGTTATTATTAATAAATACTTCAGATACAGTTAGTTACGTTAGTTTATTTAGACTGATATGCAGAAAGTCTTTGCAGTCCAGACACTTTTGAGTGTAGAATTCAGATCATATATTCAGCATTTCAGAATATGAGTTAATTAATTTGGACTGATATGAAGAGAGTCTTTGCAGTATAGGTACTTAAGTCTGAGTACAGAAGTCAGGTCAAATATCCTGCATTCCAGAATATTAATGATACTAGTCAGGAGGAAAAGACTGTTTCAGGTGAAAGTATTCAAGAGAATCAGAATATATGCACAGAACCTTTAGATTTATTCATCAGCATGGTTAACATTATCTAGCATTCCAGAATATTATGTTATTCAGATATTGTTGACATCTGTGTTCACTGCACATAATAAAACATCTTTAGCACAGTGCGTTTAAGCACCATTATATGGAGATAACCACAACATGCCGTAGGACATGAAGACCAATTCACCGTCACTTGATATTGGTGTGCGATGCCAAACTCTGCAGAAATGCAGAGGACAAAAAGTGAAGGGCTTCATTAGGGGGTAGTCCTGAATGTGTGTGGTGTGTGATTCTATTTTTGACCAGACTAAAGGTGTGAAAAATGGGGTAGATAGGAAAATGGTGAGATGGGGTGTGAGCAGGGGGGTAGAACAAAGATAAAGCAATAAAGGAATGTGGAGGAGTTATTTAGGAAAGAACCATAGCTATCCACTTGTTCAACTGTGTAAAATGAACATATACAGAACATTGCTGAATTTGGACTGTCACCTCAGCAAAGATGGGTGACAGCAACACAATCATTTTATATAGCCAATTGGACTGAATCAAGTGTGTGTAAAGTGGAGAGCTATCTATGGGATGATTTTTTTGTGGGACAGATACACTTTTTTATTTTATTTCAATAAGAGATTAATGTTAGGTAAGAGATGTAGGTATGTCAGAGTCAGGTAGCTGGGTAGGTGGGGAAGCAGGTGCAGACAAACAGGGCAAACAAGACAGAGACAGGGATGGAGAGGGATTCAAAAGTTTGGGGGACACTGTGATTGAGGATTGAGAGGAGACATTGGATGCCCATGCCCAAGCATGTGGACAGTGAGAATCTAATCCTCAACCTCAGAATTGTCATTACTGTCTCTTTCCTCAGCTTGCTGTTGGAGTGCTTGACATTTTTTTCCACAGCATTCCAGCAAGCATCTTCTATATAAGGCTAAGGTATGTACCAATAGTACCCTCTATGACCTCACCCACCATTGCTAGCAGTTCCTGGTAGGTGACAAAATTACCACCTTCACCAATACTCCCAGAGGGTACCACTGCACCAGCTGCTTGGATAATGCTACCTGATGTTGAAGGCCCCGGTAGATAAGGGGCTGCAGAGGCATTACTTTTTGGTTGATTCTCAGATGTGCTGAGTGTCAATGCAGCAGCCATTAGAGGACTGTTGGAATGAGCAGCAATGGATGGGCTACCTGCCTGTGCTGGAAATCATTTTATTGGATGGTGCAGTGGTTCAGTGGTAGCATTGCCGCCTCACAGCAAGAGGTTCTCTAGTTCGATTCTCATCTGGAGTACCTTCTGTGCGGAGTTTGCATGTCCTCCCTGCATTCATGTGGGTTTCCTTCGGGTGCTCTGGTTTCCTCCTACATTACAAAGACATGCATCTGGAGCATTTCTCCCCAGGCCTCCACTGAAAATTGGCTTTGTTCCAAGTTGGACTTTTCTGATAAACAAATGTTAAATAAATAAAAATAATAAAAAAATGCTGTCAGTTGTCAGAGATTGATGACATCAGACTGTTGTGACCACACATATGAAAATAAAAAAGAGAGAGATAAGAGGTGGAGTAAGAGACAAAAAAAAAGAGATAATTAGAACCATCATATGTCATATACAATAAATTGCTACAATATAAATAAAGAATTTTACTTTTATGTTAACTATACTTTTAACAAACTACAAAGTAGGATTGATAATCTTTCCAAGTAATCCTTGCAATATAGATTCATAGGTTCATAGGTTAGTACTAGGCTATCAGCCCTAGGGTCTATAAAAGCCTAGGGCAATCCCATGGCTATTTCTTCCCACAGTATTTACTTCCCTGCACCCCTGTCTAGCAGAGCAATTGACATGATCCCCAGGGTGAATTTCCTGTCTCCCATCCAATTGTCAAGGTTCCTTTTGAAGAGGGCCAAAGAGGCACTCTGCTTGACATGTATGGACAGTCTATTCCAGAGTCTGGGGAGTCTTTGGGTCAGGAACCTATCCCTCCAGCATGTTTTGTTCATTGTGATGACAAGGTTTAGATCCCTTGAGCATATGGCTCTGAGGGATTGGGATTTCTTTAAGTGTAGCATGTCCAACAGCTCTGGGTTTGACATGGCCTTGTATGTTAAGCAGTAGACGATATGTGACAGAGTATAGCTGGAGATGTTTTAGATGGTCAGCATAGAGCATCTGCTTTAGGCCTGTGATTCTTTTAGTGAGGTATTTCTGTGGCCTTTCCAGTTGTTGCAGATGTCTTGAGAGGTACATACCAAATGGGGTGTTGTATTTTATAATGGGTCTAATGAGAGATGAGTACAATGGGACAATAACCTCCTTTTTTCTGGATGAAAAGCCCTTAGTGATGAGGTGTGCCACATAGAAGGATTTCCTGACTGTTGTGGGGATGTGGTTATCGAAGGTGAGACCACTCTCCACCTGTGTCCGTAAGTCTCTTATCACACTTTCGATGTTTAGTATACTGCCACCTATGTGGTAATTCATGGGTACATGTTTTTCTCAAAGGGGTTAACTATACATTTCTTGGCATTGAGCTTGAGCCCATGGCTCTGGCAACAAGCATCTGTTTCTGTAAGGCTCTTTTGTAGAATATCCACATCATTTGGGGATTCAGTAATGGCTCCCACTTTGCAGTCATCTGCGAACTTTGTTAGCCAGAGTCCCTTAGTGTTGGCCTGTACATCAGAGAAGTAGATGCCAAACAAGAGTCATCCCAGGACTGAACCCTGAGGTACTCCACTTGTCACTTATCTGGAGCTGGATTTGGAATCGGCTACTTTTACAGTGTGGGTTCTGTCAGTAAGCCAGTTGGCAACCCATCAAGTGACATAGGGATTAATGCCCAGCTTAGTAAGTTTAAATATGATTCCAAAGTGGGGGATGGTGTTGAAGGCCTTGGTGAGGTCCAGATAGGCTGTGTGGGCCACCTTACCCTCGTACATAGCTCTGGAGACTGATTCTAAGAAGTCAGTCAGATTCAGGAGACAACATCGGCCCTTCACAAATCCAAACTGGGTGGGGTCCAGTGTTTGAAGGTTGCCAATGTCTTTGTTTATAAGTTCCAAGATAATATGTTCTATGGCCTTGCAGATCAGGCTCATCAGACTGATGGGGCGGTAGTTCCCAGGATCCAAGTTGGACCCCCCCCCTTGTGGAGTGGGATAATTGTAGCTCTGTGCCACTCAGTGGCCATGAAGCCTGAGGTGAGGCTATGATTAAACATGACACTTAGGTGAGGTGCCAGTTCATTTTTGTAGTTCATGTAGTACACAGCCCGGGATGTCATCTGGTCTCATGGATGCTGTATTCTTAGCTTTGGAGAGTGCGTTTTTACCTGTGTGGCCATTATTACCAGAATTTGGCAATCTTTTGGTATTGAGATGGGCACTTTAGGGGGGAGGGGGGTGAAGTTGGCACTGAATCGATCTGCCAGGATATTGGCAATATCCTTGGGATAGGTATATTTAATGCCATTCTGTTGTAGCTCAGAGCAGATCTGAGCATTGCCATTTAGATTTTTGACATAGCTATAGAATGCCTTGTGGCTGTCTTTGGAATATTTGGCAATTTTATTTTTATAACTAGCTTTGGAGGATTTTATGAGGGATCTCAGCTTCTTACTGAGGCTGGTAAGGGAGTTTTTTACATCCTAGGATTTTCCTCTTTTCTGCAACAATTTCTTCCTTTTGTTGTAAAGTGTGTTTATGGCAGGGGACCACCAGATTGGCTTCCTTTTTTGGAGGAGAGTGTATTGGTTCTATTTGGGATGGCACGATTCATGCATGAGTGGATGCGCTCGTACAGTGCCTTGGTATAGGATTCAGCAGTCGAACTTTCAGTTCCCGTCTGCATGGGTGTCATGAAGTTTGTCATTTCTGACTTGAGTAGCATGAAATTGGCTTTGGAGAATTTTTTTTATGGAGGTTCCCTTACTGGAGGATGGAGGAGGGATGTGGATGTCAAGGTTGATTAGCTTATAGTCAGACCTGACCAACAAGGGGGTGACCATAGGTGTGGAACATCGATTTCCCATGTTGGTAATGACCAGGTCTAGGATATTGGAGCCCCTGGTGGGACTATGGATTAGTTGATCCAGGGCATTGGAATTTATGAATTCCAAGAACCAATGGGCAAAGGTGTTGGTACACAAGTAGTTTTCCAAGTTAATGGCAAGGTAATTGAAATCACCCAGTATTAGGGTATTTGGTTGTATCTTAATATTTTCCAGTATGTTTAGAAAGGTGTAGTGAGAATCTTGGGGCATGGTGGGGGATCTGTAGCAAGCTACAATTTGGATTGCAGTCTTACCTAGTGTTAGCTGCACCTGGAGAGGTTCAGACGCATTGTGTTGGGCAGCTAGCCTGGTGGTGTGAATATTCTTGGTGAATATGGACACTCCTCCACCTTTAGTGTTTCGGTCCTGGTTTGGTGGCCGAAAAGTGTGGTAAGAGTTGTAGCCTGGTATTGCAGGGGTGCTCTCTGGAGCCTTGAACTAGGTCTCAGTTACTGCACAGATATCAATGTTCTCCATTTTTAGGAGTGCCTCAAGAGAGTGCATTTTGAGGTTTAGACTTCTAGTGTTGAGTAGCATTACCTTCAGATTTTGCATGCTTGTACCTGTTATGGTGGTGGTTTTGTCCTTTGAACTTTGCCTAACAAAGGCACTATAGGGGTGGCAAGAGCCTTAGCCAGTAACCTGAATCCCAGGGGCGACAGGTGCAGACCATCTCTGGTGAAGCATCATGGTCTGTCGATTATGTTGTCCCAGGCAGATAGATACTGGATCCCCTTTGAATGACACCAGATGCTTAGCCAATTGTTGAAGTCAATCATTTTGTCCTTATACTGTGGTATCATTCTGGATGAAGGCAGGATGCTACTCAGAGCTAGGGTCATACCTGCCTGGGTCACATGATCTGAGAGCTCTTCCATGTCTCTTTTTATGTAGCCCAGGGAGGCACGTCTCAAGTTATTCACTCAAACATGGACAATGACAGAGTCATATTTGTACTTGTTGTGGAGTGACTTGAGTGCATGCATTATGTGGCAGATCCTGGCACCCAACAGGCAGCTGACTGTAATTTTTTTCCTTGTTCAGCCTGGTGAGTGGAACATCAGTGTCCTGACTATAGAGTCAACTATGGCTAAAGTGTTGGGTACATTGTCTTGCCTTAGGGGCTGTTGTTGGGTGGCACACTGGTATTGTGAGCTATGTGACATGGTTGTGATTGGTGTTTGTGTTTCAGCTTCAGAGGTCCTTGTTGCTTGGGCAGGTTACTGTTAAGGGCCTCCACATATGTGGGTTTAGTGTTGCAATGTGAGGGTGTTAGTGGTGTGGGCTTAGAAGGGTTATGTGTTGCATGAGGTGTAGTGTGGGTGTTAGCTTTCTCTTGACTGTCTAGCACAATCTTGGGTGAAGAGAGCTTTGCTTCTATTTTGGCTATGTAAGTGCATCTCTCGCAGGTTGTAGTGTTGGGTAGTAGGAGGAGAGGATTGTCTGTGTACATGAGGCAATTGCTGCATTGGCCCAGTATTCCCAGATTCACCAGGTGGACAGGCGAAATAACTGAAAGCTGACCCTTGGACATTCCTGATTTGGCACTTTTTTTGTTAAGTACAAAAGCTGTTTTCCCTTACCTTAGCAAGGTTATTTGCAATTACAGGCTGTTTAGTGCCTACGATTAATTTCTCCTTATGAACAAGGAGAGTTGAGGGCTTTTATCAGTTTGAGGCTTCCTAGTGCTTTCCAGCAGGCTTTTACATAGCATACAGATTAAGTTAACAACATGGCATTCGTGCCAGTTTTGTTGAAATTAATATTTTTAATTATTTTACAATATATTTGTTACCTGTGGATTTGAGCCCGCAACATCTGAATACATTATTACAATTGACTGCTGCAATTACCTTGGGCTACAGAATGAAGCATGCTTAATTTTATAGTTAAGATGCGCATGCTTAATATGTTACTAATTTATACAAGAGCAATACTTTTGATAAACTAATAATTAATTTGTGCTGCATACACACCCCTTGCTTGTCTTAGTGTTCTAAATGTTCAGCATGGACTTACTTGTTTGCTGCAATCGTGGGCAGCTGTAAAATAAAAAATAGAAAAAGGAAGAGCATTATGCATACCAGTCTTGACCATCTCCAGCTTTGTATATAATTAAAAGTATCTTTATCTGTATACTAACACAACTTTGTGATTTCAGCAGTCCTAAACTCATCCAGACACTGATTGAGTTGTGTATGCTTGCATGATTTCAGGTTGTTATAATGGTGCCTGCATTGCTGTCCATTGTGTGGAATGTTAGTTGCACTGGAGACAGCCTTGGCAAGACTATTTCAAGCCTCTGATTTATATTGAGACCCAGTATTGTCCCCTTGCAAAAGCCTACAGCTGTGGTGCTTTACAGAGAGTCCAGGGAATATTCTGGACTCCTCTACACCCCATCTTTGAACCCTAAATTGGGTACCTTCCTTTCTTGCTCCTGCCATGTCCACACAGGTCATACAGCAACAGTTAAAGTTTTTCCCAACAATTCAAGCTATTGTATTTTTCAGCTAATGTGCAAACCCAAACAATCATGCCGACCATGTTTGCAGAATGTTAATAAGGACAGCAACAATGCCAGAGAGGAGGGCAGTTTTTGAAATAGGAAGGCTAATGTAACAGTCGGCAGTAGGTTATAGTTGGGGTGCTACTATGCCTGTTAGGTGACTTAGCTTTTCAGATAGGTATTGGGTGTATACATTTTATGACCTGACATATTTTTTGTGTGGCTTTACACACTGATAAAAGTCATTTGTACAATGTGGGATTCAAAATAAAATAGAGAATACATATTCTTTTACATAGGTGTTTTTTCCTCCTTGCCACAGAAGAAGTGTTTGTCAGGCATGCTCATTAATTATATAGACACATTAAAGAGTGATTGGTTAACCATATATGTGTGTGACCTGACAAGGTCCTGATTTATACATTCATATGTATATGACTATCATTAAAGTATGACATCCATCCCATTGCAGAAAAGAACACTTTGAAGTACAGAAGCATAATTGTCACTATACCCTGAGTCATACATATAATTCATATGGTATTCATTGCTATACATAGTTATTGTTATTTATACTTATTTTTATATTGATCTTTTGTTTTCAAAATTGAGTGGATTTTGGAGCATTAACAAAATTTGGAGTATGCCAGATTAGAACCATGGCTCACCTGTATTGGTCATGAACTTATAACAGGTTCCACAGAGAAGGCTGGGCAACGGGTGTATTATCTACACTCGTTACTGTCCAGAGTGCGCATTGTAGCTGAGAACTTGTTTGTCAGACATGCTCATTAGTAATACATACACATTAAAGAGTTGAGTGGCTAACTATGTGTGTGTGTGTGACAGGAAAGTTAGGAAATTTCAGAAAAGAAATGTTTAATTTTAGAACAATAATTGTATTGATACCCACACATGCACCTGCTATATATAGTTATTTTTATGTATAATTATTTTTATATTCTGAATATTTATATAAATTACAGCAGAACAGCAGTAATAACAGTTTGAGTTTGTATTAGAACCCTGGCTCACCTGTATTTGGCCCTTAACTTATAACTGCTGCCACATAGATTGTTAGGCAGCAGCTATATATTTTCACTCTCATTACTGTGTATGTGTGCTGACCACCATGCAACACCACTTAGTGTGTTTGCGCTATGGAAGACAACACATGTTACAAATGTATCTTTTTAGAAGTTGACAAGTCTGCAGGTGTTGTGGGAGCTTGTTGACTGCCGCACAAAGACGCTTAGTGTGTTTGAGTGATGGAAGACAGCACTTGTTATAATGTATATTTTGTCGGAGCTTGCTGACTACGGCACAATACTGCTAAGTGGTGTTGTGTGATGGAAGACAAAAGGTGCAACAATGTATTATTTTTGAAACTGACAATGTCTGCAGGTGTTCTGGAACTGCAGATTCTGCGGATCTGTACTGACTGTTGCCATTGTGCAATGGAAGGCAAAAGATGTTGCAATGTATATTTTACGAAATTGACAATATCTGTTTGTTGTATGGGCCATTACACTGTATTTGTACAGAGGTGAGCAACGTGCAAATGAGACAGGCAAAGCTCAGCATGCATTATTATTGTAAAAAGTGTTTATTAGGTGTCATCATTAAAAGATAAATGTGGGACTTAAACCATGATCTACATATACTACATACTGTGTATTTCATTATGTTTACAAGTGTACTACACACACACACACACACACACACACACACACACACACACACACACACACACACACACACGATTTGCAGCTGTGTAATTTATGTTTTATCAGAGAAGCAACTTCCATTAATTTTAATCTATTTCACCGTATTTGCATTGTCATGCACCATGAAAATATTAATACTAAAAAAAGAAAACATATAAACAACATTACAAAATATATTTTAACATGCATTACAGAATTTTACACAACTCTGGATTTAAAATGTCATACTACTGAACTTATAAAGCACACTAGGGGGTGTCTTATCTCTCTTTGCCACAGAAGCAATTTTGCAGCAGAAATGCAAATCATAGTGCATGCAAGCAAGTCACAATTCCTCCACAGTATTAATAAGACACATGCACTTGTACAGTCTCAGTTGTTTTTACATGTGTTGCTTGTATATTTATTGCACTGAGTGGTCACACATCCATTTATGTGTATTGTTTGCACCAGTGTTGCTCTGTTATTTCTTTGTATTGTGTTCATTCTTCATTTATCTGTGTTGTACTCTCAGACATGCAATCCAAAGGGTATTTTATATCATTGTTCTGTAAATGTATGATAAAATTACATGACAGTAAAAAATAGTTTTCAGCAAAGGCAGCAGAATTTGGCTATTAGTGATCAAAAATGAGAAACATGCTGTTCACGTTCACTTAAAAGCTTGCTACAGTTCTTCTACACTTTGTAAGTATATCCAGGATGACACACCTAATGCAGGTAAGATAGCCTGAATTGCTGTTTTGTCTTCCTTCTTCCTCTGACTAATCATTCAGAGTTGCAGTCCATTAGCAACTAACACGGTGGTAGTGTCTACACTTTGTTTACAACTGCTGTACAAAGTCAAAAGTTTGAGATTCAGAACCCCATTGCATCTTTACCATGCTCAGAGGCCTGAATCTACACTATAAAAATGTAACCATGTAGCTAGGGAACTTGAAGGTGAGGAGACTTGCATATTTGGAAAACACAGAAGATTGATATTCCTTTTGATTTATCTACAGAGAAGGCTTCTGATCTTGCTAAGGTATGATTGCATTTTTCAAGTACATTCTAGATTTGTTAACATGTTACAAAGAAAATTGTGAGATATATATATTATATATATATATATATATATATATATATATATATATATATATATATATATATATATCTACATTAGAAACTGGAACTTTTATCTCCCTGCACTTCTTATGGTTCACTGTTGTCATATGTATTTTTGTCAGGCATTTACATTCTCAGTTAGACATCCCTTATTAACTTTCAACACACCTGTTATTATTAAAACTGGTTATCTTCTGTTATTTCAGAGAAATGTAATATATTATATTGTCAATAGCACAAGGGTGTTATGCTTCTGAGATGGCCCATAGACATCTCCAGTGGAGTGCTGGGCATAGTGAGAATTGACTGGCAATCATATAAAAATGACTTTTCTGAAGTGTGTTAGTGAGAATTGTGTTGAAAGCATTTATAACAACTGAATTATATGGCATTCCTTGGTTTGTATAAACTGTCATTTGCCTATTGTTTTAGAGGTGAGGAAGCCAAGTACCATTTGTGTGTTGCCACAAAAAAAAGTTGTGCTTCAAGATGTTTGCTGTTGAAATTGTGTAGTCATCCTGCTATTTTCATGGTAAACAATAAATTACTCAAGAGGTATTCCTTGTTTTGGACCAAACATTGGTTTGTGTGTGAGTGTGATATGGTTCAATCACATAACCTTCAATTTTAATAACTGACGTGTGTCTCCAGTGCTTAATGTTGAAAAATATGTGTATATGAGCAGGAATTTACTTATGTGATATTTGTTATGTGTTGTATCCTTTTCTGTTTTATGTCATATAAGATTATGGCACCCAAGCATACAAATCCAAGTAAACCCCCTTTTAGTGACTCTGAAAATGATGTTATAGTGCAGGCATGCAGGCACCATGACACTTTATGCTTGACAGAGGACGTAGGGATATGGCTGACAGAATGTAGATTTGAGCCAGATAGTCAATGATGTCATTGCCATAGGGGGTCACACCAATACCTATAATCAGGTTTGTCATAGGGCCACTGATGTGATTTCATCAACCTGGAGGACAGCAGTGGCTACAGGGTGGCCTGATACAGAGCCACCACTGACACCAAATGAAGAGTTCCTGTTCACTTTTAGAGATCCAGAGAGTTCAGTGGAAACTGCACATTAACATTTGATTGATATCAGTGCTGATGTGTCTGGAAGGATGAGTATGTGCCAGAAAGAGCTTGCAGGTAAGCTTATACATGTCAAGTTGTAAGATTTGCTCGAATAGTAAAATACTGTAACTAATAGTTCATGTTTTTTTTTTTTGGATGAACCTATTAATAAATTAATAGACTCAATGACACATTTTTGCTTATTACACATGGTTTTGGCTGGGCATGTCTGCCAAGTTTCATTTAAAAATATTGTTAATGAATATATAGGCAAAAATAGTGTATTCCCTGTCCTCCTGTGTTATTGCAATTGTGATGATTGCATCCTTACCTTGCTTCAATTCTTCCAGGACCATCCTTCTTACCAAGTGTGGAGTCATCTGCACATGGTAAGCCAAACATTTTTATTTGATTATTGATAACCATTTTTCAGGGGGTGCAGAGGTAGAATCTGACACCGAGGTTGACATTCAGTCATCCCCTGTATTTCCCTCAAGCACAGTCAGTTGGCCTATGTGTACCTATTCCACTGAGCCCTCTGATATTGGACAAGTAGATGGGGACACACTTGTTCAGGGTAGTGTGGTTATTGTAGCTTCAGTGCCAGTTGACTTGGGCCATAGCCAAAATGTGGTTAAGGTGCCATGTAGGAGTGTTGTTCAGGGTACTTGGAGGAGGCCTGCTGTCCACTCTCCACCTGATCCTGTTGAGCCTTTACATATCACTTGATGTATGTTTAGGGCAATCATGGAGGTGCAGGCATATTCCACTAGGGCCTCTGAGGGCATGCTTAAGGTTGTAGATGGGGCACAGGATGATGTGTGTGATTACCGCCAATGTGTGGCTGAATCAGTGGATTGGATGAATGACATGATGGGATGGGCAGTGTCTGTCATCTGTTGGGAGGGGAACAGCATTAATGTAGACATAGATCAGCAGCATCATCTGATGTTAGCCAATGTGGCCGTGCCCAATCACAGTCTCGTAGTGGCACTAATTCTGGTGCTCTATCAGTGATTGAGGTGCCCACACCCAGATGTGGTAGGTCACTGGATACTGTTCCTGGGTGTACTCATGATGAGAGCTCATCCAGCAGACATAAGTCACAATCAGGTAGCAGCAGCACATCTGACCATGGGCATGGACATGCCAGTGCTACTCCTAGCTTTGACAGTTCTTGCGGTTGGGGGTGATGATGATGATGAACTGTTACCTCTACTATGCATGGCTCACACCTGTCCAACATACCAGGATGTAGAGCTAGCACAGAGCTTGGCTGTGTTCTTGCAGAAACTCACAGGCAAATTTCACCTTGACTGCTCATAAAGACACATAACAGTTAGATGGGTTATTCTTGAGACTTACAACTCATTCTGTGTCAGTGTACCTTTTGATACTTTATCAAAATTTCTGCCTGCCTGTCTTTCTTACACACACACACGCTCACTACCTTTTGTGGGAGCCTTGGCCTTCTGCCCCCCAAACAATACCCTGTGCAAATGATGATAACTGTTCTATATCCTTGATTTTCTATCTTTTGGATTCAAGGATACATAAGTCTACTGCCTGATGTCTAGTGTGCATAGCTGACTGAGTGCTTAATATATATGTGTTTATGATGCTTTTTTGAAAAATGTACTGCTTTCTTACAGTTTTTTGTAATGTGTGTATTGCTGATGCATGAGGACTATTAGTTGATAGAGAACACCTTCTATTGACATAAGTCAGTGCTGTCACATATTGATGTCACTGTGACAACAAATCATCCATCTACTTAGTTACATTAGCAAATAACAATATGCAAGGATATGCCATTCATTTATGTTCTTAGCCATTTATTTCTCTATTCCAGGTTTAACACTTACCTTGATAGTGCAGCAGTTACAAGTGTTTTAATTCAGGGCTGACTGTATGTGATGTTAGCACTACACAGCCATTACATGGATAAGTAAAGGTTGTGATCATTACCTGGCATATGTATGTGCATAGAATGAAAGATGTACCCTTAGGTGGTGAGCATCTGTGCTATCCATTGCCTCTTGACAAGGGTGAGGGCATATTGTGCAGGCCTATGTCTACCTACACCCACAGCAGCTGGTGGTTCCCCCCTCTGACTCCTCACCTGCATGTAGCTATGGTTACCTTGCCAGTGATAGTAGCACATGTACCCTTTTCCCTTGGTGTTCCTGTTGAAGCTGTTTTTTAAGAATAATATTGTGAAGGATAGAAAAAACAGTGAAAGTTTCAGCACAAGTATAGGGATTGTACTGCAGGGCTCCCCCTTATGCATCTTGGCACCAGAACCATGACTTCAGCAGCCTAAACACACACTCTGTGATATTTTTTGTTTGAGTGTGTGCCTGTTATAGCATTCTTCAGTTGGTGGATCTTCATTTTTGATGGGCATCATCAGCCATGGCTCACGTGCATAACCTGCATCCCTTAGTACAAGACCTTGTTGGATGTTCCCCCTTAGAAAACCTCTGATATAGTTCAGAGTTGTGCCAGATACAGGAGTCATTGTAACTGATCAATATGTATATATGCCTTTAAGATGCTATCCAGGAGCTTGCACAAGTGTATAAATACCAAGCACTTGCAAGCCTGACTGACATTTTGTAGTAAGCTGTTGAGATGTAAGCATGTGTGTCTTTAGTATGTCAATCAGTTTGTTTATATTTTGTGAAGCTGCTATCCATCCTGATGTGTTTCTATGTAATAAAGTATATAAATGAACTACTCCACCTGCTTGTCATCTGTAGTAGAGAGGGACAAGTGACACGGTGTTAGACATGGCATGTCTAAAGAGGCATGGTGCCAGGATGGGATCCATGTTCGAAACCGAGAAGTATGCCATTGAAGTTGGTGGAATTACAGCACTACATCATCCCTACCACAAGTACTACTCGCAAAACAGGTTAGAAACAAATTCCAAGTACTAAAAGTTGCTTAAATTATTTCTTATACAGAAAATATGAAATGAAGCATACAGAATCCTCAAAATGAGTTTCTAAGTGAACAAAATATCTGAAACTTTGACATATTGATAGAAATATTTGAGATTACTATAGAAAATGTATGAAATAAAGTCTGAATTGCATAAAATGAATAAAATAAATAACCACATTTTTTCATACTGAGCTACTTTTTGCATTAACTAAATCTGTTCGAGATATCTGAAGTATATGAGTGTTCACATGTTTGTATAGCGTTACAGTACAGTTGTTTCACACAAGTGCAGCCATTTCAAAGCATATTCCACAAAGTACAGTATTTTAAAGTGTTTATTGTGTATTTTAATGTTATTACAAGTATGCACACCAGCTTGTTCATACATAATTACAAAAGGGGTAATTTTACAGTGTGTTTGGGCATAATTTGTTGGCATGGCAGACAGATTTCAAAAACCTGGTCCACTAGTGTTTGATGATAATAATGCAGAGAACTGGAGTGCTTGAGCATGAGTAAGACATTTTCATACAGGCTGCATTCTCTGATAAAGATGACCATACAAAGAAATGTATTCTGCTTAATTTAGCTGGGTCAGAAGCCATAGAAAGAGAGCATTCATTTGTGTATGCACCTTCTATATTTGCAGGAGAGGGGGAAACTATCATATGGTTGTACTGACTGGGTCAACGGAAGACCCCAAGTGCTTAAAATGTAAATTTAGAGAAATGTGTAACCTTTAAATGAATATTTCAATGGAAAGACTTATTTTACACAAGGGATCAAAAGTCTGGTGAAACTTTTGCAGCATATATAACTGATTTGAGAAACAAAGCTAAAACATGCAGATTTGGGGATTTAAGGGATGAGTTGATAAAATAAAGACTTGTGTTTAGTATTAAAGATAATGCTATGAGAAAGATTTTGCTTTGTGACAGTGATTTAACTTTGAATAAGGCCATTGAGATTTGTCAGATATATGATGTAGAATAGTATGTGTGTGTGTTGGAGTTTTAAGAAGCATTTCAAGGACAGTACATGCATATAACTAGCAAGCACATGCTAGCTTCAGTGTCATTTTCAAAGTGCAGCCAGAGAGTGAGCATGTATGAGTGTGATGTATAGTTTCTTTATAGGTTTATCTAAGTTAAAGTTATTAAGCCTCAATCCTGATATGTTTGTACATAATAATGCTGCTTGAACAGAACCCACAGATGTTCATCTGTTTTTATCCTGACTAGCCAAGTGACATGGTGTCAGAACTGGGATTCCAGAGACTGCTTTTTAGAGCTATGAGGTGCAGAGTTAACAGTGAAGGTAAACTAAGTGAACTGAGTACAAAAAAGGGCCAGAAATGAATAAAGGTAATGAAAACGTGTACAAACGATTTATTTTATCAAAAAGATAAAATGGAGCATTACAAGGACATAAATGCATTATTACGCAAACGAGAGGCACAAAAAGTTTATTAATTGAACAAAATGTTTAAAATTGAGATATTTGATAAAACTATTATCAGAAAAGCACATAAGGGGGTTGGAATTATAGAATGAACATGTTTAAAGTAAAACAAGCATGTTTAGAGTAAATTGAGCACAAGAAAAGTATAATGGGCATGAAAAAAGATTAAATGAGCAAAACAAATATTATAAAGGGCAAAAAAGGGCATATTAAGCATAAATAAAGCAAGGTGACTGCGTGTTTTTTGGCAAGATACTTTATTTTGGCATACACTACTGTTTTGTATTGATTGAAGCTATTCAGGGCATAACTAGAATTATTTGAAGTATTTCAAAGTATGTAAAAGTGCTTACAGTGTGTGCTTATTACTGTGCATTTATCTTGAAGCGTTTCTTTGTATGCAAAGTACAAATATTTCATAAAGTGCAGTCAAAATACAGCCATTTCAAAAAGTTTCTTGTGTTGGGTGTATCTATGGATTCACTATACAATCTCAAAATACTGAAATGTCAAATTTCAGTATTTCGAGACTGAATAGTCAAAAAAACCACATACACGAAAACCCACAATCACAAACACTACAATCGCGACCATTCACACAGACACACAAACCAATACATAATCACACACACACATACACCTACCTAACTAAGCAAACATAACAACACACACAAACACACTTAACCTACCTATAAGCAGGGGGCAAGCCACCCTGCACCTCTCACACCCCCCTACTTATATATTCTAACTCCGAGGTCGCACTAAACACACAAACACGCAAAAAACACCACCGCACACACTCACACACACTAAAATCCCTACCCGTTATCCTCAAACACACAACACTTACCTGAAACCCCAGATAAATCCACAAACTACACCACATGTCACGAATGTGACACCACGATAGCAGCAGATTCAAAATTTGTGGATTCGACATAGTGTAGTTTTGGTTAACTGCACTTTCCACTATTCTGTCTCGATGTACTGAATTTCAACATTTCAGTACGTCGAGATTGTCTAGTGTATCCATCTATTTGCAGAGTGCGACCATTACAAAGTGTTTCTTGCACTGTATAGAATTATTTAGCAAAGTACAGCCATTATGGGGCAATTTCAGTATGCTGTTTATTCAAAAAGGGCAGTTACTTTGACATTTTTTTTTACTTTAAGCTTCTTCTGCCCAGTTTATTCTCACAGTGTAGTTATTTTGAAATGTTTCTTACTCTGATAAAAGGTGATTTCTTACAGTACAGTGATTTCAAGAGGATTCTTGTGTCCTGGAGACTTATTTTATAGAGTTCACTTATTCAGAGGCTTGTTGTGCTATTAAGCATAGTTACAAGTACTGGCATAAATTTCTGGCATATGTATATGTGTGTATGTTTGTATAATTACAAGTGGACTTGAGTTGCATTGTGTTTAAATATAATTTGTTTGACAGTATGGCATGGCAGATGGATTTTGAAAACAATCACTAGTATTTGATCAGAATATTGCATAGAATTGGAGAATATTTGAGCAAGAGTACAATATTTTTACACAATCAGTTTATTCTGACAAAGATCAGTGCACCAGGGCATTCATTTTGCTAAACTTAGCTGGGTCAGAGGCCATTGAAAGAGAGCATTAATTTGTGTATGCACTAGTAGTATATGAAGGAGAAGGGGAAAACCATCATATTGTTGTACATGCTGAATCAAGGAAAGCCCCTGAGTGTGTGAAATGCAAATTCAGGGAAATGTGCAACTCTCAGACAAATGTTACATTAGAAAGGCATTTGTTTTACACAAGAGATCAAAAGCAAGGAGAAACGTTTGCACCTTATATGACTGACCTGAAAAACAAAGCTAAAACTTGTAGGTTTGGTGATTTAAAAAATGAGTTAATAAATGACAGGCTTGTGTGTGGTATTAATAGTGCTACAGTGAGAAAGATTTTGCTTCATTACTGTGGTTTAATGCTGAACAAAGTTATTGAGATTTGTCAAATCCATGAAGCTACAGAAAGGCACACAAATATGCTTGCAAGTGATAAGACCATGGTTTCAACAGGCTCCAGAGTAAATGGCTAGCAGAAGCAGGCCTAATCTAATGGAAGCTGTAACCCCTGTGAGTGTGGCAGGTAAAATCCATAGTACTCCAGCAAGTTCTATGACTGGTTCAGTGAGAAGGACATGCTCAGTGCAGTACCCAAATCAGCTTTATTGTTAACTCGTACAATTGTGGTGCTAACCGCTAGTCTAAAAGAGAAAATTCTTAGCATTTGGTTAACAATGCCACAAGTGTAAAAAAAGAACCATTTTCAAAAGTTTTGCAAATCAAGTAAACCTCACACAGTTATAAAGAAGGGTCACTTAAAACAGCAGGTTGATCATATGGAGAGCTGCAACTCTACTTTCTACATAGATGGTTTATCAGTAATTGGTGCAAAGGTTGATGCAGTAAATTTTTTGGCAAAGAATAAAGTGTTTTGTACTGTCCAGATCAATGGTAAATCCACCAAGCTCAAAGTAGACACTGGTTCAAAGAGTAATTATGTCAGCAGATGCATTTGCTAAGGTGAGAGCTGGTGAGCAACTTAATGTGGCCAGTTGTGTGCAACTTGCTGCTTATGGAGGTGAAGAAATTCAAACTGAAGGTTCAGTAGTGCTTTCGTATTATTTGGCTAGGAACTGCTACAGCCTACTATTCTATGTAGTCCGAAGACCTGTGCAATCATTGTTGGGTCTCAGAGACAGTTTGAGAATGAATTTGATTTCCTTTACCAAAGAAGTTCATCATATAAACACATGCCCCAGCTTCAGTGATGCTATTTTCTCAGAGTATGCTGATGGTTTTGATGACAAGTTAGGCAAACTTCCAGTTGTGTATTCTATGAATTTAGTCCCAGAGGTCAATCCAGGGGTCAGGCCAGTAAGGAAAGTTCCAATAACTATGCAGAATAAAGTCAAAGCTCAGTTGGATAAATTGGTACAGTAAGGTGTCATTTGTCCAGTTACAGAACCAACTGAATAGGTGTCATCCATGGTAGCAGCCCACAAAAAAGGCTCAGACAAAATCAGAATATGCATTGACCCAAGAGATTTGAACAAAGCATTAAAGAGACCACATCATCCTATGTGTACAGTTGAGGAAGTTGCATCCCCAATACTGAATGCCACTGTTTTTTCTGTCTTGGATGCAAAAAGTTCATTTTGGCAAGTAATGCTTGATTGCAAATCTTCACTACTGACTACTTTCAGCATCCCATTTGGAATATATAGATTCCTCAGGATTCCATTTGGAATAAATTCTGCAAGTGAAGTCTTTCAGTGTGCAATGGAGCAAATGTTTTCAGGTTATCCTTGTGCCATAATAGTAGATGATTTATTGGTTGGAGGCAATGGTGAAGCAGAGCAGAGCATGACAAAAACCTTAGGAAAGTTCTAGACAGAGCAAGTGAAGTGAATTTGAAGCTCAATCCTCTGAAGTACAAATTCAGACTACCAGAAGTTACATATGTAGGCCTTTCATTTACTAGCACTGGCTTGTGACCAGACTCATCCAAGAAAGCAGCCATTCTAGAGATGCCAGCACCAAATAATGTTCAGGCTGTACAACATTTTCTTGGTATGGTCACCTATTTAGGCAAGTTTATACCAGACTTCATTGAGTTGACAGTGCCTTTGAGAGAGGTGACGTGCAAAAATGTTACATGGTCTTGGTTGGAACAGCACCAGAGAGCATTTGAAGACCTTAGGCAGAAAATTGCCACCCCACCTACATTAAGATACTATGATGTCAATATGCCAGTCACTCTTTCCTATGATGCTTCAAAATTTGATCTTGGTGCAGTTATTCTTCAAGAAGGCAGACCAGTAGCCTAGTCATCTAGAACTCATACCCAAACTGAAATGCAATATGTCTAAATTGAGAAAGAACTTTTGGCAATAGTATTTGCATATTCAGAATTTCATGATTATATTTATGGTTGAGCTGTTCAGATTGAAACTGATCACCAACCTCTAGTCACTATGTTAAAGAAGCCTATGCATTCAGCTCCAATGAGATTACAAAGAATGATGCTCAGATTGCAAATGTACAACTTCAAAATGGTCTATTCAAAAGGCAGACTTCTCTATCTGGCTGATACCTTATCCCGATCACCCAGAAATACAACGGAACAGCTTAATGCAGAGAATTTTGACTTTGATGTCATGGAAGTGTGTAATATTTCTACCACAAGACTTGATAAGCTGAGAGATCATACAAAGACTGATCCCATTTTTCAAAAGCTCACCTACTTCATTAATGTTGGATGGCCGTCAAAGCAATCTAGTGTACCACCTGAAGTGAAAACTTCTTTTCCTTATACAGATGAGATACTGATGGAAGATAGCATTATTTTCAACGGTCATAAAATTGTTGCTCCCACTTCATTACAACGTGAATTTATTCAGATTTTGCATTGTGTTCACCTAGGTTCTGAATCTACCAAAAGAAGGGTGAGAGTACTAGTATTTTTGGCCTTCTCTAGCAAAAGATATTGATAAAGTACTTTTGTCTTGTTCTGTATGCAATAGTACTAAACTGCATTTGCAAAAAGAACCACTTCAGCTAAGTCAAGATCCTGAACTACTTTGGCCAACAGTAGCCACTGATATATTTGAGTGGAACAATCAGCATTACTTAGTGTTGGTAGACTCTTATTCAACATGGTTTGAGATCAATTTACTATATAACCTAACGTCCACTGCTATCACCAAGTTGAAACATCATTTCTCAGTCCATAGTAGTCCACACAAAGTTATTTCTGACAATGATACCCAATTTACCAGTCAGTTGTTTCAAAAATTTGCAAAAGAATGGGACTTTGTACATGTTACTAGTAGCCCAGAATACCCACAGTCAAATGGACTAGCTGAATGTGCAGTACAGAATGCAAAGCAATTACTAGAGAAGTCAAAACGTGATGATACCGATGTGTTTTTGAAATATACCCCATGATAATGTACTTGGCTTGCCTGCTCAGAGACTTCTATCTAGGCAAACCAGAACAACATTGCCAGTTCCAGTTTGTTGAGGCCTAAAACAAAGAACAACAGAACAATTAAAGCCCAACTATTCAGAAACCATTCTTTCCAGAAGTCCAGCTATGATAAATTGAGCAGATTTTTTTTTGTCCATTGAAAGAAGGAGAGCCAGTGAGGATACAAATGGCAAGTAACAGGCATATGTTCTGAGCTGAGATCCTACTTTGTTGAATAGGAGAAATCGCAGACATCTTCTTCCTGTATCAGAATTGATATCACAGCATTGTTCCAGTGATACAGACTCTATATCTCAGAGCAATCTAGACAATGTTTGTGTTGCAGAACATGTCTTAACTTCTAATTCCATTCCTGATGAAGTTCCTGATGTCCCCAGAGTTGAACATTCAGCAGAGACAGTCCCAGTTGCTAGACCTAGTTCTAATTTCTGTGTCACACATTTTGGTCATATTTCCAGACCTAGTGTGAAATACACAGCAACCTGTATATAATTGTCTATATGTATTTAGTTTTGTATAATTGCATGTCAAAGAATTATTTTGTATCAATTGCATGTCAGTTAATGTCTTCAATAATGCATGACTCATTTTTCAAAGAGGGAGAATGTAGAATAGTGTGTGAGTGTTGTACCTTTAAGAAGCATTTCAAGGACAGCACGTGCATATAAATAGCAAGCACGTGCTAGCTTCAGTGCCATTTTGAGAGTGCAGCCAGAGAGTGAACATGTAAGAGTGTGATAGCTAGTTTGTTTATAAGTTTATCTAAGTAAAATTTATTAAGCCTCAATCCTGATGTGTTTGTCTGTTTTATCATGACCAGACGAGCGACATATGAGCTTACAGAAAAACACACAGTTATTCTTACAAATGAGAAATGCATGCTTCCAGTAACTTCTAATGCCCATGTTGACAGTATGCAGCACGTGGTTAAAAGAAACAGGCCCAAGCACATGGCAGCATCTGTAACCCCTGCAGCAAACACTGGTAAACCCAAGAGGTTTCTATCAAATTCCAGAGTGCACATAGCCTCAGTGAAGCACAAATATGAGTCAGCAAACAAGCACAAGGGTGAAGGCACTTGTTCACCTAGTCTAATAGTTAGCTGTCCTAATTATGGTGGAAATCATGAATCTAAAAGAGAAACGTGCTTGGCTTTTGGTCAGCAATGCCAGAGATGTAAAAAGTGGAATCATTTTCAAAGATTTTGTAAATCAAAAGGTGCATATTCTTTTATTAAAAGGGAACATTTGAAGAAATGAGTTATCAGTTAGAAAGATGTGACCCTACTTTTCATGTTGATGGTGTGTCAGTGCTTAGTGAAACAGTCTATGCAGTAGATTTACAGGCAAAAATGAAGTATTTTGTACTTTTTGGATAAATGGAAGACCCATAGAGCTCAAACTTGAAACAGGTTTAAAGTGCAATGTTATGTCAGCATAAACATCCTTCTATGTGGCACATCTCATTACTAAGGCTTTTGCATCCAGGAAGAAAGAGGTCATTGTCTCCCTCTACTCTTGCCTCATTAGGCCAATCAAGTACAATGCCCCATTTGGCATGTACCTCACTAGACACCTGCAACAACTGGAGAGGCCACAAAAGTACCTCACAAAGAGGATCCTATGTCTTTAACACTTGTCCTATATGGACAGACTCAAAAAACTCCAACTATTCTCTGTCTCATATTGAATACTTAGAGGCGATCTCTGCTTGACTTACAAAGCCATGTCTGACCCAGCTCTGCTAGAAATGCTACATCTAAAGAAATCCCAATCCCTCCACACCACACACTCCAGAGACTTCAACCTCATTACCACAATCAACAGAACATGCTGGAGGGACAGGTTCATAACCCAGAGACTGGCCATGCTATGGAATAGACTTCCCATACATGTCAAACAGAGCACCTCACTGGTCCTCTTCAAGAGAAATCTTGATGAGTGGATGGGAAATAGAAAATTCACCCCGGGGATCACTCCAGTGGCTCTGCTCGACAGATGCACTGGGAAATAAGGTTGGGTGGCATAATGCCAGGATAATCCTATGGGCTAGGCATGTAAAGGCTCCAGGGCCATTAGCCTAGTACACACCTATGAACCTAGAGTATGTGTGGTGATAAGCTTGATTTGGCAAAGTGTGTGAAGCTTGTAGCTTATGGTGGTGAAGAAATTCATACTGAAGGTTCAGTAGTGCTTTCATGTTACTCTGCTGGGAGAAGCTATGACTTGTTATTTTATGTTGTCAAGAGGCATATTCAGTCATTATTATGGCTCAGAGACAGTTTGAAAATGTGACTGCTTTCATTTAACAAGGGAATCCACCATGTAGGCTTAAAAGACCACTATTTTAATTTTGCCCAGTATATTTCCTCCACCTATGCTGATCTTTTCAAAGACAAACTAGGCAAGCTTCCAGTTGTGTACTCCATGAAGTTAGACCCAGATGTCAGCCCAGTTGTCAGGCCAGCTCAGAAAGTTCCAGTAGCTATACGGAACAGAGTTAAAGCTGAGCTAGATAAAATGGTGCAACAAGGTGTGATTTGTCCAGTAAGTAAACCTACTGAGTGGGTATCTTCCATGGTGGTAACTCATAAGAAAAGCTCAGATGATATCAGAATATGCATTGATCCTTGTGATTTGAACAAAGCTTTGAAAATACCTCATCGTCCAATGTGCACATTCAAAGAAGTTGTAGCTCTTATACCAAATGCCACTGTTTTTTTCTGTCTTGGATGCAAAGACTTCATTTTGGCAAATTTTGCTTGATCAAAAATATTTGTTGCTAATCACTTTCAGTACTCCTTTTGACAGGTATAGATTCTTGAGAATGCCATTTGGGATAAATTCTGCCAGTGAAGTCTTTCAGCGTGCAATGGAGCAAATTGTTTTCTGGGTATCCATGTACTGTTATAGTAACTGATGTTCTAGTAGGAGGTAATGATTAAGCTGAGCATGACAGAAACCTCAGGAAAGTTCTGAAAATAGCACGCAAAGTGAATTTTAAGCAGAATCCCCAGAAGTGCAAATTCAGGTTATGATAAGTTACTTATGTTGGTCACTTTTTTAGCAGTTCAGGTTTATAACCAGACCCTTCCAAGCAAGCAGCTATTCTCGAGATGCCAGCTCCAGACAATGTTCAAGCCCTACAACATTTTCTTGACATGGTTAACTACCTAGGCAAGTTCATTCCAGGCTTGAGCTAAGTAACAGCACTGCTCAGAGAGTTAACATGTAAAGATGTTACCTGGTCATGGCTGGAACAGCACCAGAGAGCATTTGATGTCCTAAAACAGAGAATTGCTAGTCCACCAACTCTTGGATACTATGATGTTCACAAAACAGGTACTCATTCTTGTGATGCTTCAAAATTTGGTCTTTATGCAGTCATTCTTTAAGAGAGTCAACCTGTTGCCTATGCATCCAGAACTCTAACCCAAACTGAAATGCAATATGCTCAGATACAGAAAAAATTCTTGGTAATTGTAGTTGCTTGTTCAAAATTCCATGATTATATTTATGGTAGACCTAACCAGATCGAAACCGACCACAAACTTCTAGTCACTATTTTGGAAAAGCCTATGCATTCAGCTCCAGCCAGATTGCAACGCATGATGTTGAAATTGCAAAAGTATAATTTCAATCTTGTCTACATGAAAGGCAAACTTCTTTATCTTGCTGATACATTGTCCAGATCACCCAGAAATACCACTGAACAGCATGAGAATAAGAAACTTGATTTTGAAGTAATGGAAGTGAGAAATTTTTCTTCCACACATCTTGATGAGCTTAGACGTCATACACTGTCTAATCCAGTTCTACAGAAGCTCAACCAGTATATCAAACAAGGATGGCTGTCAAAGCAATCTAGTTTACCTTAAGAAGTACAACCTTATTTTGCTTACAGAGATGAGGTTTTGTCTGGCGATGGTATCATTCTGAAATGTCCAAAAGTCATTTTTCCAAAGTCCTTGCAACAAAAGTATATTGCTATCTTGCATTGTGGTCACCCAGGGACTGATTTTACCAAATGAAGGGCGAGAGGATTAGTATTTTGGCCTTCTATGTCACAGGATATTGAGAGAGTATTTTCATCTTGTTCTGTATGTAATAGTACAAAGCCACATCAACAGAAGGAACCACTTCACTTAATCCAGATTCCTGAACTAGCTTGGACGACAGCAGCAACTGACATTTTCGAGTGGAATGGTCTGCTTACTATAATATATTCAAATTCACTGCATTCGAATGTTCAGATGTCTAAACAACATGTTCAAAAATCAGAACACTGAACACAGTAAATTATGAACTAAGCATTTCAGTAAAGTTGAATGTTGAACATGTCGACTTTACTGAAATGCTCACATCCACTCAGCATTAAACCACACTTTTTGCAGGGGGACAAGCCCCCCTGCACCCCCCCATATGGGGGGGCTGTGCCACCCCCTACTTAGATATACAAACTCTGAGATCGCACTGCAGTGAAGAAAAGGGTACATTTTCTGATCCCCACTTTAGTGCAATCTGCACCACAATGTCGAACCTTGTAATAGTGAACATTCACTATTACAAGGTTCGACATTGTGGTGCTCGTATTTTCAGATATGCAAATTAGGTTTTACATGTATGTCAATCGCACAAAGTGCAATCGACTATGTGATAGTAAACCGAATGGTCAACATTACTTGGTTTCAGTAGACTCTTATTCAGATTGTTTCGAGATTGACTTACTTCCTAATCTAGCATCCGGTAATGTCATTACTAAGAAGAAGTGTCATTTTGCAGTTCATGGTAGCCTGGACAAAGGTATTTCTGACAATGGTACACAGTTTACAAGCCAGCTGTTCAAGAAATTTGCTAATGAATGGGACTTTATTCGTATTACAAGTAGCCCTGAGTATTCACAATCAAATGATTTAACAGAGCAAGCAGTTTAGAGTGTGAAACAATTACAAGAGAAGAAAAAACGAGACAATAGTGATGTTTTCTTGACTCTCAGAAATATTCCTCATAATAAACATCTTGGTTCACCTGCCCAGAGACTTCTGTAGAGACAAACCAGAACTACAGTACCAGTTAGCAGCAGTTTATTGGTTCCATCAGTCAAAAACAATAGACTAGTAAAAGCCCATTTGTCAAAGAGCTTAGCCCAGAAGTGTTATTATGACAAGTCCAGCAAACTGCTCAATCCATTACATGAAGGAGAGACAGTGAGGATGCAAGCTTGCAAAGGTTATAATCGGATTGGAGTCATGAAAAGTATTTGTCCAGAGCTGAAATCGTACATTGCAGAATCACAAGGAGTACAGTTTAGGTGGAATCTGAGACATTTGATGCCGGTGTCCGAGCCTGCATCACAGCTTATAGCCTGTAAGAGAGACTCTTTATCTCAGAGTTAGTTGTCCAGTGATCCATTTCCAGGAGATGTACCAGTGAATATCCCTGTTCCCGAGATGAATCCTGAAGTACCTGATATGAGTTGTTTACTGAAGACTGTCCATGTTCCTAAACCCAATTCTGATTATGCTGCTAGATCAGGTCATATTTCCAAACCATGTTACAGATACATGGCAACTTGGACATACGCAATGTAATGTTTGTAAATGTGTATATTATTGTATGTCTCATTCCAATATTTCTTTTCTTCTAGAGGGCAATCCACTAATGAGGGAGGATGTAGATCAATATGTATGTATGACTTTAAGAAGCTATCCAGGGCCTTGCACAAGTATATAAATATTGAGCATGTGTGAGCCTGACTGCCATTTTGTAGTAAGCTGTTGAGATGTATGCATGTGTATCTGTGTAGTCTGTCATTTAATCAGTTCATTTATATTTTGTGAAGCTGATATCCATCCTGATATGTTTCTATGTAATAAAGCATATAAATGAACTACCCCACCTGTTTGTCATCTGTAGTAGAGAGGGAAATGTGACAGTAACTGCCTGGGTTGCCAGCACACACATTCAAGATGATTCCCTTAGTGTTACACATGACCTGGAAGTTAATGGAATAGAAGCCCTTTCTGTTTATGCACACCCTTCCCTGTTCCCTAGGTGATTCTTTGATTTCAATGTGCGTGCAGCCTATGACACCAAGACTTCCATGTAGTGTGCTACAGGGTAGAAATCCTGCAAACATGTAGCTCTGTCCACAGCTGTATGAAGAAAATGCATGTAGTCACTGGGATGTTGTAGCATAGCAGTCAGAACTGATGTTGGATCCTGGATGCTGATGCCTGTGACACCCTCAGCATATGCCCTGTTGGTCTCTGGAAGGTTTCTGTAGCTAATATTCTAAGTGCTACACCTACCTTAGTCTTCACAGATATTGGTTTCCCTCAGTTTGCCCTTGCGCTCAGTTGAGTATGACAGAGATTTGCAGAGTTCCTGTAGTGCTCTACAATTTCCACCTCATGCAGACCATGAAAAGTTAAACAGGGTGTTTCTCCTTCTTGGTCGAGGTCTGTTAGCAGCAGCATAGACTTGGGCCTGTTGTACATATACATGTATAATAGTAACAGCAGTCCTTAACATTTTTTCCACGTAGAGTAGTTTCTATGGCTGTATTACAATAGGTTTTGGAATTCACAGGCAAAATGTACAGTGAGTGTAAACGGTTGCTTTATAGCTTGTTCAATAGTTCCTCCATCTTGGATTGGTTGATTAGCATACAATTCAGCTGATTATGCTGTAATTACCATGCAACAATGTTTTCCAGGTTTGAGTGGCTCTACACGTGCAGAGCCACTTAGTGAATAGGCTTTATTGAATCCAGTCCTTACATTTTATTGAGGTGTATGGTATGAAATACCAATATGGAAGAATGGACAATTCACTGTCAGTGCTTTTCTATATCACACTATATTGGAAATATTGCTAGTCAGTTGTTAGTAATCATGAAAATAAGCAATATTTTCATATCTGCTTAATACTTCAAAAAACAAGTGACTCCCAAATTCTTGCATGAAATCAGTGTAACCTAAGTTACTGTTGAAGAAAATTGCCTTTGATAGTTGCACTGTAAGTTGCACATCTTGGCACAATATCCAGTATTATTCGTATTACTAATTATTCAATTAAACATATGATTTCATATTTCTGTGTATATATATATATATATATATATATATATATATATATATATATAAACATGCACTTATAGAGAAATTTCTTGTCATGTGAAATCCTATGTCTGGTTAACAAATGATATTCTAACAATATATGTCTTGGCTGTATAGTTTTCAAAATATGAACATTTCTGAAAGTTTAGAAAAAGTATAATGTGGGGATTTATGTGCATTACAATACTTTACAGTATTTATGGAAAAGACTATGAATGCATTGAATATTATCACTGTAAAGGATACTTCTTACCGATGACATTGCTATTTGTACAGTTTTAATAGCTTTTATTGTTCACAAAATATGTATATTTGCTTATTGTATGTTTTTTTAATTTATTTTTCAGAAAATGCTTTGGAATGCAAGATGTGTAGTCTGCTAGAGGTAACAAATTCCATACCATATATGTGTTAATGAGTTAACTTTCTCATTCAGGCTTCCATTATCTTCAGTCACACTTCACATATACTTGCAGCTGTTAACCTTTTCCACTATTTTCCATTTTCTAACTTTCACCTTCTTTTGACTTCCCACATTTACTGCAATGACCATTGTGTTACCTGTACTCAGTTTCATTCCCTGTCCTTCAGTTTTGCATTCCAGATTCCTATTTGCTGAAATTCCTGTTAAGAGTCTGCTTGTAACTCCACATTTTCTGCATGCTGCAACTTTATTGATCTGCCCATGTGACTTGTATGCTGATGTAGTTTGTCAAAAGTATAAAAAGCAAGGGTCTTGGATCTGAGCCCTGGTGCACTCCTGTTCCTGCTAGGAACTCCTCTGCATCTGAACACCATTTGTACTTGTGTCATTGGATCCTTGTACATAGTCTGCACTAATTCTACCAATGTTTTTGAAATTTTAAACTATTGCAGGCATGCCCAAATCAGCTTTCTTTGGATCTTGTCATATGTTTCTGCAAGTGTAGGGATGCCTGGTTGGACCGTTTCATCACCTACAACTTCTTATTCGGTATCTGTCTCACTGCATGTCAAGTCAGTCATACAGCATCCTGATCTGAATCCAAATATGTCCCCACTTACTTTCTACTACTCTGCATCCACTTTCATGCAGTGTGATAGGAGTTTTGCACCTCTGTACTGCCAATAGTTCTGTATGTCCCATTTTTTCTTGTACACTGGCACTAATATCCTTATTCTGCAGTCATCTTGATATGCCTTTCTCTAAATATCATGATGAGTACCATCCGGATCATTTCTGTCATGCTTTCATTTGAGCCTTCTGCTTTCTTTTACTTTATTTTCCTTAGTGCTATTCTAATTTCTAGGGTTGGGGGTTCTTCTTCGTCTTTGATTGTTGGTTGTGCATGTAACAATATATGTTATGTGGGGTTTTCTTCATTCAGAAGCTTCTTGAAGTACTTCTTCCATTTGCCTTTGATGTCCTCTGGACTGGTGAGCATATTGTTTCTGGCATCATTTGAGAATTGTGTTTGATGACTACTTTGACTACTTTCTCTATCTTTTTTTTTTTTTTGCCTTGCAGCATGATAGACTTTCCTTGTGCCATCTGCTGAGTCATCTCATCATTGGACCAAATAGTTACAAAAATCTCTAAAATGCACCTCAAAGCATCTACATTCCCATGCCTTCTAGGGGACCAATAGGTCCCAGAACACCAATATAACTGGATTATTTATTCCACACTTACAACACTGCACTGATGGCCATTTAGGGCATGGTGACAGGATGCAAGAAGAGGCAAAGTTGAAAAATAAGACTATTTCTTTACTTAGTCATGATTTTTGTTCAGGCCATCACTGGATGAAAAGGTTGCTTAAGGGAAAAATCTAAAATACACCTGAAAGAATCTATAATCCTATGGCTTTTGGGGGTAAGCATCCCATCCAGACCCAAGGCTTAATTCACTTATTTTCACTATTATTACAATGTAATCTTAACTAGGTAGGGTGGTTTGAAAGGATGCAGGAAAAACTGAAGAGTTAACAAAGGAAGAAAAGGTCGAAAAATGTGGCCTGGATGGCATGATGACACCTGGGGGGGGGGGGGAATAACAGGGTGGTGTACATTGGGGAAGCAGTTTGCAGTGGTGGGGTGCCACAAAGCTCTTCTCCTAGACATCATTTCACTTAAGGCTAGCTGTATGTTCAAGTAACAGGATGTAATCAAATTCTACATGTAGATTTTGTCACTGTAGACTTTTCATTTTGCCACCAGACATAGATATGACGACAGCTACAACAATGTGAATGGATTATCCTGGTCCCATAACCCCCTCCCATTCAGAATAGGACCAGGAATTATGTGCTGGGTGGTGTGACATCCACACTCTGTGCCAGTAATCAAGGAGTCTGAATCCTTACCACTGACACTGGAGAGGGATGTTCAATTGGAACAAAAATGGATACATCCAGTATTTCCAGATGCAGCTCTCTGCATCAAGCACAGTTTCCGTTAAGAGCACACAGGGAACACACACAGTCTGGGGTTTGGATTTCTCTCTCTGTATCCCTCTACATCCCCAGTAAGACTCCCCACTGGCACAGCTGTAGAGTTGAGACCATGCCAAGTTCTCTAGCATCCTCTCTGTGAAACCAATGTTTCATGTTCCTGCTCCAAACAGCTGGCACACACATTCATTGAGATTTGATTTTCACACACACACAAATGCATATGCGCGTACACACACACACACACACACACACACACACACACACACACACACCTGGGAAATGCCAACGCAGATCTACTAGCTATCCTCCTTACTGCCCAGACTATAAGGTAGTTACACCACCACCAGACACTCCAAAGACATCTACTCTAAGGCTTTTGCAAGGGTACCCAATTATACTGAGTGAAATTAATATTAATACAAACGGTAGTTTGACCAACAACAAGGCTTTCAGGATTGACCAGAGCTGTCACCAAATATATATAAGTACTCTCAGAGATTAAAATATTCTCTAAAAGACCAGCCACAATAAAAAGTTTAAATATAGTTAATAATAAAGAAAAGAACATGAACATACTAAATAACTATTTACAGTAAACACCAGAGTTTCAATCACAAGAAATATTAAAAATAAAACAGATGAATAGATTTAAACAGATACAGAAAAACAGTACTTAACTAATCTCATTATAATTTCCTGACTGATCTAAAGAATTACTATTCCCTGATCATTTACTAGAGCAAGGCGAAATGAAGTAGGTGAGGGGTCCTTCTATGTCAGGTTCCAAAAAACAGACTGCAGTCAGACTTCAGTCTCATCTAGTATTAAACATCAATTTTGCCCTAGATTACAGAATGACATCATATACATCTGGTCATCTGACGTCTGGTTCCCATGCTACCCCATTGCTAGAAACTGTCAGGATTTAGCATATATGTGTCATTAGTATACACATATAGAGTTTTGCTTAGATCTGTTGCAGCTTCTGGTAGTCATTAAACAATTTCAAGCCTCCATCCTTCCAGAGTAGCAATTAGTTCATCCAAATTAAAATACAATCTTTATGGCCTAAGCCAGGTAATTTAATTTCAAACTATTTTGAAAGTTAGGTGGATTGAGGTTAACCTGTTCTCTTCCAGTATCCTCCATTAAACATATACATGTAAAGAGTTATAATATTGCATGTATATTTCTTTTTCTGTCCTGCATGTCACACTGTTGGTACATTTTTAATACAAGCAGCTTTACAAATATACTTTTCAATACAAGCATCTAGACAAATCGATTTGATATACAAATAATATATAATTCTTTACTAAATTCTAACTAGTTGTGATGGCATATGTTACACATCCACTGCCCTACTTCTTCTGGCATAGCTGGCAATATCGCACATCATCACAGGTGTAGATCACTGTGTGTATTGTAAATAGTCAGCCACTGTAGTTAGAGAGTATGTGCATATAAGTTACTGAGTACATGCAAGATCAGTGCCATTTTGTATAGACAGAGTGAATGTAGGCATGAATGGAGCTGCACATGCGAGCCTGTTTGAAGTAATAGTCACTTAGCTTAAACACATGTTCTAGTTACAGCTCCTGATGTGTTTATGTACAATAAACAACTTGAACCCATCACAGTGCCTCAGTGCCTCATTTGATACAGGAAACATGCAACATTGTGTCAGAATGGAGATCCAAAGTGAAGCAACGTGCAAGCCATCAGACACAAAGTTAGAAGTGGAAGAATATACTGGAGCAAACTCGCAATCAGGCCAATGGTTATTCAAAGGTACTTAATCTCATTTGAATGATTTTTCAGTTGCAGAATAAGTGGTGAAGCATACAAAATGTTTAAAATAATTACTGCGATAAACAAAATGTCCAAAACTCCAACATATTGATAAAAGTATTTGAATTTGATTCTTTGGCATTAACTGTTTTGTGATGTCTTTTCTGTTGCCTTAACTGCTTTAAATCTTACAATATTTGGTGATTATTTTGTTGCTTTATCTGCTTTAGGTCATATAGTATTTTGTGATTATATTGAGATGAATATTGCTTGTATATGCAGTTTCTGGTGTACTTTTTCTCGCAACTCTAGTTTTGTGAATATTTAAAGTCTATTTTCCCTGTCGCAAGGAGCTCCAGCACCTTGTGATCATGGGTTGCTTAGCGTTTGAATTGTACTCATATTATTTCTTGTTTTTTAATGAAAGAAAACTGTAAATGTGAATATTTACCAACTAAGTTTCTTGTTGCAAGGAGCAACAGGCACCTTAACTTCACATTTAGATGTATCTGTAGTATTTTCACTGTAATTTCTTGGTGTAGCACTAAAGTAAAAGGAAGAACTATTGCCTGAAAGTTTACCAATTGTTGTTGTCCTCAGTATCCTGGATTTCTGTTTTCCTGCTTTGTGAATTATTGCCTTGTGTATGTCTACACTGTGCTGTTGTTAACTACTGTTGTTCTGCTTTTCTTTATGAATAGGTGTAAACACTGCTGTGTTCTTAGCTAGCTATGTGTGTAAGACACTCATACAGTGGAAATTAATGCTAGGTATACTGTGTCTGCCTACCTGTATTAAGTTTTTTCTCTCTACCCATGGTATTTTTGTCTCTCGCTCTTTTCCTGAATTACTTGCTCATAACTAATCTCCCTCCTCTCTGTTTTTATAGCCCTAGTGGATGTTTCCCTGCGGTTTTCTCCTGGCCACAGTACAAGCAACACAGGTTTGAGGACCTTAACAGATACCCTGCAACTCTAACTATCTGTCCTGAAGCCAACATTTTAAGCTTAAAATAATACCACTGAAGTATGTATCCCAGTAAATAACTACTACATAAGCTAATCATTTTATTTAATGCTAGACTTTATAAGCACAAGAATTTACAGTGTTTTTTTTTTGCTAGTCACCACGAAAAGCAGACGCCAGCAGCTCCTATCCTTTCTGTTTAGTTACCCACTATCCTCATACTGTTTCTGTGTATATTCTCCTGTTCTGCACTTTACCCTTCCCTGAATTCATTTCTAGCCTCACTCATAATTGCCTTTCCTAGTGCACCTGCCCTATTTTACTGTCTTCAGACTCTTACATATTTTTTTATGTTTTGCCCTGCTATTAGCTGCTAGTAATACCTCTCTCTCTCCCCCTGTAAAGCCCCTCTCTATTGTAGCTTATTGTATCCATACAGTACTGGTTTTCCTTCAAGTAAATCTACTTGTGTAGCTTGAGGCCAGTGTCCTTTTGTAAGCTTACTTCTGCTCATATTTTATTTATTTTTATTTTATTTCTGGTGACTATACATTTAGAAACTTTATATCCTTGTCTCTCAAGCTAGTTTTTCACTCTCTTTTCTGATTGTTTCTATGACTTCATCTTGACCAGGGTGCTAGCCCCACTCCATTCGCCCTCACTACACTCGGGCTCACTTCGCTCCCCTACCCTACCCCCATTCTCACCCACCCCATTACAATTGCCTTTATACCTAACTATCCCTCCCCTTCCTGTCCCACTAGCCACTACAATTCCACTTCCTGCCTATTGCCACAACCACCTTACTAATCTGTCAATCTTGTCAACTCCACTTCATCTATACCACTGTCTCTCTACCTACTCTATCTGACCATATTTTATTCCAACATGTATTATTTTCTAATATCTTCTACACTACTTCTTATTCTCTCTATTTCCACCTCTTACCACTCCAATCTCTCTGACCCACTCCTATGTTCACCAACTTCTCACTCATACAACATATATCCAACTACTTCATCTTTTACTATCTCGCCTAATCTCTTTACTACCTCTATCTCAAGTCTATATAAACTATCCATAATACAGGTTTTTAAACCTTCCAGCAAAGCTAAGTCAAAACTATACAAACTCCATCTAGCATCTACTACACACTCTCTCCTCACTAAAAACCTACTTTGTTCTGGAGATATCCATCCCAACCCTGGCCCCTCTTCTCTCCCCAAAACTACCTCTACACTGTCCCCATCTTACTCCTCTAACAGTCACCAACCTCAGTCACAACTATCATCTCCATCTAAATACTTAACTATTTACTCATTGAATATTCAGAGTCTAGCAAATAAAGTCACTGAGCTGCACTCATGGATAGCTCCCAATACCCCTCACTTCCTCTCCCTGTCTGAAACCTGGCTCAAGCCACAAATCTCAAATAGTGAAATACTCCCACCAGATTATAATATTTTCTGATCTGATAGACCTGTAAAAAAAGGTGTTGGAGTGGCCATCCTCTACTCAATCATTCTTAACCTCTCACCATACCCTTCCCCAATTCCTGACTTCCTCCCAGCTGAAATCATCATCCATAACTGCCATCTGAATCCCCACAAAAATCTTGCAATTGCCTCTATCTACCTTCCTCCTGGTAATAATCTGCCCATTCTTGAAAACATCCTATCCTGGTTCTCCCACAACATACCATATGTGACACTTATCGTTGGTGATGTCAACATTGATTGGTCCAAACTCACAACTGACTCCCCCCAACTCAGTATCCACCTACATGGCTTCCACCAACTTATAACATCTCCCACATGCTTCCATAAAAATTCCCCTTTCAGCTCCATCATAGACTGGATCCTTACCAATTCCCCCTACCAATACCACAATCCCACCACCTTACCTGACTCCCTCAGTGATCATCTCCCTACCACCATCTTAAGCCACTACTTCCATATTCCTAAACCCCACCTTATCAAAGACTGTTGAAAACTATCGACTTTCAATTCATCCCAATTTAACTCCATTCTCCACAACATAGATTGGTCCATTCTAAAAAACCTCCCCCTAAATGATGCTGTAAGCACTTTCAATAGCATCTTCATGAATACTTTAAAGTCCTTAGCTCCCTCTAGGAAGATCAGAGTAAAATCAAACCATGCTTCCTGGCTCTCCAAAGAGACTAGATCCCTTATGAAACAAAGAGATCATGCTTGGAAAACCTGGACTAAAACTAAACAACCACCTTTTCTTCAAAAATACAGGCAACTGAGGAACCTTGCAAAAAAACATACAACTAATGACAAAAAGTTATACTATAGCTCTGCTCAGCTTAACAACAAATCCAATCCTTGAAATTTTTGGTCAACTTTCAACAACATCCTCTGTCCTGGAAAGCCATCTAATCCCTCCCCATACCCTAACTCTTCCTCTCAGGAAACATCTACCCTACTGAATAAACACTTTATCTCTTCCATCCAAAATCTGGTAACCTCTAAGCCAAACTATACTTCAACACCCACCTCTCCAAGTCTCACTAACACAACTTTGTTTTCTTTTGAACCAGTTCCCATTACTTACATCAAATCTCTACTACTCAAGCTAAAACCTTGCTCTCCTTCCACTGACAATCTATCTCCTACATTCCTCAACCTTGCTGCTGACTCAGTTGCCTATCCTGTATCTATACTAATTAATCGATCTATTCTGGAATCAACTGTCCCTACCCTTTTGAAATCTTTCTTCACTATCCCTCTTCATAAAGGTGGTAACTCCACTAACCCCTCAAACTACCGATCCATTGCCATTCTGTCCCCCCTCTCCAAGATATTAGAAAAATGTATTCACTCACAGCTTATCAATCACCTCCTCACACACCACTTACTTACCCCTACCCAACATGGATTTCGTCCTCACCACAGCACCACCACTGCCCTCCTCTCCTTCACTCATATCATTACAGAGGCCCTAGACAACAATAAACTCATTTCCTGTCTCTTCATAGATCTCTCCAAAGCCTTTGATACTGTCTCTCATCCTCTACTACTATCCAAACTCGCAACTCTCCACCTATCCCCCTCTGCACTTGCCTGGTTTAATAGTTACCTATCTGTCAGGGAACAATCTGTCAAATGGCTTTCATCCTCCTCACCTTTCCTTCCCATCTCCACTGGTGTTCCCCAAGGCTCCATCTTGGGATCTCTTTTGTTTAAAATCTTCACCAATGATCTTTACACCACATGCAAAGAATCCTACGTTATTCAGTATGCCGACAACTCCACACTTATACCCATCTCAAATAACATTCCTGAACTACACTCCCTGACCCAACAGGCCCTACTATCCACTGAACAATGGCTCTCTCATAACATATTGATCCTAAATCCCAAAAAGACCAAACTCCTACTTTTCCTTCCCCGTTCTCTTTCTCATCACAAAACCCCCTTTTTTATTACATCATCTAACAATACAAATATCCAACCTAACACCCACACAAAACTCCTAGGGGTCATTATCGATGACAAACTCAAGTTCAACCTACACATACTCCAATGTATAAAAAAAACAAACCAGAAACTAGGTCTGCTATATTGGAACAAAAAATTCCTAACCCCTGAATCTAGACTTACCCTAGGCCAGGCACTCCTCCTCCCCTCCCTCTTATATGCTGCCCCACTTCTTACCAATATCCAGGCCTCCACTCTAAATAAACTGCAACAGACTTACCATAAAATAGCCAGATTCATTACTAACTCCACATACAATTCACACCACTGCATTTCTTTAAACTCTCTTCAATGGCTTGAACTTCCCCAGTTTCTGCTATCTTATCAGTTACATATGCTACACTCTATTCTTTATAAACCCTCCTTCTGTCCATCTCTATCTTCCTTAGTCTCCATCTACATCTCATCCCGGACTCTCCGTACTTCTAACCAACAATTACTATATATCTGCCACCCTAAAAGGTCAGTAGGCAAACTACTCTACAAACACTCCATTGCCCATGCTTGGAACAAACTTCCCCTTGCCTTAAGTTCAATCTCCCACACCTCACACTTTAAAAAATAACTAAAAGCTTATTTTCTCAATTCCAGAACCTGCCCTTGCCATGACCCTACCTAGTCTTCCTTCCCTTTATGTACCCTCAAAAGGACCATACTTAGTACCTCATTACACCTCTCTCTCCAATGTGTCTACTATGCATTTGCACAATTTTATACAAACAAAAATGTTAATTGTTGACCTATTGAACTATATCAATGTAAAATTGTTACTTAGCTTCTTTTTAATGCAACTTTAACTTTATGCATGTATCCCCTATAACTGCTATTATATCAATATTGTTTAAAATTGTACTTGATTTAAAATGTATTACTGGAGCTTTTCTCCTCGGGTCTCCACTGAAAATGGGTCACAAGCCCAGTTGGACAAATCCGGTTAACAAATGTCAATAAATAAATAAATATTATAAAATAATAAATACAAAAATGGTTAAAATAATTTCTAAGGTGTTAAAATGTACGAAAAGGCTAAAACAACCACATTTTTTTCAGTGTATTACTTTTTCACATTAACTGAAACATTTTGAAGTATACAAAGTGTCCAGAGTATTCAAAGTGTTTGCAGTGTTAAAGTGAAGCCTTTTCAGAGAGATTGTTGTACATTTGGGCATAATTACAAATACCTGGCTATGCTTATATTTAAATGTATTTTGTTATTATGGCTGAGGGATTTCATAGACCTGGACCACTGGTGGTTGATAATAATATTGCTGAGAAATGATGAGTGTTTGAACAAGAATGTGATATATTCATACAGGCTGCATTTCATGATAAAGATGCACATGCAAGAGCATTCATACTTCTTAATTTAGCTGGCTCGGAAGGCATTGAGAGGGAACGTTCATTTGTATATGCACCTGTCGTATATGCAGGAGAGGGGGAGAACCACCATATTGTGATACAAGCTGAAACATGGGAATACTCTGAGTGCTTAAAATGTAAATTTAGAGAAATGTGTAACCCTGAGACAAATAATACAATGGAATATGTTTTACACAAGAAATAAAAAGTCTGATGAAACTATAACAGGATATATTACTGACTTGAAAAATAAAGGTAAAACATGCAGATTTTCTGATTTATGAGATGAGTTGATAATATCCTTGTGTGTGGTGTTAATGGTTTCTTGGTATGGTCAACTATTTAGGAAAGTTCATCCTGGAGCTAAGTAAGCTTTAAGCACCCTTACATGAGCTGACATGCACAAATGTAAACTGGTCCTGGTTTTAACAACACCAAAGAGAATTTGATATTCTGAAACAGAAAATTGCCAGTCCACCCCCACTGAGCTATTATGATGTTCACAAACCTGTAACACTTTTGTGTGATGCTTCAAAGTATGGTCTTGGTGCAGCATGTCTTCCAGAAGCCATACCAGTAGCCTATGCATCCATAACATTAAACCAAACTGAAATGCAGTATGCACAAATTGAAAAAGAGTTTTTGGTAGTAGTGTTCGCATGTTTGAAGTTATTTTATGGAAAAACTGTTCAAATAGAGACTGATCACCAACCTCTAGTGACAGTTATGAAAAAGTCAATCCATTTAGCCCCAGCATGTCTGCAACACATGATGTTAAAATTGAAAAAGTACAATTTCAGTACAGTCTATACAAAAGGCAAATATCTATACCTTGCTGATGCTTTGTTGAGAGCATCCAGACAAACAACAGAACAGCATAAAAATGAGAAAGCAGACTTTGAAGTCATGGAAGTCAGAAAATTTTCCTCATCATGTCTTGGTGAACTAAGAAATCTCATAACCTCTGACCCAGTACTCCAGATGCTACAACATTGATTGCCAGCATGACACATCAGTCTACCACTTGACATGCAGAAGAATTTTCTTTACTGATATGAGTGCAAGATGGAAGATGGAATCATGATGAAAGTCCTAAAGTAATGATTACTACAACATTACAATAGGAATATATCAAAATTTGCATTTTGGTCACCTGGGTACTCATTCAACCAAAAGAAGGACAAGAGACATAGTATTTTGGCCTTCTATTTCAAAAGATATAGAGAAGGAAACTCTAGCATATTCAATTTGCAATATTACCAAATTGCATCAACAAATAGAATCACTTCAGCTAAATCAGATTCCTGAATTACCATGGTCAACAGTTGCTACTGATATTTTCAAATGGAATGGTCAGGTTTACTTGGTGTTAGTAGACTCTTATTCAAATTGGTTTGAAATTGACCTTCTTCCTAACTTAACCTCCAGCACTGTCATTATGAAATTGAAGAGACATTTTTCTGTCCATGGTAGTCTGCACAAAGTCATTTCTGACAACGGTGCACAGTTTACAAGTCAGCAGTCTTAAGACTTTGTCCATGTTACTAGTAATCCTGTGTATCTACAGTTCAATGGATTAGCAGAGTGTGCAGTTGAAAGTGCAAAACATTCGTTGGAGAAATCCAAGCGAGATGGTACCGATGTTTTCCTTAACTTACTCAATCTCAGAAACATTCCTCGAGATAACTTGCTTGGTTCACTTGCTCAGAGATTAATGTCCAGACAGATGAGAACAAATTTACTGATCAGTAGACAATTATTGATATCAAATGTAAAGAACAGCAGAATGGTCAAGGTTCACCTTTTGAGAAAGCTTCAGTCACAAAAGTCATACTATGATAAGTCCAGCAAACCTCTTAGACCAATAAGACAAGGAAAAGTTGTGGGAATGCAAGCATCTAAAGGATATGACCGAGTGAGTATTGTCAAAAACCTTTGCGAAGAACTGAGATCTTGCATCATACAATCTGAAGAAATGGATTTCAGAAGGAATCAAAGACCATTATTGCCAGTCTCTGAACCAATGATGCAGTAGATTGCCTGTGCCAGAGACTCTATTTCTCAGAGTGACTCTACACTTGTTTAAATTCCAGAGGACAGTGTACTTTTGTCAAGGAATCCTGATGTAATCCCTGAAGTTCCATTTGTAAAAGAATCCCCAGAGACTGGCCCTGTTGCTAAACCCAGTCAAAGATTTTATGTAACCAGATCTGGTAGGATTTCCAGACCCATTTCAAGATACACAGCGACTTGGACCTGACTTCATTTGTTGTTATATGTTGATGTGATATCTAGCTTTTTAAAAATATCTTGTTCTGCTATTGCATGTCGAAGAAATCATAGAGGGAGAATGTAGATCATTGTATGTATTGTACCTAGTCAGCCACTGTAGCAAGATAGCATGTGCATATATGTTACTGAATACATGCAAGATCAGTATCATTTTGTATAGACAGATTTTAATGTCTGCATGAATGGAGCTGCACGTTTGAAGTAATGAGTCAGTCAGTTAGCTTAAACACATGTTCCAGTTACAGCTCCTGAAGTGTTTATGTACAATAAACAACTTGAACCTATCACAGTGCCTCAGTGTCTCATTTGATACATGAGACGTGACAGGGTCATTGTAGCATAGTGGCTCTTTTGCTGTCAGATTCTGTAGATATACCATATAATATGCTAAAGTCAGAGCCTTGTAATGGCATGCATAACTTATGCAATATGGTAATGATTTGCACAAATGGTCCTGAAATGCAAATCATCTGAGAAATTCTGTTAAAAACTGGATGCCCACACTGTAAGAAATTATATATATATATATATATATATATATATATATATATATATATATATATATATATATATGTGTGTGTGTGTGTGTGTGTGTACATACATATATATATATATATATATATGGGTCTAGGACACATGCTCAACTATCATATGTCCGAATCACAAAACATCGAACACACATACACGAAAGTGCTTAACATCGAAAAGCGCTTCCGTGTATGTGTAGTTCAAAAAAATCTACATTTCTGCAGGGGGGCTTGGCCCCCTGCACCACCCACACCCCACCTGCTTTATTATTCTCACTCCAAGATCGCATTACAGTGGGGAAAAAGGAATTTTCCCTTACCCACACTGCAGTCCGATCTATGAAACAGGCACACATACATGGAAGCACTTGTCGATGTTAAGCGCTTTTGTGTATGCGTGTTCGATGTTTTGTGATTCGGACATATGCTAGTCGTGCATGTGTCCGGATCCCATATATATATATATATATATATATATATATATATATATATATATATATGTGTGTGTGTGTGTGTGTATATATATATATATATATATATATATATATATATATATATATATATATAGTTAGGTTTTGGGGACAGGTACCCATGTTCTCTTTTGTAAAGAAGAAAAGGTGTGGAATGATTTAATGGAAGGAGGAGGTATTGTAAAAGGTGAGCTAGCTGATGAGCAAACACATAACACAGACAAGACTGATGGAAGTACTGACACACTGGAGGGGGGGGGACAGTGGAGATAGATGCAGCAGAAAACCAAAATGAAGACAATGGTGATGGAGAGGATTGAAGAACAAAATTTGGAGGAATAGGACACCAAAGGGAGGGAAACACCATTCTGGAGGATTGGGTGGGTAGGTATCCCCAACTGCCCTGCTGGTGTCAGCCTCCTGTGAAAGGTCACACCACCCTGTGCTCCATTATCGCTAAGGCCTGATTGAGATGGTGTTGCAAGTACCAAGCAGGGATGTGACTCTACCAGCCACAAGAAGAGTCTTTCCAGGTGGCTGATGCAGACATCCATGTGCCTGTCCACCACCTTTCTTACTACATCACCCAGCTGTGTATTGTTGACAAATGAGTCACTTCCTGCACACCCACTGGCTAGAACTACAGCACTTCCAACCAATAAAGCTCTCCAGTGATAAGGGAGGAGGACATATCATGCTCACCCTGAGAAAGCCCTTGGGAAGCTGCTCTACCTGGCACTGAAGCTGATCATCTGGCTGGCTGTTCATGCTGGGGATGGTGTGCCTAGGCATTAGCATTGCTGTGGTCACAGCTGTATATAAATGCAGAATAAAGCAAGATAAATAACATAAACATACACAAAATTAATGAAAAATGAAGGATAGCAACAAAACAGGTGAGGAAGACAAAGAGAAATATCATGAAATGTAGTCTGGAGTGTTCATGCAATTCATTGATATGAAGTACTGTTAGAAGGTGAACATAATATCCAAACCCAGGAGAGAGAAGCACAACTGTTTGTCACTTACCAAGGAAAACACTGATATGTGCTTTCTAAGAAGTGTGAAAAGGGGAAATGCAGTATGGTGTGTGAATGTCAGGTGTATTTCACCTACTATGCTTACAAAATGCTGCATCACAAAACATTATGATGGTATACATATCCCACTGGTTTATGTATGTAGCATACCATTGGCATATGTGCAAAGGCATAAACTGAGGTGTTGTCATCACATTTTACCTGACTATGTAATGCTTCATGCCCTCAAAACCACATGTAGGTAATTATTAAGATTAGAGAATGCAACAGTTTATACAGTACGCTTTTCAGATATGGAGTCAGTGCTCTGGGAACATAAGCAAATTAACAATAACTGAAGAATGACTATCATTAAAATATGTCAAATGAATGGTGTACTCACCCCTGCACCTGGAAGGGCACTGCATTCTACTCTGGAATAAGAAATGATTCTCTGCAATAGCCCCATGTGCTGTGGATAAAGTTAAGAGATCATTAGTTTAAGGCCTTGCAGATAATATGCAAGAAGAGCTGCAAATAATACTGAAACTAAATCTCTGGTACTCTTACCTAGACATCATCTTCTTAATAGCTAAGAAGGTCTGGATGACACCTCTATAAGTCACTGCTCACCAGAGTCAGGAATGCCTGCGGCATCAGTAACAACCCTGGCAAGGCACTCCCAGTGGTCCGTGTGCATTTAGTACAGGAAGATCTTAGACTCCTTAGAGCACCACTTAGACACTCTCCAAGAAACAGTGCCATTGAAAATCATTCCAGACAATCATGGCTGGCTTTCAGAAGTTATGCATGTTTTATAATTCACCAAGTATCGTGCAATGTTCAGCAACTCAGTGTAACCTTTGGAGAGGTACAGAATGCTTTGTGCCAATAATATGGGCATGCAAATATTGTAGAACAGTGCAAGAGATGGTAGAACATATGCAATGCATGCATGCAGATGAACATTTCTATAGATATCAGTCTTTAGCATTTCTGTGGGCTGCATTTATATAACAGATGAATGGGCAGCCATGCTGCTTTCATAGACTCACCTACTCATGCTTAGTATAAACACAGGTACTCATTAGGGTGAATGATACCATGAAAAGCTCTTTGCACAAACTATGCTTCCAGCTGTGATGCATAGATTGAGTGATTTAGAAGACGATGTCCTTTTGTAAACACTTTTGCAGTATTCCTTAGCAACAGTATACCTTACCACAGGAATATCCCACAGATGATAGCAATATGACTGGCCAGCACGTATATCAGAAATATGTCCTATATCTGAGGCATAAGGTATATAGTTGACATACTTAGAATTTATTTTCCACCAATCTGAATGCTGTATTTTGAATTTGGTCTGAAAGTTGTTAATTTTGTGTAGCTCTGAGCCTAGGGCAGATAAGTACCATACTGAGGAATCTTCTTTTTTTTCTTCGTTGTTCTTTTATTGAAGGTACATGTCATCTGGAAAAGGGAAATGTGAGTGTGGGAAAGAGATTCTCCATAAGGATAGACACAAGAAATGCCTTGTTTGTTTGGAAGCAGATGACCACAAACAACAGTATGATATTTAACAGATAGTTTTTTCTAAGACCCTGCTCAGCCATCTGTCTTCCTTTCTGTCTATTTAGAGAATCAGTGGTTGAAGTTACTCACTCAGTGGATCATGGCTTCTGAATCCTCCCACCCATACATGCAGATGCCTTCTAAAAAAAGTTGCAAACAGAGACTTCTGTTGTCCAGTTCTCTGCTGGACATCTCTGTATGGTCATATGATGAATGCAAGGATCATCTATTTCCAATGTCTATTCCCTCTGTGTCATGACTCCATTGGAGGCTACCACGGGACATGCCATTCATGTCCTTTGTGGCTGAGCTGATGTCTGCTGTGGCTGAGAAGGAGGAACTGTGGTGGTTCTGAAGGGTCTAGGGGGAATTCTACACATCATTTACTGGAAGAAATACATTGTTCCCTTATGGAGGTAAGGCAGTGTTCATATCCTCCCAAGTTTGTTAAGGCTGAGCTTCCTGTGAAAAAAAAGAAGAATCAAAAACTAGATATGTAGCTCCTGTTGCTAAAAAATCCCAAAAGGAGTGGCACGACTTCATTCAAGATGTTTTTAAAGCCCTTGTGGCTTTAAAGCCTCCTCCGGATTTGTAAATATCCTCTCATTTGGTTTTCTTTCTTCCACTCTGATGAGAAGGATATTCTCTCCTCTGACTTCCCAAATGAAGAACTTTCTTTTGGGGACACCATTATTAAAGTGATGGAACATTCTTATTGGGAAAGTTACCAGATGTCTGATGATCAGAAGATATGCTATGATCTCTTACAGATGGATTTTTCCAGCCCTTCTTCAGTTCCTCCTGTTTTGGAAGCTCTTCTGGATACTTTTACATCTGCATTGCAAGCCCCAAGTCTCAGCCCCCTGCATACCTCTCAACCTTTTACTGCTAGAAATCTGGACAAAGGCTGTCAAAATGGTACGACAAAGGCACAAAAATAGGGACACATTTTAAATATTGCTCTTATAAACTTAGAAAGTTGCTAGAATAATAGGATTTGTGTTAGCATACATTTTCCAAAGGATATGAAGTCTGAAAATCAAATGATTGTCATTATTTATTGTCTTCAGTCCTTAAACCATCCCAATGATTAGTAAAAAAAAAAAAAACAAAACAAAAAAAGCACTATTTTTATGAGGAACATACCAAAAAATATGAGGCAAAAATCTACACATTCTGCGAAAATCTGTATAGCTCCTAAAAAAACAAACAAACAAAAAAAAAAAACAGACAGCTTCTATAAGATCCCTGAGGCCTAGAAAATCTTGTATAAAACCCCTTCATCAGACTCTTCTGTGGTTTCCCTTTCAGCTGACAAATCTACTAAGTTGTTAGCTTCTCCCATGTTCTTCCCTTCAGACAAGAGTAGTAGAGCAATGGATAGGTATGGTAAGAAGGTGTGCACCTCTGCTACCTTGGCTTGTAGGGCCATCAATTACCAGATATGCATGACTAGGTATGTGCTTGCTCTTCTTGCCAAACTTGGGGGTTTGTTGGCTGACATTCCTGAGTCTCATTCTAAGATTTCAGCCCTTTCTTTGTTGGGTTCTTCTTCCAAAGTAGCTTGTCATTCCATCAAATGCAGCTGTGATGCTGCTGATACTGCATCTCAGGCATCAGCGTCAGGGTTGGTTATTAGGTGGTATTTCTGGCTTAGGCTACAGTCTTTCCCTGAGGATATGAAGCCAGAATTATTAGACTGTCCATTAGATACCCAAATATGTTGGTTCTGTTGCTGCAGATCTTTTTAAGGCTTTGCAAGATAAAGGAAAGGTTATGCAAGATCTTAAGCAAATTTTCCTTTCACCTATATGTAAGCATCAGAGGAATTACGCCCTGTAGGGCATAAGCATCATAAACAGCCTTTAAAGGGTGAAGACCTTCTAAAAGAGTTTTTTGAGAAACCTGCTCAAGTTTTCAGGGGTTAGAAGTCTTCCTTTCTAGACAAGTCAGTTTCTATTTGAAAATCCTTTTCTTTATCCTCTTGGCCAGATTCTTCTTTCCCAAAGGTTACCTCTGTCTTTTCCCATTTGACAACAAATCACCACAGACTGTTGGGTGTTATTGATAATTCACAATGATTATTTCATGTTATGGAAGTCTCTTTCACCCTTTTCTTTGATTCTTCAACCGCTTCCTGGGCAGTTTGCTCATTTTTCTCCCCTTCTTCAGATCTCTTAGCTCAAGGTACTATTCAGCTAGTGTCTACTTATCAGAAGGACACAGGTTTCTACTCCAGAATGCTTTTGGAGACCCATTCTAGACCTCTCCTTTCTCAACACCTTTCAAAAAGGTCTTTCTTTCAAAATGTTGACTCTTTATTCTCTGTTCCCCATGGTTCTTCGTCAGCATTTCTGGTGTCTCTGGACTTGAAAACTGCTTCAGTACATACTCCTCTATGCCCTATCTTCAGGAAGTAGTTCAAGTTCTTTGTATCTTCCTTATATTATCAGTTCTGTACTTTGCCTTTTGATCTTTCCACCACACCAAGGGGATTTACAAAATGTGAAGTCCTGGTTATAGCCTTTTTTATGTTCAGATTTTTCCCTACCTGTATGACTTTTTGATTCAGGTATCCTCTCTGCAGAGTATTCTGCAGGACTTAGAATTCACAGTGCTTCTTCTTCACAATTTGGGCTTCACTCTCCATCTCAAGAAGATAATTATTTCTCCTTCTTAATACTAGGTTTTCTTGGGGTGCAAGATTCAGACCCTGATTATGATGCTTTTTCTTCATTCTCCCAGGTTTCTCTCTTTGACAGCTTTCTTTCAGTCCCGTCTTCCTTTGCAAGATACCTCATTACGAGAGTTTCTTTAAGCCTGGGGTTCATGGCATCCACTATTCCAATGGTTCCTTTTGCCTGACTCCATATGAGAAAGTTCCAGTGGTCTTTGAAGACAATTTGGTTTTAGCATTGCTACTCTCTGGACTTCTGCAAGGCAAGAGAGGAATGGAAAAGTCCATTCCTCTCTTGACTTGCTTAAGGAAGAAATTTCTATCTTGGATCAACCAGATATTGCAGAATTCAGGCCTCCCCTTCCAGGTACCTTACTCCAGACAGGAGGTTTTTAGAGATGTTTCAGACCTAGTCAGGGGTTGCTTGTTCCAACCACATCAAATTCCAGGGGATCTGGTTGCCACAGAAAGTACAAGAGTATATCAATATCAAGGAAATTGAAAGCTCTTGGCCTAGCTCTTCAGGATGTGCATTACCTTTGGACTCCAGGTCCACTCATAGATTTCACAGACAACACCACTATCTTGTGGCACATAAACACATGGTGGGGGGAACAAGTTTTTGCAAACTAAGCCTCATAGCATTTAGGTGATCTATCTTCCATCTGAACACAGTGTTGTGGTAGACAGTCAGAGCATATCCAGGGCAGATCCTCACAAGTGGATGCTTCACAGAGAAGTTTTCCCGGGCATTGTCCATCAGTGGGGTACTCCTGAGGTAGATTTTTTTTTCTACCCCTCAGGACAGACAAGTCCCCACATTTTGCTCCAGTGTGCCAAGTCCTCTGCCTTGAAAAGTTGACATCATGTCTTTTTCTTAGAATGGGATGCTCTGTTGCTAAAAGTCTCGCATAGGATCATGTGGGATGGGCCAAGAAGCTTGTTGGTGACTCCCATTTGGCCCAGACAGCATTGGTTTCCCTTTCTTTTTTACCTGGCCAGAGGCAATCCTTAAAAGTTTCCACAAAGGATGGATCTCCTTACACAGGACAAGGGCTCTCTAATTCATTCTCATTATTTCACCTACAACTGACTATCTTGGTGATAGGGTTTTGATTCCTTTTCAGCACCAGTTTTCTGAGGATGTGCTTCAGGTTTTGCAGGAGACCAGAAAACCCACTCCTAGAAAATCTTATGTTGCAAAGTGGAAAAGATTTTTGGTATCACACTAATGAATGGAACCCTCTTTTAGTGGGTATTTCTACTGTTCTTTCTTATTTGTGAGTTGCTCAATTCTGGTCTAGCATACTCTTCTGTTAAAACCCATTTGTTGGCCATTTCTGCTTACCTGCCTCTGGATTCAGCACTTTCCTCTAGATTTGAGGTTAATTAGTTCTTCACAGGTTTCCTTCATATTAGGACTCAAAGAAAACCCATTCCTCCTTGTGACCTTAAACTTGTTCTTAAAAAATTGAATCAGCCACGAAAAATAAGATTGTGCCATGAATGGCAGCCTTGGTTCAGTGCTGTCTAGTATTCTGTTTGTTTTTGTTTATTTGTCCTGTTGTTTGGTGTTCAACTGCAATTAAGTATATTCGTGAAGAATTATTGAATATTCCGCAATTCACGTTGTGCAGTTTGACATGGATTTTTCATAATTAAGAATTTTTTTGGAGATCCTAGCTGGGGGAGGAACAGCTGTCACCAGATGATGTAGGCATAGGCATTGCAAAAGGGGAAAGCACTCTAGTGTACTTGTTAGGCTGAGACGGGGGGGGGTGTTAAACAGTACTCCCAAGTTTACATCTGTCGATCTTTCACTCCCTATGTAATAAGATGGATGAACTGTTACTTCTCAATGAAACTCACAAGGATTTCTCACTTTCTTCTATACTGTATTTCACAGAAACCTGGCTAAATGAATCAATCCTGGACTCTGCATTATATCTGCCTAGCTTTCAATTTTACAGAGCGGACCAAGTATTGGAGACATCAGGAAAGAGTAAGGGAGGGGGCATCTGTTTTTATATCAATGAAGGTTGGTGTACTGATGCCACAGTGTTAAGCAAAATGTGCTGCCCTGACTTAGAAATGATTTTTTTTTGTTAATTGTAAACCTTTTTATTCACCTTATGAGCTGTCTTCATTTATTCTGGTTAGTGTTTACATTCCACCTCAATCTTGTATGAGTACAGCACTACAAAAACTGTCTGATCAGATAACGTGCATGGAGCAGAATTATCTAAACTCCCTTTTTATTATTCTAGGGGATTTTAATAAGGCAAATCTTAGTTATGAACTTCCTAAATTTACACAGCATATAAAGTGCCCTAACACAGACAGGAACATACTGGATTATTGCCATAGTGTTAAAACATGCTTATCATGGTGTCCCCAGTGCAGCTTTTGGCTTTTCTGACTACTGTCTGATTCATTTGCTTCCTACCTATAAGACCAAGTTAAAATCTACTAAATCTGTGATTGATTCTGTGAGAAGGTGGACTATTGAGAAAAAGCGGAAGCTGCAAGCCTGCTTTGATTGTATGAACTGGGGTGTCTTTGAAGATTCTGCTGTTAACTTGCATGAACTGGCAGACACAGTAACATCTTATGTTAGCTTCTGTGAAGATATGTGTGTCAAAACTAAGACCTGGTTAAAATTTAACAACAAACCCTGGTTTACTGCTCAACTTAAGTAGCTTCATCAAGTCAAGGAAGATACCTATAGAAGTGGGGATAGAACACTTTTTAGACAGGCAAGGAATGCACTGACAAAAGAAATCAAAGTGGCTAAAAAAGCATTATTCAGAAAAGCTGAAAAAATCAGTTTTTAGCCAATGATCCTACAGCATTGTGAAAAGGTCTACAAAACATTACAAACTAAAGGAAACCATTCCCCTATACTCCAGCTAATTACCAGCTGGCTGATGATTTGAATGTTTTTTCTACAGGTTTGATAAGCCTCAGGCTATAACTGACACTGTCACCAGCTCTCTAAGTGTTCAGACTTATATGACTCCCTCTTCCACACATTCTAACATAAATCATTAGAGCTGTGTGAAGTTCCTTTATGTTTCAAGCAAACCACAATCATTCCAGTCCCTATAAAATCCAGTATCACAGGACTGAATGACTACTGGTCTGTTGCTTTGACATCAGTGATCATGAAGACTTTTGAGAAGTTGGTGTCAGCTCACTTGAAGGATACTACAGCTCTCTTTCTGGATCCCCTTCAGTTTGCTTATAGAGAACCAGTCAGTGGATTATGCAGTTAATATGGGTCTGCACTAAATCTTGAAAACACAAGGACATATGCAAGGATTCTGTTTGTGGACTTCAGCTCTGCATTTAATACAATTAATTCTAGAACTTCTTCACTTAAAACTCTACCAGCTTTCAATTCCTGCCTGCACCTGTCAATGGATCACCAATTTTCTGACCAATAGAAAGCAGCAGATAAAACTGTGGAAATTTGCATCTAATTATCGCACGATCAATATGGGTGCCCCCCCAGGATGTGTGCTCTCACTGCTGCTATTGTCCCTCTACACTAATGACTTCACCTCTAAGGACTCCTCTGTCAAACTTATTAAATATGCAGATGATGCAACCATAATTGGGCTCATCAGGAATGGTGATGAGTCTGCATACAGGTGGAAGATTGAGCAGCTGGCCCTTCTGTGTAGTCAGAATCATCTGGAGCTGAACACTCTTAAAACTGTGGAGATGACAGTAAACTTTAGAAATGGCGCTCGCTACAATATTATCCCCCTCTTTATATTTAACACTGCTGTATCAGTTGTGGAAACCTTCAAGTTTTCAGGATCTATAATATCCAGGGATTTGAAGTAGGAGACCAATGTAGGGTCCATCATAAAAAAGGCACAACAGTAAATCTACTTTCAGCGTCAGCTGAGGAAGTTCAACCTCACACAGGAGCTGTTGATTCAGTTCTACACAGCAGTCATTGAGTCTGTTATCAACTCATCTATAACAGTGCAGTTTGGATCTGTGTCTAAACAGGACAAAAATAGGTTAGATCGATTAGTCAGGTCTGTCAGAAGTACCATTGTTGCTAGTTTGCCCTTCTTACAGGAACTGTACTATTCTAGAGTCATGAAACTGGCAGGGGAAATCATACTGAGCCTTCACATCCAGGCCACCACCTTTTTGAACTTTTATCATTGCCTAGGCATTACAGACTAATACACACCAAAAACGAGCAGATTTAAGAACAGTTTTTTTTCTACAGGCCCCCACATTGGGGGTGTGCAGGGCAAAGCCTCCCATATACTTTATACATTTTAAACCATACACATGGATATTTATAACTGCAATGAATAACTCTTTGCAGAAAACAATATTTACCTAAACTATGTGGGGGGCTTTACCCCCACACCCCCTAACTATATAAACTAACCCCAGGATCACACTACAGTGGGGGAAAAGGGCATATACCTTTTACTTTAATGTGTCAGTGTTATGAGTTTCAGTCACATGAGTTTTCAGTCTTTTGAGCTTTCAGTGTTTTGGTCTCAGTCAAATGAATTTCAGTCAAATGAAATTTAGGTCATATGAAGTAGACCCATATTTTTTTCTTGTTTTTAATAGTTGTATATATGTTATTTATGTACTTAATACTTGGAGAGTCATTGAGGCCAGAGTCAAATTCCTTGTATGTGCACATACTTGGACAATAAATGTGATTCTGATTCTGATTTTTAACTAGCAGCTTTTACCCTCCTTAAAAGTCTGTATCTGGAAAACTGCTTTGTTGGTGGCTCTGAGTTCTACCAAGAGTATCTGTCAGCTTCAGGCCTTTATGGCAGTTCCTTATTTTCTCTCAAAGTCAGGATGTCTCTTACAACCAATCCTCCATTTATGCCTAAGGTGGTCAGTGATGTGTCTTTGAATCAGACCATTCATCTTCTTTCTTTCCTTCTCCTCAAAATAGTAGTTACAGAATTCTCCACTCTTTGGATTTGCATAGACAGGTCAGATATTATTTAGACAAGGCAAAAGATAGACTGTCTGACTTTTTAGGATAAGATATTGAGTTTAGCAGTTTCTAAGCAAAGAATTTATTCTTCAACTTTTGAAGTCATTTCCTTTTGTTATACTTTCAATGGCAAAGATCTTGCTACTTCTGTTTGTGCTCATTCTACCAGGGTGGTTGCCTCTTCTCAAGCTTTTCTTTTTTTTTTTCCATAGGTTCATAGGTAGGTACTAGGCTATCAGCCCTAGGACCTATATAAGCCTAGCCATACAGATTCCCTGGCTTTTAACATCCAAAAAATTATATTCCTGTGCCCCTGTCGAGCAGAGCCACAGAAGTGATCCCCGGGGTGAATTTCCTATTTCCCATCCAATCGTCAAGATTTTTCTTAAAGAGGGCTAATGAGGTAATCTGCTTCACATGAATGGCCAGTCTGTTCTAGAGTATGGGAAGTCTCTGGGACAGGAACCTATCCCTCCAGCATGTTTTGTTTATTGTGGTGACAAGGGTTAGGTCCCTGGAGCATGTGGCTCAGAGGGATTGGGATTCCTTTAAGTATAGCATGTCCAACAGCTTTGGGATTGACATGGCTTTGTATCTTAGGCAGAGATTGCCTCTGAGTAGGCGATATGTGATGGAGTACAGCTGGAGTTTTTTGAGACGGACTGCATTGGGCATCTGTTTGAGGCCGGTGATCCTCTTTGTGAGATATTTCTCCTGCCTTTCCAGTTGTTGTAAATGTCTTGTGAGGTACATACCAAACGGGGTGCTGTACTCTATATAGGTCTAATGAGGGATGAGTAGAGAGGAACAATGACCTCCTTTTTTCTGGATGAGAAACCTTTTGTGATGAGATGTGCCATGTAGAAGGATTTCCTGACTACTGTGGCAATGTGATTATCAAAGGAGAGACTACTGTCCACCTGTGTCCAAATGGTCTCTTATCACACTTTCAGTGTTAAGTATACTACCACCTATGTTGTAGTTCATGGGTACAGAGTTTTTACCAAAGGGGATGACGATGCACTTTTTGGCATTGAGCTTGAGGCCATGGCTTTGACAGCAGGCATCTGTCTCAGTGAGGCTGTTTTGTAGATGTCCACATCTTTAGGAGTTTTGAAGTTTAGAAGGATTTCATGACTACTATGGTGATGTGAAACACAAACACCACACCAGGATAAGATATAATCACTTTACTGATGTATCTGGTACCGCGGCTTGCACCTTCAAGGAATTAGTTTCTTACATCAAGTAGCCATATTTTATACTATGACATTATTAATTACTTGATTCATTACCTCCAATTAACTTCAAGAATCAATTATGAGGACTATTTATAGGTTCATAGGTTGGTACTAGGCTATCGGCCCTAGGGCCTATACAAGCCCAGCCAAAAAGGTACCTTGGCTTTTGCCACCCAAGAAAATTATTTTCCTGTACCACTGTCGAGCAGAGCCACAAAGTTGATCCCCGGGGTGAATTTCCTATTTCCCATCCAATCATCAAGATTTATCTTGAAGAGTGCTAACAAGGAGCTTTGTTTGATATAGATAGGTAGTTTATTCCAGAGTATGGGAAGTCTCTGGGACAGGAATCTATACCTCCGGCATGTTCTGCTTATTGTGGTGACAAGGTTTAGGTCCGTAGAGCATGTAGCTCAGAGGGATGGGATTTCTTTAAGTGGAGCATGTCCAACAGCTCTGGGTTTGACATAGCTTTGTATGTTAGGCACAGATCACTCCTGAGTAGGCGATATGTGACAGAGTAAAGCTGGAGTTTTTTGAGACAGTCTGTATAGGGCATCTGTTTGAGGCTGGTAATCCTCTTTGTGAAGTATTTCTGCGGCCTTTCCAGTTGTTGTAGATGACTTGTGAGGTACATACCAAAAGGGTCGTTGTACTCTATAATGGGTCTAATAAGTGATGAGTAGAGGGGGACAATGACCTCTTTTTTCATGGATGAGAAACCTTTTGTGATGAGGTGTGCCACATAGAAGGATTTCCTGACTACTGTGGCAATGTGATTATCAAAGGAGAGACTACTGTCCACCTGTGTCCCAAGGTCTCTTATCACACTTTTAGTGTTAAGTATACTACCACCTATGTTGTAGTTCATGGGTACAGAGTTTTTACCAAAGGGGATGACGATGCACTTTTTCGCATTGGCATTGAGCTTGAGGCCATGGCTTTGACACCAGGCATCTGTCTCAGTGAGGCCCTTTTGTAGATGTCCACATCGTTAGGAGTTTCGATTATGGCTCCTAGTTTGCAGTCATCTGTGAACTTTGTTAGCCAAAGACCTTCTGTGTTTGCCTGTACTTTAGAGAAGTAGATACCAAACTGGAGAGGACCCAGGACTGAACCCTGCGGTACTCCACTTGTCACTGGTCTGAAGTTGGATTTGGAGTCTGTTACTTTCACAGTGTGGGTTCTGTCAGTGAGCCAGTTGGTAACCTATCTTGTGACATAGGGATTTATACCTAGTTCAGTGAGTTTATCTATAATTCCAGAGTGGGGGATGGTGTCAAAAGCCTTGGCAAGATCTAGATAGGCTGTGTGAACCACCTTACCCTAATCTACGGCTTTGGTGACTGCTTCAAAGAAGTCTTTCAGGTTTAGGAGACATGATCTGCCTTTTACAAACCTGAACTGGGTGGGGTCCAGAGTTTGGAGATTACCAATGTCTTTGTTTTTAAGTTCCATGATGATATGTTCCATGGCCTTGCAGACCAGGCTTGTCAGGCATTGGGCAGTAGTTCCCAGGGTATGTGGTGGCTCCCACTATGTGGAGTGGGATAACCGTCGCTGTGTGCCATTCAGTGGGCACAAAGCCTAAGGTGAGGCTATGATTGAACATGGTACTTAGATGGGGTGCCAGTTCGTTCTGTAGTTCGTGTACAATGCAGCCTGGGATGTTGTCTGGTCCCATGGATGCTGTGTTCCTGGCTTTGGAGAGTGTGTTTTTTTTACCTGTGCAGCCGTGATTACAGGAACTTTGCATTCTTCCAGTATAGAGACGGGCCCTTTAGGGGGTGAAAGGGGGTAAAGTTAGCACTGAACCTATCTGCCAGGATGTTGGCAATATCAGTTGGGTCTGTATATTTAGTGCCATTGTGCTGTAACTCAGAGCAGATCTGAGTGTTGCCATTGAGATTTTTGACATAGCTATAGAATGCTTTGTGGTTGTCTTTAGAATCAGTAGCAATTTTGTTTTCGTAACTAGCTTTGGAGGATTTTATGAGGAATCACAGCTTCTTACTGAGGCTGATCAGGGAGCTCCTCCACTCATGGGATTTTACTCTCTTTTGCAACAGTTTCTTCCTTCTGTTGTACAGTTTGTTTATGGCAGGGGACCACCAGATGGGCTTCCTTTTTTGGAGGATAGTGTCTTGGTTCTGTTTGGGATAGCATGATCTATGCACTCATGTAAGTGCTTATAAAGTGCAATTGTGTAGGATTCAGTAGTCATAACTGTATTGTCCATCTGCATGGGTGTCATGAAGTTCACCACTTCTGTCTTAAGAAGCATGAAGTTGGCTTTGGAGAAATATTTTACTGTAGTTTCCTTAATGGGGGGTGGGGGCAGGATGTGGATATCTAGGGTGATTAGCTTATGGTCGGATTGGACCAATGAGGCATTGACTTCAGGTGTGGAACACTGGTCATTCATGTTGGTAATGACTAGATCTCGGATATTGTTGCCACTGGTGGGGGGTGTGGATAAGTTGATCCAGGGCATTGGAGTTTATGAATTCCAGAAAGCGTTGAGCGAAGGAGGTGGTACATGAGTAGTTTTCCCAGTTAATGGTGGGGTAGTTGAAATCGCCCATTATTAGGGTGTTTGGTTGAACCCTAATATTTTCCAGTACATCAAGAAAAGAGGAGTGGGAATCCTGGGGCATGGTGGGGGATCTGTAGCAAGCTACAATTTGGATTGCAGTTTTGCCCTGAGTTAGTTGCACTTGGATAACCTCAGATGCATTATGCTGAGCAACTAGCCTGGAGGTGTGGCTATCCTTAATGAATATGGACACACCTCCGCATTTGGTGTTTAGGACCAAGTTACATGGCCAAAAAGTGTGGTATGAGTTATAGCCTGGTAGTGCAGGGGTGCTCTCTGGAGCCTTGAACCAGGTCTCAGTCACTGCACATATATCGATGTTCTCCATTTTAAGGAATGCCTCGAGTGAGTGCATTTTGAGATTTAGACTTCTAGCATTGAGTAGCATCACCCTCAGTTTTTGCTTGCCTGATCCTGTTACAGTGGTGAATTTGTCATTTGAACCTTGCCTAAAAAAGGCACTATAGGGGCAACAAGAACCTTAGCCAGTATCCAGAATCCCAGGGGTGACAGGTGCAGGCCATCTCTGGCAAAGCATCGTGGTCTGTCAACCATGTCATCCCAGGCAGACATATACTGGATCCCTTTAGAATGACACCAGAAGCTTAGCCAATTGTTGAAGTCAATCATTCCTCATCTCATATTAAAGTGCCTGTTACTAAAAGCTAAATACATACATATTTTTACTTATTAAATTCTTATTGTATTAAACACAAGCTAATTTTAAACATTTGATATAAATTCATTATTAGGCAGATATCATAAATGACATAAACAAATTCCATCATGTAAAATGGAGTGTACAGATATAAGATTCTCATAAAGTGCACATTTCATTTATTATGTATCAAATATAAGTTTATAATTCTACATAAATAAATATAATGCTTCAATGCTTAATACTGGCCCTGAAATGAACTACGTTGCTGAAGGTACAGGTTGTGACAAGTTCTATATGTATTGTATTTAAACAATTATTAAGGGCAGATCCTGCCTCTTAAACCTGGTCAATTTCTTTGGAACAGTCACCAAGGCCATTAACGAGGGGAAGGTGGTCCACACAGCCTACCTGGACCTTGCAAAAGCCTTCGATACAATACCCCACTCGGGCATTATAGATAAGCTCACCAGCTTAAATATAAACCCCTATGTCACTAGATGGGTTGCAAACTGGCTCAAGGACAAAACCCACATGGTTAGAATTGCTGGAGCCATGTCAGACTCCAAACCAGTTACAAGTGGCGTCCCACAAGGCTCAGTCCTGGGACATCTCTTGCTCAGTATATATTTCTCGGAGGTACAGGCTAACACGGAAGGACTGTGGCTGACCAAGTTCGCAGATGACTGCAAACTGGGCACCATAATCGACTCTCCAGCCGACACAAGCATCCTACAAAAGGGCCTCATAGAAACAGACAACTGGTGCCAGAGCCATGGCCTCAAGCTAAATGCCAAAAAGTGTATAGTCATCCCCTTTGGCAAAAACAAAGTGCCCACAAATTACCACATAGGTGGTAATCCATTAAGTACGGAAGAAGTAATTAGGGACCTGGGGACCCAAGTTGATAGCAATCTCTCATTTGACAACCACGTGGCCAAAGTGGTTAGAAAAACATTTTATATAGCCCACCTAATCATGAAGGGATTCACATCTAGATCGGGGAGGTCATCGTGCCTCTTTACTCATCCCTCATCAGGCCCATAATTGAGTACAATGCCCCTTTTGGGATGTACCTTAACAGACACCTGCAGCAAGTGGAAAGACCCCAAAAGTACCTCACCAAGAGGATCAAAGGGCTCAAACAGATGCCATATGCTGCCCGGTTAAAGAAACTCCAGCTCTACTCAGTGGCATACCGCCTGCTCAGAGGCAATCTGTGCCTGATGTATAAAGCCATGTCCAACCCGGAATTAATGGACATGCTGCACCTCAGAAAATCCAAATCCCATCGAGCTACGCGCTCGAGAGACTTGAACCTCAGCACTGAACTAAATATGACATGCTGGAGGGACAGATTCATAACCCAGAAGCTCCCTTCACTCTGGAATAAAATCCAAGTCCAGGTTAGGCAGAGTCCCTCATTGACTCTCTTCAAGAGGAATCTTGATGAGTGGATGGGAGATAGTAGGTTTACCCCGGGTATCACTTCTGTGTCACTGTTAGACAGAGGCACAGTATACTAACCTTGAAAAAGGGCATAGCAAAATTCATTTAAAATGGGTGGCGAAAGCCAAACACACTCTGGCTAGGCTTATAAATGCCCTAGGGCAGATAGCCTGGTATGAACCTATGAACCTATATGTGAACATATCTGAGCAATTTGGATCAAGGTATAGCTTAAAAAGTTATGAACGCTTAAATCTAATTCCATATCCATCCTCTGGGATGCAATGTCTTGAAATTAATGATACATTTAGTCTCCAACTGAAATAATTTCCCAACCATAACATCCCCTCCCTGTGATTTAGGTTTTGCCAACACACTGAAGAAGAGAGATTCATTCAAGCCCCCATGGGACTGAATAAAATGTTCCACCACCGGATTCTCCATCCTGCCCCTCCTAATGTCTCCCATGTGCTCCATAATTCTTTTTTTCACAGCTTTTTTGGTCTGACCTATGTACCATTGGAGAGTGGTACAACCACATCCTATTATATAAACAACTCCCCTTGATTCACACTTGTACATATTCTTGGCTCTATAAGTTTTGCCATTAATATTGACCCCATCCAGGTTCTTAATTTTCCTACATATAATACATTTTCCAGAGGGAAAACTCCCCCTCCTATCATGTTTATTTTGCAATTTGCCAATCGATAACAATTCTTTCAAATTTTTCAACCTATTGTAGGAGAAGGTTACCCTGTCTGGAAAAATACTCCCATATTTTTCATCACTGAGGACAATTGGTCAATACCTATTTACCAGATTTCACAGAATGTCTGAAAATGGGGAGTATTTGTTAACAAAGAATAGGGAATCCTGTGCTTCTTCCTTCTTTCCAAAAGATATTATCCCTCCAATGAATACTGGTTTTGTGAGCTGTGTGTCACTTGGATTGTGTTGGGGGTGGTGGTTGTTTGCATTTTAGCTTCAGAGGTCTCTGTTGCTTGTGTAGATTTATATTAAGAGCCTCTGCATGTGTAGGTGTGTGTTTTGTGTTACTATGTGTGAGTTTTGGTGGTGTAGGTTTTGAAGGACTATGTGTTGTGTGTGGTATGGTGTGGGTGTTTACCTTCTCTTCTTGACTGACTAGTCCAGTCTTGGCTGGAGAGAGCTTGGCTTCCAGCTTGGCTATATAAGTGCATCTCTCACAGGTTGTTGTGTTGGGTGGTAGGAGGAGAGGATTGTCTGTGTACATGAAGCAATTGCTACATTGCCCCTAGATGCCCAGATTCACCAGGTGGGCAGGAGAAAACACTGGGGGGCTGACCCTTAGACATGCCTGGATAGGTGCTTATTTATTTAAGTACTAAAACTGTTTTCCTCTTTACTTAGTAAGGAAAATTGAGTGCTGCAGCAATTGTTTTAAGCAAGTGTTTTGCTCAAAGAATCAGGTATGAATGGTAAAACTGAAAAACTGGCTAGTTCTAAGATAAATATTTGAAGAGCAGACTTTCTGGCACCGGTAATAGTTTATCCCTAGCTAAGCAGTGCTGTGCGATGCTCAAGCCCACTATGCTAGATCCATTTTGGAAGCTGCTACTTAGTCTTCTATGCCTGTGTTTACTAAGAAGAAGTTGGATATGATTTTGAGAGCCAGAGCAAGTTTTAAGGTATCCATCCTCATTGCATTTTTGGAGGGCTCCTCCCAGTCTTTTCTTTAGCTCTAGTATTGCACTTATAAGGAATATTGCAGCTCTGATTAAGGAAGGACATAGTACAGATGTCTAAGAACAAACCATAATAGTAGATGCCTTACTTATTGTTGCTGCAGTATTCTGTCCCTCTCTTCTTCCCCCTGTTGAGTTTTTTTTCTCCCTGTGGCTGAAGAGTCTTTTTTCCCTTCTTTCTGGATGTACATGTACCATCTTTCTCTTCTTATTCACTGGCTGCTTCTGTTTTCCTGGGGCAATTTAGAGCTGAGGATTTGGTGCTCGTACATCATTTATGTACCTTATGCTTCTGTTGTAGGACATATACCTAACATATGGCATCTAGAAAGGTCCAAGGCTTTGGTATGCTGGCTGGAAGTATGTCTGTCTTCAACAGGATATCCCTATTGTAAAGAATCCAACCAATGCAGAAAAATAATGAAACCAAGTCTCCAAAAGCACCAAGCACTCTGACTATACCTCTCTACTAGAGACACAGCTTGGGTAATGCAGACCACTGAGCCACCAGCTTTGTTAAAACTGCTTTTAATAACTTCTCACAAAAAGAACTATAGATACACATAAACATAAATGCTTAACAATATCCCTGCATTTTTATCCCAAACATTGGGATGTCATCAGACAACTAACACACATTTATCAAAACTTTTAAATACCCTTTCCTAAACCCTTATTACATAATCAATTCATAGAATTGTTTATTTACAGCTGAACTCAATAAAACTGGATTAATAAGAATGCCTATTAAGTAAACTAAATATGGAAAATAATGGTTCCTTTTAATAAATTACATTCTTTTGCAACCAACATGAACATTTCTAAAATGTATTATGAGTGCAAGAATTATGAAAAATTATATAAATAACAATATATTTGTTTACAAACTAGAAGAAAAAAGAACAAACATAAATAAAATATCAAGATAAACCATATACTTAACATTCAATACTTATCTTATGCTACACTCTGGTGGCCATTGCGCAATAATTTTTACACCATGCTATCTTGAATTTAGAACTCTAAATTCTTCTTTAAATAAAAATTACCTCACTGTTTAGGAAAAATAATTTAACATGAAAATAGTTATTTTAAAATCTTTAGACATTGTGCTAAAATTTCTAACATAAGTAAATCACTATTATTTTCTAAAACTACTTAACAGTCAACTTCTTAAGGTCCATTGCTTAGAAACTCTCATGTAAAATGAAATTTAAAGTTTTTCTGCCCTCAATTTTAGTACTGGGAGCAGGGAAATATTGTAATTTAACCCTGGTATTTCATTGGCTTTCAAAACCAATTGCCAATATATTTCCTTGTACTCAATTTTTTCTTCCCATAGTCCTCCCCTACTGTCCTGCACTACCTTTTCTAATACAAAAAAGTGGAACCTAGCAATATTACAACAAGTAGTATGTTTATATAAGGCATTTTTATAGTTTTAATTATTAATATCATATGTGTTCATATATTCTGTGCTTCAATGCTCTTCCCTACATAAAAAGCCCTGCATACAGTGCAATAAGCCAAATATATCACTCCTTTGCTGTCACAATTATAATACTCCTTAGTTTGTATATATCTATCCCTACTTGTAATATTTACATTGCGTATATTACTAATAAAAGAACATTGCCTACAGTTGCCACACTTATATGTACCTACTTTTCCTGCCTTATGTTTTGGTCCAGTCTTATATTATTTTCCAAAATACTTTTAATATTAGGGTCTCTTCTGTAAACAAATTTTACAGGCCTATTAAATACATTGACAATAGTCATATAATTTCAAACAACTCCCAATATTTGTTGACAGTACTTTTAATTATATTTGCATCTTTGCTGTAATTTAAACAAAATGCTCCTCTGCACTCATCATCCTTTCCTTTATTGATTTCATCATCCTTTCTCATTGGATTAACTTCCAACCTTCATTAGTAACCCCTAGAATTGAACTATACTTATCCTTGCTAGCCAGTATCACCTCCTTCATCACTTCATTAAAAAGTATTTCAGGATATTTCCTCTCCATAAACATTTCCTACATTTTATTACATTCAGTATAAAATTCACCATCCTCTGATATAATTCTGGAGGATCTAATGAACTGACCTTTTAAAATGCTTCTTTTTTGTTTGTACAGATGTGAACTTGTATAGTATAAATATGAATTGGAAAACATCTCTTTTCTGTGTATAGTAGATTTGAATTTCTTTTCATCTACTAAATGAATGGTTACATCCAAAAACATCAACCTTTTTCTCTCCATATTGAATGTAAATTTGAGGAACTCTGTCATTTGCTCAATGTAATCTATGAATTCCATGAGTTTACATTTGCTTCCATTCCAAAAAGTAGATATGTCATCCAAAACCTTTTATACAAACTCCAACATTTAACAGGGAGAATTCAGAATACATTGTCTTTTCCATGCTTGTAAGATAATATTGTCAAAGCGTGGAGCACAGCTGGCTCTCATAGCTACCTCACTAATTTGTTTGTAAAATTATCCTTCAAAAATGATGTAATTATTTTTAAGTACGACGTCCATAAGTTCAAGCAGCACCCTAAAATCTTTAAAATCAAAATTGCCCCATTCTACCATTGCTTCCTCAAACCATTTTATGCCAGTGTCATGGGCTATAACAAAAAAGGTCTATAATATCTGTTGTAATGAAAATTATGTTTATGTTATAGTGTTTTCTATCACTCTTAAAAATCCCAAGAATCTTTTAATATACCATTATACCCTGTCCATACTGTCTTGAATTTCTTATCAATATAAGTAGCTATAGAATGTGTTTTTCGCCCATTGGCAGCCACTATAGTTCTAAGGGGTGGATTCTCTATTTTCTTATGTACTTTAGGAACTCTAGATATCAAAGAAATGATGGATTTCCCTATTTTTAAATAATGTTTCTATGTCTATCATATCTTCCATTAACATATTTCTTAAAATACAATTTATTTACAGCAAGCTATATTGATTTCATTTCTAGATACTCTTTCATATTTTTCAGTATTTCCTAATATTTCCGGCATTCTTACCTATGTATGTAATCTGAGCCATAATAACAGTTCCTCCCCCTTTATCTGGCTTCATAATTCTTATATTATTATCACTCTTTAATTTATGTAATAACTCTCTTTCATATTTGGACATATTGGACCCCTTCTTCTTATTAACTACTATTTTCCTTATCTTTGTTTCAACTACTGTTTCAAAATGTTTTAATTGAGGGTACAATATGGGATTATATGTGTTTTTTCTTTTTAAAACTGTATCATTCCCAAACTCCCTGTTGTTCTCATTTTTAGAAAACATATTCTCTAAATTTTTCTTCCCAGTGAAGATTTTAAGGTCTGTAATCAACTGTTAAAATCATTCTTCTTATTAGGTATAAACTTAAAACCTTATATATATATATATATATATATATATATATATATATATATATATATATATATATTATACTGTGTTTAAACTAATGTTGCTATAATTAAAAATCTTATAGTTGTTATAAATATAAGTACAGTTTTCTAATTTTTTGATGCTCCTTCTTCCCCCATACTTATAAAAGCTTTATCTCTCATGTTTTCCTTCTGTTCAATTATTTTCCATGCCTGTGGGAGTTGTGTACAAAAATGTTTTGGTCTATCTTTTATTCTTTCTGATCTTCTCAGAGGGATATTCTCCTATATCATTTAATCTTAATTCTTCATTACTTTGACTATCTACTCTCTCCCCATATCCATACTCATTATACTTTCTTTCATTTCTTCTTCTATATTCCAAGACATCTTCATCTTGTCTCCCTCTATAATCATAAAAGTTCACCTCTTTATTCCTATACTCAGTTTCATAGCTTGGCCTGGGATAGCTTCTATGCTCTTTATATTCTATAGCATCTCTTTCAAATGTCCTACTTTTTCTCTTGACTAAATATTTAACCTGTTCTTCTGTCTTCTGCCTTATATTAAAATATTTCTTCTTTTCTTCTTCTGTTGTAAACATTAAATCATTAGTAATACATGTGTTAATCTTATCTATGTCTTTACATATCTTTTCCATTTGTAGCTCATTGTTTTTTATAAGGGCTTCCATTATGGCAAATCCGGACTGGTCAAAAATTTGTAATAATTCAAGATGAAATGATGATTTTTCTACAACATTATTAGGGTATTTGCATAGTCGTAACCCTTTAGGAACCATTTTCTCCCTTAGGCACTCTCTCAAATACCCGTAATCTATTTGCAAAAATGTTTACACATTAAATCATACATAGAATTAATATGGTCCTGATAAGAACCACTATTATCACCAACTTCTTTGTCATTTTGAAAAAATTAAAATTTGTTATTGTTTAACATAAATGCCATTCTCTTTTATAATTGCTTTCATTTCCACAATTCACGGTTAACACTACATCTTGTTTGTTTTTGTTATTACAGTCACATTTTTAGCTGGAATTCTTCTTTCTTTTGGTCTCACCCCTTCTTTGAAGTATTTGCTCTTGTCCACATCCTCTCATTGATCTGCTGGTGAACAAAATACTCTGGACAGCTCCATTAAACTCAAATTCACCTCTTCTGTCGAACCTAAGCTACCATTACGATTCTGCATGTATAGGACTTCCCCTCCATGTCTGTTTGCCTTAAGTCCTATTTCCTGGTTGCCGAGCAATAAGGGTGTGCCTTTACTAGCTCTTGTTTCCACTAGGTCTGGGGTTAATAATTGCACACGTTGAGTGAGCTTACCTATAAGGACTCCGATATCTCTTTTCTTTTTAATACTGTCATTTTGGATAGTATCTGAAATGGTCTGCACTCTTCCAGCTTCCATGAAGCAAACCAACCAATCCAGAAAAGTAATGAAACCAAGTCTCCAAAAGTGGCAAGCACTCTGAATACTTTTATTTTACATTTGTTGACAGGGTTAGTCCAACTGAGCTAAATAGCCCATTTTCAGTGGAGGCCAGGGGAGAAAAGCTCCACTAGGATACAATTCAAATTAATGTAAACAACAACTCAGAAACATGACAAATAATATATACAATTCATGTTCATATAAACAGTGAAGTTAGAAACATCTCAGCTAAGATACTGACATTGTGTTGGATACATTAAACAGTGAAAATCATGCAGGTCTAACAATGAAGTAATAATACAAGTTCAATAGCAATAAGAGTAAAGAGAAGTAAAGATACAGCATAGGCAGTGTAGCGTTATTGTATAGGAAAGAAAAGTCATGGAGGGTGACAGGTTCAGTGCTTTTTAAATATTCTTTGGTGTTATATTATGCTACCCTCTAGTGGCCATTGCACTATAATTTTTTACACCATGCTATCTTGAATTTAGATACTCTAAAATTTTTCTTTAAATAAAAAACATTACCACTCTGTTTATGAAAAATAATTTAACATAAAAATAGCTATTTAAAATCTTTAGACATTGTGCTAAAATTTCTAACATAAGTAAATCATTCTTTTTTAAAAACTACTTAAAATTCAACTTCTCAGGATCCATTGCTTACAAACTCTCATGTAAAATGAAGGTTAACATTTTGCTACTCTCAATTTTAGCACTGGGGCCAGGGAAATGTTATCATTTAGGTTCATAGGTTCATAGGTGGGTACTAGTTTATTGGACCTAGGGCCTATATAAGCCTAGCCAAATTGTACCCTGGCTTTTGCCACCCAAGAAAATTATTTGCTTGTGCCCCTGTCAAGCAGAGCCACATAAGTGATTGCCGGGGTGAATTTCCTATCTCCCATCAAATCATCAAGATTTTTCTTGAAGAGTGCTAATGAGGAGCTTTGTTTGATATAGCTAGGTAGTTTGTTCCAGAGTATGGGAAGTCTCTGGAACAGGAATCTATCCCTCCAGCATGTTCTGTTCATTTAACCCTGGTATCTCATTGCTTGCAAAACCAACTGCCAATATATTTCCTTGTATTCAATTTCTTCTTCCCATGATCCTCCCCTAATGTTCTTCACTACATTTTCTAATACAAAAAACTGGAACCTAAAATTAGAGTTCATATTATGTTATTGAATTGTTAAAAGCTCGAATATCATATGGTCAAACCCATATGATCGAACTTTTAACAGTTCAAATGTTTCAATGGAGATCTCTGTACAGTGCGGAATGGGAAGATTTCCCTTTCCTGCACTGCAGTGCGATCCCGGAGTTAAACAGCGGGGGTTGTGGGGGGCACAGCCCCCTACGTGGTCAGTTAGGTTTTTGTGTTGTTTATTTATTTATTTATTTTTTTAGTTTTTGAATTGTTAAAAGTCGATCATATGGGTTCGACTATATGACGTTTGAACTTTTAAAAATTTGATGACATAATATGACCCCTAAAATTATTACAATAAGTGGTATGCTTATATAAGGCATTATTATGATTCTTATTTTTAATATCATATAAGTCTTCATATATTCTGCTCTTCAGTGCTCTTTCTGTCTTCCCTACATAAAAGGCTCTGCATACAACACAGTAAGCCAAATATATCACTCCTTTGCTGTCACAGTTATAATACTCCTTAGCTTGTATATATCTTTCCCTACACTGAATATATGCATTGCTTATATTACTAATTAAAGAACATTGCCTACAGTTGCCGCACTTATATGTACCTACTATTCCTGCCTTATGTCTTTGGTTTGGTCTTATCTTATTTTCCAAAATACTTTTAATATTAGGGTCTCTTCTGTAAATACATTTTTCAGGCCTATTAAATACATTATCAAAATTCAAATAATTTTGAAACAACTCCCAATATTTATTGACAGTACTTTTAATTATATTTGCATCTTTTTTGTAATTTTAAACAAAATGCTCTATACTCCTCTCCCTTTGCTTTATTGATTTCAGCAACCTTTCTCATTGGATTAACTTCCACCCCTTCATTAGTAACCCCTAGAATCAGACTATACTTATCCTTTCTATCCTTTATCACCTCCTTCATCACTTCATTAATAAGTATTTCAGGATATTTCCTCTCCATAAACATTTCCTTCATTTTATTACATTCAATATAAAAATCACCATCCTCTGACATCATTCTGGAGGCTGTAGTGAATTGACCTTTTAAAATACTTATTTTCTGTTTTTAGTAGACAATAATGATTTATTTGTTTTAAGAATTTTAGCACAATGTCTAAAGATTTTAAAATAACTATTTTTATGTCAAATTATTTTTCATAAACAGCATGGTAATAGTTTTTAGTTAAAGAAGAATTTTGGAGTATTTAAATTCAAGATAGCATGGTGTAAACATTTTTGTGCAATGGCCATTAGAGGGTAGCATAATATAAGTATTGAATGCTAAGTATATGGTGTATCTAAATATTGTATTTATAAGTTTGTTCTGTTTGTAAGAAGTTATTAAAGGTGATTTTAACAAAGTTGGTGGCTCAGTGGTCTGCATTACCCAAGTTGTCTCTCTCTGGTGTTATGGTAAGTTACTACACAACTGTACTTTATGATGTAAGCTCTCATTTGCATAATCGTCACACTCTAAGGCCTAAATCTATGTGATATAAATGTTAGTGGCTGCTTAGTGTTTCATTTTGCTATGGAAGAATATGTGGAGCACTAATCATGAAATCTGCTACATCTGTAAAAAACAGGTTCTGAAGGAGGAAATCATACTTTTCGTGGCAAACAGCATTATTTTATTTATTTATTTTACATTTGTTGACCGGGAAGGTCCGACTGGATACATGTCCATTTTCAGCGGAGGCCCGGGGAGAAAAGCTCCAACATTGACAAATAGGTAAACAAAATGTTGACAGAATACAGATTGTTCTCCTTAGGTAGTTTACACAAAAAATAGGAGACATTTTAAAGTATTTCAATACAATTACTCCAAGATATATAAAAATGTTACATACACATAGTATAGCATTCTTATCTCCTTTTAGATTGACCCTTTGGATAGTTTTATCAGGTATTTAGTGTAGGAAGCAAAGTCTAGAGATTTACATGGAAGAGGGGAGAAGAGGGAATCAGATGCGAGAGAGGTAGAGGTTAAATAGGTTAGACCTGGTAAGGATGAAGAAATACTGGTTTAGATGGAGTCAGTCTGGACTTATGCATTGGCAAAGCCAATGTGTTTTGAGATGGTGGGTTAACCCCTTTTTGAAAAGTTTAATGGAGGGAATGGTGGTGAGGCTGGGTGGAAGGGAATTCCATATTTTTCCGATTGCATTGGCAAAGAGAGCGTCACCTCCTGCATTGTTGGATTTTACTGTTTGAGCTAGTAGCTTGTTTGAGGAGCGTAAACTATTGAGATTGTTGTGAGGTTTGATTAAGTTTTTCAGTACAGGGGTTTTGTCAGATTGTTTAAGAATTTTAAATGCTACTATGAGCTGGCTGTGCTGGAGAAGGTTAGGGAATTCGATCCAACCCAGGCTTTGTAGGTTGCTACAATGATGGGTTCTGTAGGGCATGCCGGTTGCAAATCTGGCTATATGATTATAAGAACATGTTAGTTTGTTTACTTCAGTTGTGTTAAGATTTGTAAGGATAGGGGAGGCATATAGGAGGGTAGAGAGGAGATGGGAGCGGGCAGTGGCCATTTTTGCTATTGGAGTAAGAAAGGATTTTATTCGATAGAGCGACCCGAGTTTTTTATTAACGGTTTTAATAGTCTGATTGATATGGATATCATATCTAAGTTTATTGTCAATGGTAACTCCCAGTAGTTTAGTGTAGGAGTCTGGGGAGATAGTTGTCCCATTTTTGGATTGAATAGAAAAGGGTGTGGGTATGATCTTATGAGTGGGGTAGAAGATTAGCAGTTTGGTTTTGTTTGGATTAAGAATAAGTTGACGTCCCATTAACCAATTCTCTACTGCCGTGAAACAGTATTGTGTTTTTGATAACAAATTAACTGGAGATGAGTCAGAACATACTAATGTCGAGTCATCGGCATATTGAATACAGGTGGCGTCTGGGATGGCTTTGTAGAGGTCATTTATGAAGACAGAAAAGAGAAGAGGTCCCAATATGGAACCTTGAGGAACCCCTATGGTATTAGATAGGAGGCTAGAGAGCCTATTTTGCCAGAGTACAGCTTGCTGTCTCTCTGAGAGATAGGCTTGAAACCACTCTAGAGTTTGGTTGTCTAAATGGAGATTTTTTAGGGTATTATGAAGTAGTTGATGGTTCACCATATCAAAGGCCTTTGATAGGTCCAGAAAGAGAGCTGACAATATTTTTTTCTTATTCCGGTTGTGGTTAATTGTGTCAGTAAAAGAGAGAAGGGCAGTGGTTGTACTATGGTGTGGTCTAAAGCCATGTTGAGAGCTGGTAAGTAGGTTGTTCTGGATAAGATAGTAAAGAAGCTGTCTATGTACACATTTTTCCATGATTTTGGCCAATGGTGACAATATAGCTATGGGCCTGTAATTTGACAGTTCTGTCGATGAGCCTCCTTTATGGAGTGGTATTACATAGGATATTTTCCATATTGAGGGGATTTTGGCTTCGGCTAAGGTACGATTGATGAGTATCGAGATGGGGTAAGCTATAACATCAGCAGCTTTTTGTAAGTATTCGGCTGGGAGAAGGTCTGCGGAGAGAGTAGTTGGTTTTAGTTTCTTCAGTAGTGAGCATATATAGGCAGTGGGGACAGGTTGAAATTTAAAGGTGGGTATGGACTTTAGGGTGATATCTGTTATCTGGGGGTTGGTAGCTGATAGCTGGTTGGCTAGGGATTGTATAGTGTCCGTGAAGAAGGTATTAAAGGAAATGGCTACTTCCTCTGGGATTTTATCCGATAGTTTTTCTGGGGTAGGAGTTGAGCTTTTACCTGGATGGAGTAGATTGTTTAAATTTGCCCAGAATTTTTGGGGATTGTTTTGGTGTTTGTATTGTAGTTGACAATAGTAGTTTTTTTTGTCTAGTGTTATAGATTTTTTGGTCAGATTTCTTTGCTGTTGAAATTTAATGCGGTCTAGGGGGGACTTGGTTTTGCGCCATATATCCCAGGTTTTGTTTCTTGGTTTAATTAGGGATTTGGTGTCTTTTGTTAGCCAGGGTGCTATATTTGTTTTAATTCTAATTAGTCTTTTTGGGGCGTGAGACTCAAGTATTGTTAGAAATGTAGTATTAAAATTTAATACTGCCTCCTCTAGGGGAAGATGCTTAAGGGATGCCCAGTTGTAGGATTTAAGTTCTGTCTGAAATTTTGTGAGGTCAAAGTGTTTCCTGTTTCTAACCGACCTGTACATGGGCTGATTCGAGTATGTTGTCTTGTTTTTCTTTAGGTAGGTGATGAGGTGATCACTAAGGTCATTTGGAAGGGTCCCTGATACATAGGTATGATGTTGACTGTTTATTAGGATCCAGTCTAGGATACTCTCTTTTTGTTTGTTATTACCTATTCTGGTAGGGGAAGATATGGTCTGTTGGAATCCGTGGAGATTTATTGCTGTGGAGTTTAACTCGGAGGAACATTGGTTCCAGTCCAAGTTAACATCACCTAGGATAATGGTTTCTTGAGGGTAATTGTTTGATAGCCAGCTGAGAAGGTTTTCAATTGTTTCTGCGTTTTTCCCAGGGGGGATATAGGTCACAATTAGATTAATTTTTTTTCCCCTATTTAGTTCTACTTTTAGTGCTAGTATTTCAGCGTTGGAGATCTGGGGTGGCTGAATGGGGTTGATAGTGACATTTAGTGTGCTTTTGTAGAGCACAGCAATACCACCGCCCTTTTTGTTTAGTCGATCAACTCTGTGTATATTATAGCCAGGTGGGATAATCTCTTTATCCTTGGTCCCTGGTTTTAACCAGGTTTCGGTTAAGCACATTATTTCTGGGAGGTACGTTCCTATTAGCGCATGTAAGTTATGTATCTTATTATTTAGACTTCTTATATTTAAGTGGTATATTTGGAGGGAGTTGGATGTATTCTTGGAAGGTGGTTGGATGTTCAAGCTTGGCGTTGACATAGGGCCTGGGTTGGGGTGGATGTCCCCATCTTTAGTTATGTTTTTCCTAGAAAGTCTAATAGTCTCATGTTTAAATAGTTGTTTGTAATCCTGTTTGGATTTAGGGTACTTTGGTTTGAGTTTATGCAGGTAGTGATAGTTTGTCAGTGGTGATTGACTGGACAGATTAAGTGCACACTGTGTAGCACTTCTCAGCGATGGGGAGATATTAGTTTGGTATCTGGGGTAATAGTAGCCTGAGTAAGGCTGGTCTTCATATTTAGTTAGCAGGTATAGTACGGTACACAGTGGTAGGGTAAGTATTATTGTTTTTAGCATTGATTTAGTTATAGTGGGTGTGGTGGATTTCATTTTCATGGGGTAATGGAGCTTTTGAGTATAAGAGGATATATAGAGGGTTGGATGGAGGAAGTGGTAGGAGGAGTGGGAGGAGTCTTGCAGGTGATTTTGTGTGGCTGGAGAGAGAGGAAGGGGTGAGGTTATGTAGGTATAAATGTAGACGTACTGGGAGCGGGTGGGATATGGGGGCAGGGTGGGGCGTGGAGCAAGCCTGAGCGCAGCAGGGTTTTATTTAGCTCCAGACTAAGGCACCAGAGAAAAGGACGGAAAATAAGGTAACTTGTGCCACCAGTGATGTACAGCTCACTAAATTATACTTGTTTGTAAGAACTAATTCTGGGAAGATTAATAAGTTGTAGTTTGGAGGGGTAGTTTGCTGCCGTGTACTGAACCCAGTACGCTAGTCTTAACAGTATTAGTTAGACTTTATTCTGTGTGTAACTATTTCAGAGGTATTGACCTTATCAGTTCCTTAACAATTGTTGTCCTGCTGGTAGGTACAGCTTAACTGTGTCTGCTGTTTAGGTGCAGCGACTATCTTAAGAGAGGGTCTTGAATCATATCGCCTGTGGGGCAAGTGGTCAGTACCTAAAAGGAGATACAACATATATACAATGCTATGGTTAGGAGTCTTCTTCTCTAATATCCATGTTCTGTAGATATAGCACGACAACTGTAAGGTTAAAGCACAGACTGGAAATTTCACTAGTAAATTATTCTATGATGCTTCTAGTTTAGTTGGAGTACATATATTAAAATAATTACATGAATAAACAAACTGCCACTCCGTAAAATAGTAGCTAAAGTTAAACAATGCAGGGAAGTAGTAATAACCCTCGCTAAAACTAGTACAGTTACTATCCAAAGTGAAATTCCCTAGTTTTGGGGAAAACGTAACCCTTTACAATCAAACAATTCTGAGTTTAGTTCAACAGTACTCAGTAGTAGCTCGTTTATGAACTAGTGCGCTTAGCAGACGCTATGTATCAGGAAAGTAACCAACAAACTAGTATAGCATTTAGCAGATGCCATATGTCAGTAATTTAACCACCAAACTAGTAAAACACCTCGCACAGAACATTAGTGCTCAGAAGCTGAGCGTGCATCTGATAGTGAATTTAGCGTATTATCACAATTTAACTTGGGCGACCACACTGAAATGGTCAAAATACATCAGCGTAACAGCTATAGAGTCGTAGTTTAGTCGCCAAGTTTTGACTACAGCTATTTACAGTAAAAAACGCTATAAGTTGTTTAACTAGCAAAGCGTATCTAGCGCTACCATGCTGAGGTAGACAGACTGCACAAATCAAATAGTTATCAGTCCTTCTGTTAGTTAATAAGAGATATTTACAGAGATATGCTTTGAAATAAATGATGAAATTACATACCCTGTTAGCCTACCGGCTAGGTTCTGGTTCACAGCAGTAAATCAAACATGGCGGTGCAAGCATGGAGGATAAATAACCTCGCATGCGTCAGAAGTTAGGGGAGGAGTTGAATTTATTTAGCTCCAGACTAAGGCACCAGAGAAAAGGCCGGAAAATAAGGTAACTTGTGCCACCAGTGATGTACAACTCACTAAATTATACTTGTTTGTAAGAACTAATTCTGGGAAGATTAATAAGTTGTAGTTTGGAGGGGTAGTTTATTGCCGTGTACTGAACCCAGTACGCTAGTCTTAACAGTATTAGTTAGACTTTATTCTGTGTGTAACTATTTCAGAGGTATTGACCTTATCAGTTCCTTAACAATTGTTGTCCTGCTGGTGGGTACAGCTTAACTGTGCCTGCCGTTTAGGTGCAGCGACTATCTTAAGAGAGGGTCTTGAATCCTATCGCCTGTGGGGCAAGTGGTCAGTACCTTATCAGTTCCTTAACAATTGTTGTCCTGCTGGTGGGTACAGCGACTATCTTAAGAGAGGGTCTTGAATCCTATCGCCTGTGGGGCAAGTGGTCAGTACCCTGTTAGCCTACCGGCTAGGTTCTGGTTCACAGCAGTAAATCAAATCATTACTCTATTTGAGGTAGGTTCTACCTTTTACTTAATTTGAAGAGTAGCTTGGCTATGTCTCAGGGGTGGGGTCTGCTGTTGCTGTCTGAGTGCTGAACATGAAGGGAAGACATTCTTAAAGGACCACTATGTGCTTCTCTATATGATTCCTCATTTCCTTCATCTCTTTCTCCCCTATCTTTTGACACTGGCATCATGTAATACTAATATTGCCCAAAAAATAAAAATAATATTACTGTTTCCCTCAGTCCCCCTACCTGCAGCTTTGTTACTGGGATCCATCTTCCTGCCTGTAAACTTTCTCGCGGCTCTGTATATAATGTGTGGGCACTGGATGGATTACTAATAATGCCCTTGGTTTACTTTCTGTTTCTCCTAAGCGAACGCTATTTGTACAGCCCTTTTCAGTCCTTACGTCCTGAAAACGCCCATTTCAATTAAATATTCAACAGTTCCTTTCAACTCCTCCTCCACCTGTAATAAAAATGGCGTGCAACAGCAGGAACTATTAGTTTCTCTCAAGTTGCTGGAAGCATCTGTTTTGTTGACGGACTATTCTATCCTCGAACTGTGGATTCAGTTTTGCTGCTGGAATTATTGCTGGAATTAATTATTTTTCATCATTTCAGGTATGTTGAAACAACAGCCTTCATAGCTGTTGCTTCTAACATGTGTTCGTTTTTTTTTATTAAAATTTGAAATGTGACTTATAAGACTAACACAGAGAATCGCACTCTTACATTAAACTGTCTTTTTCCGTACAGTTCCTGTAAGCATTTCTTTGTAGACTTGTTGATTCATTGTCAAGTTGTGTGTAGTTGAAGGAAATTATTTTTTTGTAATTTTCCAGATTAGTTTGATTATGTTACGCCACCTTTAGAGTAAGACGTGCATCTCTTTATAAGAGTGCTGCGGCTAGATATTGCTGCTTATTAGCTGTGGTGCTTGGTTGCTGTGAATTGCACCAAGCTGTAAAGCATTGCTGTTTGAATTTGTTGGTTAAACAGAGACTATTAATTTCTTTGGGTCCTGCAGCGGTGACTTAATTATTAGATGCGGCTCTAAACTCTGTTGATAAACAACTTGATCGTAATGTTGGCCGTTTGTTTAACATTTTTCGAAAGTGGATATGCATGAGCCTAAAACATTTTAAATGTGGAGATGTTGCAGTGGCTTAACAGCCTTGAATGTGATGACAGTGTGACAGCATCTAACGTGTTCAGATAAGGTTGCAGTGCATATTAAAAATCACAAGGTCTTAGTATACTTATGGGGGGGGGGGGGTGAAGAACAGTTCTGTACTTGTTTTGGTGTTTTTTGTAGATCCCAAGTAATTTCTAGTCATGTGACTGCTGCTGTTTAAGTCGAGGTCCTTTTTAGTATATACATCTATTTCAGTTAGGATAACCTTAGACAAGCATCGTCTCTGTTAAACTTGTGGTTTTGCTACATGTTCCACTTTACTATTTGGCAAGTACAGGAGACCCATTATTCTTATTCCAAGCTGGATTTGAATAAGTTCCAGTGCATGCGTCTGATGCTTTAAACTCTAACAGGCAGCTGCTATTGGTACTGTTTCTGTTTTATTAACAGAACCTTACAGTTGAACTAGAACATGTAAAAGAAGTACTGTTTCACAGTTTATGTTTTCTAGCTTTGTTCTTCAAGTCTTTTGGGTTTCTAATACCATGATGGGATTGGACCCTATTCCTAGGTCCAAGTATGATTAGACTTTGTGAAATTAGTACTGTTACAGTCTCAATGGTAGCCAAAAGTGCTTTTTTAAGCACCTGTAGTGTGCCCAGAATTGCCTCCTTTTGTAATTCATATAGAATTACATGTGTTGGTGGCATACCAAAACATGGCTAAAAATTTTATTTGTTTAAATATCAAAGTATGGCTGTAAATTTAATCAGACTTGTCCTGATTTTTTTGACTGTCTCACTGTAGGTAAGGCACTGTAATCATTGGGTATAGCGGCTTCATTGATCAGTGCTGCTATATATGGGTTTCTTGCAACTGTTTTTTGAACTGTTAGTAATGAGTAATCCTATGTGATGTAAACTTTAATCTCTGTAATGCTTTGTGTTTCATCTGGTCCAGGTCTGCAAATACTTTTCTGGGCTCCGTGCTGTACTCTTGACAACTTCAGAACAACTAAAATATAGTACATTCCTGTGAAGTATCATCTTTTAAGGTAGCTGTATAAGAATGTAATGTGTATTTTCATTTTGAGAAGAGGAAATTGTCACCAGTGAGATGGTACTCCAAATGGCACTTTCATCCTTTCGTCATTTAAGTTTTTTCTTCTAGTACTTGATTAATGTAGGCTTCTGTTCATTGTTACAGCTGTTCTACATCTGGGTGTGTAATGTAACTTGGTAATAGTATTGGTTTATGGGGAGGCAGTTTCCGTTAATTAATAGTAGTAATTTACTTTGCTTTTACTGAAGTGTATGCTGTTGGTGCAAGAATGTGCCAGATTAATAAGTGTTAAGACCCTGGTGAGAGCTCTCTTCCCGTATCTGTTTTTTTTCCAGGATAGGTGTGTTTTACATGTGATTTGCACACTTGTTCTTGTAGCATACTGCTTTGGAAGATAGTCTTTATACAGTTTTTCATTTTTCAGTATGTAACTCCTAGTTTAGTTGAGCAACTTTGATAGCCGTCAGTTCTAAAGACAGACTTGACCTGTAGGGTGAACATACTGATCTCTTGCCGTAATAACATGCTAGTCTATAAACTTAAATGTTGAACATTTTATTTTGTCTTCTTAATTGTTTTGTGTTTTCTTGTTTCTGATATGCACTAGTTGGCTGTTTACCCTTTGCTTTTCAGATGACTATTAGAAGTTGGTGTGTGTGTTTTGTTTGGTGTTGTATAACAATTAATTGCAGTGGTTGCTTCTATGCATCATAAATTGACCAGTAATGTATCCATTACAAGGCAGTGTGTAATACTGAGTAGCTGTACTTTGCATGTTGGCATTTATAGTCTGTATGCATTGTGTAGCATGTTAATCAGGGCAAGTGTGATGTAATTTTCAATTTCGTGGCAGTAGGTTCACTGACATTTTTTGTACCTTTACTACTATACCGCGGTCGGGTAGTGTTTGAAAGACATGCGTGAATGGGAGTGCCTTCGTTGAAGGTTGGGTGTCGAGCTGGCACCTAAGCACCATAAAAATCTGCTGCCAATCATTAGCGGAACGGTGTTCTGCTGTGGTGACCCCTAACCAGGAAAAGCCAAAAGAAAAACAACTACTGTTACTTCTCATCCTTGAGATGCCTGTTAGCAAAGCAAGTTTTTTTCCCCTTTCTGGAAAGCATTTCTGTAATAGAATGTTTATTTCAACATTTTGTGTAGGTCTTTGTTTATAAGTTCCATGATGATATGTTCCATGGCCATGCAGACCAGGCTCGTTAGGCTAATGGGGCGGTAGTTCCCAGGATCTGTGGTGGCTCCGCCTTTGTGGAGTGGGATAACCGTCACTGTGCGCCATTCAGTGGGCACAAAGCCTGAGGTGAGGCTATGACTGAACATGGTGCTTAGGTGGGGTGCTAGTACATTCTGTAGTTCATGTACAACGCAGCCTAGGATATTGTCAGGTCCCATGGATGCTGTGTTCTTGGCTTTGGAGAGTGTGGCTTTTACCTGTGCATCTGTGATTACAGGAACTTTGCATTCTTCTGGTATAGAGATGGGCCCTTTAGGGGGTGAGAGAGGGGTAAAGTTAGCACTAAACCTATCTGCCAGGATGTTGGCAATATCAGTTGGTTCTGTATATTTAGTGCCATAGTGCTGTAACTCAGAGCTGATCTGAGTGTTGCCATTAAGATTCTTGACATAACTATAGAATGTTTTGTGGTTGTCTTTAGAATCAGTGGCGATTTTGTTTTCGTAACTAGCTGTGGAAGATTTTATGAGGAATTTCAGCTTGTTACTGAGCTTGACCAGGGAGTTCCCCCAATCATGGGATTTTACTCTTTTTTGCAACAGTTTCTTTCTTATGTTGTAGAGTGTGTTTATGGCAGGGGACCACCAGATTGGCTTCCTTTTTTTGGAGGATAGCATCATGGTTCTGTTAGTGATAGCACGATCCATGCACTCGTGTAAGTGCTTATAAAGTGCATTTGTGTAGGATTCAGCAGTCGTACCTCTATTGTCCGACTGCATGGGTGTCGTGAAGCAGAGACTAACAATTAGAAAACATCACATACACACTACAGAAAATTGTGATTGCTGGGAGGTACACAAGAGTGTTGTGTAAAGATATAGTTGGCTGAATGTTTTTAGCAATTGGAAAAAGCGACATAGCTGTTAAGCACCCTCGATGGTAATACTGATTTTCAAGACTCACTCAACAGTAGGAAGCTAACATAGTAGACATACTTAGTCAAGCAGTCACGTATAGTGTTATGGATGTTCTGGTACTGAAATATGCTGTATGTGGACCTGCGTACACAGTCTGTATAGTGCTGACATAGTATGTTGTAGGGTCAGTATGTGCCTGTTATGGCATTTGTTATGACATAGTGGTACTAAACAGTCTGTATAACTCTGCTGTAGTATGTTGTAGTATCTGTACATGCCTGTTCATAGGCTACTGATCTGTGATGATTTTAAGAATCCTAGCCTTACATTCATGTGGTAGTTTTTAACCTCTTAGTAATTTCATATGAGTAACCCAAAGGTAGACAGAGAGGAGATATGCTGGGACATTTACTTGTTGCCCCTATCCCTGACGAATATGAGTGCTAAACCAGGGGTGAATTTGCAGTTTCCCATCTATCAAAGTAACATTTGAATGGAGTAAGAGTAGTTTTTCTGCTTTATGTGGAGTAGAAGACAGTTTTTGCGATACATATCTGTCCTTCCAACATGGTCTATTTATGTTCCAAGACAGATTGTGATCCCTTCAGAAGGTGTTCACGTTATCAGTGGACTTGTGAAACTGTTTTACGTCTGACAGGATAAGGTCTGTTGAGGCTACATAAGCATGGCAGAGATTGCCTCATATTAGCCTCCATGATATTAAAAAGAGAAACAAGGCTTGTGTGAGGGTCTGCATGTTTTTGGTGATGTATGCCCTTGATTTCTTTGGATGAGAAAGTGAGTTGTGGTTGCTCCAGTTGTGACAGTTATTTGGACTGGTGTTTACCGAGTGGGACATTAAATTAAATGAGCAGCCTTATGAAAGCAGAGTGCATTGGAATGATTACATTCCTGGACAGTGATGCCATACCCCTAGATATAAGCTCTGCATTGAAAAAGGACTTCCTTAACAGTGGATATGTGATGATCAAGCAGGAGGGACTCTGAACCCCCTATTGCCACCTGTGAGGTTAAAACAACATAGTATTAATACCTGCACTTCAAGGTTGGCTGATACACACACACACACACACACACACACACACACACACACACACACACACACACACACACACACACACACACACACACACACACACACACATACACACACACACACACTCCCAGATCCCTGACATTTGGTTGTCAACATAAGTTCTCATGTCCTGCACTATATTATCAACTTTTAGGTGTGTGTTGTCAATCTGATAATTACAAGAAAAGTCATGCTTGCTGCAGGATATACTCAATGTACATTTCCTAGCATTTTGTTGTAGTCCATGGTTTTGATACTAGCTATTTGTTTTGGAAATGCCCTCTTGGCAGATTTTGGCATCCTCTTGGGAGTTTATGATAGAACCAGGTTTACAGTCATCTACAGACTGTCAGATATTAACCATTTACATTTGATTTGACTTCTGAGATATAAATACCCTTATCCTTCTGTCTCTTCCCAAACCAATGACAAAGACATTTTCACTGGTTTATGTATTTTTAAAATGTATTCCAGGTATAAATAAATAAATTAAAATAAATGAATAAATGCGGGTATTAATACGTTTTTGCCATTTTTAAAGGTTCATAGGTAAGTACTAGCCTAGATGCCCTTGTAGGCTTTTTCTAAACCTGGCCATTTTCCCTTTTTGCATTTCAATTATCCTATCACATTTTTTTAGAGACTGGTCTTAATCATCCCATGGTCAATAATTATAGATCACCCCTAATGAGAATAACTGGGATTGTACTATAGATAATTTCAGAGGACCCATACTTGCGCTAAAGCATTAAGAGCTGTCTCTGTCCATTAGTAATACAGAGGGCAGTCCTAGGGTAATTTATCTGTTTCCCATCTATAGATCCAAATTCTGCTTGACTATGGACAGGGATGACATTTGTTTTGTATTTATGGGAAGTCTGTTCCAGAGCAGCAGTATCCTGACCAAGATTTACCTATCCCACCAAACAATTCTGTTGATGCTGCAGAAGAGACTTAGAACCCTAGGCAGACTATTTCTGATGCCACTGTACTTATGTGCAGTTAATCCATCACTACTGGGTTGTTGGATATCTTTCATGCTAGACATGGGTAACCTTTTAGCAGTCTGTAGGACACTGAGTGTAGTGGAAGGGCGTTGAGTAGTTCCATTTAGGACATGTAGTTTAGGCCTTGTATCCTTTTAGCAAAGTATCTATATGGTTGCTGTACTTGTTGCATATGTCTGGACATATTCATGGCAAAGAGGACATGAGATTCAATAACTGGCATAATGACTGCTGAGTAATGGAGAACAAACTCATTCCTAGATCTAGACATTACCCTATTATTTATAAAATATGCAGTATAGAAGGAAGTAAGAAATTACAACTGTGGACACATTTTGTTCAAAAGGTATGGAACTGCCCACATAAGATCCCATATCCTGAACAACTGGGTCAACTCTTAGGGTCATGTTGTCAGTGTGGTAGTTCCCTAGGGTGGATGGCTTCCCAAAGGATACAATAATACATTCTCTGGCATTTAGTTTTAGTCCATGATTTTGGCATCAGTTACTTAGTTGGGACAAACGTTTATGCAGGATGCTAAGTCACTTGGGGATTCATTGACTGCTCCTATCTTACAATCATCTGTAAGCATAGTCAGCCAGAGCCCTTTGGTTGTAGCTTTTAATTCAGGAAAGGAGATGCTCCAGCACAGAACCCTGGTCACTCCACTGGTGACTGGTATCTTTGTAGAGGTAATGTACTCTATTTTGATTTCCTGGTTTTTATCTGTGAGATGGTTTGGCAATCCATCTATTGAATTAAGTGTTCTTTTCCAGTGTATGTAGCTTTCTACTATATCTTCATGAGCAATCGTGTCAAAAGCTATGGCTAAGTTGAGGTATACTGTGTGTACTATTTTCCCTTCATCTATTGGTTTGATGACGTTTTAAAAAAATGCACCAGGCTGAGTAGGCATGACCTGCCCTTGATGAATCCAAACAGATATGGGTTCAGTGTTTGAAGGTTCCCTATGTCCTGCTTGATTAGTTCCCTAATCACTATTTCCATTTATGGGTTCATAGATCTTTACTAGGCTAATGACCTCAAGGGCCTTTTTAAGCCTAGTTATGCATCCTAAATTTCTGACCAATTCTGATACAATTGATAGGTGCGAGCATAGGCCTGACAGATGAACCATTTACAGGCTACCTGTGTCCATTAAAGACATAGGTGCCAAACCAGGGATGCATTTCCGGTTTCCCATCCAATTGTCCAAGTTGCACTTTAATTTGAGTTAGGCAGGAACTTTCCTTCACACGGATGGGAAGCCTGTTCCATAGACGAGGTAATCTCTGGGATACATACCTCTCTCTCCAGCAGGTCTTATTTATATCATAGGCAAGGTTTAATTCTTTAGAATGGGTAATTCTGGTACTGTTTGTTTTGTGAATATGCAGGAGGTCCATCAGAGTGGGGTCTGACAATGCCCTGTATGTCAGGCATAGATCTCCCCTCAAAAGCTTGTAGGACACAGAATACAAGGGTAGGGGCTTGAGTCAGTCAGCATAGGACATATTACTTATGCCGTTTTATTCTTTTATTGAGCAACCTCTGTGGACATTCCAGTTGAATATATTTGGTTAGGTATATACCAAAGGGGGCATTGTACTCAATGAAATGTCTGATGAATGCCGAATACAGTGGAACAATAACTTCCTTAGACTTGGATGCCATACCTTTGTTTATAAGTTGCACAACATAGGATGATTTCCTCACCACTGTAGACATGTGATGATCAAAGACTAGATTACTATCTACGTGTGTCCCTAAGCCCCTGACTGCTGGGTCAACTCTAAGGGGTGTGTTGTCAATTTGATAGTTACCAGAGATGGACGACTTCCCAGAAGCTACTAATTATGCATTTCTTGGCATTTAGTTTTAGACCATGGCTCAGACATCAGCTGTTTATCTGTGTCAGCCCCTCCTGGAGAACATTTTGTAATTGTGAGATTCAATGACAGCTCCTAATTTGCAATCATCTGCAAATGTAGTCAGCGATAGACCACTGACATTGGCAGTGACTTCTGAGAAGTAAATGCCAAAAAGCAGCGGTCCAAGGAATTATCCCTATGGGACTCTACTTGTCACTGGCTTCTTTGTAGAGGTAGACTCCTCACGTCTTACTTCCTGGGTCCTGTCTGTGAGCCACTTGGCTATCCACCAACTGACATATGGGTTTGTACCTAACCTCTTGAGTTTGTCAACAGTGCTCAAGTGGGATATTGTCAAATACCTTGGCCAGGTCAAGGTAGGCAGTCTGAATGATTTTTCTGTCATCTGTTGCTTTGGTAACCTTGTCAAAGAAGTCCACCAGATTTGAGCAGGCATGATCTGCCCTTGACAAAAACAAGTAAACCAAAAATAAGCACCACGAATCCACAGGCAGCAAGGTTTTAATGTTGAAAGCAGGAACCAATACAAAACTAAAAACATGCAAAATTCACAGTACTAAAAATATTAACGTTCACTATAATCTCGTTTTCGTCATCAACTTCCTCAGATAGCTGTAACTTTTAATTCATCTCCTTTTTATATAAGGCTACCAGTCAGTTCTCCACCAATGAAATAAAAGGTTCAATTAAATAGTGTTTTAGTTTATATTGCGTTGTAAAATGTAAATTTAAAATATATTGATATATATAATATAATATATAATCAAAAATATAACAGTTAAAATTGCTACAAAACCAAATATTTAATGACCAAAAAAAAAATATATATAGTGGTTTGTTAAAATCTAAAATAAATGTTTGTTGATAAAATTAACCCAAACTGCTCCCTCTAGTGACTTGTTTAATGTATGTTTTGGTATCAAAACAATTCAACAGTGCAAAAAAGTATGCTCAATATGAGTATAACAGTATAGTGTACCCTCTGGTAAAAACTTTTCACGCAATAGAAGAAATTTTCTTCAAAGTTTTGCAGATCTTAATTTAAGTAGTGGACCCAGGGAAATCATGTCATTCGATCCTGGGAACCTGGTGGACTCTAATACAATTTGCCAAACTAATTCTCTGTATTCCACCCGAGTTTCCCACATTCCTCCCCTAGGATCAGTTTCCACCACCTCCAAAACAAAAAACTGAAACTTTGCTTCTTTACATATAATGGTATGTTTATACAGTGCATTACTATCCTTCTTGGTCCTGATGTCATATAAATGTTCGTAAATCCTTTGTTTTAACTTTCTTTCACTTTTACCAATGTAAAAGGAACCACATTCTTTACATACCGATAAGTATATTATTCCTTTTGTGTTACAGTTAACATATGTGTTCAAATTAAGTTCCCTTTTCCTAGCTTTTAAATAATAACAGTTACCTGTTATTAAGTGGGTACAAAAATGACATGCTCCACATTTGTGCAATCCTCTTTTGTTAACTGCACACATGTTCATACCTCATTTCTTTGATCCCCTCTCTATTAATTTTTTATAGTATTTCCTTTACGGTAAACATATTTAAGATTGTCTTCGAATATATGATTAAGGTCTGAAAGTTTATCAAAATTTCCCCACTCTTTATTTATAATTATCCTTATCAGGCCCGACTGACCATCAAAAGTGGTTATAATACCTGCACTGTATGAATCTTGTGCATTTCCTTTTAAGCCCATTGTAACTTCCTTTTCAGGTATGCCTATAATTGGGGCAAACCTAGTGTTTCTTCCTTCAAATACCTCCTTCTGTATTTCTTCAAATAAATCACCAGGGCAACCCCTGTTTAGAAACAGTTCTTTCAACCATTCACATTCCTTTTTAAACAACTCATTGTCGGACGTCATCCTGCTTACACAAACTAACTGTCCCTTGATCACCCCTTTTTTCGGAAAATAGGGGTGCGAACTGTTGAAGTGTAAGTAGGAGTTGGAAAATGTCTCTTTTCTGTAAACTTTAGAAACAAATTGGTTTCCATTTTTACTGATAGTTACATCTAGGTAATTTAATTCATGTTGTTCAAATTTGGATGTGAAACGTAAAAAACTGGTGGTGTTGTTAAGATAATTGACAAAATTGTCAAAGGATGTTTGATCGCCTTTCCATAATAGACACAAGTTGTCTAAAAATCTACCATAGAAAACCCAGGACCCATCATAAATGGAATTTAACACAAAATGGTTTTCCCAATAGGCCATAATATTGTTGGCATATGTGGGAGCACAATGTGCCCCATAGCCACACCTCTCACTTGTTTAAAATATTCTCCCTCGAAGAATATGAAATTATTCTTCAGCACCATCTCCATAAGTATCAATACAGTTCTAAATTCACTGTGTGTTAGTGTTTGGTATCCAACCAACATTTCCTCAAACCATTCTAGGCCAATGTCATGGGGAATACTGGTGAACAAATCAATAACATCCAGGGTACCAAAAGATACTTCATCAGAACATAGTGAGTGGTCCAACTTCCTTAATAGATCCCAAGAATCCTTCAAAATGTTTTCATTGTTACAAACGAGGCCCTTTGCCTTTAAGTCTACATATTTTGCAAGGGGTGCAGTTATAGAACCCTCAGCGGATACTGTTGCTCTCAAGGGTGGGTCATTGACATCCTTATGTATTTTTGGGATTCCAAAAATAGAGGGTACTTTAGGTTTTTCTACTTTTAAATACCTGAAGGTTTCTAGGTCTATTGACCCCTCCATTAACAAATCATTGAGAAGGATATAAATCTTCTTGTATGCAATGTTGATCTAATTTATGGAGGTTCTAATATACTTCTCTGAATTGTTTAATATTTCCATCATTTTCCCTTCATATATTATGTGTTCCGTAAATACCACTCCCCCACCTTTATCGGGTTTCATGACCCTAAGATTTTTATCGTTGCAAATTTCACTTAACATAGTCTTTTCAGGTAAAGTTAGATTTGGCTTCACGTAATTTTGTTTTAAAGAAGTTTGGTTCTTGACAAAAACAAACTGGGTTGGATCTAGTGCCTGGAGGTTTTCTATATCTCTACTGATCATCTCCATGATAATTCTTTCCATGGATTTACATATAAGACTAGTGAGTCTTAGGGGTCTGTAGTTTCCATGGTCTGTAGATGGCCCACCTTTGTGCAGAGAGATGACTGTTGCCTTTCTCCATTCATGAGGCACGAAGCCTGTTTGGAAGCTGCAGTTAATATAGTAATTCCAGAGGCCATGATGGTCAAGTTTCATGCTATTTAGAAGGCATCCAGCGGTATTGTCTGTGCCCATTGATGCAGTGTTCTTGGTCTTAGAGAGAATATTTAAGGACCTGTTCCCTAGTGATAGTAGGGGGAGTTATATTTGTTCATTTTCCTGAGGGAAGGCTGAGGTGGTGAGACGAGTAAAGTTGAAGCTGAATTTATCAGCCCTGAGGTTTGCTATATCTTCTGGGTCAGTATAGGTGGTTCCATTTACAATGAGCTCTGCACACAATTGTGTATTGCCTTTGAGGTTGTAGACATAGCTAAGGAATGCTTTGTGGTGGTGGTTGTTGGTGTGGGAGGCCAAACTTGCCTCAAATTTGGCTTTGGTATACTTATGTCCTCTGAGTTTGTTTAGTTTGAGAGTGCTTTTATCCTACTGGGTGCTGCACCTCTTAAATTTAGCCATGATTTTCCTCCTCCTGTTATATATCCAGTTGACTTTGTGATTCAACCAGGGTGGCTTTTTTTTTAGTTCATTCTGTACTTCTTCCTGGTAGGTACAGCTGCCTCTATGCAGCTATTAACATACTTGCATAGTGTTTCGGTCAACAGTTCTGCACAGACAGAAGTGTTATTAGGGTTTATGGGGGCTTGAAATTTTGCAAGGTTCTCACTTAATAGCAGGAGGTTAGCCTTAGAATAGTTTCTGGATATTCCATGTTTAGCTGAGGATCCAGGTTTTATTTTTACTTCAAAGGAGACCATTGTGTGATATGTCCTTACCGGGGAAGTCATTACAGTAGGGGGTGTGCAGCAGTCTCCCATATTAGTAAGGACCAGATCCAGTATGGTTGCACCCCTGGTTTATGTATTGACTATCTGGTCCAGGGAGTTTGTGTTTGCAAAATCCAGGAATCTCTGTGCATGTACATTTACTGTCATATAGGAATCCTAGTTAATAGTGGGGTAATTAAAGTTACTCATAAATATGGTATTGGGTTGGATGGTTAGTGTTTCTAATAGGTTTAAATACATGGTACGGTTTTCCTGGATCATAGAGGGGGACTTATAGCTTGCAAGAAAGTGGTATTGGATTTTACCTATGGTGACTTGAACATGGAGCAGCTCAAGTGCACTGTTCTGTTTGATGAGCCTTTAAGTATATTTATTTTTTATGTAACAGAGACATACCCACCTTTAATCCCGACCTGTAAAGTAGCTGGCCTAAATGTGTGCAGGGCATTATAACCTTGCACTGTTGGTGTTCTCTCCGTGGCTTTCAACCATGTATCAGTGACTGCACATATATCAGCATTCTCTAGGGTAAAGAGAGCTTCTATGCAGTAGAGTTTTTTGTTTAGACTCCTGGCAATGAGCAGTAATACCTTTAAATTTTCTTGGGTTTGAATTGCTATGTTGGAAGTACTTTCATTATGGCATTGCCCTAAAAAGGCACTATGGGGGAAGACAATGTTTTAGCTAATATTCGAAAGCATAGAGGGGAGAGGTGCAGACCATCCCTGGTAAAGCAGCATGGCCTGTTGACCACCTCCTTACATGCTGAGAGATATTGCACCCCCTTAGAATGACACCAGAAACTATGCCAGTTATTCAAGTCAATCATCTTTTGTTCGTATTGTGGCATCATCCTTGGAGAAGGTAAAATGCTGCTCAGTGCTAGGCTCATACCAGCCTGAGACACATATTCCAAGAGTTGCATGATGTCTCTGTCCATATAGTCTAGGGAGGTACATCACAGGTCATTTACTTCCACATGGACTATGACTTAGTCACATTGATAATTATAGTCCAGTGACCTGAGTACATGTGTAATTGTGGAGGATATTAACCCTTGATAAGCAACTGACTATAACTTTCTCCTTACTCAGAGTATTGAGGTGGGCATTAGTGTGTTTCAAGATGGAGTCTCCAATTACTAGAATGTTAGATTGTGTAGTGACTTGCCTTATGGGCTTAGAGGTAGAGGCTCCATGACATGTAGCTCTATGTGTTGGTGTGGGTGTTTTTTTGAGAGTGCATTTGGGGCTGCTGAGGGTATTTCTGATGTGTACTTCATCTAGGAGGTCTTTGTGGTTTAGGAAGGTTACATGCATTTGCCTCAGCATATATGGGTGTATTTGTTTGCTTTGAATTGTGTGTGCTTGAGGTATTTTCTACCCCTTGTTCCCAGTTTGAATTGGCAGTATGGTACACATGTAAGGAAAGGAGTAATTGCTAGTTTGATGTTACAACATGGCACTGATATGACATGTGATTGCTATTAATTCCATTATGTTAACGTGCAAGCTCTCCTCATGTAACAAGAAACTGATAATGCCTCACATCTGCATCTGCTGAATGCAGCTATTTTTTTTTGGCCGGTGGAATAGAGATTGCACTGGTATGGATGTAACTTTGGTGTGAACTACTTTCTGGTGACCTGTTCATGCTTGATGCAACTGTTTTGTGACACAAGCACCATGTGCATATTAATGTGTATCTTCAGTGTAAAAACTGGTTTTGCCTGTGATTCTTCTCCTACTTCATAGGTTCATAGGTAGGTACTAAGCTATTGGCCCTAGGGCCTATATAAGCCTAGCCAAAAGGTACCCTGGTTTTCGCCACCCAAGAAAATTATTTTCCTGTACCACTGTCGAGCAGAGCCACAGAAGTGATCCCCGGGGTGAATTTCCTATCTCCCATCCAATATAGGTTCATAGGTAGTTACTAGGCTATTGGCCCTAGGGCCTGTATAAGCCTAGCCAAAAGGTACATGGTAAGCTGTTGTCTGTGACTTAGGGTTCCCATGCATATGCATAACACCTTTGTCTTCATCTTCTGTTGCTGAACAGTCCATTGAACTTGCACTGAGGAGTCGTGGTGTCTGCATCACCTCAGCATGATACCTGGTAGCTCTGCTTGACCCCTCCAGTACTGAAAGCCAGATTCATTGTTAGTCATCAGGTTTCAGATGTTCTACACTTCTAGATGCTAAGATACATCAAAGGTGTCTACTCTGCATAATTGATTGGTCTTTAGGTTTAGGGAAACTCTGAGAATATTTGTCTTTATGCAGTGTTGATACCATGTGTTTTTTTTTTACTTTTGCAGGCTTGCTTCTACTTATATGTTACAGCTCAGCAGCAGTTTAAAACCAAATCGTAATGCTTTGCACCCTTTTCTTGTTATACAGCCGTAGCCCTTCCCTATGATGTGGATGTTTGTGTTTAGTCCTTCTAAGTCTTGCCATCCCAATTTCTCTGATGTTCCTGTGTTGATTGGCCTTTGTATGTCTCTCTCTCTCTCTCTCTTCTTGTGTGTGTATGTATGTACATGTGTGTGTGTGTATGTGTATATATATATATATATATATATATATATATATATATATATATATATATAAAATGTATGTATATGTGTGTGTATCATCATATCATCTTCTTTCGGCTGTTCCCATTAGGGGTCGCCACAGCAGATCATCTGTTTCCATTTCTTCCTGTCCTTTGCATCTTGCTCTGTCACACCAATGACCTGCATGTCCTCTCTCACCACATCCATAAACCTTATCTTAGGCCTTCCTCTTTTCCTGTTACCTGGTAGTTTCATCCTTAGCATCTTTTTCCCAATATACTCAGCATCCCTCCTCAGCACATGTCCAAACCAACGTAATCTTAGCTCTCTGGCTTTGTCTCCAAACCTTCCAACTTGGGCTGACCCTCTAATATACTTATTCCTAATCCTGTCCACCCTCGTCACACCCAGTGCAAATCTTAACATCTTTAACTCTGCCACATCCAGCTCAAACTCCTGCCTTTTTGCCAATGCCACTGTCTCCAACCCATATAACATAGCTGGTCTCACTACCCTCTTGTAGACCTTCCCTTTCACTCTTACAGGTACTCGTCTGTCACAAATCACTCCTGACACTCTTCTCCACCCTGCCTGTACTCTCTTCTTCACCTCTCTACCACACTCACCGTTACTCTGAACTATTGACGCCAAGTATTTAAACTCATCCAACTTCGCCAGCTCTACTCCTTGCATCCTCACCATTCCTCTATCCTCCCTGTCATTCACACACATATATTCTGTCTTAGTCCTGCTGACCTTCATTCCTCTTCTCTTTAGAGCATATCTCCATCTCTCCAGGGTCTCCTCCACCTGTTCCCTACTGTCACTACAGATCACAATGTCATCTGCAAACATCATAGTCCACAGGGACTCCTGCCTGATCTCGTCTGTCAACCTGTCCATCACCATTGCAAATAAGAAAGGGCTCAGAGCAGATCCTTGATGTAACCCCACCTCCACCTTAAACACATCTGCCACTCCCACAGCAGACCTCACCGCTGTCACACTACCCTCGTACATATCCTGTACCACTCTTACATACTTTTCTGACACTCCTGACTTCCTCATACAATACCACAACTCCTCTCTAGGCACCCTGTCATATACTTTCTCTAAGTCTACAAAAACACAATGCAACTCCTTCTGACATTCTGTGTACTTCTCCATCAACACTCTCAGAGCAAACATCACATCTGTAGTGCTCTTTCCCGGCATGAAACCATACTGCTGATCACTAATCATCACATCCCTTCCACTACTCTTTCCCATAACTTCATGCTGTGACTGATCAATTTAATTCCTCTGTAGTTACTACAGCTCTGCACATCCCCCTTATTCTTAAAAATCGGTACCAAAACACTTTTTCTCCATTCCTCAGGCATCCTCTCACTTTCCAAGATTTCATTAAACAATCTGGTTAAAAACTCCACTGCCATTTCACCTAAACACCTCGATGCTTCCACAGGTATGTCATCTGGGCCAACAGCCTTTCCATTCGTCATCCTCTTCATAGCTATCCTTACTTCCTCCTTGCTAATCCATTGTACTTCATGATTCGCTATCCCTACATCATCCAACCTTCTCTCCCTCTCATTCTCTTCATTCATCAACTCCTCAAAGTACTCTTTCCATCTCCTCAACACACTCTCCTCGCTTGTGAGTATGTTTCCCTCATTATCCTTTATCACCCTTACCTGCTGCACATCTTTCCTAGCTCGGTCCCTCTGTCCAGCCAATCGGTACAGGTCCTTTTCTCCCTCCTTAGTGTCCAACCTTTCATACAATTCTTCATATGCCTTATCCTTAGCCTTCACCACCTCTCTCTTTGCCATGCACCTCATCTCCTTATACTCCTTTCTACTTTCTTCATCTCTCCGACAATCCCACTTTTTCTTTGCCAACCTCTTTCTCTGTATACTCTCCTGTACTTCCTCATTCCACCACCATGTCTCCTTGTCATCCTTCCTCTGTCCAGATGTCATACCAAGCACCTTTCTAGCCATCTCCCTTACTAGCTCTGCTGTAGTTACCTAGCTATTTGGTAACTCTTCACTGCCACACAGTGCCTGTCTTAACTCATCCCTGAACTTCACTCCACAATTAACTTTTTCAATTTCCACCATTTGATCCTTGGTACTGCTCTCAAACTCCTCCTCCTCTTCTTGATCACTAACGTCATCCTACAAACCAACATCCTATGCTGTCTAACTACACTTTTCCCGGTCACCACTTTACAGTCTGCAATCTCCTTCAAACTGGCCCTCCTACATAAGATATAATCCACCTGTGTGCATCTTCCTCCACTCTTGTATGTCACCCTATGCTCCTCCCTCTTGTTAAAATACGTGTTCACCATAGCCATGTCCATCCTTTTCGCAAAATCCCCTACCATCTGACCTTCTGCATTCCTTTGTTTAACACCATACCTACCCATCACTTCCTCATCCTCTCTGTTCCCTTCACCAACATGCCCATTGAAATCTGCTCCAATCACCACTCTCTCACCCTTGGGTACAGTCATCACCACTTCATCCAATTCACTTCAAAATTTTTCTTTCACATCCATTGTACACCCAACTTGTGGAGCATATGCACTAACAACATTCATCATTACACCATCAATTTCCAGCTTCATAAACATCACTCTATCCGACACTCTGTTCACCTCCAAAATACTCTTAGAATACTATTCCTTCAGAATAACTCCTACACCATTTCTCCTGCCATCCACACTATGGTAAAACAATTTAAACCCATCTCCGATACACCTAGCCTTACTCCCCTTCCATCTGGTCTCTTGCACACAAAATATACCAACCTTCCTTCTGACCATGATATCAGCTAGCTGTGTGTGTGTGTGTGTGTGTGTGTGTGTGTGTGTGTGTGTGTGTGTGTGTGTGTGTGTGTGTGTGTGTGTGTGTGTGTGTGTGTGTGTGTGTGTGTGTGTGCGTGTGTGTGTGTATGTATATATATATATATATATATATATATATATATATATATTTATATATATGTGTGTGTGTGTGTGTGTGTGTATATAGATATATATATGGGGTGTGTGTGTAGATACACATTACATATGTATATGTTATATCTCTGTATAGATAATACATATGCAAACGTGCATAGGTATCTCTCTCTCTCTATTTATATATATATATATATATATATATATATATATATATATATGGGTTCATGTCAAACCCACGACATGTTCAAATATCGAAAGTCACTACACCGACACGAAACCATCGACATTTCAAAACATCGACAGTACAGGTATACGAAAGGACAGCGCTAACATGGGTCCTGCAAGGGGGAAGTAAAGGATATGATATGATACTGTACCCATACTACTTCCCCCTTGCAGGACCCATGTTAGCGCTGTCCTTTCATATACCTGTACTGTCGATGTTTTGAAATGTCGATGGTTTCGTGTCGGTGTAGTGACTTTCGATATTTGAACATGTCGTGGGTTTGACATGAACCCATACATATATATATATATATATATATATATATATATATATATATAAAATGTGTGTGTGTTTATGTAGCCTAATTTAAATTTAATAGCCCCAGAAGAGATGGGACCCAGGGAAAGCTACAAAAACAGAATATGGGCTATGTAACACAGTATAAGTGAAATGATAGTCTCACACTCATTATTCATTGAATAATATCAGAGAAGGTATATGTTTGCAGTTCTAGTAAAATTTTGTACAGTTAGTCTAACAGAGATGCAAGTCATTAAACAGATTGTAATAGCAGTGTAAAACCAAAAAAGAATAATAAGTGAGGATTACAACAGATTTTTTTTCTATAGCATCGTGGTGTGTCAGTCATATTTTCCCAGGCTGTCAGGTACTGGATCCCCATGGAATGACAGCAGAAACTAAGCCAGTTTTAATTTATTTTTATTTTACATTTGTTGACCGGGAAAGTCCAACTGGATATATGTCCATTTTCAGCGGAGGCCCAGGGAGAAAAGCTCCAAATACAATAACGAAATTTTGTAAATAAAATTAAAAAGGATTTTTGACTATTAAGACTCAACTTAACTTTAAACATACTTAATATACATATTCTTTACAAGTACAGTCATAGAGAATAACATAACACAGAGAGTTGTTGCATGGCTAACAAAAATTCTTTAGGAATAGTTAAAAAAAGGGAAATAAAACAAAGCAAGAGGAATCCAATACTATAGACTTAGAAATGAGAAGCAAAAAGGAGACAGTGTCAGTCAGGATTAGAGCATGGACATAGCCATTGTGATTTTAGGAAGGTTTTAAGTTGTTTTTTGAAAAGAGGAGTGGATGTTAGAGATGTTAGTTCTCTTGGAAGCTTGTTCCAAAGGTTACCAATCGCGTTAGTAAATAGGCAGTCCCCAGATTTGTTGCTGGATTTTAAGGTAGAGACAAGTACTCTGTTTGCAGATAGTAAGGTTAAAAGATTTTGATAGGGGCTAATAAGGTTTCTGAGTATGGGAGTATTTGAGGGATGATGCAGAATCTTGTGAATGATTATGAGTTGCTGAAAAAGAAACTTGCTTTGCAGTTCTAACCATCCGAGAAGTTTGAGATGTTTGCAGTGGTGGGTACGAAATGGGGCATCAGTGGCAAATCTGGCTATGTTGTTATAAGATATTGCCAACTTATTTATATTGCTTTTGGAGAGGTTTGTATAAATTGGTGAGGCATAGAGGAGGGTAGAGATTAGGTGAGTTTGGGCAATAGTAGCCCTAGCTGAAGGAGTAAGAAAGGGTTTAATTCTGTACAGGGAGCCCAGTTTTCTATTAACTGATTTGATAGTTAGATTGATATGAGTGTCAAAATTAAGATTGTGATCAATTGTTTCCCCTAAAAGTTTGGTGGTTATGTCAGGAGCTATTAATGTACCATTTTTAGAGATGACTGTGAAGTTTATGGTGGGGATTTCTGAGTGGGAGTGAACAACAGTAATTTAGTTTTTTTAGGGTTAAGGAGGAGACAGCATTGATGGAACCAGTTTTCTATTAAGGTAAATATTTTTTGGGTTGTGGCTTAAAGTTGGGAAGGCGAGGAGGTGGCACAGATTAAGGTTGAGTCATCAGCATATTGTATACAGGTGGTTTGAGGAAGGGAGGCTGGCAGTTCATTAATGAATATAGTAAAGAGGAGCGGTCCCAAAATTGATCCTTGTGGGACTTTGAGAGTACTAGGGAGCAGAGAGGACAGTTTGCTGTCCCAGAGGACTGCTTGCTGTCTGTTTTCTAGGTAAGATTGAATCTCTTTGACTGTTAGTGTATCTAATGGGAGAGATTTAAGTGTGTCTATCAATAGTTCGTGATTCACCATGTCAAATGCTTTGGATAGGTCAATAAACATGGAAGAGGATAGGAGATTGTTATTTTGATTTTTATTTATACAGTCTGTAAAGGATAGGAGAGCTGTGGTGGTGCTATGATATGGTCTAAAACCATGCTGGCAGTCTACTAGAAGGTGAATTTGGAGGAGATGAGTAAGAAGTTGGCGATGAATACATCTCTCCATCATTTTTGCTATAGGTGAGAGTAGGGCTATTGGGCAGAAGTTTGAAAGTTCACTTGAGTTACCTCCCTTGTGGAGAGGGATAATATGTGAAACTTTCCAGATGTTAGGGATGGAACATTCTGTAATGGTTCTGTTAATTAAGATAGAAATGGGGAAGGCAGGTACTCCAGCTGCTAATTTCAGATATTCAACATGAAGGAGATCAGCTGATGGGGTACAAGGTATGAGTTTCAGCTGTAGGTTGTGTATGTGAGATGTGGGAATGGGTTGTAGTTGAAATAGGGGTAATGAACAAGTCAACACAGGTGAGTTAGAGGTGGACACTACTGGTAAAAAATTGGCTAGAGAGTGGACAGTTTCAGAGAATAATTTGTTGAAAGTGTCAGCAATTTAGGTGGAAGAATGTTAGGTCAAATTAGAGGGGGTGGGTGTTTTAGAGTGGCCAGGATGAAGTAATTTATTTATTCCTGACCAGACTTTTTGTGTGTTTTGATATTGGGTTTGTTGGAATTGTAGGTAATATTTTTTTTTTGTCAAGGACTATGGCTTTCTTAGTGGCATTTCTCAGTTGACGAAAGTTTAAGTGATCAGTTTGCTTTTTTGTATGTCTCCATTTAATCCAGATTTTATTTCTAAATTGTATTTTTTGCCTAGTCTCTTTTGTGAGCCAGGGAGCTGGTTTGTTCCTAATCCTGATCAATCGAGAAGGGGCATGGTGCTCTAGTATTTATAAAAATTTATTGTTAAAGTATGAGACAGATTCCTCCAGAGGTAAGTGTTTTAAGGGGGTCCAATTGCAAGCTTTAAGCTCAGCTTGAAAGTTAACTGTGTTTAGATTTTTTTTGTATTTCGGGTGGTTCTGAAGTTTACTTGATTGGGTATTGAGGTTTTTAGCTTTGTTATAAAGGTAAGAGAGTGGTCACTGATATCATCGGGAAGTATGCCTGTTTTATAAAATTGGGGGTTACTGTTAACTAGTATCCAATCTAAAGTGGTTTGCTTATTGCTAGGTTTGTGAGTTCTTGTAGGGTGGGTGATGGTTTGATAAAAGCCATGAAGGTTTATGTGGGTAGTAGGATTATTGGCAGTGCAACTTTTCTATGTTAAGATCGCCAAGGAGTATGGTTTCTGGGTGGAAGTTTGAGGAGAGCCAACATAGGATGTTTTCAACGATATTAATGTTATTATCTGAGGGGGATGTAGGAGCAGATACTATTAATGGATTTATTAGCATTAATTAGAAGCTTGGCCATTAGGATTTCAGCATTGCTAGGTGAAGGGTGTGTAATATCTAAGGCGGAGAGTTGCAGCTCAGATTTATATAATATTGCAACCCCACCTCCTTTTTTGTTAGGGCGGTCTAAACTAATTATGTTATAGCCTAGGGGGATAATATCATTGTCCTTGGTGGCTGGTTTGAGCCAGGTTTCAGTTAGGCATAGGATATCAAAGGAGTGTAAGTCTAACAGGGCATGTAGGTGGCTGATTTTATTATTTAAACTATGGATGTTTAGGTGAGCTGTGAGGAGAGAGTTTTTGCTAGGAGAGTGGGTGCAGGAGGTGTCTGGATGTGGAGATTAGGAGTAAGGGATATGAGAATTTGGGCCTGGGTTAGGATGAATGTTGCCATGTAGTAGTAGGTACTGTTGTGGCATAAGAGACAGTTTCAGTAGTTTACCTAGAATAGGGATAGTTCTTTCAGTTGTTAAAGTCAATCATTTTCAGTTTGTTTTGAGGCATCATTTTGGGTGACAGCAGGATGCTGCTTAAGCCTGGGGCAAATAATCAGTGAGCTCAATCATGTCTCTTTTCATGTAGTCCAGAGAATTGCATTTCAGGTCATTCACACCAACATGGACTATGACAGAGTCATAACAGTACCTGTTGAGAGACTTGAGTGCGTGTGTGATATGGTGGATTCTGGCACCTGACAGGCAAGTAACCGTGACTTTCTCCTTATCCAGCCTGGCGAGAGGCACATCTGTGTGTCTCACAGTGGATTCTCCTATAACTAACATGTTGGGTTTATGGTCAAACCTTAGTGGCTGTAAGACACAGGTATGTAGATTATGCATTGTATGTGGTGTGAAGAGCTGTGGACGTTGCATGTGTTTTTTTTTTGCCTCAGAGGTCTCTATTGTTCGGTTATGTTTATGTGGAGGACTACTGCATATGTGAGTGTGGGTGGTGTTTCAGGTGTAGTGATTGTGTTGACAACCTTTCTGGTTCCAGATATACCAGCTTGAGGGACAGAGAGCATGGACTCTAGCTTCCTAATGTAATTGCATCTCTCACAAATTGTGTTCCTGGATGGTAGTATTAATTTGTTGTCTGTGTACATGAGGCAGTTGCCACACTGTCTCCAGATGCCCATATCATCCAGACTGCTAGGAGAAACTGTAGGTAATTGTCCATCCATATTTTTCACAATATGAGGGAGAAAGGCCAGGGTGAGCTAGGGGGGTGGGCCGGTGCCTGTGCTTCTGCATTTTTGTGTGTGATTCTCCAGAAAGATTTTCCACTTTGACTATGCACAAAACAGATTTTTTTTTAATTTGATGAGTCAATATATAAATCCTACCAGTAGTAGGTAAATTGTATATGTATATATATTATGTATTTGTGAGTATAATACTGACATACATATGAAATGTACGCATGCATAACTTCCTAGCACAGCTAGCTCTTGGCATTGTTCTTGTGCTGTTATTCAACTGTACTATTTTTTGTCAGACATACCTTCTCTATCTTTCCCTGCAGATGTTTTTCTCTATACAGTATAAAAGTTTAACTTATGTCACCTATAACCTCACCCACAGTTGTATGTTATTCTCTGTCAAGTTTTTTATTACATAATTGCTGCCAAACTGCTCACTGACACCTTGTATAGTGCTTGGCTTATAAGTACTTGTAGATGTTGTCACACCTGACTTTATTTGTTATTAGATAATGTTTTATGTACATGTGAAAAATGTTTCTGGTTCCTACTATTTTTATGTTTTAGTTATGCTCCTTTACATATATGTTTTATGTATAACTTTGAAGATGTATTATATATAATTAGTTCTCCTCTGTTTATGTTACTGCAAAGAGGGATGCCAAGCCCTGAGCGGAGTTTCCTTGGAAGATTATTTTATTATTTTATTTATTTATTTGAAGTTTGTTTTCCAGGATAGTCCATTGGGCCAGAAGAGCCCATTTTCAATGGAGTCATGGGGAGAAAAGCTCCACAGTATACAATGAAAAAACAACAACATTTCATTAGTATAAAAATAACAATAGTACAGATAAAAATGCTATCTGAAGGTGCAATTTAGTAAGATGTAAAAACAGAATTAAGGGCTAAGTGAATATTACGATATTTACAAATATGTAATTCCATGATTGCAAATGCATACAACTATAAGAAGATATTTACAGAATGAGTATTTTTGCAGAGGAAAATATGAAGGAGAAGGAAGAGATAGAATTGGGTATATGGGGTAAGGGAGAGATGAGTTAATGGAAGAAGGGGAGTAGGGAAGGGAGTGGGGAGAAAGATAGTACAGAGAAGGATAGGGAAGAAGATAGAGAATGGGGATATGAAATAGGTGCGTTACTGGGGAATTCATGTGGGATGGGAACAGTAGCATTCCCAGATGGGTTTTTAGGTAAGAATGAAGCAAGGTTTTGAAAGTAGAGAGGCTGGTAGTGGTGCGAAGGTGAGGTAGCAGGGAGTTCCAGAGTCGTGCTAAGGACAAGGATAGTAGAGATTTGCCAGGTGGGCATGCAGGCTTATGCAGTTCGATCAGATTTTGGGTATTGTTTCTTAGGAGTCTGTTGGGAATGTGAATTTTAAAGGTTGAGGCAAGGGCAGGGCAAAGAGAGGGATTAAAGATGAGTTTGTGGGCATGTATGAGTTGAATGTAGGTGAGGTAATTGGGCAACTCTAGCCAATTTAGTTTGTGGAGGGCAGTACAGTGATGGGTGGAATATCTGTATCCAGTGGCGAATTTGGAGATTTTGTTGTAACAAGAGATTTTTGTCTTTAGGGACGATTGTAAGTTAGTTAGGAGTGGGGCACCATAAAGGAGAGAAGGGATAAGATATGTGGTAGGGAGAACAAGCCTGGTAGAGGGGGGTGAGGTAGCGATTGTGGCAGTAGAGCATGCCTAGTTTCTGGTGTTTTTTTTTTATATTTGTGTGGAGGTGGATATCAAACTTGAGCTGATCGTCAATAAGTACTCTAAGCAGTTTTGCATTGGATACTATTTCAAGAGGAGTATTTTTCTTACTGATTATGGAGAATGAGTTTTTGTCAATTATTGTGGTTTTTGAGGAGGTGAATATCATGAGTTTGATTTTTGATGCATTGAGTGACAGTTCTCTAGCATCCATTGCTCAGTGGAGGAGAAGGCATCTTGTGTTAGTTTTATGAGAGTGGAGGTGGAGGTGGAGGTGGCAGAGCAGATGATTGTTGAGTCATCAGCGTATTGGATAATGTTTGCATTAGGAATGGAGCGGTGAAAGTTATTAATGAAAATATTGAACAGTAGGGGACCTAATATGGAGCCCTGAGGTACGCCAGTGGGAGTGTTGAGGAATGGGGAGAAGGCTTTTTTCCATTTCACGGCTTGCTGCCTGTTAGAGATATAGCTGGTAAACCAGTTGATAGAGGAGAGAGAAAGATTTAGGTTAGAGAGTTTAGTTATGATTTAGAAAGATCAAGAAGGAGGGTAGACAGAGTGTGTCCAGAATCATGGGCTTTATTCACTGTTTTGAGGAAGGAGAGGAGGGGCGGTAGTGGTGCAATGGCCAGGTCTGAATCCATGTTGTGTGGGAGTTAGCAGATGGCTTTCTATGAGATATGGTAAAAGCTGTGGGTGGATACACTTTTCAAGAAGTTTTGAGATGGGTGATAAGATAGCGATAGGCCGGAAATTAGAGATATTATGGTTGTTACCCCCTTTGTGTAGGGGAATAATAAAGGCCTTTTTCCAGAGTTGGGGTAAAGTACATGTCCACACCCTGGCATAAAAAAACACACCGAAGGGGGGTACTGACTACTGCAGCAATGATTCAAATGAAGATCATTGTACAGTTGTGTAAGCTACTAATTACTATAGCACTCAACCTTCCTCATTACCTAGAGGAAAACAGTTTTTGTACTTACTTTTCTCACTTGCTTAGAGAAAAACAGCTCTTGTACTCACTCTCCTCACTTATCTAGAATAAAATAGTTTTTTATTCAGGCATGTCCAAGGGTCAGCTCCCAGTGTTCTCTCCTATCTGATGAATCTGGGCATCTTGAGGCAATGTAGAAATTGCCTCATGTACACAGACAACCCTCTCCTCCTACCACCCAACGCTACAACCTGTGAGAGATGCACTTATCTAGCCAAACTGGAGGTAAAGCTCTCTCCAACCAAGACTGAACTTGACAGTCATGAGGAGAAGGTAAATATTTGTACCACACCACACTCATCACATAGTCTCACTAAATCTACACCATCAAAATCCACACATAGTAACACAAAAACATTCGCAGAGGCTCTCAATAATAATCTGTCTAAGCAACAGAGACCTCCAAAGCAGAAATGCAAGTGACCTCCATCTCCCAACACAACCCAAATGACACATAGCCCACAGACTCAGTGTGCCACTCGACCACAGCCAATAAGGCAAAACAACATACCCAACACACTAGTCATAGGTGACTCTATAGTCAGGCACACCGATGTCTCACTCACCAGGCTAAATGAGGAGAAGGTTATTGTCAGCTGCCTGCCAGGTGCAAGGATCCGCCACATAACCCACGCACTCAGGTCACACCACAACAAGTACAAATATGACTCTGTCATTGTCCATGTTGGTGTGAATGACCTGAGATGTACCTCCCTGGACTACATGAAAAGAGACATGGAAGAGCTCTCCGATCTTGTAGCCCAGGCAGATATGACCCTAGCCCTGAGTAGCATTCTGCCATTGCCCAGAACGATACCGCAGTACAAGGACAAAATGATTAACTTCAACAATTGGCTAAGCTTCTGGTGTCATTCTAAGGGGATCCAGTATCTGTCTGCTAGGGATGACATGGTCGACAGACCACGATGCTTTGCCTTATATGGCCTGCACCTGTCGTCCATAGGATTCAGAATACTGGCTAAGGCTCTTGCTGCCCCTATAGTGCCTTTTTTAGGCAAGGTTCAAATGACAAATTCACCACCGTAGCAGGAACAGGCAAGCAAAAACTGAGGGTAATGCTACTCAATAATAGAAGTCTAAATCTCAAAATGCACTCACTCGAAGCACTCCTTAAAATGGAGAACATTGATATCTGTGCAGTGACTGAGACCTGGTTCAAGGCTCCAGAGAGCACCCCTGTACTACCAGGCTATAACTCATTACCACACTTTTCAGCCATGTAACCTGGACCGAAACACCAAAGGCGGAGGTGTGTCCATATTCATTAAGGATATCCACACCTCCAGGCTAGTTGCTCAGCATAATGCATCCGAGGTTATCCAAGTGCAACTAACATTGGGCAAAACTGCAATCCATATTGTAGCTTGCTACAGCTCCCCCACCATGCCCCAGGATTCCCACTCCTCTTTTCTTGATGTACTGGAAAATATTAGGGTTCAACCAAACCAAACACCCTAATAATGGGCGACTTCAACTACCCCACCATTAACTGGGAAAACTATGCGTGTACCAACTTTTCAGCTCAACGCTTTCTGGAATTCATAAACTCCAATGCCCTGGATCAACTTATCCACACCTCCACTAGGGGCAACAATATCCTAGACCTAATCATTACCAACATGAGTGACCGGTGTTCCACACCTGAAGTCAACTCCTAGTTGGTCCGATCCGACCATAAGCTAATCACCCTTGATATCCCATCCCACTCCCTCCCCTCATTAAGGAAACCATGGTAAAACATTTCTCAAAAGCCAGCTTTATGCTTCTTAAGACAGAAGTGGTGAACTTCATGACACCCATGCAGATGGACAATGCAGTTACGACTGCTGAATCCTACACAAATGCACTCTATAAGCACTTAAATGAGTGCATGGATCATGCTATCCCAAACAGAACCAAGACGCTATCCTCCAAAAAAAGGAAGCCAATCTGGTGGTCCCCTGCCATAAACAAACTGTACAACAGAAGGAAGAAACTGTTGCAAAAGAGAGTAAAATCCCATGAGTGAAGGAGCCCGCTGGTCAGCCTCAGTAAGAAGCTGAAATCCCTTATAAGATCTTCCAAAGTTAGCTACGAAAACAAAATTGCCACTAATTCTAAGGACAACCACAAAGCATTCTATAGCCATGTCAAGAATCTCGATGGCAACACCCAGATTTGCTCTGAGTTCCAGCACAACGGCATGAAAATTACAGAACCAACTGATATTGCCAACATCCTGGCAGATAGGTTCAGTGCTAACTTTACCCCCCCCCCTCACCCCCTAAAGGGCCCATGTCTATACAGGAAGAATGCAGAGTCCCTGTAATCACAACTACGCAGGTAAAGGCTGCACTCTCTAAAGCCAAAAACACAGCATCCATGGGACTGGACAACATCCCAGGCTGCGTTTTACAAGAACGTCAGAAAGAACTGGCTCCCCACTTAAGCACCATGTTCAATAATAGCCTTGCATCAGGCTTTGTGCCCACTAAATGGCGTACAGTAACAGTTATCCCACTCCACAAAGGGGGAGCCACCACTCATCCCGGGAACTATCGACCTATTAGCCTGATGAGCCTGGTCTGAAAGGCCATGGAACGTATCATCATGGAACTCATAAACAAAGACATTGGTAACCTCCAAACTCTGGAACCCACCTAGTTCGGGTTGGTGAAAGGCAGATCATGCCTCCTGAACCTGATCAACTTCTTTGGGGCAGTCACTAATGCCATAGATGAGGGTAAGGTGGTTCACACAGCCTATCTTGATCTCGCCAAGACTTTTGACACCATCCCCCATTCTGGAATTATAGCTAAACTCACTAAACTATGTATAAATCCCTTTGTCACAAGATGGGTTGCCAACTGGCTCACTGACAGAACCCACACTGTAAAAGTTGCAGATTCCAAATCTGACTTCAAAGCAGTGACAAGTGCAGTACCACAGGGTTCCATCCTGGAACCTCTCCTGTTTGGTATCTACTTCTCTGAAGTACAGGCTAACACAGAAGGCCTCTGGCTAATGAAGTTCGCAGATTACTGCAAACTAGGAGCCAAAGTCAAGTCCCCAAATGATGCGGACATCCTACAGAAGGGCCTCTCTGAGACAGATACCTGGTGTCAGAGCCATGGCCTCAAGCTCAGTGCCAAAAAGTGCAGTGTCATCTCCTTTGGTAAAAATTCTGTACCCATGAACTACCACATAGGCAGCAATCTACTTAACACCGAATGTGTGATAAGAGACCTTGGGACCCAGTTGGACAGTAGTCTCTCCTTTGATAGTCACATCGCCACAGTAGTCAGGAAGTCCTTCTACATGGCACACCTCATCATAAAAGGTTTCTCATCCAGGAAAAAAAAGAGGTCATTGTTCCTCTCTACTCGACTCTCATTAGACCCATTATAGAGTACAACGCCCCCACCATTAAGGAAACCACAGTAAAAAATTTCTGCAAAGCCAACTTCATGCTTCTTAAGACAGAAGTGGTGAATTTCATGACACCCATGCAGATGGACAGTACAGTTACAACTGCTGAATCCTACACAAATACACTCTATGAGCACTTACACTAGTGCATGGATCGTGCTATCCCAAACAGAACCATGATGCTATCCTCCAAAAAAGGAAGCCAGTCTGGTGGTCCCCTGCCATAAACAAACTGTACAACAGAAGGAAGAAACTGCTGCAAAACAGAGTAAAATCCCATGAGTGGAGGAGTTCCCTGGTCAGCCTCAGTAAGAAGCTGAGATCCCTTATAAGATCCTCCATATCTAGCTACGAAAACAAAATCACCACTAATTCCAAGGACAACCACAAAGCATTCTATAGCTATGTCAAGAATCTCGATGGCAACACCCAGATCTGCTCTGAGTTACAGCACAAAGGCAAGAAAACTACAGAACCAAATGATATTGCCAACATCCTGGCAGATAGGTTCAGTGATAACTTTACCCCCATCTCACCCCCTAAAGGGCCCATATCTATACAGGAAGAATGCAGAGTCCCTGTAATCACAACTATGCAGGTAAAAGCTGTACTCTCTAAAGCCAAAAACACAGCATCCATGGGACTGGACAACATCCCAGGCTGCGTTTTACATGAAATTCAAACAAACTGGTTCCCCACTTAAGCACCATGTTCAATAATAGCCTCGCATCAGGCTTTGTGCCCACTGAATGGTGCACAGCAACAGTTATCCCACTCCGCAAAGGGGGAGCCACCACTGGACCCGGGAACTATCGACCTATTAGCCTGACGAGCTTGGTCTGCAAGGCTATGGAACATATCATCATGGAACTCCTAAACAAAGACATTGGTAACCTCCAAACTCTGGATCTCACCCAGTTCAGGTTTGTGAAAGGCAGATCAAGCCTCCTGAACCTGATCGACTTCTTTGAGGCAGTCACCAAAGCCTTAGATGAGGGTAAGGTGATTCACATAGCCTATCTTGACCTCACCAAGGCTTTCAACACCATCCCCCATTCTGGAATTATAGCTAAACTTACTAAACTAGGTATAAATCCCTACGTCACAAGATGGGTTGCCAACTGGCTCACTGACAGAACCCACACTGTAAAAGTTGCAGACTCCAAATCTAACCTCAAAGCAGTGACAAGTGGAGTACCACAGAGTTTCGTCCTGAGACCTCTCCTGTTTGGTATCTACTTCTCTGAAGTACAGGCTAACACAGAAGGCCACTGGCTAATGAAGTTCGCAGATGACTGCAAACTAGGAGCCATAGTCAAGTCCCCAAATGATGTGGACATCCTACAGAAGGGCCTCGCTGAGACAGATGCCTGGTGTCAGAGCCATGGCCTCAAGCTCAATGCCAAAAAGTGCAGTGTCATCCCCTTTGGTAAAAACTCTGTGCCCATGAACTACCATATAGGCAGCAATCAACTTAACACCGAATGCGTGATAAGAGACCTTGGGACCCAGGTGGACAGTAGTCTCTCCTTTGATAGTCACATCACCACAGTAGTCAGGAAGTCCTTCTATGTGGAACACCTCATCATAAAAGGGTTCTCATCCAGGAAAAAAGGGGTCATTGTTCCTCTCTACTCGACACTCATTAGACCCATTATAGAGTACAATGCCCCTTTTGGAATGTACCTCACAAGACATCTGCAGCAGCTGGAAAGGCCACAGAATTACCTCACAAAGAGGATTACTGGCCTCAAACAAATGCCCTACACTGACCGCCTCAAAAAACTCCAGCTTTACTCCATTGCATATCGCCTACTCCGAGGTGATCTCTGTCTAACATATAAAGCTATGTCAAATCCAGAGCTGTTGGACATGCTACACCTAAAGAAATCCCAATCCTTATGAGCTACACACTCTAGGGACCTAAACTTTGTCACCACAATAAACAGGACATGCTGGAGGGATAGATTCCTGTCCCAGAGACTTCCCACACTCTGGAACAGGCTACCCATCTATGTCAAGCAAAGTTCTTCATTAGCACTCTTCAAGAAAAATCTTGATGAGTGGATGGGAAATAGGAACTACACCCCGGGGATCACTTCTGTGTCTCTGCTCGACAGTCGCACAGGCAAATAACTTTCTTGGGTGGCGTAAGCCAGAGAACCTTGTTGGCTAGGCTTACGTAGGCCCTTGGGCTGATAGCCTAGTACCTACCTATGAACCTAAGTAAATGTACCTTTATAGTATGTTTGACTGATCACTGTTGTGGTATTCTAAGATAATATGGGGAGACTACCATGCCTTACAACAACTAGGAGGTGGAAGTGCAAGTGTCTCAAAGTCGTTGGTGAATGATTCTAACACAGCTTTCTAGACCTGGAAAAGGAATCTGTTATAGCAATTTTAGAAAGTTTGACAAGAGAGCCAAGTTGCTGCTCCTAGAATACTTCTGTATTCCCACTCTTTCCAAAAAATCCATAGTTGTAGCCAAGGCCCTAGAAGAGTGTGCCTTGAATCTGCCTGAAATACTTGGTGGTGAGATAAAAAAGTGATATCCCTAGACAACCACTTGCTAAATAGTCTGTTGTCATACAAGTTGTCCCTCCTTACTAACTTCACAAGCAATGAACATCTGAACAGGAGTTCCGAAAGATTAGTTGTTTCAAAATGGTACTTGAGTTGTCCGTAGCTATCCACAGGAAGAAGTATTCTTTCTCCTCTGTTTTTTTTTTTTTTGGATTCTAGAAAGAAAATGAGTACATGGATAGTTAGCTTAAAGTCATATACTACTTCACTAATAAAAGAAGGCTTAGTTCTCAGCGACCCCGTCATTGTGAAAAAAGAGAAAGTATAATCACAAGGAGGAACAGCCAATTTTCTGGAATTCTTCTTCATTGACACCACTTTGAAAAACATATCGCGAAGATAATTTAGTGAACTAGAGAGATCCATAGACAGACTTGCTGAACTGAATGGCAAATTAACCTTGAGAGAGAAGTAAGACAAACCATAGGATACCAACTCACTCACTCACTTGTTTTGCTATCACGGAGTTGAAATATTTTTCAATTGATTATGTATGTTTTTTGATTAGCAGGCTCTTTTACCTCCATTAGTACCTGATGCACATCCTCAGAAAACAGGTGCCTAAAAGCTATTGAGACCATATCATTCAGTCAGACTGGTATAGTTGTTTGTGGTTTAGAATGTATCAATCAGCCCGGTTCTTGTATGAGTAAAGCCAGTTTGTGTGCAGGCTTGTGGTAATTGCCCCTGCCCAATTCTAAAATAAGGGTGAACCACTGTTGCCCAGGCCATGAGGGCATCAACACAATTGAGGGGACTTCTTCCTCACTCTTTACAAGGACCTCACAAACCATAGGTTCATAGCTGTTTAGCAAGGTAATGTCCACTGTCGCCGTGCACCCAAAAGTGTCTCTCAAATTTTATTTACATACGGGGGGTGATTTACTGTGTGCCTTGTCCTTCATGCACATATATGACAGCCCATGGATGAACAACTTATTCACCATCCATTGGAGCAAGTGTCACTTCAGTAGGGATAGGAAGGAACTCTGCTTCAAATGTATGGGGAGCATGTTCGAGAGAATGGTACTTCTTTGTTCAACATATCTGTTTCTCCAGTGTGTCTGACTTATCAGTGGAAAGGGTGAAAAAGCATGCAGGAACATTCCTGTCCAGAGAAACAGAAAGGCATTTGGGGCTTGCAGGCCTTCTTACATGGAGTCACAGAACAGAATTCTTCCAGTTAATTGCTTAGCGTAGTGAAAAGGTCTATCTGAAGAATTTCCCACAGATGCAGCTAATCTTAGGAAAAGCCATGATCTGTTTACCATTCATTAAGGCCTGCAGTTATTCTGCTAGCTTCTCTACCACACAATCTGCTCTGATACAATGCGCAGGGTGCCTCTAGAGTAAGATGGTGCTGTAAAGCTATATCCCATGCTAACTTTGCTGGTCTATAAATGGAGCTAACATCTGCCCCCCCCCCCCCCTCCCCAGATATGTAGCCCATCAATGCGGTATTATCAGTAACTAATTGAACAGTGCCTGGGGGCAACAAAGGAGTCAGAGTTGAGAACCTTTACGACAGCTAGCATCTATTTTATGCTTTTTCCTGTCTTTCCTGTGCTAGAGACATGGCACTTACTACCCTACACACAGCTCCACATATGAGGTCTGAGGTGTCTGCTGTGACTGACTGCTCTGAAGTGAAATTGGGTGACTTGAACTCAGGGATATTTGATGTCTGCACCAAGTCATTTCTCTTTTTAGAAAGCCTAACAAAGGAATTTGAAAATACAGTGGATGTCGATGCTGGTACCCAGTAGCCTTCATAGAACATTCTATCATCATGTCAAATTTTGCAAGAGGTATTATGAGAGTTATGGATGCCATGAGAACCAGAATCCTGAGGCATGCCCCATGTCAGAGTGGAAAACACATGGAATAGATATAAATATAGATTTAATTTGTCCTGTAGAAGAAAACCCCTTTGAACAGAAGGGTTCATAGAGGCACCCCAGAAATGCAGTCCTGTGTGAGGGAGAAAAAAATAATTTTGAATGTTCTGTGCAGGGTCTCAGCCTGTCTAGGATTTCTTGTCTCAAATGGGAGATTCATGAGATTGTAAATAAGGCTGGGCAAAGTGAAGTAAATCATCTACATTTGCAATAATGTTGATATAAAATAGTCTGTAAAACTCTGACAGGAGATAATACATATTGTGAACACTGTTGGAGCAATGCATAGCCCCAGGGGGAAAGCATAGACATTATAGTGTAAATCTGTTCCACAGTCATTGTCTGTGACTTAGGGCTCCCATGCATATGCATAACACCTCCATCTTCATCTTCTGCTGCTGAACAGTTTTTAGTTCCACTGAGGAGCCGTGATGTCTGCATAATGCATTCATCTCCTCAGCATAAGACCTGTTATGTCAGCTTGCCACTTCCTGTACTGAAAGCCAGAGTCATTGTTATTCATCAGACTTCACAAGTTATGGACTTGTAGATGCTAAGATATCTAAGAGGTGTGTTATCTGTATAACTGATCTGTCTTTAACTATAGATAAAGTCTTATAATCTTTGTCTTTATGCAGTGCTGCTGGCATGGGCTGTTTGTACAATTCCAGGTTTGCCTGTATTTTGATGTTATAGCTCAGCTGTTTCCAACTAAGACTTTCCCCTCCAGCACCCCTTTCTTTGGACGCAGTCAATATCCATACCTGTGGCACATCTGGATAAAGTTTGTGTATAATACTAATAATTGTTATCACCACATTTCCTTTGTTCATGTTCCTGTGCTCACTGGCCTTTGCATTATATATACTGATAAAATGTGTCGGAAATTTAGGTTAGAGTGTCTGTGGGTCTGTCTGTGTGTATATTTGGGGATATAAAAAGTCTACACACCCCTGTTAAAATGCCAGGTTTTTATGATATTAAAAAAGGAGACCACAATAAATAATTTCAAAATTATTCCCACCTTTACTGTGACCTATAACCTGGACAATTCAATAGAAAAACTAACAAAACTGTTAGGTGAAAAAAAAATAAATACAAAAAATTATCAATACGCTGGTTGCTTAAGTTGCACACCCTTAAATTAATATTTTGTTCAAGCACCTTTTGATATAGTTACAGCATTCAGTCTTCTTGAGTCGGAGTCTGTCAGCGTGGCACATCTTACCTTGGCAATATTTGCCCACTCTTCATTGTAAAAGTGCTCCAAATCTGTCATATTGCAAGGGCATCTGCTGTACACAGCCCTCTTCAGGTCACCTCACAGATTTGCTATTGGATTTAGGTCTGGTCTCTGGCTGGGTCATCCCAAAAATTTAATTTTCTTCTGGTGCAGCCCTTCATTTGTTGATTTGGATGTATGCTTGGGATCATTGCCATGTTGAAAGGTTAAATTCCTCATCTTCAGCTTTCTTGCAGATGCCTGGAGGTTTGGGGTCAAAAGTGATTGGTATTTGGAGCTGTTCATAATCGATTCACATTGACTAAAGTCCCAGTTCCAGCTGAAGAAAAGCAACCCCAAAGCATGAAACTGCCACTACCATGCTTCACCATGGACACGGTGTTCTTATGGTGATGCAAACTGTTGTTTTTGTGCCAAGCATACCCTTTGGAATTGTGGACAAAAAGTTCAAACTTGGTCTTATCAGACCATAACACATTTTCCCACATGCTTTAGGGAGACGATGTATTGTTTTGCAAATTGTAGCCTGGCCAGTATGTTTTTCTGTGTAAGAAAAGGCTTCTGTCTTGGAACCCTACCCCACAGTCCAGACATATGGAGAATGTGGGAGATTGTTGTCACATGTTGTACTCAAACAGTACTTAAAAAAATTCATGCAGCTCCTTCAGTGTTGCTGTAGGTCTCTTGGTAGCCTCTCTCTCCAGGTTTCGTTTTGTCTTTTCATCAATTTCGCATGGACGTCCAGTTCTTTGCAACGTCACTGTTGTCCCATTTTTTCTCCACTTTTTGATAACTGCCTTCACTGTGTTCCATGGTATATCCAATGCTGTGGAAATTTTTGGTACCCTTCTCCTGACTGAGACCTTTCAACAATGAGATCCCTTCAATGCTTTGTAAGCTCTCTGCGAACCATGGCTTTTGCTCTAGGAGGAAACTGAGTCGATCTCATGAAATTCCTACTAGGAATGCTGAACTTTTATTTGGGGTTCGTCTCATTAATTGATGGCAGGTGTATACCCAAGAAGACTGAATACTGTAATTAAATCAAGTGAATTGTACAGGTTATAGGTCACATTACAGGCAGAAAAAGTTTAGAAATGATTTACTGTGGTCTCATTTTTCTATCATAAAAACATGGCATGTTAACAGGGGTGTGTACATTTTTATATCTAGTGTATACATTATTTATTTTTTCCTAACAGTTCCTTGAGTTTATATCTAATAAAAGTGTTGTCATACTCATCATTGGGTATGTGTAGTTGCACGAGATTATATTATATTTATATATATATATTTATAGTATATAATATATAATTATACACTTTTGGTATCTATCTATGTATAGGTTTAATTTAATATTCTATAGTGTTTTTTCTACTTAGAAGCATGACAATATGTCGAATATGATTTTTATATACATATACATGTATATACTTATTTGTTTTTTGAATTTCTGTATATTATTATTATGTTTTTAATGTAATTGTCATTATTTGAAATCTCCCCACAATAAAGCATGGGCTGGTGTGATGATAACTTGTAATTTCACACCGACGACGCCAGGGAGTGAAATCGGTCACCGATCTGTGTTTTTCTTTAGTTGAGCTGAATGGCTGCATGATGGAGCTACCTGAATGTTTGTTCCATCCAACATTAAAAGTACTTTTGCACCTCTAAAGTGCTTTTTGGGTCATTTTATTTCATCCGATACTAGATTTATTACTTCGAGTGCTGGAATTTCTTTTTTGGAACTATATATATATATATATATATATATATATATATAATATAACTGTAATGAGGTATACATGATGACAGGTATGTCTGTGTGTGTGTGTGTGTGTGTGTGTGTGTGTGTGTGTGTGTGTGGGTGTGTGTGCGTGCGTGTCTCTGTGTGTGCGTGTGTGTGTCTCTGTGTGCGTGTGTGTGTCTGTGTGCGTGTGTCTCTGTGTGAGTGTGTCTGTGTGTGTGTGTCTCTCTGTGTCTGTCTGTGTGTGTGTTTGTGTCTGTCTGTGTGTGTGTGTCTCTCTGTGTGTCTGTGTGTCTCTCTCTCTCTGTGTGTGTGTGTGTGTGTGTGTGTGTGTGTGTGTGTGTGTGTGTGTGTGCATGTCTCTGTGTGTGTGTGTGTTGGATGGTGTAACAGTGAGCAATGGAGCTGAGCTGGACTGGCAACAACCCTGTTCAGCGATCATCCAGTGTCAGTGCAGCGGGATTGTTGCAACAACTGTGAGGTGGCCAGAGCTGAATCACCTGCTGTTGCATCCACCCAGATCTGTTGTAGCATTTTTTGAGGAGAGGTGGGCAAAGCACCATTGCTCACTGGTACATTGCATGTCTGTGTGTGCGTTTAGCATCGGTGGTATAACAGAGAATAAAGTAGCATAGCAGGGATGACAGCAGCCCTGTATATATGGACCGAATATACAGTGGCCTGAGCTGACACCAAAAACAGCTGTGGTCCACCATAGATGTTGAATCCGTGTATTGTGTTGACATGGCCAAGCAATTTGTTTCAATAGTGCACTGTGGGTGTTGGTGAGTTTCACATGGGCTGTGTACCCTAGATTGATAGTCTTACTGGTCTGACAGGGATCCTGTTAGAGAACCACCTTGAATCATTTTATGTTGCTTTTGACAGCAGATACTGTGTTGAAAAGCTTTGCCTGGCTTCATTTTCAAAACCTTGCAGAGGAGTTAAAATTGCACTTTGACTCTAACTTTTGGATGGAGATTGTGGTCCCACTGCTGAAAACGTTATGAGTTATGTAAGCAGGGTTAAGTAGATGTATAGGGAATCTGTCTGATTTGTTTAACCCTCCCGCTCAACATTTTCGGTCAGTTATTTTACTCCATTGTACAACTGCATCAAGAAATAAAAGAAAACAAATCATGTAAGCAATATGCAGTTAAGAAGACATGTTGATAGAGAGGTTTGCGAAAAGAATTCAGGAACCCCCACCAAACCAAGAACAAAAAAGGAGGTCATAATGAGTAAGTAATGGCCCTTCTGCAACTAACCTACTTGGCATTCTATTGTCTCTCCCAGAAAGTCAGTGTGTCCATTTATGTCTCTCTGGAAGCTTGATGTCTCAAACAAATGGGTTCTGAGATTGACTCATTTCATAGGTTAGTACTAGACTAACTGCCCTTGTGAGCCATTTTAAGCCTAGCCAATTATCCCTTGTGAGACTCAAACAATGCCCCTTGTGTTTGTAAGGCAAACAACTTAACCATTAGGCCACCCATGGGAAGAGATCTCTCCATTACAGGGTATACTTCCACTTAGCAAGGCCAACGCCTCTGTTCCCTACTGTACTACAGCACTTGTGAGAGGTGGTAACAGAGTTGATTTCTCTGAGTGGGCAAGAGGTTTTCAGGCAGGAATGTTTCTGTTGCCCAAAAAAAAAAAGAAAATGACTTTGCCTTATAGTGCCCAAGTCAATGACCCTTTCAGAATGCAATCTGTTATGCCCTTGTTTCCAGTCTGAACGTGCTGAATGGTACACATATAAGGCAAGCAGAAATTGGTAGTCTGATGTTAGAACATGGTACTGATATCACATGTGATCTTATATTAATTCCATTAAGTTACAACAAGATCTATTCATGTAGCAAGATCCTGGTAATGCCTCATGTCTCACTCTGTTGAACATGTCTAAGATTTCTTGGCCGGTGGAATAGAGATTGCACAGAAATGGATGTAAGTGTGGTGTGAGCTACTTTCTGGTGACGTGGCCACACTTTGATGCAACTGCATTTGGGACACAAGCACCATGTGCATATTAATGTGTATCTGAAGTTTAACAATTGGTTGTGTCTGTGATACTTCTCCTACCTCATCTGTAGATGGTAAGCCATCATCCGCAACTTAGGGTTCACATGCATAAGCATCAGACCTTTGTCTTCATCTGCTAGTGAATAATGCATTGAAATTACAATGATGAGTCGTTATGTCTGCAAAATTCATATATCACCTCAGCATGATACCTGTTAGCTCAGCTGGCCCCGTCACTGCTCTTCATCAGGCTTCAGAATGTATGCACTTATAGATGATAAGATACATGAAAGGCATCTTATCTGTATAACTGTTCAATATTTCCGTACAGAGCAACTGTCAGACTATTTGTCTTTATGCTGAGTTGATGCCATGTGTTTTTTCTACCTTGGCAGGCTTACCGATACTTAGATTTTATATCTCAGCAGAGTCAAACCAAGGCTTAATGCCTTGCACCCTTTTATTTGTATACAGACAAACATGGGTCTATATTAGAACCGTGAAAGCTGACTTTCACGAATACAAGTTCATCGACACATAAATGTCGATGTATTAAAAGAGTGAAGGACTAAAATAGCGAAATGCAGAATACCGAACATTTTTCCTTGGCCA